>NC_058107.1:15508999-16155249 GCF_914725855.1 Thunnus albacares | reverse complement strand
CATTCAAATAAGTGATCAAATAAATAATCTGGTGCCTTTTAGAAAAGACATCTTGAGTTTGGGACTGTACTGAAATAGAAAAAAAAGTGACTCATGCATTGAGTAATCAGCTTTGTTCAATTAGTGGTTGGTTTAATATGGGAGCACTTTCAGGAGTGCTCTGGTAGTCTGGTAGCATGCCACATAACCACATCTCTCTTGTTTCCTGTCTGCCACTTCACTGTTGACTGTCCAATAAAGGTAAAAATGCCCCCACACCACATGCTTTCATTAATATTCTTTTCTTTTATATTCAACATCTGTATCCACTGAAGAGCTACTTTCCCTGGGCCTGTTCTGTTGGTAAGATGAACTTGAATAATGGTTTTAAAATCATTTTTAAACTTATTGAGGTGGTTGAATTCTTAACAACGATATTCTTTGAAAGAAGCTCACCTTTTACTGACAAACCAAGAAACCTGAACTTCAAAAGCAGAAGGACAAAACTGAGAAGTCAACTGTGAATTGTTTGACACCTTGGGGATTTCAGGGTGTCCAGTTTGATGGGTAAATTACTTAATCACCGCAGCAGTATTCTCTGAAGGCTCGGAGCAATCCTCTCTCTGAGTTTCTGGGACTCCTGTTCGTTCACTACTATTGATTCCACCATTTGTCCCCTCAGTGTAACATAAGAAGCTGGCTAAGTACAGTTTACCACAAAATACCCCTAATTCATCATACAGATAAATAGGAGGCTGATAGCGGCTGAAAGAGGAGATAGAGTCAGGTGAAACTGAACCTTGCCTTCCTGTGACCAATATGCCACTAAACATGCTCATCAAAATGTTGTCTGACATTGACATTTCCATTCAGGAGCGAGCAAGACTTTACTTAGAGTGTAGAGTCATTCAGTAGTCATGGGATATGGGAGAAAAATCTCAGTTAGGTTTTAACCTTAAACCCATGCTAGCAAGTATCCATGTTGAAGTATCCATGATCAGGACAGCATAAATGACCGGCTAGAGGGGATGCTGTTCTGTTGCTGCCCTCTGACCTCCTGGGAAATCAAAAAGCAAAAACAGAAAAACTAAAATAAAGGACAAGCTGTTCAGCTGCTTTTGGAAAAGCAGAAATACAGAATAACCTACAGCTTAGCTATTATGACACAAGCAAGAGGATACTAACATTTACATTTGACCTCCTCTGGTAAGACGTGTGTGTGAACTTTTCTCATAAGTAAAACATTGGTATTACTGAATTTGAGTGGGATTGCTTATATTAAAAGGATTACATTCTGCATCCCATATTGCTCTTACATAGAAACCATATGAAAGTCTTCAACTGTCAAAACTAGTCTGATCAAGTCTGACCAAATAAATTATGCATCTCTATGAAAGTCTTACTCAGAGAAGCCATCATATGACCTTTGTACTTTCAGTACAGTTGTTAATTATACTTAATATTAAGATATTAATAAAATTCAAATTCAATTTTAAGCACCTCTCACTTTACCCAAGGACACTTTGCATACAGCAAAAACAACAACAACAAAAACAAACACTAGTAAACACCAACTAATAATACTAGTTATACAACAATAGGATATTATCTTTATTTAAATTAACAAGCAAATTTAATGTTTTTTGGTTAGTCCTTATTTAAAACACTCATCTAGTCTTTAAATTTGCTATCATCCTAATCTCATCAGACACCACGGTCTGCCTTTCAACCTGCCTGGAGCGGCACATTAACAGGGTGTTGACCTTTATAGGCACATATTAGAACACACACTCTTAACACACACACACACACACACACACACACACACACACACACACACACACACACACACACACACACACACACACACACACACACACACACACACACAGACATAACATCTTACAAAATGATCCATATTACAGCTCAAATAGGAATTAAGGTCAATGTTTGAACAAAATAAGTAGTTGTACTTTGGCTTTGATAACCCTGATAATATTTCAAACACCACAGGCTTTAGTCACCTGCATTAGCTGTCAAAACTATTCTAATCTTTTAATCTAGTTCACTCAGAGGCATGTTTACTTGTGGTAACACATCCTTTGTTGCAGTCACATGTCATCAAAATTAAAGGCAAATTATACCTGTGTTTCAGATTACAGCGACATGTGACCTAAACCATTACTGCCTTACTTATTCAGGTTCACTTCCTGCTAGTGATACTGTGAGGTTTGCAGTTAGACATGTAATTAGTCTTAAATGACTCAAGCATTACATTTTAACAACTGAACATATCTGCTATCTATTTTGAAAGTGCTTTGTACCTTCGTACTTTCTGTATGTATACTGTATTGATGTCCATTACAGCAAATTTGAGTGGTTGTTTAAAAAAACTCTAAATATGCATTTCTGACGTGAACTTACAGATGGATTCTGACGGAGTACAGACAGCAATCAAAATAACCTGATGTACAATATGTATGTATATGTGTATATATGATATCTTGTATCTATATGTTCCTCACGTTAGACATAAACAAGTGCGGGCTATAAAAAGAAGAAGAAGAAAGAAACTGGCAAACTGTGACAATGAAAATAAAATCTAACTTTGTGCTACATTAGCAGTGAGTATAAAACAGGGACAGACTTAAACAAATCCAAACTGTTCTTTAAACATTGCATGAACCACAATTAACTAAAAAAGTTTATTTAACTGATGTTACTTAACTGTTAGTTACCTTAGATGTTTTCATAGAGCATCATGTGAGGAAGATACAGCCCCATGAAAAACAGTTGTTTACATCATCATCAAAGATCCTTCATAAATCACTTTGATTGTTATCAGTTGACAGTTGAAAGTTGACAAAAATTTTTTTACAGAATCGGTTTTGGTTTTATTCACTGGTGGACACGTACGATGCAGTAGGCCAGTGTTCAGTGAGGACTGGTGTAACCTGTTTTCAGCCACTAGGTGTCTCCACCACACTGTGTTAATTCCAAAGTCTCTAATGAAGTAAAAGGATGAATTTATCCACACTTGATGATCAATAAGAGAAAGAATATCATTTGTTTCTTGTTAATCATTGTCCGTCAAGTTTTTACTGAATTTACATTTACTGTTCAGTTCAATCAGGACATCCTGATGCAACTGCAAATTTGCAACACATCTCTGTCTGTATGACCCTGGGAGCCTTTTTTCAAGACTGACACAAAACAAAAGTGACACATTTTTAAAAAATCTCATCATGTCAATTTACCTTGAGACTTGACCTGATCTTGAAAATCTCAAAGATTCAACATGTGAGTTTTTCATCCATGGCCCAGTCCTGTGTAGTCATCTGCTACTGTTCTTCCATGTCTCTCAAGAAAGGCTACTATGTCTGAGTGCAACTGTCCTTATGAGGGAAACCATCACCTCCATATCTCTGCTGAAATGAAAACAGCACTGTGTGGAACATGGCTTCATCATAGTGAAACCTGCTTATTTACAGTGTTCAAGCAGTTGGAGAGCTGTTAAAATAGTCAGGTGCTGCAATAGAAAGCAACATTTGAGAACATTCAAGAGCATTTCAGCTTCACTGCTGAAGTGATTGGATATGATGCTCAGTTGTCTAAGCTAAGGTACATGTTAGATGTGCAAAGACAATAGTGTTGTGCAAATTGAAAAAAAAGATAATATATAAAATGAATTGAACCTATCACTTAATATTTATCAATCTACTAATATTTTCTATCCAACTGTGCAGCCAGAGTAAATGTTTTGTTTAATGTATTCAGGATAACCAGAACCATAAAATGCATTGCATCTGATTCTAAGACAAATCTGGGGATGCGTTGGCAGAAATGGAAAATGCTCTGTTTCATCTCTTTCCCCTGCCACTCCAATGCTTTCTTCAGTAAAATTTGATCTAATTTTCTTTCCCGTCCTTGGGTATTTCCCCACAGAAATGAAGGGATAGTGATTGCTGGTAAGATTGGAGTGGATCTAATCTTCCACTGCTCTCAGTCATACTCCATTTCACTGCACATCTAATTTGTCACACTGCTGATGAATATGCCATAAGTTTCATGGGAAAGAGAAGGACATAATGAATATAAAACACACTGGGAGAGGGGAGAGGCAATTGCCGTACCGCACTAACCACAGTGCATTGTTCATTTGTCCCATCAAATTGCTGACACTATGCATGCACTGTGGAGACATTGCTTTCCTCCCTCACAATTTGATCAAGAGGTTAAAACAATGACAAATAATGGTGGGTTTGTTGCCTGCCTGCAGCTTTTAGGCAGAAGCTCTGTATTCATTTAAGATCATTGTACCACAGGGTCATTCTGTTTGTCCAAGGAGGGCACGCGTCGCCCCTCGCCACTGTGCCCTTCCACCCACCCCGCTGTGAAAAACTCTTTTAGACATATGCTTGTAAGAAACGCATGCATTCATTGCTAATATTTGGGTGACAGTGTGAGCATTGCAAGCAGATGCACAGAGGGTTTATTCTGCATCATTTCGAAACAGAAGGCACCACGTTTTATCTGATGGCTCAAATGGAGCACTGTTTCATTAGCAGCTTTAAAAAGCAGCAAGATGGAATTAAAAACACACAAACAGATGGTATGAATCGCATCTGCATAATGATATTCTAATTTTGTCATTATTCATTATTACTCTGGTTGTGATTGTCAGGGCGGCGATACACTAGGCAGCAGTCCAAGCAACAGGCAACAAAGTGAATAGGCAGGGTCAAAAATCTGTTCAAATGTTTCCTGGCAACAAGACGTTTCTGTGTGTTGAAAGCAGCAATTCCATCCGAATTGCTTTTAAAAGTTGCCCACTACATAACTGCAGCTATGTGAGACTCAGCAAGAGGCAGATTCCTAAACTGACAATATGGAAACATTCAGCACTGTCTTGTTCTGTCCATCATGCTTGTCTTAAAGCCCATTGATGAGTCGAGAGTGAATGTCTCTTTAAAGAGGGAGGATGATAGAATCTGTGTGCAGAGCTGCTGCATCACCTATCCATGAGACTGGAGAGCGGCTGATGAGAAAGCCCTTCAGGACTCTTCTCTAAATAGGCATGAAATTATATCTCCCTCTGACTGAGATTAGCGTCCATGGAGCCTCTTGCGTTCTGCCCCCTCTTTTCCTCAGGCACTCCAACCAAACAGGCACTTTGCAGTTTCAGCTCGTTTGTGCTCAAGTTTAAGAAAGTTCATTTTCATCAGGAGGTGCTCGCTGTGTCCTTGATCTTCCTCTGTAGGTTCCTGCTGGATTTGTCACACGCACAAAGCACTCAGAGGATGTGGTAAACCATGGCGATGTCATGTGCGATGTCTATTGTGTTTAATAAATTGTCTACTTTATCATTCACTGGAGAGTGTTGGATACTCTGTTAGTTTCAGGACATACAATACACTGTGCAGAACTTATTGATGCAGAGTATCAAAGAGAGCTGAGAGAAAGTGATGTACAAAAACAATTTGTAGGTAAATGTGGAGTATAGATTTGAATTTGAACTCGATCACTCTAAAGTAAAATCACAGCCTTACAGGGCCTAAGAAGCTACTCTAATGTCACCAAATCATGCACGTTCTCCCTCTTTAAGGATAAAGACACCAAATGGGACAGAAGGTATGAGTGCTGCTACGTTGGATCACCACCTACTGAACAAGATGAATTGTTCTGATGCATTTTCTGTTAGATGTGGGGCTGAATTGGAGCTGGAATGGATGTTTTGGACCTTAGCTTTGGAAACTGATTCTTTGAAACATACTGTAATGTGAACAGAAATGGAGCAAAGCCTGCAAGCTTGTTCAGGCAGTGTGCCACACCGCTCACCTGAAAGCTACGCTGTCACTGGCTGCCACTGGTGTTATTCATACAGCATTTCATAAACCCCACCGTCACCCCAGCAGCCACCCTTCAGTGCTGTGCTCAGTATTTCCATGTGGGAAGTGATGAGGTCAGAGCCTAGACACCAAATACACTGTACGATTTCGACATTTACATAATGATTCATTCTATGTGACTTGGCTTGAACTTGAATTATAGCTGGTACTTGAATATCTCAGGTCAAAGGTTGAAGATCACTGTTTCTGGTCTCAATTGAAGACAGATGACACACTTGGAAAATCCAAATTGGTAGGTGGATTGTGCTTGGATTATCTGCTTAGTGACATTTTTAAATATAATTTCTACTTTCTTTTTTTTCTAAAAGGTTAAAGAGTTGAAGCTGAAACTGACATTGATGCAGCTCTTAGTGAAGCTGCTGCCAAGTGTTTGGGATGATGGCAACCCGAAGACTGAGCCTGTTTCCATTTTTCATGCTGCTAAGGAAATTAGAAATGCTAATAGCCCCCCGATATTATTGTGGTGTCATGGGTGACACATTTATTGTAGATTTTGTGGTCTGGTGGAAGGGGTGGTGATGAAGGGAATCAGCAAACCAGAAAATTCTGCAGATGTGTTTTAGAAAACAAACTCTCCATCTTGGTCACACAACAGCTCATTTGACACGTTCACAAACAACTGCAATGGCAGTTTGCTCATTCTATCTATTATTCTATCTTTTGTGGCTTTTAGGAAGACTATGAGCATGTTCCCAAGCATCTTTTAGGAGAGGTTGTATTTAGACTACCATAGCTGCAAATTGTAACTGTAAGCATATCTAACCAGAAAGAGAAACTCAGTTTTCATCAGCTTCCATCCATTGAACATCACGTTTTTTGATTCGCTGATAGATAAACCAAAATCATTAAGTCAGAGGAATGTTTTAGGGCAACTGATGGAGAAGAATGCAAAGGCATTAAAAGGACTTTTTAAATCGGTAGATGTTGATGCATATCTGTGAATGATGATGATTCCAAATGAGTGAAACAAGGGCAGAGAAAAATATTTCATACCATATGCCAGATATGATAAATATTTTATTTCTGATCAGCAAAAGACACACAATTGATGCATTTGTATCTTTCATGACTTTTCAGTACAGAGGAAAAAACCCAAACATATACACAGTATGGGTATATATGTATATGGGTATATTTTAAAGTGCAAGTGATTCACAAGGGTCAATCATGCGTTACATAGCATCTGTATCAGGAACTTCAGTAATCTCCTTAAATCCTCAAATAACTTTTGGATCTGATAGTAAAATAACTGTCATTTATATATGAATACAAAATAAACTATACTAGTCACTGAAGCCTTTTTGATTTTGTGTAAGCACAACAACATGTATCAATCTAGTTCAAGTCTTGAGAGGAAAAGAGTACCATGAAGTGCCAGAAGTGAGGGAGTCTTTAGTCTCTAGTATTGACAGGAGAAAACAGTTTCACAAAACTCACCATGGGTCAATTTAACAATACTCCAGTACCACCTTAAGCACCCTATACTTGAATTGAAATCTGAAACAGAAAGAAATAGAAAGCCTACATATTCTCACTCTTGTTTTTTTCCTAATAGCCTTCACATAACGTGGGCGTGTCCGCGTCGAAACAGACATTCAGTATACAGGTACATTCTCTGAAATTACCATTACATTTGACTTGGT
Organism: Thunnus albacares; assembly: GCF_914725855.1. Lineage (NCBI taxonomy): Eukaryota > Metazoa > Chordata > Actinopteri > Scombriformes > Scombridae > Thunnus > Thunnus albacares. The sequence goes on along the minus strand of NC_058107.1, from coordinate 16,147,718 downwards.
GAGGAAACAGTCAATTTGCCCTTGCCAAACATATTTGACACAAGGAATGTTCATAGAAAATAAATATATGAAGACATGGATAGACATTTAAATGTTTAGATGCAAAAGTGGACTGATGCTGAGCTCACTGTGTGTTGACAGATCAGAGCGGCCACAGTAGAGGGGCATCTGGACAGCATCATACAGGGAAGTAACAGTTTTAGCAGCGGCTGTTGGGTTTTGGATTTACCCATGGACAACAAAGATACAGATATATGTATCAATAGTACATGAAGCGGTCCTGACCCTTCAGGATGCTAAATATTCAAACTGATTTCCATTCACTGGGTAAATAAAACATGTCTCAATTGCACATGTGCTGAATGTTTCAATGCCCTTTATAGTGGTTAAGATGCAAAGTGCATATTTAACATAAAATAGTAATCTAGGATATACGACAGTGTGACTATAGCTCTTAACATTCCAAGTGATTCCTTCACAACTGCTGTCCCTTCGCATCAAATCACACAAAAATAAATGGTCATATTCACAGAACAAAAGAAACACCGGTTTACAAAAACCACAGAAACAGAAAGTAATGCAGAGGAGCAATGCCGTCACACTGTGAGTGCAGTGTGAGAGCATACATGCTGCTGCTTTATTCACACAGCATCAGCTGGCACTGAATGAAATAAAGGTCAATTTCTGTGTTGCTGTGAATCCTTTGTGTGTGAGATTATTGCATAGTTTGGAATTCTTAACATAGCTTTTAAATCGACACTGAAAAATAAAACATCTCTTTTTTTCTGGTCTGTATTTCTTATCAATCCAGGACAATATATCAATTCACTGTTTAAAAACAGAATTGGGTTCAATTCCTTTTACGTTTTCTTAATTCAAACTACAGGTGGAAATGGAAATCAGGCAATAATTTTAGCTGATAACACCTTTTCATTTTGTTATAAAACCATTTTTGTGGTGAAAAAACTGCAAGGTACTTTTAAATAAAATTGAATCAAAGTGAACTAAACCCAATCCTGGTTCCAAGTGAATCTCTATATTGCACAAACATTTGCAAGCTAACTTGAGCCATTGATTATCTTACTGAAGCTAATGGCTCCAAACTACCACCTATCTGCCAGGTACAGGTAAAACAAACACCAGCATTAGGACCCATCTCGGTGACTGTGGCTCTACTGGTTCAGAGTGATTGTCCTCATATTTGAAGGCCATGAAACATGCAGTCTTAAAAGTTCTGTTATTGTCAAAAATGTTCAGATTTCATATGTTATTACTGTAAGGAGAACTGCTTAATGGATGAAATCTACTTGGACTTTTTGTTACAATCGTGCATATTTAATCACTAATGTAGATAAATTAACATGAGCTACCTACAGTACTTACTGAGGCAGCCTCAGGCCTGAGTATCATTTCAACTGAACTCAACACAACCAAAAGCAAAGTAACTGGAATCACTGAAGTTACATCAAGAGTGTGTGAACTAACTTACTAACAGTGGTCTTTACACACACTGGTAGCTTTCTCACTCTGACTGATCCTAGTTAGTAGCGCAGTCAGCAAAAATGCTTAAGCCAAATAAATAAACGATAGGTTCACATTTTTTCAAGTCTGTCTTAAAACAATATTGAGATGCCCAAATGAACATTGAAACAAGTTTTTCTTGCTGTAATCGTTCCTCCTAGTCATACTAACCATTAGAAGATCCCTTCATAATGCGCTTAACAATGTAAGTGATTGGGGCCAAAATCCACAGTCTTCAGTCTGTGCCAAAATGTATTTAAAAGTTTATTTGAAGATAATATGAGGCTTCAGCCATCTGAGTTAGTCCAATAAAGTGGATATCTTTCAAAGTTACAGTCTTTTTAGTATAAAATTCCCTCTTTGTGTTTCCTTGGATAGTGAGCTGTGGTGGAAGGATTGAACCAAAAAATGGGAATTTGGCACTAAAAAGACTGTAATTTCGAAAAATATCCACTTGATTTGACTAATTCGGAACATATTAGCCACAGATGAACTTTTAAATACATTTTTGCACAAAACGAGGACTGTGGATTTGGTCCCCATCACATATTAAAAGCATTAGGAGGAGTCATATTAATGCCTTGTCTGAACAGGAGGAATAATTACAGCAAGAAAAATTGTTCATTTAGGCACCTGAATATTGTTTAAAGACAAATTGTGAACCTGTCCTTTAATGTTCCCTTCACTTTCCTCATTATGTGACATAGGGAGTAACTTTCAAGCTCTTTATACTTCTGAGGGCCTTCCATGTAGCAGCACTGGCATCCTGGAAGACATCATTCAAAAAGAAGATTTTGCAACATGTAGTCCTGTGAGGCATGTCATTCTTTCTCTTGTACCTTCCCTAGCTCTTTCCCCACTGTATAATATTAGAACCAATATATTAAAAAACAATAAGATAAAATAAATTATTACAGAAAAAAATGCACTAGCTGTGATTTGAATGTATATACTTGTAGCCCTCTTAAGGAAAATCAATTGTATCTCATGCATGGAGAAGCACCTGAAAGTAGTGCAGAACCATCAAAAATCTTCTCTATGGAGGTACATGATGCTGGTGTTTGCTTTACTGTGATTATACCTGCTCAATCATTGAAAATGTGCACAAACTCCCCGCATGGAACAAGCGCATCTAGCAGCTCAACCTTTAAAAAAACAAAACAAAACAGAAATTGTGTCAAAGTTAAGCTATCTTGTTTAGTTGTGGTCCCTTGTAACACCCATAAAGGAGATCCCCTGACCTGAATGACCAACCTTGTTCCCCTATGGCCAGCACAGAGTCATGACATGGGTCCCATTCAGTCACCAGAGTGTCAGCTCACTTTTTTTTTTTTTTTTTGTTTTTTTGTTTTTTTGGCATAGAGCTCATGTTCAAATCGGAGCCATGACTGAACTGCTATTTAAATCTGTAAACTAATTAAAACTACAATAATGCATTAAAATTAAAAAAAAAAACATTAAATAATATAGTAGGAAAATAAATATCATTCCAACAAGGCTTTGTTTTTTTTAAATAGTCACTCTCAATCTTGACACTGGAAGCCAGTGTGTATGTCACATTATTCACCTCAGAGAATGATGCTCATCAGTCCAAGAAGATGGCTGCTCTCAGTCTCATCGGTGAACGTGCTAATCAGCTACTGCACATACACCACTGCTTCACACTCAGTTAAGAAAATGGATACAGATTCCACTAAACACGGTCCCACATATACTGTAGAGCTCCACAGTCTTATGCATTACAAGTGTCTGGATACAAGGTATGCAAAATGGACTTTTTACTGATAGATAGACTTGGCCATGTCCTGGACAATCCTCATGTGCAGGATGATAATTTGAAACACATTTCAGTTGATGACCATGGCTACATCTGCCATCAGAAAAGAAAAAAACAATTATAAGTGCTATAGCTATACACTATTTTGGTATTTCATGAATAGCATTCAGGGCAGTTTGAAGTTTTTTGGTCAGTTTAAGGTAACCTCTCAAAGGTTATCATAAAACCTCTACAGACCTCCCTCCTTTGAGCACTCTATTTTAGAGGGCTAGGTATGGCTGTCTCGGATAACTTAGTATACAGTACATTTAAGTGTTATGTTAGTGTCAGAATATAGATATGAAACTCATTTCCACATCTCATGCTCACAATTTGACTGGTCTCATCACTGAAATATTAGATACGTCTATCAATAATTTTCCATTCCTATCAATGAACGAATACTGATCCGACAACTAATCTCTATTAATGAAAAAATGTTGGGATTGTGGTTTTGTCTTTTTAAAGTACGGACTTGTGCTCTAGAGGCGTGAACCACTATGGCTGTTTTTTGTTTTTGTTTGACTTCTTTAGGATTCATCTCTGTTGGAGGAGGTGAAGAGGAGCGAACAGGACCATGTTGCACAGATGCAACAGCCACATGTTCAATACTAACTGCGAGTGGACACATTTTGAAAAGAGTCGATGGAAGGGGGGTTCTCTCAAGCCTAAAGTGTAGGATATACAATATAACAACAATCAAACTCTGATATCAACTCTATGGGCGTTCCGGCATTCCCTAGAGGTGCATGTTTCTGTAACTTCCAGTCTAGTGGAGGAATGGATTTTGTCACCCCTAGGGAATAGAGGAGCTTTCATGATTTTTGTGTGGAGTGTCTGAATCTGAGTGGAAGTTAGGAGCTGTCACTGGCAGAGCGCTTTTTGCCAAAATGACTGGCAGAGTCTCTGTTTCGCAGATTAGGCTGGATCTTGTACATATGGGGACCCATGGACCAGCGCCAACTCCCACGGCCCTCCACTCCAGTTGGGATGGCGGCAGCTGCAGCCACAGCAGTGGATGGGCAGGGCTTGTTCTGCAGCAGCTGAATAAGCATGGTCATCTCTGGGCCCAGCCGCGACACCATGCTGGTCCTAACGCGGTCCACCGTGTCCTCATCACAGTCCATCAGGCTCTGTAGCAGCTTCCCATAGAACCTAAAACAACAAAAAAGCATCACAGAATGTCTTTTTAATTTGTAATAGCCAAAAACATGGCAATAATAAATTCCTGCTGTACTCTCTAATAGTTCAAATTCTCATATTGCATTTCCCTGTGTAGTATCTGCACACGTGCTGTGTAGTATGATGTCATCCATATGGGAGTGACCATTCCTACTCCAGTCACTACTAAGCCTTGTGCTCCACCCTCCTTCCCCTTTGTATCCACTCCCAAACTGAAATCCTACATGTATTACAACAACAATAAGAACAAAACATGCAAACTTGATATTCCTGTCTAATTCTCTTTCACTATTTGAAAGAATATATAAAGCAGATGGCAACCAGAACACATGGAAATAAATACAAATTGAGCCATCTGTTACTCTACATAAATCAGGGTCAAAGGGGCATCTGCTGAGCAACATACCAGTCATGTATATTTGCAACACCAACAGCACTTCATGTCATTTTTGGATGATCCAAACACATGTCTAAGACTCTAATTCAGCAGCTATATTTAAGAGCCTTACTGACCAGAGATCTGTTGAACATCTCAAGGTTTAAACTCTGTAATGACTGATATTTTTTTTCAGAATGCTAGTCAACAAGCTATTCACAATATGTAATACTGTAACAATAACCTTTATCAATTTATTTTTAAAGTATTAAAGCATAAAGGGTAGAGGACGTGCTCACCTATTGGGGAAGTGACTTGGTAGCTGTGCCACTTCACCAATAGCATCTGGATTAGATCGGGCAACAGTGCAGATATCCAGCTTGCTGTAACACTCCTCTTGGACTTCAGTTATCATTCTTTGGAAGGTGGAGCAGCGGCGGATGGTGGAGAATGCCTTCGAGGTGATGCCATTGGCAATGCACTTAAGGCTCTCCTTCACAAATGCTTTACCCTGTAAAAAAAAAACACAGCAGTGCTTCACACATTCTTGCGCTGACAGTTACACCCATATAATCCTGCGCAGTCCATGTGCATGAAGAAAATGCAGAGAAAAATGGCATATGTGGTGAAAAGAGTTAAAGTGTATACCTGAGTGTCAAATTTAGCAGCACTGTATAGGAAGGACTTGCAGATGTCATGCATGCCATCTGTGTCACAAGTTGAGTTTTCCAGGCAGGCGAAGGCTCCGCAGCCAACTTGGAGGGCACTGTTGAGACAGCGTGCCACATCTGCTGTGGGCACAGAGAATGAACCATCAGCGGGGGAGCCAACAGTGGGTTCACTGGGAATCACTGCACACTCACTGAGCTCATTACACAAGGGTTGCCAGGGTTTCAGCTAAAAAATGCAGCGAACAAAGGAGAATTTTCATACTTTGGTGATTCACAAAAGACGTACAGCCACTCGGGGCAAATAGTGACTTGACTAGAGATTGGACACCTTACAACTCTGAGAGTCTCAGACACTATTTGGCATTACTTTGCTTTTCTCTTGGCATGGACCTATATTCCACTGTTAGGTTCTTTTCAGCAGAGCTTGGAAGAACAGCACCAGAAATACCAAAGAGTTTCCTGAAAATTGTTGGCGTGCCTGTCGACACACATAAACATACACGTGTACTGCTGGCACACTCACACACGCACACATGCGCGCGCACACACACACACACACAAATGCACGCTGCCACCAGACTCTGTCTTCAATTATTTTACACAAGTCGCAACGTCAAGCTGAATTTGAGGACTCTGCCTCCAAACCACTTTAATATTCTTGACTATTAACTAAGCACATGTCACAGTTCAGTTGAGAATGCAGACCTGATCCCATGCACATCTACATAATGAAATACACATTCAGAAAATGCTGCCATATTCATTTTAGGAGCATCACATGAGCATCACACGCATATCTTGTTAAACCTATGAAACAGCTACCGTGCAACAGCCAAATATTGATCTTGGCCATAAGGAAAGGAGCTCTAAGTCCATGCAACCGACTTGAAATTTTACACCAAGACAGAGCTATACACATAATCTGAAGATCAGTGTATCCATATAGTTGGCTTTCCTTATTCTTCATCCAAGAATCCACTGAGATGGCAAGCAGCCTGATTCAAATCCTTTGTAATAAGCATTAAATAACCATTAAGAAATGTCACCAAGAAGACTAAGCCTACTTGGCAGACTTTGAATCTGGGGCCCCATGTTGACCTGCAGATAAAGTCTGCCTGCCATCGGGGACCAGAGATTGTTCTCAAAATACAGCGAGTGAGCTGCAAATGATGAAGCAATTCCTGCAGAAGGGATTCAGCATCCCAGTTACCCGCTGCCTTTTAGCACTGGAGCGTACCTTTGTGTTAAAAAGGGGAAAAGTCAACATTTGAATGAAGCCATGCAGATTTATGCTTTGCAGTTACATTTCTTGATGGATATTATAAGTGGTTTTGACTCGGGCCTTGCACAGTGGATCATTTGATGGATAGGGGATGTAATGTCAACTAATAAGGTTACATGAATTTGTCCAAAAGGCACAGCCTCAGTGACAAAACAGTGCAGTAGCTTTTCCTGAGGCATACTGAGAAAAAAAAGGTGTAGCCTACTTCTTTTTCTGACTTGAAGGCTTACACAGGAACTGGAGCTTTATATGTTTTATGCACTGAATACCCCCTGAGTAAGTCAACTATAATACTGAATAGTGGGACCTATGCAGCAGCCAAACCATGAGAAAGAGACTATCAGCATGACACAGCCTGCACTCTCAGGTGTCAGCAGCAAGCACCGTGCTCATCTGTTGCCGGCAGGACACCGGCAAAAACCACAGCGTTAATCCCGCAGCCTTCTCCGTGAATCAACGCGCTCGTTTGGACAGAAAAGGCTGCATAGGCCAAAAAAATATAGATATTATGAGAAAAAAAATGTCCACATAGTAAGCGAGCAAGGTATGGCTGTGCATTGTGGAGATCGTGTGTGTGTAAAAAAAAAAAAAAAAAAAAAAAAAAAAAGCAAGCAGTGCACTCTGAGATATGCAGATGGAAGCAGCGTGTTACTTACAAGGGCTATTGGCAGTAAAGCGTGCTCTCCTGGGCGAATAAGACTCGTTTTGATCCAGTTCATATGCAGATGCGTTCAGCACCATCAGGAGAAAAAGTCCGGTCCTCAAAGGCATCGTCCTCTCAACACAGATGATACAACTAAATGTAAAGAGACGCCTCCTGGTTTGTGCGTAATTCATAAAGAATAGCGCTCCAAAAAGCTTCTGCAGCGCCGAAACAGAATAAATGTAGGCTATGACAAGACAGGCTGCCAGCAATGTCTCTACATTGGACTCCTCACTATCCTTTGGACTTGCATGACAGATAGCACCGATGTGAAGTCTGCACGGGTTTATATAGGAGCGCTGAACATTCCGGTCTCCCTTGGACCAATCAGATTCAAGACGGTGGTCTTGGTCTTTCCACTCTAATTGATAAAATCATTTAACAGCTGCCAACACTGTAAATCATGGAGCTCAACATCAAGGTTTGAGACATGATTTATTGCAATGACCCTAACTAGCAAACAATATCATTTTTTCCCCCTATTTCAGTATTTTTCCTTTTCAACACCTCCTCTATTTATTTATAATGTGTGTTTTAGGCTTAACATTAGAGGGTATTAGGTGATCATCAAGTGATTCCTGACTTAATGTTTTTAAGGTTTATGTGTGTTTCCCTCAAATTGTTGGGGGGCCCTGATGCAAAATTTTGTTGTTGACTCCCACTGGCAGCTTGAATATTTCCCCAGACACCCAGAAACCAACCATGCTGGAATAGAAATACCTGGTTTCAAGATTTCTGTCGATTATTTTGTGAAATTTTGATTAAACACAGCTTTATTTAGGAATATTCTCCGCGTGGGCCCAATATAGACTAAAATGATAAGGTCTTTAAACTGGATTTTGACACAGAATCCCTCTACTGTACATGACCAGGGCCACAAGGTTATGTAATGGATCCATGTATTATCTTATGCTGAATAAATAAATAGAATTTACCATGAACAGCTGTTGTATTTTTTTCTGGTTTTGAATATCCACTTTATCAAAATGCCACCACAATTCCATGTTTTCTCATATGCAGGCTGACTTGTAACGATGCTTGCACAAATAGGCAAAATCAACAAATGTAAAAGCCCCAACCTGTGTTTTAGTCAAATGTGGTGCGTACTTTGCCAGACTTAAACAGCTTTGTATAAATATCAAGCCAGAATATTCAAATGATATATCTTTTTTATCACTCTGGCATTTTCCTGAACCGTGCTTAATGATGACACCACTGTTGCTTTAACTTAGGAAATCGACTTAACATGGAGATAAACTACCTTCAATGTTGACATAAAATGCGGATAATGATTGCTGTTGACCTAATTCCTCATTCTCTTCTTCCCAAGACTGTAAAATGTTGGCTCCAAGTCCACCAACTTGCAGCTGCACGTGCCGGCACACAGAGGATGATGTGTGGGACTCTAAGCTATCATTTATCACGGAGGCCTCACGCCTCTTCACCCAGTGCAGCGCTCGACCATCACAGACAGAATCAGAAATGAGAAAAGGATGCTAAATTGTCACCATAATAAGACTGTGGAGAAGAAACTGTTTTACTGTGACATGAAAATCCTTTGCTTTATTTGTTAGCAGACACACATGCTCCTGAAATCGTTTCATGTCTTGTCTTCTTCTTGTCAGATAGTTCAGCAGGTGTCCATGTGTGCCAAGTATAAATGAACCCATTGCCACACCACAATGACTTTTCTTTTCCTGTGGTATTTCAGCAAGCAGAGAGCGCCTCTTCATATCTCTCTGCTGTGCTCTAGTTGTCTTTGGCAATCATTGTGCTATGACCCTAATTTCTTCCAGAGCATTGTCAGGAGTTGGGCATGATGTCAAGCTGTTGGCACCTTATATCTGCTGGGGAATTCAAATATGGGCCCCTGCCAGCTGCACCGCTAGCCTCTGAAATGGAAAGATAATATGAATATAACAGCCTAATGAATGAGCTATTATCTACTGCCACAATCAATCACTATCCACATCCTAGTCTTCGGAGGGCATAAGTTTACATGTTATGCACATGATTTTTGAGAATTGAGAGCGTTTAAACTCTGTTTGAATATTGATCACTGCTTCAAAAGAGAGCAGATATAGGCATGAAGCTGAACTGTTCAACGTCAGTCTTTACTTTTCAAATATCTTTCATTTACAGTAAAAGGAGTTTCCAGAGTGTCGACTGATTCTCCTTTCTGTAAGTTAAGTGTGGAAAACAACATGTCAGAGGCCAGCCTACTCGCTTATTGGTTATGTTTATATGATATTCACGCTTTCCATGAATATGATGCTGCTCTCACATTTACTGCTTCCCTGTGTTTTTCACTCAAGTGGTGGGTGTTCAGTGTGCCTCAGCTGAAACCGAAGATGTGAATTGAGAGTTTATTCATGAGTTTGAAAGTTGGTCTCGTCCTTGTTAGCACATCACTGCAGACTCTTTCCTTTTTGGAGCGGAGCCATACCACAAACACATTTGAGAAGACGACTTCTGCGTCCTCTCAGGGAAGGATAATGAATTCCTTTGTCAGATAAAAGACGGTGATTCACCTTGTTTTAGAAGTAGAACAGACAACATTGGCATGGAGGTGAAAATAGAGGGCAGAGTTCACTGAAAGGACAAATCTGCTTCAGAGAACGAACATACAGTAAGACGGCCTGCTGCAACGTGGGCGTTTTGCATTCATTTACATTGAGGTGGATGAACTGATTTTCTGATTAGAGGTCACTTTGCATCTAGGTTGAATTTTGCCCTGGGCTTATTGCTGTTTGCCTGACAGCAACTTCCTCCATAATTATAAGATTATGAGTCTGCTCATTATTAGCCAGAGATGTGAAATTAATGTAATAAATGGGAGTTTGATCTTTTATCAAGCACAAGCATTTTAATCACAAATATTGCTAATGTCTGTGCACAAGTTTTTTAACGAATTTATGTAACGAATTATGTAAAAGCACTTGTAAGATGTCACCCCAGTGCTAGTCTACCTGTGTCCACAAGAGGGACTTTTTGACAGATGTTACTGGCTCACATGAGCTATTACAGTAAAACAGCACACTGGTGAGATTTGAGAAGTGTATGAAAAGGGTGCAAGACATCCTGTAGGGTTATTTACAACTAAGTAGCCCACATATACACTCAGTCAATAGTGATGTATTGATGTGTAGATTTATATTTTGTTGTGTAATATTTGGTCAGGCGATTATGTATTTTGCCTTCTAGCAGCAGATGCTTGCGGTGTTCACATGAGAATAACACTTCATTTTTGAGGAAATATTATGTCAGTGCTATTGACAGGAAGAGAGCAGCTCTGTGCAGTGATGACAGCTCCACATTACACACAAGAACTAAACAGTACCATCAGCCGTCAGAAAACTGAAAGACCCTTAGGGGTAAAACAGAGACAGTGTCACTTTTAAATGTATTTTTTTTACATCATGGAGATAAATACCAATCTATAAGGCTCACTGGATGCCAGTTAAATGCCAGTGCTTCCCTAAATTGAATTATCTAGTGCAAATGTTGCTGAAACCACTGTTATAATGTGTATTGTTAAAGACAAATCTATTGAAATACCAGAAGTGGAGCAACCAAACTGAGATTTGGTTTCTGTGGGCACGCTGAACAGCTAAACCCATTTACTATTGTAAGTGGCATTCACTACTTGGAAAGGCTGAAATTAGCAGACCCCACTGTGTATAGAGCCCTCATTTTGTTTGGGCCCTGTGGAGGACACAATTCATAGAAAAAGTTTGATTTTGACCGGCAAAATACTCACCAGAATGATAATTCCCCAGTAAAGGAAGGTGCAATGTTTCACTTTGTTTTCTTCAGTGTTGATTTAATTTCTTCCTTGGTAGTATCTGAATGGTGTTTTCCCTCAAACAGATGTCTGCATGACTTGAACATAGCGCAAAAACTCAGGGGATCTGCATTCCTGAATGTGTATCCAATACGAGAGGCATAGCAGAGCTATACATCTGGAAGCTGGAATGAAAACACGTTGCAGCTCTGCAGCATGAAACATTAAGACCAAAACAATGAATAAAAAAAGTTCATCATTGCAAACGTTTTCATGCTTTCAAGGTGCTGGTGAGAGATGTAGATAGGTAGACTTATGTAAATCTCTGCTCTGCAAAGGGAGTAAGAATCAAAAAGATGTAGGAACAAGTTTCATAGACAAAATTTACTTTCTAAAACTGCTACCAGTAGAAATTGCAACTCGCTGGTAGTTTTTATATGAGTTGTAGGGACGACTTGCAACAAAGTTCAGCTCAGCCAGTCAAAGACTCTAAAGAAGCACACAGTCACCTCACCTCTCCTCACATTAAGGATGTGTGCTCACTTGGTGATGGACTTGTTTAGGTTTGCAACTGCAGCTGAAGGGGCAAAAAGGGTTTGATTTGCAGGCAACAATTTTATTCAGAGTCAAGAGAGGAAATAACTTTATAATAACCTGATAACAAAAAAACTAATTCAAAAAAGTTTCATAAAATTAACCAGTTAATGTCATGATGTTCTTGTTTTTCTGCTGTCATCAATGCTATCACAAAGATTTTTTGAATGATGTGTTTACACAGGCTTCAGGTTACATCCGGGAAAACTATTTTATGATACTTACCAGACTCCTTAATTTAGTTACACTGATTGTGGGTCCTGCTGAGTTTCCTTTACCACAGTTCTGCCATCCACAGCTTTCATCATGTCTTCTCTCAACATCAGTAAGGTGTAGTATGGTGTGGTCAGGTGTCCTTCAGCAAAAATCAGAATCTCAGCTCCCAGCTCTGTTGGTGCTGCTCTGTAGCTGACCCTTTCTTCTCCTTTACCCCCCTGTAAGGCAACTGAAATGACTGATTTCTCCTCAGGTAATTAAAAGGATGTTGTTAACCTACATCAGCAGCCCAAAGACATTTTACAAGGATAAAAAATGTGCGGTTTTGTATTGTGTCTGCTTGTCGTGTGTGTTACTCCAGTTTTCTGTTGCAAGCAGTGAAATCTGATTGGAAACATTTTTAATGGGAATGCTTTTGAAGTAAGATTGTGGAAAAAAGTATTGTCCACTCGCGTGAGCTATGCTGTTGGAGATACATTTGAAATGCATTAATTTATCAGACCCACACTATTTCCCAAAGGGCACAGCTGCTCAGAGCTCTGTGAATCACTAACTGTACAATATCATTCCCAGAGCTTCATCTCTCCTAATCATGCAGTGGCGCTAACTGAAACTTGAGCTAAATATTCATGTAATTTGACTCTTTTAACACAGTTCACAACAGTTCACGAGAGTCTTTACATTCACTGTTTTAAATCCCTGCCATCTGGAAGGTTTTTTGTATGGGTAATATTCTCTGGTGCACAGGTGTGTTTCGCTACAACTGATTCCAGCACCAGCAACAGTAATTTTAGAAGTAAAAAAAGGATGACTGACACTTTTACATATTCAAACTCTGTCAACAGGTTATTGAAGGAAACTTACATCAGAGAACTTGAAGGTGTCTGGCAAGTGGCCTCTGGAATGTGCACTTTCAAAATCCAATAAAATATGAACGGCACATTTCAAGATTTGCAGCTTTTTTAGTGATTTATTCTTTGTGTCGGAACTTTTAAATCCAATGTCATGGCTTTTCAGCTGAACATCTAATGCTAGAAAAGTCTAATGTTTAAGGTGTCTGTTGCTGCCAAAATTATCTGCTTAAGAAAAGCAGAAGTGCAGAAAAAGCCGAGTGCCAGAATTACATGGTGGATTTGTTTTGTTTTGTTTTTATGCAGTGTTATAAAGGTATCTAAGCAATGTACAATGTGAGGTTTTCATTAATTTTTCCAGTTATACGACAAGCTGATTGAACAAGGCAATAAAAGTTCTGCAATACCTCAATAAATGTTGTTGAATGTTTTATTTTTCTTCTTGTTGATTTTAAATAATTAGTGTAATCCATCTTTACATTCCTCCACCACAGCACACACTTGCGTGATGCACACACATAACATATTCACACCAAGAAAAAAAAACACTGTGTCTGTACCTTAGTCCATATGTATGCAGCATGCAGTAGTACCTAGGCTATGTTCCCTTCACCCAGCCATCTGGTTTCAGTTCAGACCCATCTGGATCTGTCTCCAGCCCAGGCATCTCAGGAATACATTTTGGAGGGGTGCCCACATCCGTTCACACAGACAAGTGTTTTCAATTACTCAATTTTAAATGTCTCTAAAACCCAAGTGATTGAGCTTTTTTTTTTAAGGCGGCAGTGGTGGTAAACACTACTTGAAAAGAGCTGCTTCAAAGGGAGACCGGTATGTAAGACAGAGTGACACCTTGATGACTGGCAGGATCATGTCACCGCTGGACTCCGCTAGCTGAAGCCAAGCCACAGCCTCCAGACTCCTGGATCACAACACATACTTGTTTGCTGATTTCAGTGCCCTGGGTGAGCTACAGCAAATGTCCTCTCGGCCGACGTGAAGCAACCAGAGAGCCGAGAAGTGATGAGAACCATGCAAAAAGCTCATCTCATATTTTAACTGACAGGACTGCTCCACCAGCTCCCACACCAAAAGGAACGAGTTAGCTTTATGTGTAGTTGAGGTTTGTGTCATTAAAAACAGAGGAGATTTTGGGTTTAAAGCAATTTATCACATTTATACAGGCCTTGGGCTCACATTAAATGACATTGATGCATTTCTGATATATGTCACATCAGTTATGCATTTCTTAATTGCAATTTATGGCCGCTGACACAATTTATGGCCACTGACAAAGAAGTTTCTCATTTCTGTACAAGTTTGTGTGTGTGTGTGTGTGTGTGTGTGTGTGTTACATTCCCACACATGAATCCATCCTGATGAATTCTGCTGTGTCAGAATGACGCTTGTACCTGAGTCTATTTTAAATTGTGACCAACAGCACATTTTAATGACTTCTATGACTAAACCAGTGGAGACCTTCCTCAGGATGCCCATGGGCATGTACTCATACAGCTACAGTATTTCACATGGCTCTGTGATAAGGTCTATAGTGTAGCACTTATACATTGTCACAGGCAGTGGCAGTTAATCCAAAGGAAATACTGCCCCTTTTTTCAATTTGCATGCTAATACCATTCCTGATTTAATCTGATATGAGCTGCACAGTGGTAGCCCTCATATAAGTTCCCCATAAGGCATCCAGTCCCCATCACATCTATCTTGCATTAGTGCTGCAGCAGCTCTCAGCGTCCTATTCTTTGTCAAGTGTTGTAAGGCCTCCTTCAGACCGACAATAGCACTGCTTCACAAATACAGACTCCTCGTTCATTTCAATGAAATTGCTGCGTTGTCATAGAGAGGGGCCTTAAAAAAAAAGAGAAAATGAAAAAAAAAATACAGAGTAGTCCAGGGGAAAAAAAGTTGTTCCTGGTTCAACTTTTGCTGCAGCACAGTGCAATGTCATCCAGCAACGCACTTTGTTGGCCGATCACATACGAACAAATGACAGCCCTTTCAACGCCTGGATGCACATGAAAGTCTAAACCCTGTTGGATCATCAATAGATGCAATAAGCAACTGTTTTGAAATAAATCTGGTTCCCGTTTGAATAAAACTAAGAGTTCACAGCCATGCTAACAGCTCTGTGAGGTTGTATTTAGGCATGTTCACCATATGTTAGCATGTTAAAGTTTGCTAATTACAGTAGCACTTCACACAAGGTACAGTTGACGCTGATGAGGGTCTCATAAGTTCTGCAGATCTTTGGTCATAAAGTAAGGTGGGCTATTGGAAATAAAAAAATTGACAGTAGATGAGAAGTTAAGGGATCACCACAGCTATTAATAATTCATCCTGAAGGCGACATGAATGTGTGTACCAAATTTCATGGCAATCTATCCAATACTTGTCAAGACGTTTCACTCTAATCCACAAACCAGCTGGTGGTGCTAGAAGAGAAGTCAGGATTCATCCTCTGGGGCCCACAAATGTCTGTACAAAATGTAATGGCAATCCATTCAATAGTTGTTGAGATATTTCAGTTTGGACCAAAGCAGTGGATTGACTGCCATCCTTACAGTCACGTCGCTAGCATGAAATAGAAGATACAAGAATGTGTACGTAGGTCATTTAACAACACTTACTGCTGTTCTGACAGTATTTACAGAATCCCAAATGACTCCCCTAACCATCTGGGTGAAAAAATAATCCAATACAAACAGAGATGGTAGCCATAAATGTCATAAATTAAAATCATCAGATATATTTGTCTGTATTGTTTTACTTTCCATTATGTGATATTTCATTCAAAATGGCAAGTTTATATTTGTTGTTGTGTCATACAAAACAAGCATAAATGTCATTTTTGACATGAACAGGAAATAGAGGGAAGTGGGTTAAAATCCTTTATATAGTGCAGCAGACAGAATATTTTTTTTATCCACATTGTTGAAGAGTCTTTGAGGATTCTGGAAACACATTCAGAACAGCGGTAAGTGTTGTTAAACGACCTTCAGGGTTTGTCATAGTTTATTTCTCACAAAAACAGATGCTTAACTCTTTGACCCAGCTGTAATGAAAATACATGAGAGACACAAACTAAGAGTAGGTCGGTCTGAATGCAGCCTAACTTTGAACTGTTTAACTGCATATCTGTATGACCCTTTTCTGAATACAACATACAGTGTGATGAAGATTTTAGACACTTCTGCTTGCAGTTTGTCCTCTGTGGGTAAACTGATTTTCACTGAGAACCAACTGTTTAAAGAAAACAAAAGATAAAACACAGTTAATGCATTAAGTTTTCTAGCTCTTGTTGTCCTCTACTGTTTCGGGTTGTGTGTGTTTGCGTGTGTGTGTGTGTGTGTCTGCGTATGTGTGTGTGTGGCTGAAAAAATAAATAAAGTCTTAAATATCAACACATACACACCAACAAGCCATAATCCTCACTATTACACTAATTCCCATGTTGTTAAATGTGTTTTTTTCTAATGACCAGAACTGAGCAGAGCCTGAAATCTGGAGGATCTTTGTGGTTTTGATTTATGATGCTGGAGTGTTTCTCAATGGTCTTGCGGTATTCATCACATCTATGTGTAATACCTAATCAGGGTTATGTACATAGCACTCCATCAAGAGCCCTTCAACATTGCTCAGAGAATGTTGACTTGGTAATTGAATTTGAGCATAGCTTATGATGGGAACATAAGCCAGATGCCAGGATGTTTATGGCGTTGTTGCTTTGCGGGCAGCAGTGTACACAACTTCTTTCTCTCGCCGCAGCCAGATTTTCCATGCCCAGTGCATCCTTATGGTTAACAAAATCTCGCGTAATTTATAGTAATGAAATTGGTGTTTGCAGTGATGTGATATGCATCACGTACATAAATTACTGCGCTGTGTCAGATGCTGGCAAAGAAAACACGACTGATTATTGTTCTCGCTCAAATTGTTATCTTCTACTGACAAATGAAAAGAAAAACCTGAACAAATGAGTGAAGAAAAATGATGAATGCAGATGTTTCCATGCAAGGCAGAGGGTCATTGAATGATTTGCATGCTCTAGGCTTCATCAAAACACCAAATGATGGAATATCTTTTGGCAGAATGGTGTTCATCCCTCCAGTGGAGTTACAGGGAATTGTACAATCTCTGCCAAGGAGAACTGAAGCTGCTCTGGAGGTTCCTGGTGACCCAACACCTCGCTAATTTGTCACCCACCCACCTCACGATTTACATTCAGTTCCAATGTTCAGTGCCAATGCAGGAAGTAATGTGTCCTTTATGTAACAAGGTGGAAAGTAAGGGTGTGGAGGCTGGGATGATGGAGTTTCCACCATGGACTTTCCTGTGACAGACCTGTAATTTATGATGGCCTTCTCATGAACCGAAACCTTAAATGCAGTTGCAATGCACAGGTATCAGAGAAATATAGAATTTTAAAAATGTTGGCTTTAGACATAAATAAAACATTGTCATTGAATACATGCTGAGGTTTTGTAATATCTGGATTCTTGTCAATAATGTTGGTTATGGTTTAACCATACAAAATTTGATTAACAAAGTGTGGAAATCGGGAAGTAACTCCTGCATTAGCAACTGGTATTAAAGGGAGAATTATCCACTGAAGGGGATAAATAAATATCTTGTTAAAAATGTGTTACATAAAGAGGGACACAGAGTCTTTAAAAAGCTTTTACAAGATCTTTATTTATAGGAGCCGCAACTGATTTAACTGCACTAACTAACACCCAAAAGCTTTGTGGTTCTCCTTTGTGTTTATCCTCAAGTCAGTTCATGTAAAATTGTATGCCCTGTGTAGGTTTCTTTTAATACAAACTAATACAAAATAATGAAAACAGCCTGTTGTGTCAAATACTATGATGTTATGAAGTGTATTTGATGAAAATGCACATAACAGCACTCACACTGTAGGTATTCTCCCGCCAACCACCGTGACAACCACAAATCAAACCAACATTACTGCAGTCTAATTACAGACATTATGTATAACTAGACTGTAACAAGTGAGAGGCTCTGGTGATCGATAAAACAATCAAAATCAAAATGTTTTACAAATTTTCCAGCCACAGATGAACTGGACACAAAACACACGGGAAACCTTTGGCTCCAAACACAGCATTGATCAATCACGCGCCCACAACTCTTCAGGTTGAGGCCGGACATTGGCCTTGGCGCCCCGTTGTGTGTTATTATCTGTTGCCTTTAACAATTCTTTGACACTGCTCTGTTCACGATCTGTGTCTGAGTTGTTGTGTGGGTTTCACTTTCCCAATGCTCAATTAAGATTGATTACATAACTTGTTTTGGATTATGCCTAAGTGCTTATGAAAAGAAAATGTCATAGTAACAATGCTGGTGATGACAAAAGGAAAATTATTCACTCATTGGCAACATAAGTCCAATTTCTTCACTGCCACAATGATCTATCTCTGTACAGCACAGCCTTGACCTGCCTTTGCAAAACTGAGCTCGAAGAGAAAGAAAAAAGAAAAAAAAAAAAAAAAGAAGCATCTTACCAAGCCGCAGCCCACTAGTTTCATGGCAGACACCCTAACCACACAACCACTGCGATGGATAATGGAGAAAGCAATAGGATTTGTAGTAAATGCGCTGTGCATCCTCACTGAAACACAGCCTCCATGTCTTCCAGAGCCTCGGCAGCTTGGCCGATCACTGTGAGTGAACGCAGATGGGAGAGATGCCCAGCAGTGGAAAACGGGGGGATAAACTAGCTTAATGAAAGCATCATGGCACAGTGAAAAGCCAGTCTAAGCCATCAGTGAGAATGCCCCGGGGGTAGGAAGATGGGCTGGTGTGCGTGCTGGGGGCTGGAAGCGTGCCTAGATCCAGGAGCTCTGTTGGCCCTCTGTGGGCTCATGGCAGTCCACTCCCTCACTACACAGCCCCTCCTGGGAGCAGCCAGAAAGCTGATATGTCATGTTACAGGTTGGGCCTCGAGGTACATATCAGGAAAATTAGATGCTTAGTTGAGAATGGCAGCGGCCCAAGCTTGTCTTTTACAGATGGAGTTGCATCTGCATTTGGCGCTGACGGTGTTAGAAGGAGAAAAAGCTCTGAGGACTCAGGTTTTAATCTTTGTTAGGGAATTGACACACTACTCGCGTCTTTCTAAAGTTACAGGACGGATGTTTGCCATCAGCTGTTAAGCAAAGAAGTTCATCTAACAGATTTATTTCCCAGCTGTACAAGGTTGTGCTGCAACAGTTGTTGTTTCCAGGCATACTGCAATTCATGCTTGAGTTGAATTGCGTGTTTTAATGTCACCTTTGGTAACAGTTGGGTGCCTTATGTAAGCTCCAAATTCTGATTTGTGGAGTTTGTATTTGTTAAAGTTTCACAAATTGATATTTATTAACAATGGGACGAAACACTAATGTGTAAGGGGTGTAGTAATGTCCCCACCCGACACTAAAGTTGAACTCTGCTCTACAGAGAATTGTGGTGTCTTTCAACACATTGTTTTGGTTTAACAGTCACCAGCTTTACTGTTTTAGTTCACTCCCCTCTCATCAGTGTTGTTTACAGCTACAGCATGCAGCTCTTTTCAGTGAAAAGGTTTTTATACCAACTATAAGCAACTCTACGCTACTTGTCCAGCACCAACATATAGACAGTTAGCTGAATGAATGCTAATGTTGCTCCATGTCACCTGGATATAGGCAACTATTTGCTAACAAGTTTGCCATATCAAATAAGGTATTAATATGTTATGAAAAAGATATTATTACTTCTTTAATGTGTTTTCATCTTCCTTGTTTGTGTCTTTTAGATGTTGTGCCTTATGTAAAGCTGTTGCTGTTGAGTTTGAAAGTCGCTGTAAACTTGCTTTGCTTTTATTTAAACTCCACTAAATAAAAAAGCATAAATTCAAGTGTTTTAATGCATATCAGATACAACTCCGACATAATGCAGTTTATTGCATAGATCATTTTGTAAATATCCTTGTATTTCACTCTCATTATACTTGGGAGGGGCGTGTGTGCACAATGATGTTTATTGTTTGTATAAATGTAATTGACCTTTAAGAATTTATGTAATTTCAAATTTTATATGTGACAGAAACTGTACCGTCTGCTCAGCCATCATCCAGCCAGCCCACCACTTTCTCCTCAGTCTACTCATCATCTTTTTCAGAGGAGTTATATAATTTTCATTCACAGTCCTAGATAAAGATCTTATTCAGTGGAAAAGTAAAAGAATTAAACGTCTATTAGTTCCGGTCAACAGCCTTTTATTTCAGTATGCTTAGTTTAAAGTTGTTTTTTTTTTTTTCTCCTCTCATTGACTTTCATTCCTGTGACTATAAATAAAGTCTGGCCATTTTTTTCCCTCTCCACAAGGTGAAAGCAACCTTCATGATGTATCTTCTCCAAGGTTCTGCTGTACAATGCTTCCTATTCATTGCTAGCTGCTGCCTGTCTTTGAAACATGTCTATCTTCTCAACTTACCTCAGTATCCATCGATATGCACAAGAAAGCACAAGACTGTATGGTTTAACCTGAATTTAGACACCATAGAATATGGGTCCAGTATTGTAAATGCAGCCTCATTAAATATATACATGTCTTGTAATCTAACTTTTCACTGATCATGTGTTCGTATGAATGGACAAATTCTTATTCTGAATTTGTGGTTCAGGGGAGGGAGAGTAGTGCATTGTCTTGGAGGCAAAGAGTGAATGAAATGTTTAACAAAACATCTGTTTTGTTAGAGTCACATGGGCAGAAAATATTAAGACCATTTCTTTATATATGGGGAAACTTGACTATTAATCCAGAAAGGTGCAGGCTGAATCCCTGCAAGAGCCAACTTTGTGTCCATCAACGGCCACATGTGCTGTCAAAATGTCTTTTGGAGCCAGACAGTGCTTTGTTCACTCTTAGTAAATCACTCTGTATAAGCTAAGTCAGCTAGAAGTCTAAAATGTAGTAGTTGCTGTCTTGTGGACAGTGTGGGGAGTTTCTCAGTGTCTACTCAGTGTCAACTCTACTGACAGAAAAGCCATTTACAACTTCCAAATATATCCTCCTGTATCTCCCTGCAACTGGCAAAGACGGTGAAGTTGGCATGCATTTTCCATCGATCCATCAAGAACTGAATAAAACTGTGAGAGCTGGGGAAGTGCAAACAAGGCACGGCTGGGTCACAGCCTCTCTTCTTTGTCTCTGTTAGCAGGAGGGCGGATATTACCACACAAAAAGAAGATAAGGCAAATAAATTAAAAGGTGACACAAAGAGAAAGGAAAGACAAGCTTAGTTATTTTTTCTCTTATCACTCATCTCAACCAAAACAGTTATTCTTAACCAGAATAAGCATGGTGATAAAAGTTATTTTAGCACATATCACTGCAAGGTTTAGGGTCAGTTTAGAGCTGGACTTAAAGCAGTATACACAACAATGACGTACGAAGTTAATATAGTGAACATGTTAGCAGAAAGTTGCCTATTCCACAACCAACAGACACAGAGAAACAACCGCGAAATTGGGTGATATTTCTCTGTGAATTCATCACTATGAGTGACACTTCACTTTACACAGAGTCTACAGCAATGTTAGCGGCTCTATGAGGCTGTACATGGTGCAGCAGTGCTTTTAGCTAAATGTTAATTATAATATGCCCATATGCTCAAAATGACAATGCTAGGGGTCAGTTTATGGTGGATCAGAACTGGTTGGTATGTCGTATTGTTGGACTATGTCAGAAATCCAAAATGTTTACAGTTCCAAATGATCAAACTCAAAAGCAGAGTGAAAAGCCGGCCCTCATAGAGAGGGAGGTGACATGATATCATTTAAATACCGGGATAAAGGCGCATATTTTCGAACAATCACTCCTGGAAGGCATCCATTGTGTTGCACACTGCTGGTCACATTAAAAGTGACTACGATGGTTATGTCCAGAATGTTAAACCCTGACAACTTTCTCACCTCCGCACAGCTGGCCAATCACTGCATGAAGTGGATGTTGGATTGACAGTTTTTGGAAACTTAAAGAAAAGGCCCTACACAGAACCTCCTAATCCGACGTCAGAAAGGTGTAGGGAGAGGGGTTTCCGTAGCTATTCAACCATCCAACAAGCACGTCTGATGGCGTATGCCGGCCCCTTGGAGTGTTAGCATGCTAACATTTTCTAATTAGCAGGTATTTGGACAAATTTAAATTTTGACCTGATGATGGCATCAGATGAAACGTGAGGGGATCTCTAAAGTTATTACAATTCATCTTGAGGGGAACATCAATGTGTGTACCAAATGTCACTCTATAGGTGATGTGACTTTTCACTAAAAACTGGTGGTGTGAGAGGAAAGTCAGGGGGATCGGCATAATCATTGTCTGGGGACCATGAATGTCTGTGTCAAAATTTGTTCCAATGTGAGATATTTCATTGAATAAGTGAACATTGTTGGTGGCACTAAATAAAAAGTCAGGGGATCACCAAATTCACCTTTCATCTTCTGGGCACGAGGAATATCTGTACAATTTCATAATCCATCCGATGGTTGTTGGGATACTTCAGTCTGGACAAAAGACCAAAGACCGACCGAGGGGTTTTTAGACTTCTTCCAACATGCAGAACTTAATGTTCTGGAAGGAAATGAAGCACATACAGTCATAATTAGTGAATCGTGGGACTTCATTGTTTAGAGTTTTTTCATCTTTCAGCTGGACGTACCATGTCCAGCAGACATGCTTGATCAGGAAGTTAAAACCATGAGTCCGGTTGGTTTGGCACATGTTCACAACATCTTTCAATCTTTTCGGTAGACCTGTTTTGGAAAGTTTTCACCCAGTTTACTCCTTACTGTCCACAATCATTAGATTTAGAAGAAAGTAGACAAGAAAGTCTTGCTAAAGGTATTTTCTTGCGTGGCTGGTGTATATGTGTGAGTCAAAAGGAAGTAAATGAGTGCGAGTTTTTATGACTCCTTTTCTGTAGCACTTTGGTCCTGTGGGTTTATGTAACTTTGCAATATAAACCACATCGAACACTCACAGTGAGTGGGACGAAGAACGAAAACAAGAGGGGTCCTTGTAACCTTTCATGTGAGCATTCTTGGCAAATCCATGTTCACTTCCCTGAGACATTTTAAATTTAAGCTGCCCAGTTGGAGAGCTCTTGAAAGGGCTGGAGCAATGATGCATTAATTGGCACTCATATAGCTCAGAAGTAACTTTAGAGTACTCCAACAGTCATAATCATAGATTTGGGAGTGTTATGTGAGTCTGGGCTAGGAATAGACAAGTGTGTCCTTTCTGTGCTCCAACATACCAAGCGGCCAAAAAGGATTTGATGAGTTGGTTTAATCTCATAGTGAAATTGATGATCTTAACTCTGACCAAACTCTGAGTGCGTTGAAAGCCTTGGTTAATTATTAGAGCTCAACAGACTCCACCAGCAATGTTCACAGCCTTCTCTCCTGGTATTTGTTAGTGAGTGTGTTTGCATTCCTGTCTAGGATGACAGATAAACCAGCTTTGCTTGCATGGAAAGCAGAATTGAAGAATGGCTTTGTGCACGGGGGGGAATGCGTAAACCACAGTGTCTGCAAATGTCCTCAGTGGACCCTGGTGAGGTCTTTCGGGTCCCTGCTGTTTCAAGATGTAATGGTTTACATACACAGCTGGCGGCACGGTGGGCCATCATTCATAGTTATATTAGATTTGAAGCAAGTGGATTTTCTTCATGTTATTTATGTATGGCTTTTTATGTGCTTGGTTGGAGGCTTTGGTTATTATGGTATAATGATAATAATCCCCTGACTTTTCTTTCAAACTTTTGAAAAACCACAAATGGTTTATACTGTAGTAACACATCAAATATCATGATGGTTAAACATTCGTACTTTCACCCTGCAGCTGATGTGATGCAGACCAAACAGGCAATTGCAACATTTTGTAATTAACTCAAATTATTTTTAGAAATTAACTTTTTAAAAGATTTTAATTGTAGACTAGCACGCAGAGCTGCAGGTGGAACAGTGGCGCAAAGTTTGACCAGACTCTCATATTTCTACTTCTCTTTAAATATAATTTGTGCTGGTGAAAAGTAAGATTCACTGCTTTTCTCCATTTCATACCACTGTAAACTGAATACCTCTGGGTTTTAAACTGTTAGTCAGACAAAACAGGACTTTTGACATCACTCTGGTGTCAGTGAAATTGAAGTGGGAAGTTTTCCTTTTTTTCTGACATTTTAATGACGAAAATTTATCAGTTGAGAAAATAATTGGTGTTAATGCAAACAGATTTACCACAGAGCAGATGCCACAAATAAGATTCCTTACTCTCAGTATATAATGCTTGAATATGCATATAAAATGCTTGACTATGTAACAAAATCTTCCTTGCATATTTACTGGCAGCATGGATTTGAAAGCAAATGCTATAAATTTAGCTGATGTCTCATAATCTGATGAGAAAACAAAACCCAAGACCGACAGTGTTTGAAGATAATATTCATCCTTGTCTATTTTGTTCCATCTCTTTTGAAATGCTGCATTGTATCACAGTGAAAAATGACCTTGTAGACGCTAATGTGAAAGTATTTAATTCAAATAGCATATAATAAGCTTTTGATTGGTAGCCCAGGCAAATTAGTGGTATAGTTGTTTCAGCTTGGCCTTCTCTTTAGTGGTTGCAACTCTGTTGAGTTCAGGAAAAGTAAAGGAAAAGAGAATTTGAACTTCAGTAAATTACACTGCTGATGTGTAACCACTGGTAAAACTTTTAATAATACTGTTGTTTAAAAAAACACTCCTTATACAAGTCATGAAAAGGCTTGTCTATTTGAGTCAAACCGCATAAAACAGGTATAAAATGAAGTCATGCAACATCAGAAGTTGTGTGATATTTGTTTTTTTTGTGAATTTAAAAAGATCCCTTGGTTATTTTTCTTCTTCACTTCTTCCTTTCACATCTGTACCTCCCCAAGTGCAACGACTGGGGAGGAGACATGATAATTCAAAGGAGGTTTAACTGAAAACTTAACTTAACTGCACAATTTAGAGACAGCGGTTTTATGTGGAAAAGGAGAGGTGTACTCTTAGTAACGCATCCAACAACACTGGCGGTGGCTTTGTTGGGGGCGAATATTTTCCATTAAGAAATTCATGAGCTTGTAAACAACTCAGGTCCTGGGAAGCATAGTTACATCTGGGATGATAACCAGCTTGTTTGGAGAAATACTACTCATTTTGTTTTCATTGACGTACCCTTCTCTGTTTTTCCTGCACAAGAACAGCTCCCGGCTCACTTGCAATAAGCCTGACATGAATCTTGTAGGAAACTCTGTAGAGCCAAACACTTAATCAAACTTTTTTTTTCAAACTTTTACAGTAGATTATAGCTGAAGTGTGTGTTGGTGAGTTTGTGCATACTCATGTCGGCCTTTCTCTTACTGCTTAGCAATCCTTTGCATACGTGTGAGCCGGTATGAGCATGCAGGTGCACACGGAGCCGTGTGCTGGTGAAGATGAGTCAGTACCAAGTCACTTAGCAGCTTTATAGAGGATGTTTGTAAACTTTAAAGGGCCACCTGTGAGCGGGCCATAAAGCTGCCATTGTGCACAACCGTATGTGAGCTGAGTCACATCATTTTGCCATGCTGCGCTCGTGTTTCTCAAGTCTTTGGCTTGAGCTTTTTGAGGTGACACAGCTTACTGTGACTGATGCATCGCAGTGAAAATATCCCCTCTTCTGTGGATGACGTCTTTAGCAGCTCGCACGCAATAGATTTTACATTCGAAACATAAAATAAGACCATCAGAATTTAGAGTCAGGTACAGAATAATTACCAGGGTCACTCAGTGCTAATGTAAAATACAACTAAGGTATAAAATAAAGAGAATTAACAAAAAAATAGTAGTCCATTAAATAGCTTAAATAGGTCTAACCACAGTCGTAATGCTTACAGTCTGTACTGAAGAGAAATAAATTTGTAGGTCCATTAGAATATAGCTGTACAAGGCATGATAACGCAATGTCTTACTCTGGATCCAAAACAAGTCTGCATTGCAGAGTAATTACTTATTCTTGTGGATATTTTTATACTATATTTTATTCCTTTTTTTATACCTTTAATTGGGTGCAAAAGTCTGGCATTCATTTTCTGTTCCCTCATCGCCATGTGTGGTGCCAGAGGTTTTTAAGTTAACCTTCCTGGTTATTTTGCTTAATATGAGGCCTGCTGTTATTCACTTTAGTGCGTCGTCTCATGCACTTAATTCGTGTTCTCTGGAAAGTCTGAGTTTTATGATCGAAAATAAAGATGAGTCTTGCAAAAAAAAGCCAAATAGCAGAAGAAGGGGCAGTCATAGCAAACTTGTAGGTGAGAAAATAAAGAAGTGGCAGCAAAACACTTACGAAACAGTCAACATGTCATCTCAATGACAAAGTATCACATTGTTATGTTTGAGAGCATTACTGACAAATGTGTACAAATACCAAGAAAATCGAGCTGTGAACAACTGCCCTCTCCAGCACTCTGAATCATTAACACCAATTATTCACAACTTGAACAGGAAGCTGGGCAGCTTCCTGTTCACTTGACTTCATTTCCTCCTGTTGCTGTTACTGTATTGTTTATCCTGTGTTTCTTCCTTTACGCACTCTGTTCACACGTAGATTCATACAAGCATCAGAGATGCCTTTCCAGGATAGAGTCTATCCATCATGAACACTTCAAACAACTTTCCCCTCTGTCTGAACTAAATAGTCTTTCCCTTTCACACTTAAGTTGGTTCCCATGTGTTAGGGAAGCAGCTCAATCCTCACTTGCTCATATGAGGACTCATCAGCATCCCAGAGTCTCTCTCTTCGGTCTTCCCAGGATGCACAGCTGCTTTTCTGTGCTCCGCTTGTTGGAAACACTATCTTTGTGCAGATAATATTAGCTACATCCCCTGTTTACTCAATGCTGAAGTGAACCATTGTATGTGGAGCAGTCAGGGTCCCTGGTGGCTCAGAGTCAGGCTACACACAGTGTAAAGGGCGCAGGATTCCCTCAAAGATGAAGGATAACACAGTGTTACATGCACAGTTACTAAAGGGCTGGAGAGTGACTGCAGTGAAGGACTGAGATCCATGAGAAATACATAAGAAGACAATGTGCCTCACTTTTTGTCAAAATCAAGTAGTTTATTGACTGGCTCACCGACTGAGCATACAACTGGTTCCAGCTCAATGAATCAGTTGTGTAAATGAACAAGACTTACAAAATTAATGTAAGGATTGGTATTAGTGACTCAACATACTGGTGGACTTTGAAGAAAGAAAAGTCCTATCATTAAATACCATTAGCACAACCTCTCAGGTCCAATATCCACACAGCAAACTTGTTTTTAAAGTGGTCCACCAGATTCATTAGATTGTATTACATTTAGCTTCAAATAGCACTTTGAAAAGGCTGCATGATTTTAAAGTTGTGGGTTTTTTTTTTGAGATTTAGAGTGAAATTTGTGAACTTTTTATAGCTAGTATCTCATAAAAATCAAAATGTTGTATCTAAATTCCTAAACCTAAATTGAAATGCTACATTCTAAATCTCATTTAATATTAATTTGTTTAGGAACAAGTATGTAGCATGAACTAATGCCACATACCATAGCATTTGCAGCCTAAGCTAGTTTACAATTCCTGTCCCTACGTCATATCTAAATCTTAGCTCCATCCTTGCAACAGTGTGTTTGCATTCTCGAAATTATAGTTTAGGAAAGTATCAAAGCTCTCTGTCAAGATGTTTGTGATGTGCTTGTTCCAGCTATTCCAGTTATTGATGCTGGCAACAGAGAGATTTTTTTGCGATTAGACTCCATCGATGTGAAGCATCTTCATAAAGCGTAGGCCCATATGAAGATAGGAGATAGGACAGGATCCCAGTCTAAATGCTGGTGGTGGTGGTGGTGGTTGATATAAACCTTTGCACAAGTCTCTCTGGATATCATAAACGACTTGGCTTGATGAGCACAGGCAGAAAGACCTTTGGTCAGGTATTGTGACGTCAGAATTGGAAAGGATTTTGACAGCGTGGGAAAGCGGAAGTGAGTGGAAGAAATAGAACAGGAGGAAATGGCATGACATTTACCCGTAGTGGAATAAAGGCGAGGGAAGAGGTCTTCCTTCTTGAACTTTTGCCAAAGCTTCATTACAGGCACCGTCTCAACTTTTCAACAGCAACAAACCTCACTCCTGCAACATTTTATTGATCAGTTAAGTTATGTCTTCATCATAATCATGATTTTGTAGGCTTTCAAGGTGGATTAATGTGTCAGAGGCTAACGTGTCCTTTAACTACAAGAGGGAAATCCTGGCTGCTTTTGTTAAATTGTTTGGCAGGGAAGCAACATGGAGCTGTTAATTTGTGCATTCACCACTTTACAATTTCAGCCTGATATGAAAGTGTAGAAGCAATGCAATTGAGAGCTTACTTTATCTTGGTCAAACATTGCTTCCAAGAAAACCACAATGAGTTATTTGTGGGAAATATCCTTCCCTGTTGCTGCTTTGTGACTCAACATGAATGAGGTGGAAGTAGTACAAGGCAACAGGGAACGGTGCTTTCCTCTGAGTGCAAAAGTTTGGTGTGTGTTCTTGTTGAGTCACAGATCCTTTTCCAAACCAAACTGGACTGGGGCCACATTACATCTTTAAACTGCTGTACAAATGAGATTCAGAGCCCTGCGAAAATCTTTGTATACACTCCGGCCCACCTTGCAGCTCTGTATCACCTCAATGTTGGAATAAACTCTGGAGCAATGCTTCCATTTTAAGGAAGCAGAAACCTTTGACATTACATGGAGAATGTTGCTCTACCACCTTCCGTACGCTCAAGCTCAACAACATCCTTTGTGATAGCCGAGGAACTGAATGCTTTGCTTGGCATCATGTCATACACAGGGAGATATTTTTAGGCTCTCCTGTATGAATTAGGCAGTGTTCAGTGTTCTCTCTGTGGGGCAGTTCAGATCTACCTGATGCTAGGGTTGCTATTAGCCCTTCTAATAAAGGCCAGATTGTGGGAAAACTGGTAGTTAATGTGACCCGGCTGTGGCTTGCTGACAGACGTTCCCACCAGCGGTGTAGGACAGAGGCTGCTCCATTTTCCTATCCACAGGAAAAATGCTATCAGCTCCCTCAGTGCTGCAGACGCTTTTACTTGCATTATTTTCCCTTGAGAGGTTTAATAGCCTTCTATCTTACTCTTGACATCAGCTGCAGGATTCAATGACTTCATTTTCAATATGAGTCCATTCACTGGGTCTGTGGCAGAATGGCAAGAGCAAATGCAACTCTTCAGACATGGACACAAAAAGACATATGTCATATGTTTAGATACCACTGAAAGTTCTTTATCGTGCAGATTATCTACAAGGTCTCAGGTTTTTAGAGACCCTATACACTCTTGGTTAGCATCAAAGTTTGCAGCATTTACTTTAACTGTGACTAAAGAACCCACAGCTCACTTGAATGGGGCTGGGTTGATATTGATGTCGGTATAATCTTATAATTTGATTGTCTGGAGGTGGAGTTCAAAGTGTTCAAAGTGACAAACAGGGTCCATCATCTCCACCCCAGATGTCCTTGTTTGTACATGTTGGTGCTTGCTTGAGCAGTATATACTGTACCTGGACTGGCTCCAGACCGGGTCTGGGTGTTATCTCACACATGATGTTCTCACGGCTCACATTAGGCAGAAAAATACTATGGAGAAAATTATCCTCAATATGAGAAGAAGGTAGGGGATGTCCACTTTTTAGGGCTTTGTGGGCTGCTTGGATTTCTTCTTTAATCATGTTAAATACATACAGATAGAAGGCCACATTTAGGAGCTCAAGCATTGGCAGAGAAACTTTCATATCTGACCCGATTTTAGGTTAGGTTGCAGATTGTACAGGCAACATTTTTATCGGTACTTGACTACGCAGATGTAATTCACATGCATGCTGCTGCCCATAACCTCAAACCCCTTGATGCTGTATATCACAGTTCTCTTACATTTATTACAGGTGACAGTTTTAGAACCCATCATATCCTCTATGAGGAGACGGACATCACTTACCACTCGAAGGGAACAACTTTGTCTTTTTTTCTTTATAAAGCCATGCTAAATAAGCTACCACTTTATTTATCATCGCTCTTAACACTTAGATATATGGGATTACATTTTCATTCACAAGGATGCATTAACTTAGATGTCCCATATATGAATACAGAACTGGGAAAAACTGCATTCACCTGGTGGAATAAGCTTCAGGACTCCCTTCAACTAGATACATTTTTATCCTTGGAACATTTTAAGATTTGATTGAATGATATTTTATATAACAGCCTTTGTTTTTCTTGATGTGACTGTTTTGTTCCCGTGTAATGTATTTTTCCTGTATATTTTTTTTTTGCATTTTGTAAGTCATTTGTCTTGTGTTTGTGTTGTATTTATGTTTTGGACAGGATTGTTGGTTGAACAATTTTACACTTTTGTTATATGGTTGTTTTGGTTGTGTATTTGCAGGGCACCATTGGGAATGAGAGCTTTGCTCTTAATTGGTTTCCCCTGTTTAAATAAAGGCTATCTATCTATCTAATCAATAGTTTTTATATTGACAATGGAACAAATGATGTGTGTAGTGTGAAAGGGGTCACTTATAGTGATGAAAGCATTAATTACAGTCTGACTCTGCAGTTTCCCTCAGGTCTACAGTGTTTTGGGGTTTTTTAACTTTACTATTTTTAATTACTTCCCCGCTCTCATCTGTGGAGACAGCTGTTTTCAGGGAAAAAAGCTCTGATGAAGCCACTGTATGCTACCTGCAGCGACAGTCTCGTAAACAGAGTGGAGCATTTAGCGGCTAAAGAGCTAGATATTTTTCTCAGGATTTCATAGAAAACAAAATAAGGCTAAAAGGAGAGTGAATCAGGTGACCAGAAACACAACTCTAAATGTTGCTAATGTTGCTCCTCAATTAATGAATGTGTAAAATTGACAACAGTTAGCAAGCACATTCGCCACAAAAACTTTATGAGGCGATCATACGTCAGTTTTATCTTTAGTGTTTGTTATACCAGCCCCAAGTGGCCAAAATACTCACATACTGCTCTAAATATTTCAAGAAATGAGATTGTTTGAGCTAAAACAGCTCAACTTAATTTAAAGAGTGAAGTAGCAATATGATTTGAATATGAATATCTTATCAACCTATCAGTCCCTCTTCAATTCAGTAATGCTATCCAAATAATCACCACTTTTGTATTATCAACTTGTTCCTCTGCCCCCTAGAGGCAAAAAACAAACAAAAAAACCCAAAACAAAAGAACTATCACTGCTACTTTTTAAACTCTGCTGCGCACATTATATTATAATATTTTTTTAGAAATGGCCACAACAATCAAAAAGACCAGAGTCAGTGAAATGTATGTGTAGTGCTAACATCCAGTGGGTGAAACATGGGTGGTACAAGCTTGGTTATTTGATGGACTCAATAAACCAGAACACAATGCAGCCACAAGACATACTTGTTAAATGCAACATGTTTACATAAACTCTCTGTGGTAAATAAAGTCAATGTGAAAGTTGTCAAAGAAAGTTGGGCTTATGTGAATACAGTGAAGGAAACATACTGCATATCATCATCACAAAAAAAGCTAAATAGCCTATAAATTACTTTTTTCTTGTGACCAGTTCCATACTTTGCACTACTTTTGACAGATTTTATGCCACTCTATGCAGACTCCCACACTCTCTCTCAAACATCAGATCGTTTCCACTTAAATCACATTACAAAGCCTCTAATTGGCATCCAGCTTTGTACCCTAAAACTTCAGACACGACAGGAACATGGTGGAACATGCCTGTCCTCTGTTAAGTGAACAAGCTTGTCTGCATGAGACCATTTAATTCAAGCTGCTGCGTGATAATTTCTTCTGAGTCTGCTTGGTGCCAGGCCAGCAGGTGAGGACTACACAGCCAGAGCATCCTGCCCCATTATCCAGAGGACCTCGACTCTGGTTCCCACAACTTTAATTTGTCACAATTCACCTCTAATATACAGGTATGGACTTCTTTTCATTTTTCGTCCACTTTTCTATTGAAAAGAAAACATGCAGCCACAAAGTCTATTTGAATCTCAGTGATTTTATGGTGTCCCATGTGCTTCATAGAAATTCAGCATGAAGCCTGGGAATGTTTTCTTATGGGCTTTCTGACCGATGCTGTCTAATCTGAAAGAGAGAAAATGGCAAGAAATTTATAACATAATAGGCAATGCACTGGGGGGCTAATAAACACAAATTAAAATGGATGTTCATGCTTTTGAAATGATTTTCATTTAAACAAAAGGCTGACAGCAGTAACAACTGTGTGTTTAATTTATGTATTGTTTTGTATAACACTCTTAAATCATCTTACTTTTTAAAGGACGGAGAGAGGAATAAAGATGTGGCAAATGCTGTCAGCAGGGAACAAACTCACCACACCACTTGTACATTATGCAGGATGTGCTGAGCTAGGAGGGAGACAAAAAGTCACCGAACCTCATAAACATTACTCAGCGTACTGCCACAGTGCTGATACTCTTTAGTGGAGCTGAGGCACAGGCATCCCTCACAGTGGGACAATGTGCTTGAGGATAATCAGCTCAATAAAAGTACATCTGCCTTTTATACTGCTGTATACTGGGGGTGCACAGGGACACAATGTCCTGTTGTTTTTTTTATGTTTCGCTCCTCTTGTCAAATTATTTCACACTGGAGGATGAACATTAATCTATCCCTCTGTACATGAGGATTTTCTCCTCCTCGAAACAACAAATTATTGTTTATTGCCTGCTTTATTAAATCAAAATGTCAACTTTCTAAGTTTTGGAAGTTATGTCATGTTCCCAGACAGCTCTGTCTCTGTTAGAGAACTAAAGTTCTGCAATGATGAACCTTAAATATGTGTGGAAATATAGAAGAGGAACTCATAAGGGATACTGACAAGATACTGTTACTGTATCCATCTTCAAGGCAAAGCATTTTTAGCAGCAGATGTTATTAGAAGTAGTCAATGTGCTTTGCATTAAATGCAACAAAAGTAACATGAACAGAAAAATAGAGCAAATGGAATACGAGAAAACGAGAAAGAACATAAGGAGATTTGACAAAAGCTTCTTAGCACAAGGTTCATGTACTAGAACAGTTGCAGAGCTTTCAGATGCATCTTGTGGCCTTCATCACAATCACCCTCCATGTGTTTTCATGTCACTGAAATTACATATGTAGGTCACATGATGACAACTAAACTCCATAGAACAACTGCATCCGCTGATAAAGGCCACAAGATGCAGCTAAGAGCTCTGAAAAATTTCCACTTATCAAACTGTCATTTCCAAGGTCAAAAATGAACCTTCAAGCTTAAAATGATAGTTGCAAAATTGCAAAACTGCCAAAGATCTGACAACACTATCAATGTAAAAAAACAAAAAAAGAAAAAAAAACTGGGCAGATAACTTTTACATTGTCATTGGAGTGTCTTCAGGCTACACAACATCATCCATTCATGAGTGTTCCTAGCTTGAAAATTTCCAAATTCTTTTTAAGTTTGACTCAATGGAAGATTTGGGTGTTTCAAACAGGTCACAGTGCAATGTGGAGTTATTACAGTC
Organism: Thunnus albacares; assembly: GCF_914725855.1. Classification (NCBI taxonomy): domain Eukaryota; kingdom Metazoa; phylum Chordata; class Actinopteri; order Scombriformes; family Scombridae; genus Thunnus; species Thunnus albacares. The sequence goes on along the minus strand of NC_058107.1, from coordinate 16,114,038 downwards.
TGTTCAGGGTAATTACGTTTTATAGACATCTCTTGCTTAGAGACTGGTGTTGAAAAGTGAGGATTTACTCCCTGTCTGTCTGTCTGTCTGTGTGTGTGTGTGTGTGTGTGTGTGTGTGTGTGTCATGATCCTGAGTCTCCCTGACCTGCTGCTGCTCACAGAGTGGCTCTCCTTCTGTGTGTGTGTGTGTGTGTGTGTGTGTGTGTGTGTGTGTGTGTGTGTGTGTGTGTGTGTGTGTGTGTGTGTGTAAGTGAAAGTGTGTGAGTGGAGACAGGTGTGCTGGAGTCAGAGCAGAAACACACCAGCTGCACCTCATCTCAATAATCAAGACATCTACAAACACCCAGTGCTGCCACTTCCACTCTGCCAGATTGTAGCTCCTGCACCAGTCAGTCTATACTCTGAGCTGTTTTTATATATTTCCAGTTATCTTGTCATTACCTGTTTTCTCTCCTTACCTAACTCTGACTCTTGTTTCACCACAGTCTCATCTGCTCTGTCCCTGTTTCCAGTCCCTCATCTCATCTTGTCTCAGCTAGGTAGGCCTGCTTCCCTGCCCTGGACCACCGCTCTTCCCAGCTTCCAGCCTGAGCAGTGTTGCCAGATATCGTATTTGTACAATAATTTTTTCCCTCTGTGCAATGTATGATCAGTAATGCCAAAAGTCCCATAATGTACGATAATTTGACCATTTTGTGACACTTGATAGTACAGATCAACCTGTACATGCCCATAAGCAGACCGTGCAGCAGACCGTGTTTTCTGATATTACACATTTATGCCTATTTGTTTTTAGTTATGACTTGCATACGATAATTTTTTCCTCAAAACAGGATAATTTCAAGCCTGTGATACAATACTTTAACATTTCCCATCTGGCAACACTGAGCCCAGGTTCCCAGCTTCCAGCCCCAGTTTCCCAGTTACAAGTCCAAGCTTCCCCAAGCCTGCATTCCCTTTCCCCAGCCTTCTAAATAAACACCTTGTTGCTATTATATCCCTGTTTCTTCGCCTTAAGTGTCTGCACTTTGGTTCACCTGCTCCGCCCCACATAACAGCATGTGTGTGTGCTGTCTCTGTTTTGTCAAAAAACACTTTTCACTCTCATGTCTGCTGCTGATCTCAATACACGTCTCTGAATAAGGAAAGGAAAAAATGCCAAACTCTGTAATTTGTCAACTAATTTTTACAATCAAACCTATTTAAAGTTATTGAATTAGCTCTGGCCAGACACACTGTCTTGACACAGAAGAGAATCATTTTACTGAATTATTTTTGGAAAAAGGTTTCGTTTTGTGGAGAGCTATAACCATCAGCATGCAATGCTGCAGACGAAGGGAGGAAGAATGAAACGCCACAGTCCAGAGTTACTGACATACGAATGAGTAAGAATGAAAATAAATGTGTAAAAACGTCCCAAGTCTGCCAAGGTGCCACTTGCACACCAATTTATTTTAGTAAAAAAGAAAAGTTGCCTGACTGCCTGACTGGTCATTGGTCCAGTTAGGCAGAGTTTGTTGGATCTCTGGAGTTCTAAAGCATTTTTTCTATCAGACTTGCCCACTTTGTTCACTGTGGTCCTATGTGTCAGCTATATAATGGTTAATATAAATATCTGAGCACAAAGGCTCTCTCAGAGTATTTAAAACAACCCCAGATATTTGATTATACAGCAGCAGACCAGATTATATAATTACACAACAGAAATGAGAAAGAACTTTTCACTCGACTACTGTATATTTGCACTCCTCAGTAGTAATCCAGATGACACCACATATGAGGTTCCCAGACCTGGAACAATATTTTTGGGGTTTCCTGATTTTTGCAATGAAAAATATTTTAGTTCTCAGAAACTTATTTTGTTCATGAAAACACTGAACAAGTTCATTTGGCAAGCATCTATTTATTTTGGGGGGCTCCAACATGTTGCTTGCAAGCTACCAGTAGCTCGCTACACGTTTCTGAGTGGCTCACTAAAGGTTCAAAGAATATGTACCAGTACATAAATTTGATAACATAAAGTCATTTGGTGAACCTGTTTAAATTTCTGTCCAATCAAATTCACAGACATCCCACCCCCTTTGGAAACAAAATGATTATTTACCAATCAGCTGTCAATTAAACGAGTTACGCTGATGTCAAGGTTGGTTACATCAATTATTATGTCTGCTATTGCCGATGTACAACTTGGTGCTAATACTGTGGCAAGGAGAGTATCTGTGCTGTCTGCGGATGCAGTGGAGCAGCTAGAATGGGACACTAACAGGTGCAAATGGTTTTCCATCCGGTGTGATGAGTCGGTTGACTCCAGCAATACAGCCCAACTGGCTGTCTTTGTTTGGATGGCGTTTGATTACTTTTCCACAAAAGAAGAATTTTTGAAATTACTTCCACTGAAAACTAAAAGGAGAGGAGTTGATATTTACAATGCTGTGAAGAACTACTTTATGGAAATAAAGATCCCTAATGAAAAGCTGGTGTCTGTAATAACCAACGGAGCGCTGGCTATGACAGAACGTCACTCAGGATTTATTGCCCATTGCAAAGCAGATCCAGACTTTCCTAAATTTCTGCACTATCGTTGTATCATTCATCAACAAGCTATATGCGCGAATGTTATTGGATTTGATCATGTCATAACAGCTGTTGTTAAGATCATCAACTCATCAACATTCAAGCAAAAGCCAAGCAACACAGGAGCTTCAAGTTGTTCCTGGAGAAATGTTCTGCTGAAAATGGGGATCTCCTTCTCCACACTGAAATCAAGTGGCTAAGCAGGCGCAAGATACTACAACACTTTCTTTCCTTGCTACTGAGTGAAATCAAGGCTTTCATGGAAACAAGGGAGGAGGATATCACCTTGTTGTTTTATTCTGAGTGGCTACTTGATCTTGCATTCCTGATGGATGTAGTTGAGAAACTGAACCACTTGAACCTAAGATTACAAGGTAAAGATAAAAACATATGTGATAAGATCAGTGCTGTTAAGGCGTTCAGTGCAAAACTGTAATTTTACATTCAGCAATTGAAAAACAAAAGAGCTTCCCCTCAGTCTCAAAGATGTTGGAAAATTATGCAAGGGCATCCAACATTTTGAATGTACGTATTGTGACCTACTGTCCAAGCTCAGACAGACAAATTCAGTTACTTTAAGAAACTTGAGCCCTGTGTGACATTTAATGCCAACTCCTTCATGACATAGGTGAGATTCAGGGTAGATGGGAGAACTGTGCTGTATCAATCCTGTGGAGATGGAGGTGCGTATAGACCTCCAAAACGATGTCCGGCTAAAATCACAACAGCATTCATAGCATTTCTGGAACCTACCAGAGCCAGAAAATTGTAAGAACCTTCACCAAGCAGCTCTAAAAATGTCTGCTTTGTTTGGGTCTACATACCTTTGCGAATCAGCTTTTTCCGATATGAATGTCATGAAATCTAAGTTCGGAATAAGACTGACAGAAGAACATTTAGATGACCCCATAAGAGTGAACTTAAGTGGTACACCTCTCTTGTTGATTCCATGCAGTACCAGTCTATAGAAAACACTGAATGCATGTGAACTACAGATGATGAAGGGAGTGTGAAGACAAGTGATGTGATGCAGTGATATGCGGACAAATAAAGTAAAATAGTAAAATAAGTAATAACATTGTTTTGTTTTCTATTACATTAATATGATGTGAATTTATTAGTGTGAGCTTGACACATTGGAAATGTAAAGAAATGCATACAGAAAAAAACATGCACATGCTGATGAATTTAACATGTTTTGATACAAAATGTGAGTGTTGGATATCAACATATTGTACATGTTCACCCAAAAGAAGCTTATTCAGCTGGTTTGGGTGGAGATCAGCTATGTGAATAAATGTTACTAATAATATAAAACATGAGTAGCTCTCGGCCACTTTCATTTTGTCAAATTAGCTCTCAGAGGAAAAAAGGTTGGAGACCCCTGATTTATATGTTTTGCATTAAGCCCACTGCGGAAACTAACAATATTGGCTTCCCCAATTTTGTAAATTACATGGCAGAAAGTACAAGGTCTTAAATCTAAATTTGGTTGTTTTTGGCTTGGGTGAACATGTTTTGGCAGAACAAATTGTAATAGTTTGTTTTATGAATACAGTTTTTCAGGACACAGTGCCTTGGGAGCAGAGAGGAGCAAGTAAGCTCACGCTGTGTGGGCGGCGAAGGGCCGACCTCAGGATGGGGCAGAAGGTCTGAATGTGCTCTTACATTAACCACTTTTCAGTCTATATGAACTGATACTGTATATATATTAGGGATGCACGATATTGGATTTCTATCCAATATGACAATATTTTCCTACTCATTTTGGCTGATTGCCGATGCCAGTACCGATATATGCGCATATTTTTTCCATCTAATTGCTGAGAACATCAAGTCTCTCCTGTAGTGGAATTAACATATTATTATACCTACTCTTATCATGATGGCCCACTGGCAGATGCAGACATAAAATACAATACTTTTCAAAATGTACACATTCACTGGGCAAAATAAGAAAACTACTTAAACTTTTTACCTCTAAAACATTCATTTTTATGTAACATTTTCAAACAAAATTGTAAGATTCATCCTACTTTAACAAGCTTGGATGATGCTCTCCCTTAGACAATCCTGACAATAGCCACAACCAGGGAAAATTTGACCTATTTCACAAGCTGCAAAACAAGTAAATAAATGTAATCTCTGTCCACAGGGATCATGTGAAAGTAAGTACATTGTACAACTGTACAGAAATTAAAGCCAACTGAAAGAACATAAATAGACATAATGTACTCGTAGATGACAGCTTGCAAGGCCACAACGAAAAAATACCTATAACTGGGCATCGTACAGCGTGGCTCAGTGTAGTCCAGAAAATCCAACATCTTCAATGAATGAAAACAGCTACTTGTCCAGAGCGATACACTCCATGAGTTTCTGAGTGATGCCTTTGGCTCTGGGGTGATAGTAGTTATATTTTTTGGCTTTATTAAAGGACAGGAGAAGAGGCTGCTGACAGTTTTTTTTTCGCTGGTGCCTGTTTCTCTTTGTTGTTCACAAAATCATCATAATGATCAGGATGACAGCTCTTAAGATGGGCAATTTGTAGTGTTGAAGGAATGCAATTTTGCTCCTCCTCACATGACCAACACTGAGCAATTGTTACAAATACTTTGCTACCTATTTCGGACACTTTAAAAAACCTCCATGCTGCAAACATACTTGTTGTGCCCTCTTTCACACTTGACGCAAAAGACATGATGACATGATGTCATTCTTGCACCAGGGACACAGCATCAAGCACTTAGTCAGCAGTTTGTGTCGATTGCGCATAAGTAAAGCATCATCTTATTGGCTTGTCATGGCTGATGCGGGTATTTAATTTTAAAGCCTTTATCGGCCAATATCGATGACGTGCTGATATCATTGTGCAATCCTAATATATATATATCGACTGTGGTGTTCATCAACCAATATTTCTTTTTAATTTGTTGTAAATGTAACCAGGTGCTAAAATAATAATGTCTACAGGAAATAAAGTTCATGTGGATGAAGTTCTCCGTTGCTGCGATCCGACTGGGGATGCTTACTTTGGACAGCAGGGGGTGTGGATTTGCTGGAAAAATACAGGACGTATAACTTTTTTTTTTAATTAATAATTTCAATTTACAAACTCAAGAAGGGAACAATAGATTGCATACAAACAGTAAATACAAGCCAGAAAATATAGATAGATACATATACATACTGTATACTCCCAGTTATGAATATAGTTAGTGTAAATATACATACTCACTTATGCATTTTATAACATGAACAGTAAAAGAAAAGAGAGAATGAAATTTAATTAATTTAAAAACATTTAAACATTTGGGGAGAATATAACAAAATGTAAACTTAAAGAATTTGAGCAACAAGGAGGAAGTACAACATAACACGCTACTTTTCGTTGGTCATGGCCACTGGTTCAAATGGTGAGAGCATTTATCAAGTATCTTATATTGTTTTGAGATGATTTTGCACAATACTGTAAAATAGTGGTTTAGTGTTGTTTGATGCACTTATAAAAAGTCACATTTTGTGTGATTGTTTTGGTAGGATTGCAGATGGTTGTGGATGAAAACCTTACACATGCAGAGCACAGATTGCTATCCGTGAATTTGGTATGAAACAGTTTGATGATTATTTATGTTTTGCTGTTTCGTATTTTTGTTTGTAAAATGTATAAAGCAGAACTAATTTTGCTTTCTTTGTGAAGTGAAATTGCTGCTTAATTTGATATATTTAGCACCGATACTTTATTTTAGAATTTACAGGCAGTGTGGTGAATATGTTTCTGTTCTTCCGTTTATAGAGGTGCCATTGCTGTATTTGTGTTGTATTTGTGCCATATTTGTGCCAATTTGTTACCATTTCTGTGACGTGTTATCTGTACTGGAATAGTACTGAGTTTCTTTTTCTTTAATTATTTTTTGCTAAATGTTTCTTTTGTAAATTTGAAAGCCTGGCTTTCAGTGGAAGCCAAGATTTCTTATAAGCTACTCTCCATAATTGGGGAAAACTAAAGATCCCATAAACTAACAGAAAAGAAAATAAAGTAACCACGAAACAGCATTTGAAGTTGTGTGTTCAATTTATCCCGGCTTCAAATCTTGGTACCAGGAATGGGGTTTATTTTTCTTTTCTACCAACTCTAAATTTGGAGGGCAACAGTGTGTACAGTACAGTAAAATAAATACAGCAGTGGTGAAGAGTGGCCTAGTGGCAGATCCCGGGGGACAGAGATAGCCGTGTCTAACGGTGCAAAGGAGATTTCCAGAGGGTGCTGGTGTGTTGGACCTGCGGAGACAGACCAGACAAGGAGGGGCCGGGGCTTGTGGCTGGAGAGGACGTGGACCAAAGCTTACCAGACGGAGAGGGACATCACCCAGGAACGTCGGTTGAACTGCAACAAACTTATCCTTTGCCTGTGTAATAAAGACTGAACTTGAAAGACTGCATTGTGGAAAATAGGCCTGGAAATTGTCAACCCAAGGTGAAGACAGTGCAGTTGACTATGGACAGGGGATGGGAGGTAACCAGGACAGTGGGTCTAAGGATGAAGTAGAGCAAGTTGAAGTACAACAGCAGATCAGCGAGTTAGATAAAAAACAAGAAAAAGTCGGCACTGCCATATCCTCATTGAACACTGTGCCTACAAGGTCATATATGTATGTACCTAGAGAGCGACATATTGCACCATTTAGTGGGGATATTGATATAGATGGACGGTTGGTAGATGAATTCATTGAAGAGGTAGAACGACTTCTGTCTGCCAGAAACCAGTCCCCATCTGAGCAGTTTGATTTTGTGATGTCAGTCTCGTGACGTTCAGCTTTAGAGGAGGTGTGTTTAAACAAAGATCGGGAAACTGACCAGATAAGTAACTTGGTTTGCTATCTCAAGGGAGCTTTTGGTGATAAATGCAGTGCTTCTCAGCTGCTACAGAACTTTTATAGCTGCAGACAAAAAGAAGGAGAGGACATGACATGACTTTTCACATGCCTTATCACGCACTAAGCTCAGTATTGAAACACCATCCCCGCTCGGTTGCTAATGAGAAAGTGGCATTAAGGGATCAGTTTGTAAAGGGGGTAGAAGATCCTTCATTGAGACAAGAGCTTTGTAAATATGTCAGAGCTCACCCTGAGTCATCTTTGATAGATGCCTACTTGTGGGTGAAAGCCCGCAGGCATATGACAACAGATGCGTACGGTACAGCTGTTACTGCTAATGAGAAAAAGTGTATCCTGAGGATGTCATGAAGGTTCTTGCAGAGCAAAGGAAAGTTAGCACTACCAAGTGAGAAGTCTGTTTCACTTGATGATGTTATGATAGTTCTTGGAGAACAGGGAAAGTAATCACTGAGCTGACAGTAGCAGATAAGGACTACTCAGAACCAAAGCCCTAGCACTACAGCAGCTAGTAAGCCAAAAACTCTGTCAAACTTCATAGCTGACAGTAAACCAATATACTTAAGATGTCATACTGAAGGACATGTTGCTAAGCATTGCCCACAGAAGAGGCGATGCTGAGAGCTCTCCTGTTTCAAGTCAGCAAGGAAATGAGAGCCCCTGGTTGTAGTGAGTCGGGCAATGCATGGGCAGATATTAGACTCCTCCAAACCTGAATTTACATGAGAGCAGGTGACTGAGTGTGCCAAAGGCCAATGTCCAGTCTTGCATGCATTGGCGTCTGTGTGTACCCACCAGAAACTCTGTCAGACATTGACTTTTTTTACAGTTTTAACCACTTTTTTATGATTTTAACTATATCTTTTAACGGGATAAAGGATTTTAGTCATAAGATGTGAATTTTAGGTTGTTTTTAAGAACTGTTATCTACTAAGGATCTGCCAGAGGTTCTGTCACAAATTCACATTTTATCCAGCCATAATTTTATAATACGCTTTTTAGATCACTGTTTTTACCTACATGTTTTAACCGGGTAAAAGATTTTTGCCATTGGATGTTTTGATCTGGAGTAAATCGAGTGATTGAAAGACTTCTATGCCCACCTGATACCATTACTAAACTTGCTGGATTCTCATTCATTTCAGTGGGCCCAGTATTTGGGCCCATACCATTAAGTTCCCCTCCTTGGAGGACCTAAACCTGCTCCTATCTCTACAATCAGTAGCTAAACCTATAGAAGCTGGGCTTCAACACACACTACACCTTTGCTGCTGTATCCATTTTCTCTGTTTCCCCAGCTATTGTCTGACTCCAGTATGCCATCACTCACCTCTCCATCTGGATTTGAATGCTGCCTTCATCTGACCCAAACCATCGCCAAGCTGGAAGGACGTGTCTCTGGCGACCCAACAATGAAGAACTTTTCCTTGAGTCCCTGGTTGCAGTGGGTGCCGCTCCTATCACATCAGCTGAAGCTGAGCTGGACTCCACTATCCTGGCTGCCCAACCCTACACTGAGGACGTCTGGCTACAGCAGGTAGCTAAACCAAAGAAATTGGCTAAGGCTGCATTCATGTCAAATCTGAAAATCCATAACTCCACTCCCAACCAGGAGCCTTGGTCTATAGTACATAGGAATAACAAGGGAAAGAAGTCACCCCACTGTCCTTCTCCTCCCTTTGAACTTCAGCTCGCCAACCAGTACCGAAACTGGTTGTCACTCCCTCAGAGCTAGGACATGTCGCTCTCCAGGCTGTGACCACATCTTCTCGCCGCAAGCCCCTTCTGCACACTCCTACATCTCCGATCATCTGGGATTCCATTGTAAGACATATAAAATCAAAAACTGCAGTGACCCATTGCCTACCTGGTGCTAAAATTGTGAATGTTATGCAGCAGATCCCATCTCTGCTCAGCAAACACCCATATGTTGACAATGTTATTATTCATGTCGGTATGAACGACACCACCAAGCAGCTTTAACAAGCAGTTATTAATTAGCAAGCAGTTTTAACTTTTTAACGAACTCAAAAAACTGTGGAAAGTCTGTTTTGGTCTCAGGCCCTCTCCCCTTGTTGGGCCGGGGTATCCAATGTTTTAGTCAACTGCTCTTTCTGCACACATGGCTGCAGTCAGTCTGTCCATCACACAATTTGTCTTTTATTGACAATTTTAATATTTCTTGGGAACGAGTTTCCTTTTTCAGCAGAGATGGTATCCACCCCAGCTTCCATGGCACATGTGCACTTTCAGCAAACATTTTCCATGAAGTTACTACAGGCTCACATCACTGACAAACCGCTTTTCACTCCACAACAGGTCTGAACTACACACCAGTCAGATTACTCTGCTTTGAACCCAGTGACCTCTTCACCTCCTGCTTGTACCACAAGCTCCTCCTACAGCCCATGGGTCCTGAGTCCAACCCATTCTTATGACACTCCCCTTGGTTTTAATATTCCAGTAGTAATGAGTGATAGCCAGCTTGACTATTGCTGGACTAATTACAGGAGTGTTGATTTTAATACCTTGATCATGATTCAGACTGTTTGCTTGCAACAGAGAGGAAGCAAATCAAAGGGTCGTGAACCCGAATTCAAAACAAAACCTGTTGCTATGTTCTCGCTTGTAAACAGCGCCACTTGCAGTTCTGGAGGTCATGGCTCTAATTCGGAGGAAACTCTGAATGTTGATTTCAGCATGCAAAGCTTTTTGCATCATAAGGGCATGGGAATTGTTCATATAAACATCTGTTGTATTATGTCCAAAATTAGCTATATTAATGTCTGGGTTCAACAAACTGACTCTGACATAATGCTGATATTTGTCTTGACAACTATAGTGTTTTTCTATGTGATCGGCTTACAAAGGGAGGAGGTGTTGCCATTTTTGTGAAAAGTTGTTTATCTGTCTCTGTCGTTACCTCTGTAACTAAGCCGAAATGTTTTGAACTATTGGGGAAAAATAATTCTGGAAATGTACTAGTTATTGGGTTTTATTGTTCACCCTCTGCACCTGCAGGTGTGATAGATGTTTTAATTGATTTGATATCCAGCTATGAAAATTCAAAACTTCATATTCTGGGTGATATGAACATTAACTGGATAACTAAAGCTTCTGATAATCTAAAAAACGTCTGCAATGAATTCAGTCTCACACAGTTTATTTCTTCCCTTACTCGGCCAGATCCAAAAAATGCAGAAAAGGCCACACTACTAGATATTATTTTAACCAATAGACCTCAACATTATAAATCTAGTGGTGTTTTTCCTCTCGACTTCAGTGACCACTGCCCAACAGCATGCATCCGTGACACAAAATTACAAAGATCCAAACCACATATTATTGTCAAAAGGAATTTTAAATACTTTTCTGAACAAGCATTTTTGTTTGATTTGTGTTATTGGGTTTACCATGGTAATTCCAGATCCACACTTTGCCTTAGATTATTTTACTAAAACATTTAATTCCATTGCAGACAAGTATGTGCCTTTTAAGAAATTCAGAGTCAAAAACTAGCAATCCTTGGCTTTGTTCGGAAATTGCTTAAATGTTACATGAAAGGGATGCTGCTTGGCGCAAAGCGCGAACAACTAAATAATCTTCTGATTGGCAATATTTTCGTCATACATAATAATAGGTGTCTCACTGTTATTCGAAATGACAAATCATCATTTTATGTGTCTGCACTATCTGAAAGTAAAGGAAACCCAACAAATTTTTGGAAAAATAGTTAAATCATTATCACATAATCCTACTTCATCCTTACCCAATGAAATTGTTCAAGATTCTGCCATTATTTCAGTTGGAAAGAAAATATGTGATGTATTCAACGAGCACTTTATTTTGCAGTGTTCAGTGTTTTGAACTTATTAACCATATCAATGATTCAATAAACAACAAACACTGTGGATTTCTTACCATGGAGCCAGTTATTTTGGTTCAGTAAAGTTCGGCTGTCAGTCAGCCTGGTGAAAGCAGTTTGGCCGGCCGATGTCCTCTCAGCTCCCCAGGAGCTGCAGCTGACAGACGGCTGCTTCTGTGGACAGACAGACAGTTACACAGGTCAAATGAGAAGTGAGGAGGCCGCAGAGAGGCAGAGAGTGTGGATAGACTGTTGCGCTCACATGAGAAGAACATTTTTTTCCGCTCGTGATAAAGTGTGAGAGGAACAAAAGTGATTCTACAGCTGACACATCGCTCTGGATTCCGTCATATTTCTCTTTTGGCTGTTGCCTTGGCAATGCGCGTCCATGAATTTGGGGGATGGAGCTTTTGAAGGAGTACAAAGGGAGGGAGGGGTGTATTTGACTGGGTGTTTGGTTCAAATATCAACAATCTTTCTCCAAAATGACTGACTCTACCTTTAAATCTCTTTTGACTGACATAGAGCAGTGTGAATGCACATGTTTTTGAATTGATGTTGTCCCTTGTTGTTGTCTTTAGCCTGTTTGTTGTATTGATATTGATATATATCTATTGATAGTGTAATTTTTGTGTGCTTTTATTGTTTTTATATTGACTTTCATTGTACTATTATATGTATTTTTGTGTGCTTTTATTGTTTTTTATGTAATTTTATTGTTTGTAGTGTTCTTATATATGATTTGTTGTTGATGTATACTGTAATTTTCGTTTGCTCTCAATGGTCCTCCCTGTTTAGATAAAGGAAATAGTCAACCTTAAGCTGAACAGTGCACTAGTTCGCTATTTGCTGGATACCGGTAGTCAAGTTATTACCATCACAGATGAGTTTTTTCGAAAGCATTTGTTTGGGGCATGAGGCCATACTTGGCTCAAGATTATAGCAGTGAATGGACCTGAAATCCCCCATCAAGGTTATGTGGAACTGGAACTTGAGACCATGGGCTTGAAAATCCCAAACTGTGTATTCTTGGTTCTAAAAGATAGATAGTTCAGCCATAGCAGAGCTACATCATTGGTATAAATGTCATGTTAGTGTATCTAGACAATATTCTGGTGAACTCACCCTCTTTCCAGTCCCACCTAGAAAGGCTTGACAACCATCAAAGGCTTGACATAGTGTTCAAATATCTCAAGCATACTGGACTCAAGCATAAGTGGGGAAAATGTCCTTTCCTTCAGAGAGAAGTCAAGTTTCTAGGGCACCAGATATCTGCAGATGGTATTGCGACAGATCCCTCAAAGGTGGCAGCTGTTAAGGAATAGCCTGTGCCGTTCACAGCGAAAGAGCTGCAGTCCTCTTAAGCCTATCTAGTTACTACAGACGATATGTTGAAGGGTTCTCAAAGATCACTGCTCCATTGCTTGATGTGGTGAATCGGTGTCACAGTGCTTGCAATTCAGCTAAGGCTCAGTGCATTGTGGGACACAGAGTATCACCAGGCCTTCAACATATTAAAGGAAAGACTCATTACTGCACCAGCTGTAGGGTTTGCAGATTTCACTCACCCTTTCATTTTAGAAACTGATGCAAGTGGTCAGGGTCTAGGAGCTATCCTATATCAGCAGCAGGGTGAGAAGAAAAAGGTGATTGGGTACATAAGCAGATGGTTAAGAAACACAGAGAGAAATGAGAAAAACTATAGCAGCATGAGGTTGGAGCTGTTGGCACTTAAATGGGCCATAGTAGAGAAATTTCGGCATTACTTGCTGGGCTCAAAGTTCACGGTCATAACTGACAATAATCCTATGTCATCTCAAAAATGCAAAACCTGTAGCCATTGCTATATGCTAGTATATAGTATTGCCCAGGACGATGCAACCCAGCAGCAGATGCTCTCTCACGGCACCCTTTAGCAGCGGAGCCAGAAGCTGACAGAGATGATGTAGAGTTTGACGACTGCATCACTATTTGTTACATGATATGTAGGGGAACGTCCCTTGAGCCAGAGTTGGTCACTGCTGGAGTGAGATTCTGCCAGATCAATCAGCTCAGGGCTTTAGAGGCAGGTACATATATGCCAGTCTGGTGTTAGGGAAGCCACATAAACTCTTCTGGGCTATTCCAAGGAAGAATTACAGACATTTCAAGGTCAGGATTCAGTGCTCAGTGGTTTCCACAAATTTTGAGATCAAAAGTGTAAGCCATATCCACAGGAAAGAAAAAGTCTTCCCAGATCTGTGAAGTCACTGTTCAAGCAGTGGAAACATATCGCAGAGATGTAGAGATGGACTGTTGTATCGGGTGGTTGAGGATGTATGTCAGGGAGAATGTTTTCAGTTGCATGTTCCTAACTTCCCGCAGAAACAGATACTGGAGAGTGTGTATGACTCTATGGGGCATCAAGGTATTGAGAGGACCCTACACTTGCTGAGACAGAGAGCATTTTGGGTAAGCATGCACAGAGATGTTGAACAGATGTTGAACCGATCAGGGCCGTAACTTTGAAAGTGAAGTGATTGCTGAGCTCTGTAAACTGTATGGGGTGAAAAAAACACGCACAACCCCTCATCATCCGACTGGCAGTGCCCAATGCGAACGCTTTAACCGCACATTACATGACTTGCTGTGCACATTTTCCACTGACAAAAAGAGACGCTGGCCTGAGCATTTACCAGAACTAGAACTGGTGTATGCCTATAATGTGACCCCACATTCGACATCAGGCTATTCCCCATATTATTTACTTTATGGGGTAGAACCACATCGTCCAGTTGATGCACTTTTTGCAAATGAACATCCTGGGGACAAGAAACTTGACTGGTTTGCAGTTCATCAGCAAAGATTGAAAGAGGAACATGTCAGGGCTAAGGAATATGCAGAGCAAAAAGCGGCAGAATGCATTTCCCTGCAAAGTGACAAAGTGTACTGTCCGTCATTAGGCGTAGGCCAACGTGTGTATCTATGACACATAGGCCTGCAGGTCAGAAAAATACAGGATGCATGGGGTGCAACTGTATACCAAGTTGTAGACATACTAGAAGCCACTTTACTGGGAACCATAGTACAGCCCTGCAATGGTACCTCATATTGTTGTGAGTTTAGGAACTGTGTCTTTTAGACCAGCGCTTAACGAGGTTAAAAAGTTACTCTGTCACTGAGAACATTGACAGTTAAGCAAGGGAGAATGTAACCAGGTGGTAAAATAATAATGTCTACAGGAAATAAAGTCCATGTGGATGAAGTTCTCCGTTGTTGTGATCCGTCTGGGGATGCTTACTTTGGGCAGCAGGGGGCGTGGCTTCACCATTTCATGGAGCAGTATGCCTGCTGAGTTGTCAGGAAATGCTGGGAAAATAGAGGAAGTACAACATAGTGCGCTACTTTTCGTTGGTCATGGCCACTGGTTCCAACGGTGAGAGCATTTATCAAGTATATTATACTGTTTTGAGATTATTTTGGACAAAGCTGTAAAATAGTGGTTTAATGTCGTTTAATGCGCTTATAAAAAGTCACATTTTGTGTGATTGTTCTGGTGGGATTGCAGATGGTTGTGAATGAAAACCTCACACATGCAGAGCAGATTGCTATCCGTGAATTTGGTATGAAACAGTTTGATGATTATTTATGTTTTGCTGTTTTGTATTTTTGCTTGTAAAATGTATAAAGGAGAACAAATTTGTTTTCTTTGTGAAGTGAAATTGCTGCTAAATTTGATATATTTAGCACCGATACTTGAGAGACTTTACAGGCAGTGTGGTGAATACGTTTCTGTGTTCTTCCGTTTATAGGGGTGCCACTGTTGTATTTGTGCCACATTTGTGCCAATTTGTCACCATTTCTGTGATGTGGTATTTGTACTGGAATAGAACTGAGTTTCTTTTTTGTTTATTATTTTTTGCTAAATGTTTCTTTTGTAAATTTGAAAGCCAGGTTTTCAGTGGAGGCCAAGATTTGTTATAAGCTACTCTCCATAATTGGGGAAAACTAAAGATCCCATAAACTAACAGAAAAGAAAATAACCACGAAACAGCATTTGAAGTTGTGTGTTCAGTTTATCCTGGCTTCATAAGAAATTGTCTCAACACAATTAACAAATTGTGTAGTGATGTTAGTTTCCAAGACAACATCATATCTATCAAATTTTCAAATACTTTGTAGTCATCTAGAAAAAACTCATGACGCATGTTACTTACTTACTTTACTTAAGCCTTTTGCTCCTCCAGAGAGCATAGGCTATTGACAAATGTCCTCCACCTCACTCAGATGTTGGCGGTTCTTTCGAGATCTCCCCAGTTGAGCCCACTCCCATACATTTTGCATGACGCATGTAATGTAATAAAAATCTTAATAATCTTAATCTCAAAAGTGCAACAAAGCAGCAACAATAGCATAGGTAATTGACTAAGTAGGGAATAAAATAAACAAGTCTGTAAAAAACATCAGCTTGATGTGACGTTAAAAAGGAGATACATACTCAGCCAGCATCTGACTCTCCATTCAAATGCTTCCAAGTCTCCATTTTAGTTCAGCCAACCAGAATCTGGCCAAGGACACCAGACAACAATCGTTCTCGGAGTGTTAAACATGACTTACAGCTTCTTGGTGCCTGTAAAGCGATCGTACTTTAATGTACTGTATGAAAATGATGTCTGTAGACAGATATGTAGACAGACAAAGTAGAGAGACAAAGACAGATAAAATTTCGGCAAAGCACGATTTCTGGGAGGCTATGACAATCTGTTGACAGTGTCTGTTTGCCCCACTATTCAACCTGAAAGCTAGAGCAGGTAAGTGAATATTGCTGCCTGTCATAGAGTAGTACTACAGATTTATGAGGACACATAAAAGTTTTGTTACTCATTTGCATGGCAGCATTGTCATTCTCTGAAAAGAGATGGCAAAACAGGATCATGTTGAGTGTTCTGACTAATCTGAAAACATTCTTTATCTGAGAGTAACAGCACAAAACT
The DNA here is from genome assembly GCF_914725855.1 of Thunnus albacares. Lineage (NCBI taxonomy): Eukaryota > Metazoa > Chordata > Actinopteri > Scombriformes > Scombridae > Thunnus > Thunnus albacares. The sequence goes on along the minus strand of NC_058107.1, from coordinate 16,097,731 downwards.
ACATATTTCTTCTTATATATGGTAAAACAGTGCAGGGCCTCATGTCCATGGTCTCCCTAGGCCTGTAAGTTGCACCTGACCGCTCCTCCCATCTGCCTGACCCCATCTGTCTCCAGCTTGTCCCCTGGTCAGCGCAGCCCACCCTCTGCCTGCCTCAGCTCTGCATGCGAACAAGTCCAGATCTCGCCTGGGAGGAAGTTGAATGTTTTTACTGGGAAGTTTGGGATTAGACGACCATTGCAGGATTTTCATTCCATCTCTCGGTAGCTGCACTCCAAAGGAAGCCCCTTTTTTTTTCTTACATAAGTAAGCCATGGCCAGTGTGGATTAATGAGCTTTATCCCATACAGAAAAAGCAAACTAGACTGTACGTCCAAAAACTGTAGAACAGAGTGTCCATGGGTCTGACTCTTTTTTGGGAAAAAGAAAAACTCTTCTCTCTGCTGCTCTGTGATTAACTGCTATTAAAAAAATTTTGTAGTACACTTATCTTTTCACTGCTTGGAACCATTTATTAACCAGTGGAATCTGATCCATCAATGTCCATCTTGGTAACCTTGTTTCATTTTTGTTACAGATTTGGCTTGTCACTCAACCTCTGGTAAATGTTTTCGGGTCTATGTTGGTGTTGATGTGAACATCCCAGTGCAGATATCATCTCCAGTTCCTGAGGTTACTGGTATTATCTTCAAACTGTGGAATCTACCCCTGGGTTCATTCACGACCTCCTTATCATGCAACGTGTCTATTTGTAGCATGAGATACATGTGAGTGTGTGCACATATGAGAAAAATGAGAGATGGACATTTCTTTTCCATGTAGGAGACACCCCGGGGAAGTTCCTGTATTTTTGTAACCCGGATGAGAAGCTGTTGATAACATGAGTGTGTGGGCGCCAGCAGGGAAGGTGACATTAGCGACAACTCAGAGGAAGAGGAAGTCAATCAGCAGAGTGAGAGGAGGGAGGACAATAGCTATGTGGCATGAGAGGAAAGCCAAGTGGGGAAAGTGGGAGTATCTGTCTGCAGGTCAGACGCAGGGCTGATGGCAGGGAATTCGGTCCTGTGCCTGCACGTGCATGCTTGTGTGTTCATTTGGGCATGGCGTGTGTCTGTGCATTTAAGTGCATGTGCATTTGCATGCGTGTGTGTCTGTGTGCGCGCACGAGTGGGAGTGTGTGTGTGGGATCGCACAATTGTCTGTTTCGCACCTGGCTGGGCCAGTAGTGAGTCAGCAGTGGTGAGAGGTTGAGCTGTATTCCCCGTCACACAGCGCAAAGTTGTGTTAACCTTTAAGACAAAAGGCTTTGACGTGTGTGGGCTTCTGCTAATCCTGTGAGGAAAGCCATCTGAATGTCATGTATTCTTCTAGCTGCCGTCAAAATCTGATTTAAAATGTGTTTGGTTGAGGTCTCTTGGGAAACCATTCAGCAATTCTGACTGAGTTGTAAGGGCATTTTGGTCACCGAGAGTCTTCCTGTAAAGTGCTGCTCTATTAACTCTCAAGCTCATTCTCATTTTTACTGGCACCTTTCACTCACAGTTCAATTAGAGGGACCCACAGCACAGAGGAATGTGTTCAGTCAAGGCTAGTGCTTCCGAAATGTTCTGCTGCTCTTTGTCTCATATGAAATCAGGATACAGGATATACAAAGACAAAAAAATACTCAGAGCAAACCTTACAACAACAAATAACAAGCACACTTATGAGTCATACTCATCTGTACTTTTAACATCTCTCCTAACTTCTTTTTAACTTCTTAGTTCATTATTTCCCACACCGTGTAGACTTTAAGGAAGATAAGAGTGACAGTGTAAAAAATCTGGATGTCCTCACATTGATAATGTTTTAAAATATCTATTGAACTTAAATTCACTGTCTGGCCAACAGCAACTGCAAAGCATGAAGACGATGAAAGCATGAAGCAGATCACTTGGTTAACAGTTTGTTTCCTTTTTGGTCATTAACCTTGTCAAAGCATATTTCACAGTATATATGAAAGAGAAAAACAAAAGGGTTTTTTTCATGGTCTATTGTATTAAGTGCATTTATTTGAAAGAGGCCCAATCTGTCCTCCAAACATTAGTGAAATGGGATGAGTTCAATAAGCTGACTGCTCTGATGGTCACTGCAGTATGAATGTCTTGTAGGACAATATTTCAGTCCTGCATAGTTTTTGAACACAGAAAAAGATTGCCAAGAGCCATTTCAAGGCAAAAAGGAGCACAAAAAACAAAAGCATGACTTTCTCAGAAGGAAGAAAATGTTCATTTACTTTTTCAAATTCATTATAATTGATTTCAGGCTTAACATTGTAACTCACAGTATCCATCAGATGCAAAGCTGGGAGAATCTCTGCACTGCACAACACAAAAAGATGCAGTATCAAGTATTTCCCCTGGAAGAAGAAGAATGAGTGTCTTCCTGTCAAGTCAGTGAAGTCATCTGGGCTAGTTCATCAACACTTGAAACAACAGTAATTCTACACCTGTAGAAGCGGCCTCTCAAGCTGGCTGTAATGGCATGACAGCTTTCTTTCTTTTTTCATGTGGGCATGCCGTTTCAGTCGAGTCATCCGGAGAGGAAGTGATAAAGTTGCCGTAAGATGACTACATCAAAAGCCTTTAACTTGCTCTAACAGACCGCACAAGTGATGCACAAAGAGAAAAAAAATGATTGAAAGTTTAGGCGAAAGACAAGCCTGATGTCTTGTGTGACGGTGACTAGTACAAAGAAAAGTGACGTCTGATATCCTGCAACATGGACAGTGTTTCGAAAGGCCTCTATGAAAACCTGCATAATGGAGGTACTATACTAAATAGGAGGGATAATTCACACCAGTCTGGAGGTGATCAAGGCATTAGGAGAGTTGTTAGGAACACTACTGTGTAGCTGAAGCCCCTGGGGTAAACTTCTATGTTCAATGCCTTTACTCAGACAACTAAATGGATATTGTGTAGGAGTAGGGATCAGGGGACTGACTATTAAGGCCTTCAAACTAATGTATGATTTTATAGAAATATATAGAAAGAGAAACAAGAGGGCAATCCAGATTTAATTTCAGATTAAAGCATAAATTAGTTAGTCAAATAAAGTAAAAATATCTTCCACAGCTACTGTCTTTTTAGTAAAAAAAGCCCTTTGTGTCTGGACTGACAGTGTTTTCCTGTTCAGCTAAAGTGGAAGAATTGTACCAAAAAGAGGGAATCTGACACTAAAAAGACAATAACTTTGACTTTGACTTAATTTGGATGGCTGAAGCCTCATAGTAGCCTACACTTTTAAATATATCTTTGTACAGATGGAGGAATGTGGATTTTGTCCCGCATCACTTACACTGAAAGTGCATTATGAAGTGATCTCTTAATGGCCAGTATGAACAGGAGGAATGATTACAGTAAGATGTGTAAATATTCATTTGGGCACCTGACTAATGTTTTAAGACAGACTTGAAAAATTGTGAACATATCCTTTTTAATATTTATAGAGCTTAGATTTAACACAATCTAAGTGAGGGTGTGTCCAAACTGATCGGGAAAATTAATCCTGAAGATGTGTCTGACCTGTGGGTGTGTAGTCATAGATGTTTGACAGAGACAGTGATGTCAAGATGAGAAGAAAGTGGAAAGACGCCCAGAGTCACCTACTGCATTGTACACACAGCCCATAATTCCCAGCTACGCCCGTGATGTGCACGCCAAAGACAATCAATCCCTAGCTGCTGCCATCGAGGCTCCTCATTCACAGGGTGAGAAAAGGTCCTGGCTTTGCTTGGCTTGAGGTAAGCAGCATCATAAATTCAATTTTGCAATAACAGAATCCAGGATATCCTGTGGTTAACCACCAAGGCACAGATATCCGATTGTCTAACCAAAAGGAGAACCCACGCCTGTAATCCTGTCGCTCTGATAGATGGAATATGGATGTTTGAGGAGTTTTCAAGAAAACAAGAGTGACTCCAGATGCCCTTTGCCGTGAGGAAAATCACTTATTTAGCTTGCTGACTTGATTCTTGATACCCTTTGCTTGGCAAGTTTGCACTCAAGTACTGCAGGACGTTTATGATTGATTCCTTTGGAACATTTAAGCTAAAATATTCCTATCCAAAATTAAAAATTGACATCTTATACACATGTATCTTTAATACAGCTCACACCATCATCAGTACAAAACAAATGATTCACTTTGAAAAACTTGACGTGTGCTAGCGGGTGTGTGCCTGCATCTGTGTGTGTGTCATGTCCTGCATTGAAACCAACCACCGCTGTGAGCTGAGGTGAAATTTCAGCAGCCGTGTAGGCCCAGCCCCGACTACACAATGAAGACATCCTTAGAGATGGCCTGTGTTTACCGCCGGGTTGTCAGGGAGTCCTCCACAGTCAGGCAATAAGGAAGGGGATTATTTGCTTTGGCTTTGGAAGAAGGCTCTAATCAGATCACTGTGACATGTGAACACACTGTTTGTCCTCCTCGCCACCCAACTCTCTCCATCCCATCCCTGCGTAGTTTCTGTTCACCTTTCACCTTCTCACCTCGGGTCTTCCCGTCATGTTCTACGGTTTCTCGAGTTTTGTAACATGTCCGAGTGAGTGGTGTATGGCAGCCCAATGTGAAAAGCAACAATGAGTGTCACAGATAGATATATATATGTGCTTTTAATGTATTTACGGTACATCAATTAGGAGAACAAAAGCATTTAACAAACATCTCATACTGAAATCCTCCATGTGTAATTGTTTCCTCTCTCCCTCTGTCTCCTATTTGCTGTCCTATTGTCTTCCCTGCTACCCAAGAGGACAAGATAAAGTAGATCGCCCAGGTTGGGGGAATTGTCATGTCTAATTGCCACAACGTCTGCTTTATCTGATCTTACACGGCTGTTATTGTAATGAAACACCAGTGGAGACAAGCCAGGAAAGGTGAAGATTACACAGCATGAGCCATTCATGGCACAATCCATCCCTTCATTGCTCTGGGTTTTCCACACTCTCAGTCCAGGAAGTATAGTGGGGCATGTGAGGGCTGGATGTGGGCTGGAGGATAGCAGGAGTGCTGAGGTAACCACTCTGATAAGTGATGCATCTCTGCGCTGCATTGTGCATTGTGCTTTCGACATGACAACCCCATTGTGAAGATGAATAAAGGCTGATTATTTTGTGAGATGGAAAGCTCAGGTTCCAGCCTGTCGATATTTTTAGAGTGTGATGACTTCAGGATAACTACTAATGTGGATTTCAACACATCTTTAAATGACTACAAGTGATGATGAACATATTATTTCATCACGTCAGTTTTGTTTGACGAAAAGATACAAATCAGTGGCCTTGGTGCACACAGGTATTGCCCACTGCTTTAGCTTTTTAAAGGCAAACCCAGTGAAATTTTCCCTCTGTCTCAGTTATGACGCTGCCCTTTAGTGCCCTCCCATGGTGTCATTGGGTATTGCAGTATTTAGTAATTTTGTGACAGCTGGAAACTTCTCTGAATTACTTTTATGTAACAAAAAAGTCTGGTGAAATTGCTACATGAGGCTAATCAGTAACCTGGTAAAAGATAAATGCTGATACATTTTCAAGTTAAAGACAAACCTTTGCTGTTGCTAAATTACAATTTAACTGATAATTTTCCAAAAAGTAAAGGGGGTTTAGTAAGTGGTTTGTGGTAGTTTAGTGGTTGAATGTAATGGAAAGTAAAAGCGATGGTTTGAATTTTGGTTTGGACCGACTGATGGGTAACACTGATGACTATGAGACTGAGGTTTGTTTACAGACACAACAAAGCTAGACAAGACAAGCATCAGAGGCCTCTCACTTTCATTTTGCTAAAAGGCATCCTTTAAATGACATATAAAATGGTGTGCTAAGTAATCAGATGTGATTTACTGCTTGTTTTATGTGATGATGTATCTGAGTCTCCGCTATATATCCTTGGTGATGACAGTTCACATCAGCTGTGGTGCTTCATTTCTTTGCTTGTCTCAGTCAGGAAGGTTTCTCTTGTTTGGTCCCTCACAGTCTTTAGGAAGGTCATGATGCCTGAACCACCAGTGCCCCTCTCCTCTAGTGCTGTGGGTGCTCTGCTGATCATCTCCCCCTCTGAGTCCTGGCTCTGCTTACGGAGTTGTCGGGCTCGAGCAGCAGGAACTGTGATGAAGCGGCTGACGACATTGATGTGATAGCTGCGCAAAGCCAACAGTCTTGTGACACACAGCTCAAACGCCTGGCTTAACCGCTTGCTGGCCTGCTGCTGGACAAAACTCCTCAGGGAGGGTTGCAGTGAGATAGCCTGGATCAGTTGCTTGTGAGCAGGTGGCATGTAGTCCCTCATGCGGGTTAGAAAGGCACCTACACAAGAGCAGTATCATCACAATGAGTCTTTCTCATTTCTCATTTCTTGCACTGTTATAATCTATTAAAGGGGAAAAAATACCCATCTTACCACTTTTTGTTTCATGATTGACTCCCAGAAGTTCATCAAAGCAGTGCAGAAGGCTGCTCTGTGCAGCACTCCCTCCTGAATACTCCATTGGTTCTATCTGGACCCCCTCGTAAACCAGCCCCCTTGGCATACAGGGGTTGTCTTTCCACCTATGCATGTGTATATAGGCACAAACACATACACACACATTACAAAAGCATGCTCTACTGCCCAAATGTCATGTAACACTATTTGAAACAAAAGATTTCTGTACCCAGACAGGTAGATCCTCATGATGCCATAGAAGACTGACGGCTCCACGTACACTTTAAAAAACATTAATATGCTGGTTAATAGGATGAATTTTAATACATTAGACTTTCACATTTGACTGTATGTTTGAGCCACTACCATGCATCAGTTTGAGTGCCTCTGTCATGTCCTGTATAGACTGGCTGATGTCCTCCAGAGCTTTGGCCACAGCGTCAGTATCACCACACCTGACACCATCGATCACAATGGGAATACTCTGCAACACAGGTTCAATTGCTATGATTTTCTTTGAATTGTCCCATTTAGTTAAAGTTTGACTTTTCTGAAACACATTAGAATACATCGAACTCATTGTCACCCTAAGTGCAGGAACTGCTGCCAGCTCCACCAGCAGAGTGACCATGAAGAAACCCCGGACACTGTCCCCACCTGGGAGGGTGACCAGCAGCTCCAGGTTCCTGCATGACGCAAATAAACCTTTTAGTTGATCTTTCACATGACAGATTGAAGCATACATTGGAATGCTGTAGTTAATTATGTGTGGATGAAAATGAAAACGGACTTACTCCATGTCAAAAGGCCTGGCACAGGAGATATAAAGATGGACATGAAAAAGAAACAGGACACATTTACTGTTTGTGATGGATGCAACCAAACCGCATGCAACTTTCTGGCCTTACCCTTCTGGATCTTTCTTCCTCCAGTTAGCCAATACAGCATCTGCATGGGTGAGAATTGGGGGAAGGCCTAAGCGCTGTGACACCTCCCAGTATGGAACAGCCAGAGTATGCGGCAGCATCTTGGAGGAAGATTTTTAAAAATTAGAAAATCTGTCATTATGCTACTTAGGTGAAGACCAAAGATGACTGCAACCCAACTATGGAGCTGTGAATAAAGTAGAGGCCTGTATTTTAATCCAGATGTTTCTGTTTAGATGTTTCTGGAGTGTGAAAATAAAAACTGAAGATGCAATGTCTGGGATCCATTACACATTTGGAAAAGTATTTGCAAAACAGTCAAAATGCACTGCTCTGGGGTGAGAGGACAGGATCTCAAAGGAGTATATCTCTTGGTCACCCATTTGTGATTCATCCACTGAAAATTGGCTTCAAGAATCTCTAAGACTGAGACAGTCCACCAAACATTCATGACCAAAGAAAGTACATGACCTCAAACACTGAGCAATTCAGTCTTTCTCCAAACTTTTAACCACAGTGTATGCAAAATATGTTATGTTTACTGAAAAATGTGTTTGGTGGGCTCAGTGAATGAGGGAAGGATAGAGTAAATATAACAAAAAGAAAAAGTAGAGATACCTCAACTGTGTCATTCTCTCCCTCCTGCCAGACGTAGCCCATGGTCATAACACTGAGGGCCAGGTGGGCCAGCCGTAACTCTCGGTGTCTCTGCAGAAACTGGCTGCTCAGCAGTGGCATCTGGACAGGGGGGAGTAACAACACTGAACCATGGCTCCATAAACATAGTGAACTGTCCTTGTCAGTTTATTGTCCCCACTTACCTTGTTAATAAGGGGGCGCAACTTGTGTGAGTGCACAAGCTCTGGGACTCGCATGGCAATTTCCATCCATGGTTGGTAGTAAGGTGGAAGCTCTTCCTTTGAATGTGAAGAATCATCATCATTAGAACTGTGTGTAAATGCTGATAGTCGTTTTGTTAGTCTAATTGACTTGGCAAAATGTGATTTTGTAAACACATGCTGTCTGCAGGAATAAAGTTCAATACAAAGCAAACATGTGCAATGCCAAATTTCAACTTCTCTCAGTCAATTTGTCTCAATCAATACCACCAGGCAGGTTTTATAACTGCTAAACTATGAACACAATTTTTAGTTTTCAGAATGAGAATATCACCCAGACACTGTTTCCTGACAATCAGATATTTCATTATGACTACCTGAGCATAGTATAAAAATGTAAAAACTGTAAAAAAAAAAAAATAAAATAAAAAAAAGAGAGAAGAGAACTCATCCATTGGGCTTTATAACCTACCAGAGGCTCAGGAAGGATGAAGCCAAGCTCCTCAGAGACATGGTACAAGGCCAGAGAGAAAGGAGTTTTGGAGTCTGTGGAAGCAGCAGCCATAGAGAAATAACAAAAACTCACAGACAGCAACGCTTCTCTGAATATCTGAATGCTTCAAGAGACCCTAACCTGTGTGGACTCCGGCACAGAGTTCACTTTAAAGCTGTTGTCAACAATGGTCATTGCTTACACAACATTTATCCCTCACTTCTGCTATTGCACAAGTGTAGCAAACCAGTGCTGTGCCTGCGCTTCACTTTGTGAATCATTAAGTAGAAGACTGTTATAACGCTGTCATATTTTAAACACTTCCACAAGCATTCAAAATGAGAAATTGGTTTACCTCGTTCCTATTATTATACCTGACCAACCACTGCTGTATTATAGTGCTGTGCAAAGGATTGCTACTTTTCTCTTTACTTCCCAAAAGCATTTCAATTATCATTTATGTGCTTGTGGAAAAAGCTATTATGGTAGATGATGTGCTTTGCATGTTTTGTGTGTGAAATACTGCGTTGTCATTCCACTACTTTTTCAATTTATCAGGCAGGTACAGTATGTAAAGAATAAGGACTGTCAAACAAAGATATATTTATAAAGCCAGATTTAAAATAACTTAGAGAACTTTATCAATCTTAAATTGTTTTTGTGAAACTGCAGGGGAAAAGTTCCCTGTTTCTTCACTTAAACAGCACTGTGGACTCTCTGTGGCCTCAATGAAAAGAGGCATCATGACCAAACAATAAAAAAAATTGAATCATGAAAACATGAGTAAAAGGGAAACACTAAAGGTTATCACTTCCCTGTCTTCCTCTTTTGTCACAAACTAACACCACTGTTGAGGTTTGTCTCTCTCATATTTATTTATTATTATTGTACAATGTTTTACTCGCTAATACTTGTGTTTCATATTTTTATTGATATTTTAAAGATTCTGCTCATGCAAGCAGCCAACTTACAGTTGCAAAGCTTTAACATATTATAGCTTTTTCTTTTTTCCCATTGTATGGTTGATTTACTGCTTTAAGGTTATTAGAAGACTATTGCTTACAGCACAATTGCTATGACAACATATTATGGTATTACAGTATTATATATTATGTGTTTTTGTACAATGAAATACTTCTGATCAATTTCTATTTTGTTTTAAATGAGATTCTTCTACTTCTTGCACTGCTTCATATGAATGAATATTAGAGAAGCATAAGGAAATTTAGACTGTCAGCCTCACCTGGTGGTGCAGACTGGACATTACAGGAGTTAAGTCAAGACTGTACAGCTTGGATCATTATCATTCAGGCCTCCAGGAGAGAACAAAAAGTGCATTTTCCTGTGTGAACTGGTTGGTGACATTTGAGAAAGCTGACGTGCATCCACACAGACGACATCAAACAGATATACGTGAGATAGAAATCTGTCAAAGTATCTTCATAGACTCATGCTCGTGTAAATCAACATAACAAGTCGAGGCATTTCTTACACAACAACTGCATTGCAGCTTTGGCATTAATGTGTTCTAAAATCCCAAAGTATAAAGGTCAGCTGTAATTTGATCCCCCCGGTCTCAAAGTTAAGATGTACAAACACTGGAGTGCATTGTTAGACTGTGTGAATGACATAGTTCAGAGCAGTGCAGAGTCACGGAGGTAAAAGATAAACATGCAGCCAACCAACTCTTGAGAATAACTCTTGTGGTTTATTGCGGATTTAGCTGTACCTGAACTGCATGCAGTGAGGCTGTGAGGACAGAGGAGTGAGAACAAACTTCACCGACAGTAAAAACTCTTTCTCAGTAGGCCTCACACCATCTGTGCACCATGGCTATCAGTATCTGTGAGTGGTAAGTGGCCTTTTATTTGTTACAGATCAGTCATGGTCGAGAATTGCATCTTTGGAGGTTAATTTATCACTCTAGTGATTTCACTGCTACCAGCTGCTAAACATGAACTAATCTGCCAATAATTGCCAGTGCTGTGTGTGCCAGCAATATATGTGCCATTCTCCTAATCATTAACATCACACCTGTAATCTTGTAACAGCTAATGTTTGATGACCAAGATTAATGTGAATCTAAATGCACACCAACTAGATTGAACTCAGTAACCTGTACAATAGTTGTAATGTTGCATTCATTGATTTTTGTTTAGGTTTACTTTTATTGGAGCCAAATACATTAACATTGTTTTTGTTTCACATATAGAGTAAAAAGCTGCAAACACAGCAGCATCATTGGCCAAAACAATGATGAGATTTTGACAATATGCAAGAAATATCATTTGTAGATGAAATACAACAATGGGTCTGTGTATCACCCTTGTGATACTCTAGTGTTGTGAGGAAAAGGATACGTTTACTGACTGCATGTTGATTGCAATATCTCCATTGGTTTGAAGTAATATGTTTGAATCTTTTGTACAATTATTATACATTTACTGTACAAATCATTAAAGGTAACTCCACCAATCTTACACTAAAAGGTAAGTTAACGTACCACAGGGAGTGCAACACAGCCTGTTAAAAAAGTAACCCTTGATGATGTCATCAGGGTTATCTCAGTGTGGGGTACAGAGACAACATACTTATGACAGTACAGGTTGAAAAGAAAAGAAATTTGTGTTTAACAGGCAGGTAGGATTTAACAAAATGATGTTGCTGGCTGCATTATAGGAGTTGTAGGATACAGCATATCTCAGCTGCCTTGATTTTGGTCCCCCAACTTCAAGGACATTAAATACTAAATAGCTGGTGTAAAAAAGTGACAAAAATACACACCTCAAAAAAAGCACCTAAACTTCTAGTTCATCATATCTACATGGAATAGACACATCTACGTGCACAATGCTGACTATTACAAATCAAGCAATTATTTTCCATATGACCCTAGATTTATTTATTGACTACTTTTCTCCAAATCCAGTCAATTAATTAAAAAATAAAGAGTCTGACTTTCTCAATAGTGACACATTGAGGAAAGGAAGTAATAAAGAGTCAAAATGAACAGTTTATTATCCTAAAATACCTTTTAATCACTTAAACAGTGATTTAATTTGGTATCAGAGAACATATGATTATTTCTATAAAGTCCATTATGACTCATGCATTTCTGTTTTTACAGTGCTGTTGGATAATACAATCACACAGCCAGGAGTGAAATCATCAAAAACAATTTTGTTACTAATTGTGTCCGTGCCATCTTTTTTATCCTCATATATCTGCCATTAATGCAACATATGTGTGTATTTAGGTTCCTGTGTGCACACATGCACAGGTTAATTACTAGTTCCTCCCAGCAGGATCTGAGCCCCACCTGTCATACGGTCAAATAATAGACCCACTGGATGCAACACTATCAATTATCTCTGTAGGGAGCTGATCATTCATGCTGAAGTCTGTATAAGTGCAATACTGTGCACACCTTATGCATGAGGACTTCACTGCATTTTAGCACACTCACAACATAAACATCATGTGGAAAGTTAAATCCAGATTATTTTAAGAAACAGGTTTTTTTAAAAAGCATGTGCTGGACTAGAGGCAGGTCTATCTGAGCTGCTTAGAAGCTGTGGAATGAGATTTATGCGACTTTAAAGTGGATCAGTGTTTTGTAATGAATGGGTTTTTTTCGTCGGTGCCTATTATTAGCTACGGAGGCCTTACAGTAAGTGGAGGTGGTTCCATGACGGGCAGGACTGCAGCTCTGCACCGCACCGACAGGCTTCAGATCAGCCTTCGTATTTTTGGCAAATGCAAACGGACTTATCGCGGGGATCCAGAGGACTTTTCCTAAAACATCTGCGGTCGGCCGCCAATTTTCAAGCCTCGTTCACCTTGCACTGAAGATGAAGTTAAATACGAGCTGCCGTCAGGTGCAAGCCGCATCCGATGGAGCCCTGCTTTTTATCTCGTTCATCGACCAACCCGATGCAGCACTTCCTTATGTTGCGGTAAGGGGGGGGGGTTGGGGAGTGGGGGAGGAATGACACATTTCCTGCAAGGGAGTCAAACTGGTTTTTATTGCCTTAACGCCGATTTTTGCGATGAACACGGACCCAGATAAACAGACTCAAGAGTCAGTGACGGGGTGTTACATAACGTGTAATGCAGCAGAGCCTCATGAATAGTGTCTCGGTGGTGGAGGGACTGTTCGGTCCTTCTGGTAGGATATGCACAATTTCATCATCTTTGTTGTGGATGATAAGTGAGGCTGCAAGGTTATATATATCGGTGGTTTACTGGGAGGATAGTCTGACGGCGTTGTATGGATTATATATGCCTATAATATCTGATATATCAAATGATTAATTAATTCGGGAGTTGCGCAGTGTAGACTGTAACAGGAAAGGGCATATGAATGAGCAACATTAGATGCGGTGTGTCTCTATAGTGTCATACAGGCCCAGCCTAAGGTCAGACTGTCAGATATTTTTGTGTATATGTCTTAATATAGATGAGACCTAGCCTATAGGGATGCCGATTGTGCAGTCAATGAAAGGCTGATTTTATGAATGGCAACAAACTGCAAGTGATTGTTAGGAAAAAAATCATAGTAACCCGTCATACTAATTTCTACAGCATAGTATACAAGAAATCAATCCAAATGCAATAGGCCTATTGGAGACAAATAATGTTTTCTGATTGTGAGACCTTTTGTTGAACAGTTGACCTAATGTTTGGTTTAGTGAAAGGTGGATAAACGGAGGCACCCATGGGTCCTTAGGGAGGAGGGGTGGGGGGTCCAGTCAGGTATATGAAGTCCAGGAGTAGCTGACCTAATTCAGAAGAAGTTGAGAGTCTAAAAATAAATTACTTTTCTAAATTAAGGTGTCACCCACTCCTCTGTTTCCCAATAGACAAAAAACTCTTTCAGAGGGAAAAGATGCTGGGGCAAAACTCAGATGGTGGTCTGGTCATTGAACACAGTTTGATGTCCTGTGTGTTGAGCTGGCAAGCGTAACAATGGGCTACAATGACTCACACTAGCCTCCCATAGTGTAGTAATTATCATGGTCATTTTTATGTGCTATTGTTTGTTGAATAATAATAATAAAAAAAACCTTAATGGTTTAATAGATGGATGATTGTCTGATATAGGCTGTAACACACGGAGACACAGGCTACAGTTCCCTTGGAAACCAGGCCGGGTGCCTAAATCATGAGCCACCATTTTCAACAGACAGAAATAGTCTATTTACCTATTCCCTCCATTTCATTTAATGTGTGGTTCATTTGTGAATGTCAGATTTCTAGTACTTGATGTTTTGATGTTATATATTACAGCTATGATGTTTAAAGGCAAGCTTTAAGGTGGGATTGTTTGGATTAAAATAGAGGAACAGTAAACAATGAAAGGTATTTTTGGCTTGCAGATGGTTGATGGGATTATAGACATATCTGGGTGGGATAGTATCAGCCTCTATATCTATTCATAACAGATTAACAAAACAGTGCATATTTTAAAAAGGACTCTTATCTTTCCCCTTTAAGAAAGTAATTATAATTGTGCAGAAATATGATTCTGCAGCTCTGGGTTTATGGTCCCTTTTTGCCTGCTTGTCCCTTTAAATTTTTTTTTCTATATCAGGAACAAGGACGGGGAACTTGTGAATGGGCACAGGGAAGTCACAAGACCATCCATTGATAGCTCTGCAGGCAGAACGAGCAGTGCAGATGAGGAGAAGTCACAGTGTCTAATATCCACATTGATCCATGTTCCTGCGCTGTTCAGGACGATAGCTTAGGATTTCAGGTGCTGATGCAGCTTCCTGTGCTTCTTTGTGTTTCGACAGGTCCCAGTTGACGGATTCTGATATGGACTATGAGAGGCCAAACGTTGAAACTATCAAGTGTGTGGTGGTGGGAGACAATGCTGTTGGAAAGACCCGCCTTATCTGCGCTCGGGCCTGCAATGCCACACTGACTCAGTACCAGTTACTTGCTACACATGTGCCCACAGTCTGGGCAATCGACCAGTACAGAGTCTGCCAGGAGGTGAGTATGCAAGTCCATGACTTATTGAAGATGCCTGCATGCTTTCAAAATGTGAAAAGATGTTTTTGAGGTTTTTAAACTCAACTAAACTAAATCTGTCCATGAATAAATCAATACATTGTCATCATGTTTACTTTTAGCTTTGTATTAATTAACTAGTGATGGTTAAATATTCATGCATGTGTTATCTCTTATTAGGTATTAGAGCGCTCCAGAGATGTGGTGGATGATGTTAGTGTGTCCCTTCGCCTCTGGGATACTTTTGGAGACCATCATAAGGACAGGCGTTTCGCATACGGCAGGTAAGATATTGTATAATTCTGTGTTAGTCTACTAACATTTTGTCCAGTGCAATCTAATATTAAGGGAATTTGATCTTTCATTTAGGTCTGATGTGGTGGTACTGTGCTTCTCAATCGCCAACCCCAACTCTCTATACCATGTGAAGACCATGTGGTACCCTGAGATCAAGCACTTCTGCCCCCGTGCTCCTGTCATCCTGGTGGGCTGTCAGCTGGACCTGCGCTACGCGGACCTGGAGGCAGTGAACAGAGCACGGAGGCCTTTAGCGAGGTACGCGGATTTGATAGGTTTATGTGGAAATGAAAGGTTTGTTACCTACTCCAATAATAATGCCAGGAATATCTTTGATACATTTTGCTCTTTTTCAGACCTATTAAATCCAATGAGATTCTTCCTCCAGAGAGAGGCCGGGAGGTGGCCAAAGAATTGGGAGTGCCATATTATGAAACCAGTGTTGTGGCTCAATTTGGAGTCAAGGACGTCTTTGATAATGCTATCCGAGCCGCGCTCATCTCACGCCGCCACCTGCAGTTTTGGAAATCTCACCTCAGAAATGTACAGCGGCCTCTCCTTCAGGCGCCCTTCCTGCCCCCGAAACCTCCCCCGCCTATAATCACTGTGCCTCCTCCCCCAACTACCACGGAGGAGCATCCAGTCGGTCTTCTGGAGGACCCACACTGTGCTGACGTCATCCTGGTCCTGCAGGAGCGACAGAAAATCTTTGCACACAAGATATACTTGGCAACATCCTCTTCAAAGTTTTATGACCTCTTTATTATGGACACACAAAGTGAGGAGACTGAAAGGCCCCCTCGTGGTCCTCTCTCTGGTCGAGAGCTGCTGATGCGTGCTGCTAGCTTTGATGTTTGTGAGAGCAGCGATGACGGAGACAGGGCCAACCTGAGAGCCTGCACTAGTGACGGCACATTGAAAGACTCTGAGGGGGGCCGACGGGGCAGATTGCTTTCCTCGTGGAGTCGAGCTTTTGTCAGCATCCAGGAGGAGCTGGTGGATGATCCAGTAACATACAGCCCCAGGCCAATGACAGTAGTGCACATGGACCAGTCCATGCAGCTGGGTCCTTTTCGAGCAGTACTTCGCTACCTTTACACAGGTCAGCTGGACGAGAATGAGAAAGAGCTAATGCACATTGCACACATTGCTGAGCTGCTGGAGGTCTTTGACCTGCGGATGATGGTGGCAAACATACTTAACAATGAAGCCTTCATGAACCAAGAAATCACCAAAGCCTTCCATGTACGCCGCACAAACAGAGTCAAAGAATGCTTGGCCAAAGGCACCTTTTCTGGTACATGAAAATCTGTTTGTTCATTGTGTTGGTCTGCTTGAAGTAGAGGAGATGCAGATGTACATTAATAATTATCAATGCACAAAATCCAAAGAACTTTAAATAAGTGTCTCACCTCTGTATTACAGATGTAGTATTCAAGCTAGATGATGGGACGATCATGGCCCACAAACCTTTACTCATCTCTAGTTGTGACTGGATGGCAGCTATGTTTGGCGGGCCTTTTGTGGAGAGCTGCACCAAAGAGGTGAGTCAACCTGCATCACAGGTTTGTTGTGCTGTGAAATAAGACTCATAAGAGCTTGTGTACAGACAAAATGCAGTACATTTATTCCACAATGTTCATCATTTCGAGTGGCATTCTTATTACCGGTCGATTTATAAAACAGCAGCATTTAAAATTTAATCATTGTATAATTACACAATGCACACCAGTGCAGCAAAGATCAATACACACACTGACCCAAGTGGAGCAGTGAAGTATGTGGTCTGTGTGCAAAGTATAATTTAATTAGAGGATTGTAAACCTGTGGTAATACAATTACTCTGGCTTCTGTGATCCTAACATACTGTGGTTCGTGAGCTTAGTTGCTGTTTTCCTGCCTCACCAGATTGGAATACTACTGGAAAATAATACATGTAATACTTTTATAGCTTCTTAGTAAAAAAGAGACTGTTGAATGTCAAATGACCAAAAATCCTACGGCTTTCCAAAACTATTTTTAGTTTGTGGTTGCTAATTGATAACTGAATTTGAAAATGTAAAAGATATCTTTTTATTTTATTTTCATGACCTTGTAAGTGAAAAGGAGATCTCACCTTGCCTTTTTTATTAAAACAACAAAAGCCTTGTGCCCTTAGGTCATGACTGTGTCACGTGTCTGTTTCTAAGGTGCTGTTTCCCAACACAACTCGCAGCTGTATGAGGGCTGTGCTAGAATATCTCTATACGGGGCGGTTTTGTTCTCGGTCTGACCTGGATGCAATGGAGCTTATTGTTCTTGCCAATCGTCTTTGCCTCCCCCACCTGGTTGCACTTACAGGTATTACATTTATCAT
The DNA here is from genome assembly GCF_914725855.1 of Thunnus albacares. NCBI lineage: Eukaryota > Metazoa > Chordata > Actinopteri > Scombriformes > Scombridae > Thunnus > Thunnus albacares. Next base: position 16,080,340 of record NC_058107.1, on the reverse strand, counting down.
AGTTATTACCCGCTTCTGTGGATAAATCACAGGATTGTGTTACATAAGGCCTTTGTTTGTGTTTGCAAGTTAATGCCTAGAGTAACTAGCTTTAATGTTTCTTTCAGAACTCTACACAGTAACAGTATTGACGGAGGCGGCGATGATGGGGGCTGACATTGATGGAGATGTTCTGGTGTATTTGGATATGGCCCAGGTACTGTGACCTGTCAATCATTTCAAAACAGGACTGGCAAAAGCACTTATATAATGCTTTGGCAAATTGGATTTTTATTTATGAGGGCATCTCTCAGGGAGAACTGCTCTGGTAGCAGAAATAATCTTCACACCTAGACAGTGGAGCCAAAGAAAGAGTTTGTCAGAGTGCAAGTCAGCTAATTGGCAAAATGAATGGCAAAAGATCTCTGTTGCTGAAGGCATTTAGGACATCTCAGCACTTTAGGCTATATCATCCTTCAGACTCAGATGCGCTTCTGGTTCAGCTGCATTTTACGTCATTAGCAAAGTTGGTGGTATTTTGCTGTAGTGTTCACCACTAAAGCACAAAAATGAAATGTGAACAAAATGGTAGGGGCCTGAAGGTGGCTCCTGTATTTTTTAACTAATCTTGAGGCCCTCTCTTGTGAAGGGGCCCGGTGTCCAGGGCCCACTAGCATGTTAATCTGGCCCTGGTCATATGCAGCTACTTTGTCAATCTCAACTATACTTTGTCAGCTTTAACTGTGCTTCATCTGTTGCCATACTAATATTAGCATAGCATGCTAACATTAAGGTCAACAATAGCTGATGAGCAACAGCAGAAAAATAATGAACTAATTCATTGTAGCTGTTAAAGTACGGCTGATATTTACAGTGAGCACCACATTGATAAATTACTGCAATCCCACAACAGCAGTGCTTGTCAAGTACAAAAAAAATTTTCACAAATGCAAAAATGAATATATATTGTATCTTGACAGTTCCACGGTGCTCAGCAGCTGACTGGCTGGTGCCTTCACCACATCTGCACCAACTACAACAGTGTGTGCCGCAAGTTCCCCCGAGACATGAAGGCCAAATCTACAGGTAACACACATGTGATCTGGCAGCAAACCAGCACAAACAACAGAATGGTGACCTTCAGTACCCTCTCACGTATAGTCAACACCTGCCAGACATACGGTATGGAAACAAAGCTACTTGAGTGCTACAGTACAGTTCATGAAGCCCTGGATTTGTGTGTATTGTGTGGCCCTTTGGGCACAGCATGACACAAAAACATCTTTAATAGGCTTTAAAGAAAGTTGGCCAATTTAAATTAAATCGGCAAAAGCAGATTAAGTTCACTAGACCTATTCTGCCTCAGTAAGACTCATATTTAGTTTTAAGGTCGTCATAAACAAAAATAATTATTTCATTAAATAGTCAAGGGCTATTGAAGTTGATGGTTACTGCCTACAGTGTTTTACTTAAAATAATTTGATTTCACTGTCTTTCCTGTGTCCATATTTAATCTTTTTAATGGATGGAAAACATTGGATTAATAATCTAAAATGATTTTTGTATTATCTGAAAACATTGGATTAATAATCTAAAAAGATATTTGTATTATCTGGTTCTTATATTGCTCTCTTTTCTAAAAGAAAAAAAACAGCAACCAAAAAACAACTATGTATTGCTTCACTAGACTATAGACCCAATCTATAGGATTTATAGTGTTATAAAATCAGTAATGAGGAGGAAGGCAATTCCATAAAATGGCTCCTCAACACACTTCCGTGTACGCACATCTTTATGAATGTTGTTAATTTTATACAAGGAATTGATGTTTTTCTTTTACATTAAAATATAATTTTAATGGAATAGTTTGATAATGTTGGAAGCTTGTTTATTTCCTGGTGGAGAGTTACTGTACATGAGAAGATTAATACCACTGTCATGTCTGTACAGTCTGTAATATTAAGCCAAAGGTAACAAAATCCGCCTACCAGCACCTTTAAAGCTAATGAGTTAACTCATTATATCTCTCTTTTTTTTTTTAAAACGATACAACAACCAAAGTGTAAAAATGACACACTGTGGTTTTCGTATTATTTCTTGTCGGGGCTGAGTTACTTTATGGAGTCTCGCTCCTGGTTGCCTTGCAACCTCTCTGTGATGACAAGACTCCAGGAAGTCAGTGTGCCCGGCCAAAAAGAATTTGTAACCCCTGGACAGAACCAGGCTAGCTGTTTCCCCTGTTTCTATTCTTTGTGCTAAGCTAAGCTAACCAACTACTGGGAGTAGCTTCATATTTACTGTGCAAACATGACAGAGGTATCAATCTTCTCATCCAACTCTAGGCAAGAAAGTGAACAAGTGTATTTCCCAAAACTATTCTGTTTCAAGGATTTATGTATAAGATTTCTTTCATAATGTATTGCTGGGACAGAAAATACTATAGGGTAAGAAAGTAAATATCACTAAAGTCAATCTCATTAACTGATATGTGCTGGAATTTCCAACCAGTTTAGTGTTCAGAACACTGAAAGCAGTTCATATTCAGTGCACAGGACAGCTCTGGGCTATGTGGCTGCGACTCTTTTTTCAAATTCCATAAATGTGTTTTTTCTGACGCAGAGAACCAAGAATACTTTGAGAAACATCGCTGGCCACCAGTGTGGTACCTGAAGGAGGATGACCACTACCAAAGAGCACGTAAAGAGCGTGACAAGGAGGACTACTTGTACCAGAGACGGCAATGTAAACGCAAGTGGCTCTTCTGGAACCTTCCTTCTTCCCCAAACTCGAACTCTCCCTCTTCTGGTTCATCTGCGGTCATCTGAGCAAAGTGGTAAGGCCAAGTCCACTCTGGAGATCAGTGTGGGTGCGAGTTGTAAAAGATACAATAGACGAAGTACACCCCAACTATTCAGGCACACAGTTTCTCCTCTTGTTTGTTTGCCTCTGCAGTCAAACGGCACTCCTCCAGGTTTGCAAGGTCAGCTCAATCTGGCAGTGAAAGTAATACGTTTTGTTCCTTAGATTTTTAGGCTGGTGTACATGAGACTCAAACCTCAGTGATATGAACCTCACTAACAAATGGCACAGTGTAACTGGCGCAAATAACAACTCATATTGATTGTTATATATTCCACCATCTGAGTTAAGTTTTTAAAATAGGACTCTGCTGGCACAGAACTTTCCACCTATGATCATAATTCTCATCATTTAACCTGAACTGATAACCAAGTGCTGCTTATCAGCTGCAACCAGCAAATCAACACAGAACTCAAGTCTCAGAGATATAACACTTTGCCCTTAAGTGTTTGTACAATCTACCAAACTATGTGTACAGTATGAGCTCATCAACAGGATGTAACAATGGTATAGCATGCCAGGAATCAATTGTTGAAGTCATTTACACTAACCATGCTGATTATGATTGCGTCTCCAAAAATGAAACTACTGGCAAGTTCAGCTCCTGTTTATTTTTGTACAGTCATTCTGTTTTTGAACGTCTGTGTACAGCTTGCACGGCTAAGAGTGATGTGAGTCAGGATACACTCCGCATTTACATATTGTGATCTTGTGATTTGTGGCCTCTTGTCACAAAAGGGCTTTAGCTTACATGAATGCATTCAGTGTCCCGAGACACAAGAGATCCCAAGTCAAGGAAAATATCTGTGTTTTCTGTAAAATGCCAGCAAAAACAGATCACTATTATTGCTTATGTTTTGCTTAATGAGGCACACATCCGGAGTCCTTCAATTTGACTTTGAGTGGTTTTATCAGCTTGATCACTGTCACCCTGGAAAGCAACACATAATCACACATCAGATGTATCCCATTACCAATAGCAACATTTCTGGAGCTGAAATGACCACATGTACACTACCATTCCTCTTGTGACCTGTCACTGGTGGTGATTTGGCCTTTAGAGATTTATCTTAGTTGATCAGAGGACACCCCCTGACTGTCTGCAGTTGGCTATGTAAGACTTGTACATGCAGGAGGCTTCCTCATGCCTGGGTGAAGTCATCCATATTCTTCTACACACCTCCAGCACTTTCTGGACTCTTCTCCACAGAGACACACAAGAACCTCCAGTAGCAGCATCCTTGCGCACGGCACTAAAGACACTATAGTGTCATGACACGCTGCGGCAAATTTTAAAGGAACTGGGGAGGAAACAAAAACGTACTTAAAAATGTTTCAAAAGAGTTGTGAAGAGGTTTAGATCAAATCATTTTTCTTGATTTGTTTTGCACACCTCACAGTATATGTTCAAGATTGTCATCTGCTGTTGTTGTTGTTGTACTTGATTGTAGGATGGACTGCAGCATTATATGGATTTGTAAGCCTGGTGCTCAGTGAAGATTGGTAGTATTGTAAATTGTACAATATATCAGATGAACTGCAAGTAACTTGCATTACTCTAATGTGCAGTTACCCAATATTGTGCACTGCAGGCAGTGAGCAGAATAGTACAGTATTACTGAGTAATACATATACTGAACATAGACTTGACTAATCTGACTTGCATTTAGTTACTGTGCAGCTACACACTGTTGTTGAAAAAACCTGAATATTCATTGTGCTGGCCTCCAGTTACACCTATTATATACTGTAGTATACATGCAAATTACAGGCAGTTCAAATGAACAGTTGATTAATAGTAAAATAGGATTACAGTTCAAAGTAAAGTAGACACATTTATATAAATGACATTACAAAGATTTATGGTACAGCCATAAAACATCTCACTATCAAAACAGTAAAATATGATTGCTTTGCTTGCATTTGCTTTTGCAGCATATGTTAAAGAGATGCTTGCTTTAATCCTGCATATGATTGGTTATTCTTTTCCATACGGTTTTATTACGGATATTTAGAGCCCAACAAAGAGCTAAAAACGATTAAGTGGTATGAATCAGTTCAGTGACGAAACCAATTTCTTGCTTGTATTAACTTCTGACCTAATAACCACACTGCATGAACAGGGCTCGCCAAAATAGATGAAGTTTATTCATCGTCATTTAAAGTGTAAGATATAGATAAGTGGTGGTGCTGGTGCTCTAAGCAGTAGCTTTAAATTATTCTCAATTACATTAACCTTTGTCTAGTGCTAATTAAACATAGGAGCTGTCATTTTGAATATCTTATTTGTTCCAAACTTTTGGCATACATGGTCAGACATTAGGGCCTCCAGGAGCATTGTTCTCTTTGGTAACCTTCAGAGCATGTTTCTGAATGTTTTCATTTATCGGACTATCTGACTAATAAGTAATAATGTCCAGCTGTGACTCCACATAGTCTATCATAGTAATAGTTTAACAGCAGGAGTGTCTATATTGTTATAATTTGCCTTGGTGGTGTGATTGATGAACATAGACATACATTTCATTCCTCAGTGCATTGCATTTCTCAATGAATCTTCTGCTGATGTTTTACATCAACAACACCTCATGCCTTAATGTACAGTGTAGTGTATGGTATCGAATGTAAAGTAGTGTTACTGTGGTTACTAGTTTGTTTGCTATATGTTAAGTTACCATGGTGCTCTCAAGGCTGTGCGTGTATTTGTAAATATATTCCATAATTTGGATGTAAAGCAATCGGCGTGCGTTTTGAGGAGTCCAATGAGTGTGCTTTAGTTTGAACACTGTGTAGGGTTTATGTCCTTATAAAGCTGTAAAAGTGAAACTAATTAAAGACTCTGACCATCAAAGCCACAGTAGAGTAGACTAACTTAATGACAAATCATCAATTTGTGACATTAACCATCAAATGAATGCAGGGATTTCAAATTTGTTTCATTCTTTTAAAGTTGCTTTTTGCTAATTAGCTCCAATTTTGGAGTCTGTATAATTACAAAACGTTGAGATAGTGTGGCCATAGGAAGTTAGAACTCAAAATTGTAAATATAAATTGTGTGATGACTTGCAATTCAAACTAGCAATTGATATGAGCTACTGCATAGTTTAACGTAGATACTGTTTTTTGTACTATGCATACTGAAATGTCTGACTTTGAAACTACAAACTTGCACTGCTTTGTAGCACCAGGTTCTATTCAAATTGCATTAGAGGGTTATATCAACATCATTAGATAAGTAGACAACATCAGGTAAAAAAAAATTTAAAAAAATAAATAAAAGATTAGATCATAAATTACAAAGAAGTTGTCACTGGGGCCCTTTTCCATATGTTTGGGTGCTAATATCACCGCTGCAGAGAAGCACAAACCAAAGGGAGCTTTAGCAGCACCAGGATATATATGCTGCACAATCACTACTGCATAGTTTAAGAGGCCTTGTTCAGAAATGGTTGAAAATTAAATTTAAAAAAAAAGAAAAAAAACTTGAATGTTTTCTCAGTGTTACAAGCCTAGATGACATTTTCCTTAGTCATCAGGTATTTTTGTTCTCAAGAGCTGTTTTTATTGTTTAGGAGCTGTAAATATGAAATTCTGTAGCATGTGTTCTTGAAAATGTGTAAATAATATTTACTAAATAAAAAAGGAGCAACATGTGCAGTTTGTGTATCGCGCCGGTGTCTTTTTTAAAGCCTTTTTAGTTGTCATATGAAACTCTTGCAGCCTTCATGCGTCAGTAGGATCCTGCAGTGCGCAGAGGCGGCAGCAGCTGAACCAGAAAGAGAAACCTGCAGCAAAACACAACACAAGTACACAACTTCAGAGCCATGGTAATGTATGAAAAATGAATGTAGCTACCCTCATGTCAATGTAGAAGACTGCAGTCCGTATGCAGTTTAATATTATGTCAGCTGTCCGTCTGCACGAACACTTGGTAAGTTGTTACCGTGTCGACATGTGAAATAAATAAACTGCATAAATAAAAACAAGCTAAAACCAGCGAAGGAAACTTAAGCTAATGTTTACTTAATAAATATCCTTCACGAGTCAAGAGAGAACTGTGTCATTTTAAAATATAGTTTGTTAACAGGAGATACATATTTGAGACAATGTGTATTGCACTGTCTCACTAAGTGTAGGCTACCTATTAGCTATTAAGGAAATATAATGACGCATTAGCAACAAGCGAGACCTTTTTTCAGTGTAGCGCGTGCCTCTTCCTGTTGAGTCCGAATTAACGCGCGTGACACAAATTTAAAAAGAAAAATAATAATTATTAATATTAATAAATAATTATAATAATAATAATTTAACAGCGACATTGGCTGTAACAAGAAATAGACTAATTAAGATGAATATTTAAAAGCAAACTTGGATTTTCATTATGCTGATGTGTCACCAGTAGTATAACAAGTGTGGGCGGGGTCAGGTGTCATTATAAACTGACTGGCAGTTGGAATAGATACATACGTTTCAACTCGTCATAGCAGCACAATATATATAAAGTCTGAAGTAAGAGTACCTCAAAGCTGTGGTTAAGTACAGCTCTTCAACTGCTGGAAAACATATTTCATATGTAATGTTCGTGAGCTTTACACAGAAACACAGAAAAAGGTTTTCCTCACTGTAATCATTCTTCCTGTTCATAGTTGCTATTAAAAGACCCCCTTCAAATGTGCTTTCAATGTAAGTGATGGGAGACAAAGTCAACAGTCCTCTGCCTGTGCAAAAATGTACTTAAAAGTTTTGTCTAAAGCTAATATGAAGCGTCAGCTGTCCAAATGAGTCAAATCAAGTAGATATCTTTCAACATTAGAATCTTTTTAGTGCCAAAGTCTGGTCTGATTTTGCTTAGAAAAAGAACAATAATATTTTTTTTAAAAATTAAACATTTCCTGAACACAATGTAAATGCAGCCTAAATATCTATTGAAAAGAAGTACACCTTGCCTCTAACCCAACACTGCTGTTCTGCAGGCTGTGCTGGCACCATTTCTGGTGTTATGTGCCTGTGTTTTGGGGTTTTACCGTGTGGAAGCAGCACCAGACACCATGAGCTCTCTGGATTCCTCTTTTTGCCAGTAAGTAACCCATAATGCCTCAGATAGGTACTAATGTACAAGGAAAATCATACACAAAAATAAACATGGCAAAGACAGTCACTAAAGCTCACTCAATATTGTACTTAATCACTTCATGCTCATGACTTAGAACCCTTTAAAAGGGGCACTCCACCAATTTATACGTGAAGTTCAGTTTATTCATCATGAAGAGTACCACCCAACCTGTAAAAACATGTTGTATAATGTCTTCTATGTCTGTTGTGTTTTTGGAGCTTGACCCATAAAAGAGAGTTGAAGTCAGGATCTTTCTACCTCTACTGGTGGAGGTTTTTACCATTCTTTTAATCATCATCATCATTATTATTATTATTATTATTATTATTATTATTACATATTTTAATTACAATACAATACAATTACAATAATCACTGGAGTGCCCCTTTCAATAAGCTGGCTGTAACCTCAAATCTTGGTCTCAGGGTTTTAGCTTGTTGACTTTGCCTTCAACACAGAATTCAATACAGAATTGAATAGACTGAGTCTCATCTTTTACTCCTCTTCAATTAAGTGGCGGTCTAGAGGTGATCTATCCGGGGCTGGACATCGACAAATGCCTCATAATTCCAAAGGACGGGAAACTCAGAGAGATGATCAGCACAGTTTGGAAAGCCCCACAGATTTACTTCTCTGCAGCACATAAGGTAAGAGGTGTGTGTGTGTGTGTGTGTGTGTGTGTGTGTGTGTGCGTGCGTGTGTACGTGCATGTGTGTGGATATCACAGTAATCATAAACAGTTCTGTTAAACCTCTATTTTCTGTGTACAAGTGTGCAGGGATCATATTCTGTGCTACTTTGGGTTATTAAAGGGGAAAATATTAACAATTTTAACTCGATCAATACTGTCACAGAACATATATTTACATAAAGTTGATATCCATTGGTACATGTGTCTGCATTTTGTTCCTTCTCTCTTATTAAACAGAAGCATATTTGTCATACCTCTGACAAAGACATCTGAATTATGTTTAAAAGCTTTTTTGGGACGTGTCTGTCATTGTACTGTCAAACATGCACATCTTTATTTTCAACACTAGAGTGCAGTAATGGATAAAATAAGTCACATCTCCATCTCAACAGAACACAAGTTATTGTTGCAAAAAAACTAGATGTTCAAAACATTTTGCAAAATTGAAGAGCATGATAAAATATTTCAGTATTATTTTAAATATCAATTCTCTAGTTTTGAGCATCTGTGTTACTTTCTTTTATCAGCATTTACCAGCACTGAGACACAGTAATAATCTCTGTCACCAGAGAGTGGTGCTAGCACTTCATATTTGAAAGCCCTTCAATGAACAATTGTGTTAAACCAAGGTACATTAATGTCGTATCTGCACTTGTAGTTTATACTGTTCAGAATGTCAGATAACATAAATTGTAAAGCAGGTAATACTGTCACTGATGTTCTGAAATCATTGACTGATTTTGTCTGGTAAATACTCAAATCTGTATTTCATACTAGTGACGCTTCAGACTGTAAATCTCCATCCTCAGTTAGATGTCATTGCAAATATTAGACTTAATTGCAGCAGACAGCACACAAAGCAGTATATACTTTAAAGTGTATGAACCCATATCTGTAATGATAACTAAAGTTTTAAGTAACATTACTTATTTATGTAACATTCTTAAGCGTAACCCTAAAACAAAGCAGGATACAATGAATATATTATTAATTATCAGTCTTTTATCTAAAGGTCTAGTCTGGAATCTAAAGTAACTGCTGTTGGAAGTTTGAGTGTAGTTTTAAAATGTTAGCTTCATTTATAGTAGGCTAGTGTAAATTTGATTTAAAAGATAAAGAATATCAGTGTCACAATGATATTTGCCAAGGATAAAACAAAGGAAATGATTATAGAAGAAGATGGCATTAACACTTTAGCCCTGTTAATACCTTTTATACCTCATAAACTGAAAAGGTAAAGAAGTTTTGAAAATGGGTTGACATTACATGAAGTGCACTTGAATGTCATGTAGTATAATAAAATACTTACTCTTGCTATGTGTAAAATTATCACAGAGATTCATTCAGATGATCTGTGTATTGTTCATTTATTGGATCTTTGTCTGTGTAGTTTTCTTTTGTTGACATTGAGAGAGATGCAGCTCCCAAGCCACAGAACCCCTGCTGAAGTTGACAATGAAATTACATCAAGTGTACACCAAATCCTATATCTGTAAATTGAAAACTTAAATTGAAAGCCACCTCGATTTAGGAGGTAGTTTATAAATTCCACAGCTAAGCAGTCTAGCTTGAACATGATCTATTGCCCTTCTCTTGCCCAAACTCCATTTGATCTATGGCCGTATTATCTATAATGCTGTCTTACATGATTCTCTTTTATTGCCAGAATCAGTGTCAGACAGCAAAACAGATTACATGTTAGATTAAATCAATACAAACTTTATTTACTGGGCTTTGAAATGTAATTCTCCATTTCTCCTGACACTTAAGCAAATACGCTCTATTGAAGGCTCAGATTGTTGCCTGTGGTTCTGTGGTTGGTCTGCCAGTCCACCACGCTTTCTGTCACTGTGCCATGCTTCCAGCGCTGCTGCTATTCTCTGCCACTCAGCCCTTGTACCCAGTAGCAGGAATACAGAATAGTGGCCTCTCAGGCTTGAATCCACCCACTGTAACACCCACTTCATTACTGGGATGGGATGCATGCCTGCTGAGTAATTGTAATGGAGCGCAATGGGCAGTGGTCCCATAAACCTGCCTCTAAATAGGTACTCATGACCAAAAACAAAAGCAAAGGGCCACAGAAACTGTAGATTTCTGTGTCCAAACTTCAGTGCAACTATTCATCACTTGAACGTACGTGTTACCAAAACATGTGGGCATTTTTAGAAATCCTTATGACACTCAGAAGTCCCAAAAGCATCTACAGTTTAATGTACTGGCTAATGAACTAAATTAGGACAACATGACTTGGTAACAGTTGGTCTCATAATCAAAATTAGTACAAAGAGTTAATCACAGTTGGTAGTGGACCAGACCTGACCAAATCCTTTCATGGGGAACATGTTTAGAAATCATCGTAATAAATTGGTATGCATGCATGCACGTTTAAAAGCAAGTCCACTGTCCTAAATTTACTTCTGAAACTGTGAAACTGTTGCATTATTTCCTGTAGAAGAGGATTTTGAAATCAAATATCATGACTGTACGATATAGATCAAGAAAGTAGTAGAAAGAAAGTTTTGCACTCAAGAATAAAGCTAATGTTTAGAGGAGGGTGTGTAACACAATTCTGGTTTGAATTCTGGCTAAATATTAGGCACCAGTCAATTCTCTGAAACACCAAAGTAAACGATGCCTTTATACCAGGGTAGAGCAGCAAATAATCTTCATCATATGTTAAAATGAGACATATACCTATTTAAAATGTAGTGTCTTTATGGAGAATGTCATATATAGCTACTGAAATCAAAAGCGTTGCTTCTATTTTGCACCATCATACTGATGGACACCTGGATACTGTGGTATGTAAACACCTTATTCAGTTTTCTGATCATTCTCTGGCATATTTGCAAGTTTGTCCTTAACTGAAGTTATGTAGCATTCATTAAAGCAATCATATGATGATAAATAATGGTCTACATGCTGAAATAAATGTGAAAGTCTGACAGTGGTAATGCAGATGACAAACGTTATTAACGCTCTTGACTTCCATTACTGAAGAAATTCCAGCAAAGCAGTAAACGTGTCCAGGCAGTTAGAAACCAAACTGAATTCATCCTCAACTGTTGATGTAACTCAGTTGGCTTAGAAATGACAGATCTGATGAATGTGAATGAGTCAAAAACAAACCTGCACCAATGCAAACACTCAGACAACTGGATAATATTACAACCAAGTTAGCAGGGATTCGTATAAACAGGTTTCTCATGTTTACATGTACACATCATACCCCAAATATGATCAAATATACAAAGACACTGGTGTCCATATTCACAGAATCATCTGTTAACTTCACTGCAATCAAAAATAGGTGTCAAAACAATCACAATGATTCATAGAAGACACTAATAAATGTAAATTCAAAAGTGACAGCATTTATTTGTTTTGACCTGCCTGTTGTCATATTTGACATGCACACTGTAGAAACGACTCTTCATGCCTGTGTGACAGCACGATAATAATGATCCCAATTAGTTTGTTTTTCCAAGCCAACTCCTAGTTTTGATCGGCAGTGACAGCTTTTAGTGAGTATCTTTGATGACAAATCTAGACAAAGAGATTTTCTCATGTTTTACATGGGCACAGGATAGAGTTGAGGAGCCAAAGCTGTAATTGGATCTAAATTCATAAGATAAATAATAATTAAGCAGAAGTCACCTATAAAAATCACATTCATAAACGTATTACATGGAACATCCTGCTACCTGAAGATCTTGTACATTAGACTGTATTGATATTATTGTTGATTATTATTATTAAATATAATATTAAATAGAAGTGCAGATGAATCATGTTATTTATGATGAAAAAAGTTTCTAAATATCGAATGGCAGTATCACACCTTGTCCTGTTAAAAATCTCTCTTGGTGTTCCAGTTCAACATCAATATTTACTGCAAATCCTAAAATGCTTTTAGGAAATTGTGTTTCACAGAGAAGAAGAGCTGCACGGGTTCCTGACGTTCACAGAAGCTCTTTGGAGAAACAGCAAACTTGGCTGGAAGACAAAAAATCTGTCAGATAAAGCTTTGCCTGCAGAGAATAATACAAGAATAGTGACAATTTTGAAGTCTCCAAAAATAAAATAACCAAAACACTGAGTTGAAAAAGATGAAAAGAAGCTTGTGTATATTTGGCTTTGTGGCTCATCCAGATGTGCTTTTGGCACAACCAGAAAAATGTGTTTTCATGTTCCTAAACCTTCATAAAGTGTGTGTTTAAGTGAGCTTTAAATGCACTTTACAAACAGCCTGATTACAATTATTTTAGTTTGAACATATATTTTCAGACAGCTTCATCTAATGATGCTAATAGTGTGACTTTGCCAGACAGCAGTTTTGAGATATTTAGATATTTTACCTGGACCTCAGTGCAACATTTAGCAAAATTAAGGCACCTCTATGAAAAGTGAGTTCTGTAGTCTTTTCTTTAATTAAAAAACTGATTGCCTTATTTATTTTAGAGGTGAAAGTAGGGTCTCAAACCCATCCATAGGAGCATGCTTACGTTTAACTTCCCAGTTAAGATCACTGACATTAACATAGTCTTCATATTCATTTATGTGCCTTTATTTTAATACAAGCTTGCTCATCTTTCCTTGATGTAGTTGGTGTAAACAGCACAGGCCACAGGAGCTATCTTTACCTTATAGTTACTCCAAAAGTGGAGACAGTTTTGGTATTGTTATTTTCTTTTCTTTTTTTTGTCTTTCAGTAAGGACCATAGCCACAGGGCACATTCTTAGACATGGGGGATTTCAAAGCCTTGTTTTTGGGTAGACATTTCTTGCATCTGGTGGATGGAATGAGGGTTTAAACCATTACTGCGATTAGAGCTGCCTCACTATGATCTCTTGAGCTTGCTTACTGCTGCTAATAGCTGTTTCCTCTCTATTTCCCTCTATCTTTTTCTTTTTCGCTTTCTCTCTCTCTGTGAATGATTTTTATGCTTTGCTAAAACATGTGGGGGCGTTGAGAGAGGATTTAAATGCAACGATCCCCCTCCTCTTTTTTTGGTGAATCTCAGCGTTCTTTTCTGCAAGCCTCTGATGACGACAGGGCAGCTTTAAGCCTGGCAGTGCCCACGGCAGGCTGCCGTCTCAGCGCTGCCCACTCTCCTCTGTGTTGGCATGCTGGAGAAAGCGAGGGTGGGGTTCCTCTCTAGCAGACCCTGTCATTCCTAGGAAAGCCTACATGTCCACCCATGCAGGATTCCTGATAGGTCTTCATGTTGGGGATTTGAGAGCACAAAGATAGGGATTTTATTTTCAGTAGGCGATGGTCTTCGTTGTATGTATATTGTGTATATTTAGATCAACAGACAAGGTGCTTTCTTGGGTCTTTATACTGTATGACAGCGAGGGTCAACAAGTGAAGCATGTACTGTAATATCCATCGAATTGCATATTCTGTGTCATCAGGTGGGTGTTTTTGGCTCTACTGGATTAAATCAGTGTGTTTGGCCGAGATTCAAGGAGTTTATTTCCTTAGCTAATGTTCCCCTTTGTCATTATAACACCCCGTTAAGCTGACCCGTGTCCCGCTCCATTCAGTCATTGCCCATTACTACACAACATACAGTATATGATTAATGCTATCTTCTGAAGAGGAAAGAATTACAACCCTCTGCTACCCGGAGCGCTGGATTGATTATGCATATTCAGTAGAATGAAGAGAAGCAATAAACCACCTAAGCCACCTTTCCACACAGAAGAATAATTTGCATCTTGTGTTGCATGTCTGTGACGTGCGGATCACTACAGGTGCAAGAAAAGGTATTCATGGAGGCTGTTTTGCCTCGAGGTGTCAGAGGCCAGAACTGAGGTCAAAGGGATATGTACTAATGTATCTTGTGCATAAGTGAGCTTGCACATGACACATTTATGTCCCACAACTAGTATTTTTTATTTTTTCCTATTTCTCAGCTTCTCCATTTCCTTTCTTCTTCATCTTCTAAATCATCTGTTTCCTCCCATCACATTCATTTATATACTGACACAGTGTGTTATATTTTTTGAAGCTGCCCTTTTATACCCCATTGTTCAAGATGTATGTAACATTTGGTCTCAGAGCGTAGGCAGCAATACTTTTACTCTATGGCTGTGAGTAAAATATGATTTCAATTACCATGAAAATGTATTGTATTATCAATGGGAGGATAAGAACAGATTAAGGAAGCTCTGGGATGCTCTTACAGATGACAATGGTCAGGTTTTTATGCAAGCATGGTATTGGAGAAAATTCACAGTCTGACAAAAGCTCTGAGAAAAGGAGATGGTTCCACATGTAAAGCCAACCCAATAGATGATGTGTGTACAATTTTTATTGGTCATTTGTTTTTATACATAGTAACTTTTTCAGTATTGAATAGACATTATATCCAGATGTCAACTTTTTTTTTACATAGCAGTATAACTATCGAATAATAACTGGATAATCCTGATGTGTTAGCTAACTGCAACCATCCATTCTTGGAAAAAAAAAATAATATGCAAAGGTTAGTTTCCACATGTTGGAATCATGTGCAAATTCCCAACGTGAGACCACATATGACAATTATGAAATTCATTAATTAGATTCAAATTTGCAAACAGAAGGTTCAGTACAGAGGCAATAGCAAAGACTTAGAGTAGCAGTGGGTCTTTAATAAAAATACCACCTGAACCTGTGCCTCCTGATTATTATTCAGTATTCACACAGAAATTCTATCTTGTCAGTTCATATACATTGACGGTGAGATCTGTTCAAACAGAGATTCATAATCTGCATGGGAAGTGCATCTGCTGCTGTGGATACTTAGACAAACATACAAGATTAAATTTCTATTTATATGAGCTACAGAAACCTAACATTTGCCAGGGAATCATTGTAAGATCTGGAGACGACTAGGTCGCACTTTTGCACAGTAAGAAACTTGTACATTTTCTTAATGTGATCTGTCCAGCGGGAAGATGTATGTGTCCTCATGACACCCAAAAATATCACCTTAAAAAAATATAAAGTTTCTCTGTGCAGATTTCATTTTGTCTTCTGATCTTTCTATTTTGTATGAAATCTCTGGGCTTCTCTTTTGTACATGTTAGACCTTTTTGTGAGGAAGTTTCTTGACTTCCATTTTGACTGTTGTAGAATAAATTTATCTTTTGTAACTTTAGACACTCTTCATAGCTTTGCGGACAAGATTACTTTGGTACTTATGCTTAAAACTGAGGTAATTGACTTTCTTTACTTTGACAGCCTCTTTTCTTTTAGAAGTAATCACAAAGTTAAAAGTGATGATGTGAAGTTTACTTAAGACCCAGATGCTTGGCTTAGTGGCATTTTGCCCAAAATGTTTTGTGCTTCTCATTTGTGGTCCGGCACAGGGTTTAGTTACAGTTATGTCCCAATCCTCTGATTCACCTTCTTTAAGAACAGCTTCAGGGCTGCTCATAATGCTTAACTCTCCATAATGCCATCCCCTTCATCTCCCCAGTGGTCTTATTGTCTTAACTCTGGAAGAGTTGAGAGAAAGTGTAAGAAAAAAACAGGTTAATACACATTTGGCACAGTAAAAGTAAAGTATCATTTCAAAGATACACTGTATTCAAGGTTTTCTTTGGGAAATGATTCCTGTATCTCCCAACTTGTTCAGTTACCTTTTGACTGATATTTTTGTTTGTAGAGTTTTTTCTGTTTTTCAAGATGTATTAGCCATGATTCACTTTGCTTTTGACATTAAAAGACTGTCATTAATGGTAGCAGCAATCAGGTCCATTGATACATTGATTGATCTGAGAACAGGAGACGATAAAACTGTCTTCGTCGTCATTTTCCTGATCCTGTAGTTTGGAAGCAGAGAAAATGTTATGCAAATGATTTGTTAATCCCTTTACATTATTTGTTCCATTTCTCCCTTTCGTTTTCACACTCAATTTCTAGCACAGTGAGCTGACAGGCGGACACCCTCAGATTGCTAATTCTTAAGATAAAAAAAAGTCAACCATCCATCTTGCATTTAGAATATACCTGCTTCAATTAATTAATTTGACTGAAAGATTTACCTGAAAAATGTACAAGAAGCCCAAAGCCCTTCAAGTACCTTACTTCAGGGACCTTAAACTTTAACCTCCTTCTCTTCCTCTTTGTGTATTTTCTTACATGCTTTCACCAGCAGATTAGCAGTCTCTCAAGAAAAACATTGACCTGCACAATTAAGGCTATAATATAAGTATAAGCAGGATAAGACAGCTGAGTCTAAGCCGAGAGAGCAGTGGCACATGAAACTGTGACCAGTATTTTTTTCCATAGTTTTGTTGTCCCAAAGGTTGGTGTTAAAAATAATAAGAAAGAGGTGGGATGGTCTTAGATTCAAGAAGCTTAAAATGTAAAATCTCAAATAAGCCCAATTTTCCCTAGCCAATCGCGTTGCATTTTGGTGGGCTTGTGTTGATCGTCTCAACTGACTCACACACCGCCCCTCCCCAAATAAAAACACTAGAGATTTACGTGGCTTTTCAAAAAATGTATCTAGACATTTATCCAGCTTAATCTTCTTAACATATTAAAGTGATTTGCTTTACCCTGAAGTGGCTGAAGCTGCGAGCTCACCGCCCCTCATGGCACTAAGACCTGAGAGGCATTGTGGACATCTTCCGCTCCTGAATAAGAAAGGTGGGCAGAAGTCAACCTGCGTCTCAGCTGTTGAGCTGTGGCTGTCCCCGCTATGCATCCATTTTATTTTTTTTGTTCTGTTATTAGTCCAACTGTTGCACTCAGTCAGTGTTCTTAGGCACATGGCTCTGCCAGAACTGCCCACACTGTGGTGTGGAGGTTTGGAGCTCTCAGCTTTTGAGCTGAACTGAAAGAGCTCTCTCACAGAGTAGGTGTTGGCAGGATGCTTTGTTTCTTTCTCTGAATGTCATGAGAGGTAGGGATAATGAGAAAACTGAAGCTGTTCTGCACCTACAAATGTAGTTTGGTGTGTTTAATTTGTTTATCCTGTTTAATAGCACCACTCTGTGGTAGTCCATGTACAAGGTTGTTTCTTATTTAATTTTCACTTCCAGTGTGAGCCAGGCTGTAGAAACCAGGCAACCGCAACTCATGGTCTGTGATATGCACCATTAGCGGTCATCAGCTCCTCAGTTTAAACGCTGGTCTTCATTTACCTGCTAGCTAAAGCAACGTCTGTAAGTAGAGTTAACCTGGCAACATATATTAATATAACCAGCAGGTTATTTTGTATCTGTACGAATGTAAAAGCATATATTTTACAGTAGCTGAATTGCTATGTGGCTAGGCTAGCTCCGTATCGCCATACTATCTGCCTAGATATTTACCATACGATACTTACTGTCTACGTCAAACTGAGACATACTACTTTTCTCTCCAAATGCACTGTAGTGCACTGTGCTGCTAACTGCTCTTTTTGTTTTTTGTTTTTTTTCTCTTGGAATTTATATGTTTTTATAATTTTTTTAAAGGGAATTTTTAGATATACAGTATATCTTTATCCTTCCTGTTGTTGCACTGCTGGGTGCTGAGAGGAACAGCATTTTGTTTTTTGTGTATGCAAATACACAAGAAAATGACAAAAAACTAAATCTTGAATCTTGAACTTGTTCTATGCTTACTGTTTAATACTGTTAAATAATTCTGATATTGCATCCATATTGTGCTTACAGTTTCACAAGATTCTCAGTAAACTTCATGAAAATCAACACCATTGCTGTGTAGTTTCTGGGAGTGTTTAGCTGGCTGGATAGCTAGCATCATCAGCTTGGGAGGCCTAAACAGTGAAAAGTCGATAACACTGCCAGCAGTGAAGACAACAACAGTCATCCTGCGGAGCTACACAATCCCAAGAGCTAAGTGGATAGCACAAAGGCATTCAGACAGCCCTCACTCCAGCTTAACTCTCCTTCTGATATCTAAAAAACACAAAGTCATTATTGAAGAATTTGACAACACAAACAAAGGAAATGAAGATGATTGCTGTGTAAGCTTACAGGCATCTCGTTCATTGTCCAGCTCAATGGCTGACTTAGTGATTGCTATGGCAAGAGCAAAGCTGAAGCAGCGCAAGCTAGAGCAGTGCATACGTAAAGGGATATTGAACTAAGGTTGAGCAGGCACACATTCAAGTCACTCTTGATGCATTAAATGATGAAAAAGAAAAAGATGCTGCCATAGCAGAGGCAAATACATTGCAGTTTATTAGAACTGGATACGGAAGTATGCAGCAAGGCCTCCAGTCTGGCCTTGCAAATTAGCCAATACCGGCAAACAGCTACCTATGTGACAGAACAAGCCAGCATATGCACAGGTTATCCGCCTGTCGGAATAAAGAGTGACAATGGTACCCCAACATTTCCCCATCCAAGCAAACTGCCAACCAAAATTAAGAGAGATGATGTTAAGCCAACATTACCCCACCCACACAATATCTGCCAAACGCAAGCTGCTGCTTCTGTCTACAATACGCTTCATTACACATTACAACAGAACATTAATCAGCAGCCTCCATTTCCGGTGTATAAGCCTGTCCACAGAATGCCCTATGGAACGAATTATGACCACTCTCAAACCACCAGCGACCTTGCTAAATATCTCTAGGGCTTTAGTCTCCTGGTCGATTAGTTGTTCGATATGCTCTCATCCGACCAAATTCTCATTGGTCGAATAATCTCTGTGTGTATTCAAAATACCCCCGTTGTTTTCGACCAGCTACCTGGAAGTAGCTGTCCTGGATCCTGCTCAAACCAGCTACTAAGTAATCCCCTCCAGCTTTAGAGCATGGCAGGGAAGAGGACAAAGCAGACGTCGAGGAGGTCATTTTAAGGTGCACACAAGTGTATGGTGAAGGACTAAGTGGAAGAGCATGCTCCAAGATATGCCTCATCAGGGTGTATCCAACCAGACACAGAGAGAAATCCAAGAGAATGTACACAATACTGGATGTGCAGAGCAACCAATCCCTTACATGGTCTGAGTTCTTCAATGTCTTCAAGATCTCGGGTGCTCCTACCCACATACGCTGAAGACATGTGCTGGACTTAAAGAGACTGCAAGGAGAAGAGCCTGTGGTTACACTGTGGAGTCAGCAGAAAAAAAGCTGTCCTCTACATACACTCCTCGAGTGATACCAAGTCCGTAACAACCACTCAGAGATACCTAACCCGGATGCAGCCCACCAATATACTCCTCCTACATACTCCTACAACATACTCCTCCTACTTGGAAGAGATATCCTGAGGGTACACAAGGTCCGTGAGCAGATTAGTGGTCCAGACAATGCACCATTTGCTCAAAGGCTGGACCTAGAATGGGTCATCATAGGTAATGTATGCCTTGGAAGTGCCCACAGACCACTAGAGGTGAGCAGCTACAAAACATCCATCCTAATGGATGGTGGTGCAAGCCATCTACAGCTGTGCAACAGCTAAATTAAAGTGAAGCACATGACCATCTTGTCTTACTCTGGCGCACACTGGAAAATGACCGCAGATGAAGGCCCACTGCATAGAGTTCATGGAGAACATGCTCAGCAGAGAACACACAGAGGTCACACCACCCCTGAAACAAGAACAAGAGTGCTGGTACCCCCCCTATTCGGCATGTACAATCCCAGAAAGCTGAATAAGATCTGAGTGGTCTTCGAGTCCAGCACACCATATGGAAGAGTGTCACTCAATGTCCTGCTCACAGGCCCTGACTTTAACAACAGCCTGGAGGAATTCATTCCAAGACTTACAGGAACTCCAGATACCACACCATTACATATCCTTCTCTACCACAGGAGCACAGAAAAGAGAAATCTGAGTCTTTGCAGGTGGATCAGTAAAAGTGATTGCAGCTGTAGCCTACATTATGGTGACATACCACGAAGAACAAACTGAAGTCGGCTTTGACGTCGGAAAGGCAAAGTTGGTCCCCAGCCTGGTATAACCATCCCAAGACTGGAACTGTGTGTGGCTGTACTTGCAGTGGAGATCACTGAGCTGATAGTCACAGAGATGGATGTGACATTCAACAACATTAAGTACTACATGGACAGCAAGGTCGTACTAGGACACATCCACAACCAGTCAAGGAGATTCTGTGTCTACATGCACAACAGGATTTAGCATATCCATCAAGCATCATGTCCTAGCCAGTGGAAGTATGTCCATTCCAACCTGAATCCACCTGACATTGCATCAAGATCCATGCCACCAGCCCTCTTAAGCAGCACAACATGGCTCACAGGACCAGCCTCTCTTCAGAACACATCCTTGCACCCATCTGAGCCTCAAGAGACTTATGACCTCATCAAACCTGCCTCCGACTCTGAGGTAAGTCCCCAGGTGATGACAAGTCTCACGCATGTTACCAGAGATGTGGTACAACCTCAACACTTTGAACACTTCTTCAAATTCAGCACTCTCATCACAGTAGTGGCACACCTGATTCAGGTAGCTCGCGCCTCCTGCTGCACTGTCCAAGACAAGTGTCAGGGGTGACACATCACCTGATGAAGGACAATCTGACTTGGGCACGAACTTTGTTGGTGCCTCTCGAGAACTGGAGATGGACAATACAAGTCCAAATTCAATAATGTGGAGAAGTACCTGAGCACACAGAGCTGCACCTGGGTGTTTAATCTACCCCACGTAGCCCACATGGGTGGCTTGTGGGAACGTATGATTGGTATCTGTCATATTCTGGACTGCATGCTGCTTGAACAGAAAAAATTCTGTCTGACACATGAAGTTCTGATAACACTCATGGCTGAGGTAGCAGCAGTCATGAATGCAAGACCTCTCATCCCAGTGTCATCGGATCCAGATCTCCTCTCATCCTCACCCAAGAGGGCAAGAAGAAATGAATTGCCCATGGCCATCATCACAAGGACCTTTCCAAGAGGAGATGGATTGGTCCAGAAAGTTGAAGCAGAAGTCATCAAAGGCTAAAAAGACTCTCTCATCCTGTTACAGAGGTAGTCCTGCCTCTGTCTCCAAAGACTGATTCTTCTCAATTAATGTGTGATCTTTAAAGATCCCATATAGGGAGTGTTCTGCTGCTACAAATGTAGTTTAGTGTGTTTAAATTGTTTATTCTGTGTAATAGCACCACCCTGTGGTAGTCCATGTACAAGGTAGTTTGTTATTCAGCTCCTCAATTTAAACAATGATCCTCATTTCCCTGCTAGCTAACGTCTGTAAGTACAGTTCATCTGGCAACATATATTAAAATGACCAGCACATTATTTTGTGTCTGTAGGAATGTCAAAGCATATATTTTACAGCAGTTGAATCGCTATGTGCTAGCTCAGCACTTCATGAAAATAAACACCTTTGCCATGGAGTTTTTGGGAGTGTTTAGCTGTTTAGCTATTGTCATCAGCTAGCCAGCCCTACACAGAGGCAGTGATGGCATGATTTATCTGGGTGCCAACTTCATGCCTGACTGCAGATTTGGGAATTTTCAGATAGATGATGTGCTTAACCTTTTCTTCAGACGCGAAACAAATCTAAGAATCAGTAGTGACGGTTACAATGTGTTTTTCTTAAAACACCATTTCACAGGCCGGGCAGCGAAAAGGTCTTGGTCAAACTCAAGTACTGCTTATGTCCTTATTTGGCATAATGCTCTATAGATGTGCTTCAGGGCATACATTTTGCCTGATTGCATCAGTAGAACTGTAAATTTAAACTTAGGGACACTCATTGGAGCTGAAGCCCAAGACCATTCATTGTCATCATGGTATTTAGGTTAATGTCTGTCAAAGTTAAATCAGAGATGATGGGGTCAAAGTAAATGTGGCCATGCTACAAGCATAATTTATTTCATTTGCAGAGAGTTTTGAAGAGTTGCCTGAAATATTGAGGTAGAGGCATTTTTTAAATTATTCTGTATATTAATTTAATTAAATTTTCATTTGTTTTATTTTATGCATAAGTAAGTTAATGTCAATAGCGTTTTTTAATGGGCTGTTGTCCTGGCTACCTAATTGACACACCATTCATTCTGACAAGCTAAAGCAAAATCAGTGTACCACCTCTTTGTGATATCAAAAGCACTTGATTTGATCACAAAACTTTTTCTTAAAAGAATATTGAAATACAGCTTTAATGTGAAATGTACATTGCTTTGGTTTAGTTTCTGTGGAGACATAAATGCATGTGTTCAATAGCTCGCTTGCCACCTAGCTGTTCATGGCAACATTTTTTTTTTTTTTACAATCTTGGATTAGATTGTTGCTGAAATGTTTTTTCTCTTCTTAAGTAGGCATCTACATCAGTCCACTGAGGCTCTACTTAAAGTGTAACTTATCACCCCCTGAAAGTACTGTCTTTGCTGGCCTCCTGTGGTTTGACTTCTCATCTCACTACAGTGATGTACAGGTGTATTTCAGGACCCTATGACATCACTCTTAGGCGTGGTTACAGGCAGGGTGCGATTTGCCGAGGGGGGATTTTCCCCTCTGGTCTATATATACCTGCCTCTGCTTAATTATTTTTATCCCTGGTGGGGACAAAAATGTATCCCCCTCATGGTGATTTATGTCGATTCACCCATAGACCACATAAAATATCTAAACCATAGGCCATTTAAAAAAGAAAAATCTAAAGTGCTGCTGCAATGTGAGAACAGTCTATAGTGCAAACAACAATAAAATCAGAAATGGACTTTCACTATCAGCACTCACGTGACAATAGAGATGACTCCGCGTCTAGGTTACGTGATGGACCAGGGGTTGCCTCCTTCCCTGCTTGAAGATTTGCAGAGATGTGGGTGAAAGAGGGGCAACACACTGCAGATGATACTTCCACAGGAAAGCATAAGAAAAAGACAGAAGTCCATCATCAAAGCAACCTATTTTCTTAGTCAAGTAGGAACTACTGTAGCCTATTTATTTTTTTGATGACAGCACATTGTGCTATTGCATGTTATCATTATTTTCTATTTAATATTGAAGTTTGCTGCGCGCTGCGTATAGAGCTGAATTGCAAGAATGACATTAAGTGTACTCTCATTTCTGGCTGAGTGGCGCTATCCACAGTACAGTAAGGAGTGTCGGGGGATTTAATTCTGGCATGTTAAATTAGCATTTAACCTTTTGTTTTGTTGTATATGATCACGTCCTATGTGTCCGGGTGAGGAAATGACAAGGCATGAACTTGCCATTATATTGCTGAGAGTGAATATATCGTGCTACTTGAACTACATTTTAAAAAATGGATTAAAATATTCCTGCAAATAAAGTGGTCAAGTTCAAGTTTTGTAATTGTGTTATGATTTAGTGAGAAATTACATTTTCCTAAAGTCCAAGATGACACTTCTATGTCCGACCAACAATCCAACAAAGAAATGCTACAAATCCTCACATTTGAGAAGTTGGAACTTGAGAATAAAAGACATTTTTGCTTGAAAAATTACTTAATAATTAATTTCTCAAAATAGTTGCAGATAGATAGATAGATAGATTCATTTTTTGCTGATTGAATAAACAATCAATTAATCGTTTCAGCTCTAGTTCCGTTTTACTATGAAATTAATTAGCTAAATAACAGAACAACTAATAACAAATAATGAAATAATCAATGTCATTTAAATTGTTGTATATCACTGAATCATCCATAGTTTATTGTTGGTAATGTATCAAACCTCAGAAGAATAAGTCTTCACTGATCCTGCATAGCTTACTTTGTATAACATACAGATATAGTTTGCAGGAAGTGTATTTGCTGTTAACTAGACAATATAATTGAATTGAGGTTATGTCAAATAACATTGATTGATGCAGTTAACAACCTGCTGACAAGAGTGTGACAACACACAGCGATGACTTACTGTAGAGAACATACTGTATATCCATGTCCTATATGTGCTGTACGATTGTGATTTCACTATGTATTTCTGTAAATGTGTCCACTTATTGCATACTTCATGCAATTAAATTTTGTGTTTTGCTGTTTCTCCTCTCTTACACAAACCGTCAGGTATTTGACCTCTTGTACTTGGACTGAATGTCTGACAGGTGTTAAAATCATACACTGAGGCTGTCCATACAAAATGTTGTTGAACATAGCTCAGCTCCACACAGACGAGCACTTCAAACAAACTATGAGTGGTTGCTTCTTTTCATATCACAGAGAATAGAAGAAATTGATTGGAACTGGGAGGCTTAGGACTGGATTTTCCTCAACCATAATATTTTTCTTTAACAACTGCAGCTTAAATTTAGATTTTTTTTCTGGCTTTGTTTTTTATTTCTTTGTCCAAATCCTATCGAATGGTGCTTCAGGTTTTTCCTTGAGTAAAAAGTTGATATTGTTGTGGGGAGGGAGAAAGGACTTTTTCATGTGTGCAGGAATGTAGATTTCTTCCCCCCGTGAAATCCTAATTGTGCCTTGGAGGGCTGGTAGGGTATCTCTGCTCGGCTCAGCTCAACAGGATTTGTGTCTGTGTATGTTAGAGTATGTCTCTTAGCTTGAATGCGGATATAACCCTTTCATTGCACAAGCTGCTGATTTTTCATATTTGCCGATAGGCTGATCCTGTGCATCCATAGCTTTTTGTGGAAGACATTGAAAGTTTTTGTTTGGGAAGCGTTCATATTTACATTTTTTTCTTTAAATATTTGATATTTGTTAAGAGTTAATGCAGATAACATGTGGACCTTTTTCTGTGGATCAACCATATTTGAAAATTAAGCCCTTGAGAGCAGGTCTTATCAATAGTGCATGGTCAGATTGAAGATAGCCAGAGAATATATCTCAGGTCAAAACTATGTCTGTCCCATGTGCTTCTTGAATTATTGCTGTGCATTTATCTATGCAAATCCAGGATAAGATCCTATCTGCCTGCAGCGACATATCCCCCTGGATTTGGTAAATATGAGTAAGGCAGGTTATGGTTGACAGTCAAAAAGGAATTGCAACAACATATACGGGAAGATTATTGCTATAGTCATTAATTGTTGCTTGAAAGGGGATTAGGATTACCAGTCCTATAGAACACTCTAACACCTGTCCGTCCTCGTATCTAACAATATTACTTCAGTTTTCCTTATTTCAGTATCAGTTCAAGTTGGCAAAATAAAAAAGGCTGATTTATTCAAATGAATCATCAACGCTGGAAATGATTCAATATGTGCCACATTCAGATGGGTGATATATTATTCCCTTGGGGAGAGGCAAAGATGGAGCTGTGGAGCTGTTTTATTTGTGCTGTCTTTATCAGTATGTCAGGCAGAAAGGCTGAGCTTGTTCTCTATGAATGGACGAGCCCTTGAACCATAAACCTGTACCTCCTCTGATAACAGTTTCTGCATTGTGATATAAGTGCCATTCTCTGTGATGTCCTCTCTGACAGCGTTAAATATATCAACATACACAAAATGATCTGTCAGACGAATTATTTTATTCCAACCAGTTCTCCAAAACTAAGGATTTTCAGTCCTGCATGCACACTGTATGTTTTTGAAGACACATTGTGGATTTTGTTAAGGATTCAAAGCAAAGCACAGTATTGTGGTTGCATTTCACCAAGCGTTGCTATTCATGTTCTTAATGTTTTGCCTTTAGGTGAACATTACATTTTTGTTTTTTCATACTTTTTGCTGTATTTCATTTAATGCTATTTCTGCCGCTGAGAACTCAGAGCGCACTGACGTCTGAGATTGCCACGTCTTCTAAGGTGAAGAGAGTGCTCCCTGAATTACTCAGAGCCCGTGTGATGACATGGCCCTGATTGTCAGACGGGTGGGCTGGTGACACTGGAACACAGACGGTGCTTGTCTGTTTGAAATTTTCTGTTTCAAGCTTCCAAGCCCTGGGCAGTCCTCTCTCCCAGTCTCCCAACACCCAGCTTCGCCCACTGAAACAAGAGTCTTCCATACTGGAAAATCCGGCCCTGTCAACTGGCAGTCTGGACTACGTTCAGCCAACACGCCAAGCACCCCCCACCACCACTTCCACCCCTTAATAGGCACTAGAGTTTGCCACCCCATGTAGATGCCTTTTGGTCGCCATCCATGGATGGCGTCAATAGCATCTTCCTACACAACAGTGACTGAACGGAGGGCACACGAAAATGTGGGAATAATTTACACTTTCTCACTGTACTACCATCAGAAACCATAATTAATCATGATAGAAAAAATGTGGAAGCCATCTTGGCTGGTGAAACACACAGTGCCTGTGAACAGCCCTGACACCTTTAACAGCTCTCATGGCCAAATAGGAATGGGTGTCAGAGTGCTTACAACTAGGCTCCCTTCATGGCAGCATGTATCCCATCATCTTCAGAATTGTGTCTGCTGCATGATGGTTCTCCATGAAGTGTAAATGTTGTAAGCCTTTTTCTATTTTTTTTTAATAAAGTGCTATTACAGGCATTATACAGTCTTGAAACCTTAAAATGTGACATCAAGTGTCAAATAGATGTAACAATGGTATTTAGTCTTACGTTTAAATAAGTAAAACTGATCCTTTTACACTGCTTTCACTCCTCTCATCAGAAAACATGAATCAGAAAAAAAGATGACCCAGATAATGTTCATTTTCAAAACATGTGTCAAATATGAGCTTTAGGTGTTTAAATCTCATGTTTTTCACAATGCAAACATGCTGCCTTCAGTTGCACATACACAGACCAAAACATGCTTACTCTATTCACTAAAGACCACCAATAAATCTTTTTTGTTTTGTTCTTTTTTTCCAACTTCCCCTTAGTGCTTTCGGAATCAAAATAGTTGATTTAGATTTCCACATCCTGGTGAAGTAATTAGAATGTGCTCACCAGTAAGTTTTATAGGCTGCACTTGGTGGTAAAATAGCAGATCTATGACTTTTAGTGTGTGACATGCTTGACAGAGTAATTATGGATATGAGTCCAGCACTGTAATTTGCCCTGTTTGACTGTGTTGTGCTCTCATCAGCCAAACTACATGACAAAAATATTTCCCTCTTGCCTCATTTAGCACAGGCTGAATCTGAGTCTCATATCCCAGCGCCTGGCTGCATGTTACTTCAGAGTACCTGTTAGTGGTAGTTACTGTGTTTGAGCATGTGCATTTGCAGAAATGCTTTCATGGCAGTGAGTAGGTGTATGTGTGTAAAGCCACCACTAGAAAGTGTTGAAAGCCTCAGCTAGCAAGATCGCATCCAGGGTGACTAATAAGCTTAACATGAGCACGGCTGTGTTCGCAAGCATGGTGCGGTGAAAGAAGTCTTCAGTGTTGAGAGAAATGCAGAAATGGTTCCCTGGGCTGCTACTAATTCCTTCACCCCCCTCAAGCTTCAATCAGACTGTGAACCATCTTACTGTTAGCTATGGCTCCATAACAGTTCCAAACCGCAAAAGTACAAGGCTTTACCAACAGAGTTCAGGACAGACTGCATTTAAACACTTTTAGAGTTTATCAGAGCTGCTCATTTGTAGTTTTTAGAGGCCAAAATATAATGCATTGTTCAAGACTTTGTGCTTTGTGCAATGCTTTGTGCCTGTGTGACACACAGACACAAAGCATTTATAATCAATATGCAGAATCTATAGGCTAAAAATTATATTGCATTGTCATGTGTTACCTTCTGTCATCTGTTCATTTGATTAAAATGAGGTTTGTAATATATTTTTGTATGTTCAAACAGAGGAAGTGTTCATGTTATGTAATTATGTAAACTTGTATTTCATATTCCACTGTGAGTCCTCTTAAACCGCTGCCTCATAGCTTCCTGTTTGGCTACCAAGTGGGGATCTAGTAGCTGTGTTGTCTTAGAATATGCGTTTGTATCCACATGTGACTTTCCTTTGACCATGTGGCTCCTCGAAGTGTGGATTTATAAGCCACTTCACACTCCACTCCTGTGTGGGAGGGAGGCTGAGTTAAAAATAGGCAGGTTTGGAGGTAGTGAGCAGCCCGCACTGTGTGAGGCGCTTAAGAACACACTGAGGAGTATTGGCATTCTCTTTGCATATCATTTATATGTGTCAATAATCAATCTAAATGTTAAACCAGGGACTGTAGTTGTTATTGGCTCTTGTGAGATCTCAAAAAACATCTTATATAATAGTCTCAGTTGCACCAAGTTGGCAAGAAGCACTGAGTTCATGTATTATACAATAAATAGTACAACATTCTCTGATGAATTAGACTTAAGACATCAAGTGGCTTTAATTACATAGTCTTTAGCTCATTGACTTTATGTGCATGTGCACTGTGTGTGAATTTACAGTGTTTGTGCATAATAGCTGCATTTCTTTAAAGCTGCTGATTTTTAGTCACTTGGGGACAGAGGAAACAAGCTGTGAAAACAACATTATTGCCACCTTTTAAGTTAATGTGGCAAATTTATTAGCAAACAGTAGCAACTACAGACTAATCATTTATTTGGAGTCTTGTTTCTGGCTACCTGGTTTGCTCTGTTTTGCTGACTTTGTTTGCGTCCGGTGCCGGGCAAGTAGCATACAGCAGGTTTTAAACAGTTGCCTGTTGCGGCTCAAGTGAACGAAACCGTAAAGTTGCGGGCCAGAAAACAAAAACAATGAACTGAAGGAAGCTATAAAGCTCAGTAGAGCTGAGGGAAACAGCAGACTGGTGATAATTTTCTGTAGGTTCATCACTACAAGCGAACCCTTTCACATTACACATAGTCATTTGATCCATTGTCAAAGACATTGATTATTGCAGCTTTAATATACCATCTTAAAGTGGTACTCCAGCATCATAAAATTGGGGGACGAGCAAGAGACAGATTTCCTTTTATTATTCCCAAAATTGGAGGCCAAAATGTCCGGACTTTTAGTCCCTGGTATGCAGAAAGCGCCAAACACATTGGATAATGTTGGATAATGATCCATGATGCAACTCGTTTGACTCTTTCATTAGACCCTTCTTCAAACTCCATACCCTCAGGTTGTAATGCAGACTTTTTGTTAAAAATGTCAAGCCCAAGCCCAATTTTCCCCCCAAATTCCGAGAAAATTAGTCAAGTGACGTCACTTGACTAATTTTCTCTTCTTTTGAAAGCTGCTTCCAAAGCCACAGAAGATGTTGAATTGTAGTAAATTGACTTTGACATGTTAAATTGGTAGAGCATCATCTCCCATTACACATATTTTGTGGAAAGCTGCAGGCAATGGACAGGTAGTAGTGGTTGTACAATACAAACATACATGCAAAACATGATGCCTGAGGGGTCATGTGTTGTTTGTATGTTTGCTATGCCCTATGCAGGTATGAAAAGCCTACCTGCTGTCCACCTGTAACCTGTGGATCCTGACACAATTCAAGGTACCTTAGTTGACTTTTGTATTGTTGTCCCTGCACTTTTTATCACCAGACTGATTTCCTAGAAATTTTTGTAAAGTGAAGATTTTATTATAAACCGTCACAATCTGTTGGCAGTTTTTTCCTTACCCAATTCCATTGTGGCAGATTACCGATCTGCCCTTTGTGACTGCCTGTGAAGGAGGTTTTATAATGCTGCTTGTCTTGAGGTTATAGCTTCGGCGCATTAAGGGGGGAGGGCTGTTATTAATGAAAACGAGGACCTCCTCACCTGTAAGGTTGGTGACCTCTAGGTGAGTGCCACGGCCCCCCTTCTATCTCCATTTCATTTTTGGGTGTTCGGTCCCCATTCTTTGGTCAGGATTCAATTACTGCTGCCTGGCTGACCCTTGACCTCCCCTCCATCAGAATGAACCCCATCTTCTGACCCTCACAGTGGTAGCACTGTTAACCTTCCCAACCTATCGCTCTTCTGCCCTCTCACTGCTATCCTGTCTCAAAAATGAGACCCTATTTCTTTATCCTGAGTATAAAAGTCCACACAATCGTTGCTCTGTGAATTCACTTGATACTAGATTATATATTCTGTTTAATTTAAAATCTTTTTTAAAGACAGTTTGGCTGCAAAAACAATGAAATTGTAGCTGAGATTATTTCTCCATCATCTGAAATATTTACTTCTCCAGCCCACTTTTAGAGTTTATATTTTTCTGTATTTACAGATCGATCTTTCAACCTTGCTCTGAGCTGCAGTCGATGGTTGTTAAGCCATCACCGTCTCTTAATCACAACACAGATACCTGTTAATTACCAAACGAGTTCAAGTGTTTTTGCTACTTAAACTGGGATTTGAGATTGATGCGTTGCTTTGCTCTGGGTCGAGCTGTGAGCAGAGTTGACCATTTAATGAAACGTTGTGGGTTCTGTGCACAGGGGCTGAAGGAGATGAGGAACTGGGAGGATAAAGCAGTGGGTATATTAATAGGCAGCTGCACGGACGACACTGTTTGGTATTGGGTCAGGGATAAAGCATGAACTTGTAAACTCACAGAGGGGCCTCTCCTCCCTCCCTCCCTCTCGCTAACTCACTCTCGCCCTTCGTGGTGTCATCAGTTAGAAGAGCTGGGCTCGATAGTCCAGGCAGCTCTACGAGAGCAGCGATTAGACATCTCTCTGATTCTCATCCCCAGCAGAGTTCACTCAAAGGTAAGCCAGTAGTTTACATCCTCAGAGATACTGGTCTTCCTCTGCCTTTGTTCTTCACAGTCTTTTGTTTTGCAAATACTGTATCTATTCGATGCTATTGGCATAGAGTGGGAGTTTCAAAACGGTATAAAAATGTATTTCAACAAACTACACCTGCAAATGTATAACATAATAATGAAGAGGCGCTGAGTAAATATATGATTCCCCCGTCAATCTCTATAGGTGTCACGGAAGAGAGCGCCCACCCTGTTCCTCTCTACCACTGACCACTAGCTGTGACATAGACGCCCAGTGGGTTTGTTCCAGCCACCTGGTGTCTGAGGTGTGGTCCCAGTGTGCTGTTTTGCTGTGATCACAGCAGGCAGTGGGAAGTTAATCCCAAGAGAATGCAGGCTCATTCTCCCCCGCCTCCACCCAGGGCCCTCACATCCCCTGCTTTATAATGGTCCAATGGAGCTCTGTGGTCTGTGGCCGACACCTACCCAGATTTCACTTCTGCTCTGCACTATGGGATTACTATGACATTTTAAAAGTCCTGTAGATACTAGATACCATTACAGAGCATAACACGTTGAGCATACTGACCTTCCACCTCTTGTACAATAATGTAAATGAACACAAAAACATTAAACAATATGTCTTTACTAATAGATTTGTGTGTGCCCCAAAATATGGATGATATATTTGATAATCTGCAGCGCAAAAGCAAATCTAAATTTCAAATTACCATTAAGGCTCAAAAGTTTCCTCATTAGTATTAGTGATTAATACTAATAAGGTAGAGCTCCAGCATATTTTTGGAAAATATGTGCCTTCCAGTATCCAGCAATGAGAATTAGCTCTGTTAAAATGTGTTTTGATATACATTTAGTTTGTTCAAGCCCTGATAAATTATTTCAGATGGCAGGATATGCATCTGTTTTTCCCTGGAGTCTTTCACACATATCTGTGCGTAATTAATGTGGATTTTGACAGATGGAGAGAAAAATGTCCTTGTAAGAGAGAAGGGTACATGCCACAATGTGTGAAGTGCAAGCACGGAGGGAGCCTCTTGTATTATTTGATATAATTTCATAATTCAACCACTAAATATGTGCAGAAATTTCAGAAAATCCAGTGCCCACCATAAATAGACAGTGTGTTTGTTGTTACAGTTGGAAATTAATGTGAAATGTTATTTATGTTGCTCTAAATTTAGGTTTAGGAAAGCTAAGCCTGTCCTATACAGTGTTTCTCCATCCATGGTAACTTTCGTGAAATATCCAATAAAGTACTATTTCTTTCAGTGATAATTGTGACTGGAGGTCATTTTTAATTTAAATGCTTAAGTTGCCTTTGAGTCTGTGTGTGTGTTTGTGTGCTTGTGTGTGTGTGTGTGTGCGTGCTGTTGTTTGAAGCCATGTTATTTCTGAATGCATCAGACTTAAATATTAGTGTAACTACATTATCACAGTGTCTTTGCCTGGTAGCAAACATGTACAAATGAGGATTACAACTCTTGAGAAGGCAACAGGTCATGGTTGGTAAGCTGCCCGGGGGGGTCACTGATATAGAGTCACTTTTGACAGGCTGTGGAGGAGGCTCTATTGTTGCTGGTGTGTCTGGATGTTACCTGCAGGCACTATCACTGAGACTACAGTATTATCCTATTATTAGGCTTAGTTGTTTACGCTTATTACTGCTTGTCAGGTAGGCAGAGAATCCTTCTGAAAATGAGCATCTGCAGAAAAATACATGACTACTTCTTTATCACATTCAAGTTTATCGGCTTAGGATAATTTTTCGAGGCCTTTAAGAATGTCTTGATAGGACACAACAAACAAAAAATTTAAGCAAGCTTTATGTTGACATGGGAGCATTTGATTCAATGAAATGTTTCACTGCACCACAATTTTGTTTGGCAGTGTGAGAATGTAGGAAAAGCTGCATCTGTTTTATATGTATTAAAGCTGATATCATTATGTTTCAATAGTACTTATACAGTAAGAGGACATTGTGGATTGAAACAGCCTCGATTAATGTCTCTGTTTGTAGAGGAAGTGAACAAAATAAAAAAAGCCCATCATATGGTCTGGCAGATTTTGGGCACAGGACCAGGGATGACAAATGTGCTCTCGCAATAATTCAATCTGCTCTCATAATTCTCTAACTTTTAGGGACAGACAGAATGAAAATTTTCCGGCAATTAAGCCGCCAAGTCAACGTCCAATAACTGTGATCAAGTGCTAGTTAAGATGCTTTTTCTCTCACTTTATCTATTGACAGATTGAGGGATATAAAGATACTGGATAAGTGGCAGAAAGTTACTGTGAATATGTTAATGGGAAGATTTGGTATCGGATCCAAAACGTTGTCATTTTATTGATGTCACAGTAATGATAGTAAGTTTAAGGAATAATATACAAGAAGCAGAGCTATACTTTTGCTATACATATTGAGTGTATTGCAGTAGATGATTAGCATGGCTACAGTATATATTTTAATTTTTGTTGCTGCCTTACATAACAGTTTTATTTCATGCTTTTTTTTTAAACAATATTGTCTTCATGTTAAAAAATTTTCTGAGTAACATTTTAGCCTTGACAGCTGAAGTAAGACTGTGTTAGAAATTGTGTGTCAAGCCACAAAAGGCAAACCCAGCCTTCTGGTATCAACTGGCTTTTTGAGCCTTGTGACAACACAAGCAACTGAAAAATCAACCACAAAATGTGAATAAGATAAAATTCACACTTTTTTCAGATACAATAAATTTAAGCTAACAAAGCAATTATATTGTGAAGCATCTGTTTTGAAATATTTAAACTAAGTATTGTTATCTGCCATGCCTTGGGCAACATGATGCACAAACAGCACATGGCTGCATTAAGAAAGCGAAAGGGA
Organism: Thunnus albacares; assembly: GCF_914725855.1. Lineage (NCBI taxonomy): Eukaryota > Metazoa > Chordata > Actinopteri > Scombriformes > Scombridae > Thunnus > Thunnus albacares. The sequence goes on along the minus strand of NC_058107.1, from coordinate 16,046,352 downwards.
TCAGGTACCGCTGTTACTAGAACCGCCTCTGGGCCAATCACAATGTGTGTGGTACTGTAGTAAAGCTCTTTCTCTACATTAAACGTAATAACATATGAATCCCCTTCTGTCTGCAGAAAAAGATGTATGTTCTGGTGATGGTTGATCCTGATGCTCCAAGTCGCACCAAACCAACATCTGCTCACTGGAGGCACTGGTTGGTCGTGGACCTAAAGGTACAGTAAGTCTGCAGTAACCTCTGCTCTCACTTAAAAAGAGCCTCATGTGTTTTGGTGATAGGGACACGGACAGCATTTGTTATTGGATTAGGAACTCATATGGTACAAATTTATGAAGTAGTGGTTTGATTTTTTTTTTCTTGAAAATTGTGCATTTTCATAATCTCAGGGTCTCACTTGGCATGTTTTGTGTTTACATCTGCACTGGGGCCGATCGCAAGGCTGAAAAATTATGAATGGTTTTTAAGCCTAACTTGGTGAAAAAAGGATGCCAAGTTCAAAAATGTTAATTTTTCATATCATGTATCTTGTGCAATAAATGCCTGTGACAAAAGTGTGGGAGTAAGTCTTTCTAAATGGCTGTGAAAGTTTGCAAGGCCCTGTCAGCAGCAATTTCCCTCTGCTGCAGAGAGCCTGGGACGTGTCAATGCAGGCGTGTGAGACTGAGATTGAGGAGAGCAGCATGCGAGGCGCACACTCTTTCTCCCATAGAGCTCCAGTCCCTCAACTCCCCCTCCAGTGGAGAGATCTTGGCAGAGTGTCCTCCCTTCATCTGTTCCCCCAGGCAGAGCAGCTCCCCCAATGATCCACACTTCTCCATATTTTACACCCCCGAAATGGGCACAGCTCCGATCCCCTTATTTCTCTTCATATTTCACTCCTTTTTATCCATTCGTTTGTGTGTTTTCACATTCTTGCATTCTAACGCCAAATGCGTGTTGAGTTGTTGATTGCCTCAAATATTTGGAGGTTTGCAGACATTTTATAATCCCGCGGGAACCGGGAGATCAACCCAGTAGATTAAGACTAGTGGTCTGAAAAACAACCACACAAAGACGCTTCAGCGATGTATCACTGCTCCCGTTTCATTTTATAAGGCGTTGTACATTAAGTAAATGCCACATTGATTCAAAGATCCAAATGTGATGTATCTGGGATATATACTTTTGTAAATCTACAATGGTTATAAATTCAGTATTTTGTGATTCAGCTCGTCTGTGCTCTGCTCAAGAGATGATTTATGCAACCACATTCCTGCTGTCTTTTAAAAAAAAACATGAATAGTTACCTCGTATGACTTTCATACATCAACAATATACAAAACCCAAGTAATTTCCACTTTGTAAAATTGCATTAGGCATCACCTTTGCTTCTTATTTTTAAGCCCATAAAGTCTGTCTGGCCGCTTGACCAGCTGTGAATAAACAAATGTCTTTCAAGTACTCAGACAGACCACATTCTAGCAATTCAATTTCCTGTCACTTGTGTGGGTGTTGACCTGCGTTGCCCATGTAGGGATTGGCCAATGTGACGGGATGTTTTTCTGATTGTGACTGGTGGTTGGTCAGAAGGGTTAATGAGCCTTTTGAGTGATGCCAACCCATAGTGGGAGGTGTTTAATTGACCGGGGTGGCTAGGTCACATCACACAACCTCAGTTTTGTTTTTTCAAGTGTTGAGGTGAACGTATTGGATTTTGTTTCCGTGCAGTTGTGATTTTGAAAGCAATGTAGGTCAATTTATGAATTACTGCATGTATGTAATTCAGCAAAAAAGACCAAACTAGTGATCAGATATGACTGAGAAATGGTTTGTTCGTTTTCTATAATTTTGTTCCATCTGTGTATAAGGTAAAGAGACTGAATTATTATACAATAACATGTTTTGCATCACTATTTCTGGTAACGTGTTTCATAGATTGTGTTGTAAAGAATGGTCGTTTCTGTAGCTGAGGTCAAGGGTCATGCTATCAAATGTTAAATGGATCAGTGTTTTGATCCTCGTTCGTCAAACAATATGAGCTGCAGTAACCATATAGCTTTCATATATATTCATTAGTCCAAGGTCATGCAGTGTTGCCCTAGTTTGCAGATGTTTCCATAATTAGTGTGTAGTCTTTACCCGTAGCCACAGTTATGAGGATAAAGGGTTTCCTTAAGTCAGCCTAGAGTGAAGTGAGGTCAGGCTGGACTGAGCAACGCAGCACCACAGATTTACACACAGCTGAGGTCTCATTAGAGAAGCAATGGTAACAGAACAAGGACATGCTAGACTTCCCTGTGCATTACAGACGCATCACTCACCTTGCTCTGAGCTACAACATGTAGCTCTGGCACTTCACTTATCAAAACATGTGCTGAGGATCTCCTCACTGTCTGTCAGCCATGCCAAACCCTCTTGAACCACCAAGAGAGCTATTTGAGAGCCTGATATCTGTTGCCACATACTGTGGCAATACAGTGTCTCACATTAATACAGTATTCATCCAATGTAGAGCCATGTGTGAAGCAGAATTTAACCAACAGTGAAAGATCTCACTGTGTCACAGTTATGCTCAGGCATATTACTTATTAACTATAGAAACAGGCAGGTTTAATGGCATCTCTGAAGAGAAAAGGATTTGTTATGTGGTTTAGGTGTGATTGAAGATGCTCAGGATATGATTTAAGGGTTACACTTGTCCTTTCTGATCAGTTCTTTTGGATAGATGATTTAAAAAAAATGACTTTGACACCTTTTAGTCCACATTTCAGACTTAGCTGGCTTCAAGTTGGCACAGTCGGCAAAGGCACGAGGCGAGCATTGGCCCAGGTGTGACACGGATGGCATTGTTTTTAAGATGGAAAAGAAGATATGGACCAATTGTTGATTTTTAGAGGCTATAAAATCCCTGTCAAACTGAATTAGCATAAATGACCATAAAGTCTGGAATCTCATAGGGCTGCAACCAACAATTATTTTTATTATCGATTAATCTGTCGGTTATTTTCTCGATTAGTTGTTTGGTCTTTAAAATGTCAGAAAATGGTAAAAAATGTTCATCACCTCTTCACAAAACCCAAGATGCAACTTGAAATATCCTCTTTTGTCCTGTTCGACAGTCTACAACTCAAAGATATTCAGTTTACTATCACAGAAGACCAAAGAAACCAGAAAATATTCACACTTGAAGCTGGAACCAGAGAATTTTAGCATTTATTCTTAAAAAACAACTCAAAGCAATTAATCGATTATCAAAATAGTTAGCAATTAATTTTCTGTCAATTGACTAATCAGTTAATTGACTAATCGTTGCAGCTCGAATCTCATATTTGTACTTTGTGGGTGAATTATTGACTGACAAACATTTCGACTGTGAATGTTTAATAAGCTTAAAGCAAATAACAAATTTCTGCTTTTGTAATGAATTTAACCAGGTAAAAGAAGAAAAAATAAGACTGAGGAAGTGTTCCAGACCACAAAAGCTACCTTTTTTTGAATATTTCTGGTGAAAACATTTCCTGAGGGAACCTTTTTGTGACATTTTATTTGTAGAGCATGGGGACAGAAAGCAAAGTTCTTTGTTTGCATTGTAATGTTATATCTAAGAACGTATGGTCTTGTCTGACAGACGGGCATCTTGTAAATCCCCAGGGGCTGGGCACTTGTATGTGCTTGACTAAATAAATTTAATATATATATATACATATACATATACATATACACACACATACACATATACATATATATGTGTGTTTATATATATATATATATATATATATATATATATATATATACGTATGTATGTATACTAAGATTTATAAATATGCAGAACAGGCATGTGTAAAATGGTCACATTTTAATATTTATGTCAGGTGTCAAATCTTTTATTTAACTGCCTGTATCATTTATCACATCATTACTTTTGACTGCCACGAACAATTTACCCCAGCAGTTAAGTGTATACCATCTTTTCCCTCCAGCTGTCCGGTTTCTTTCAGAACTCACATTATTAGATATTGTATATGCATTTTCATCGCAACTGCCCATTTTCAATGACCCCACAAGCTACAGCGACAGTAATTTAGAATCTTCTGCAACACACTCTGTGTTTTACATCAATTATGGACAATTACCAAAATAACCATCAACAGATTGTCGTCTCACTCTCGAAGTCGAATTCCAGATTGTGAGCCTCTCCCTCCCTCTCTCTGCTCTCCCAGAGTCTAAATCAATGCAGATGTTCCGGTATGGTCTCACAGCGATAATTACTGTAACAAGCAAATCATTAGTATCTGAATAGAGGCAGCTTATATAAATACAGCACTGGGTGTTACTTTTACTTGTTAATACTTATTCTCTCATTATAGTTTTGGCGGTTTGTGAGTCAACATGATGCAATATGAACTTAAAAAACAGTAGTACGGTTAATGCTCTTTCCTGCTCTGAGAAAAGCCAAGGTGTTCATTATCACTGTAAAATCCCATTTAAACAGAGATGTATAGCCTTAGGTTTTTATGGATTTTCTCTTACTTTTTATTATGTATGAAGTTTCTCTGCTGGGTTTGTCTCCATGAAAGGTGTTAGTTGCCTGACATACATAACTTTTTCTATACTTATGCTGTGCAGAAAAGTTAACATAAGGATAATTATTGGATTTTCTGTGCGCAAATTATTTTTTTAAATAAAATGATTGCATGAAAAATCAATTGTGCAAATGTTTATACTCTATTTATCGACCAGAAGCAAAAGCATTAAGGCTATCAACTTTTTTTGTTTGTTGTTGTTATTTGGTTGGACTGAATAGCACTTTTCTTATAGACAAGCTTTTTGAGATACATTTTCAACATCACAAGAAATTCCTAACCTGTTCAGGCTGTGGTCTTTCAGTTGTAATATTCCCAGATTGACTTCAGAAAGGCCTGTGGATAAGAAGTATCATATGTTTCTTAACTTCCCCTCTCTGGCTAATTGAAGGCCAGTTGGACGGTTCAGCACTCTGCGTGCTGTGCTCATTATTATGGTGCATGAGGGATATGCATGCTTTAACATCCATCTCGGTTGTATCAGCTCCCAAAGGAGGACAGAGCCTGTGTTCTGCTGCTGGTCCGGCAAATACAAACAGTGAAGTATTGTGACTGTATCAGACCAGCTGGCTTTGTGTTTGTGAATTCTGCGGCCTGCAGAGATCGTCTGCTCCACACCTCAAGATGTCCTTTAACTGCAAACTATTAGGCGTGTAACCGAGGCAAAACACTAGTGTTATTTTGTCCTTTTGTTATTATCAACAATTCCTGTGAAAAGACCAGAACCAAAAAAAGAATTTACCCCACAAACTGTGTAACCATGTAATGAAGGAATATGTTACCCTGCCTGGCTCTTTTATTTTGGGGGGATGACAGTGGAGTTTCATTGCAAAGAGGCATTAACTATATCAGACTGTGGCTATGTAATGCAAATTTACTGTTAGTTTTTCTCTTTTCCAGAGATTTATTGATAATATTAAACTGATATAATAACACCTGGCTTATCCTTGAAAAGTGCAGCCAGAAGTAAGACAAGTCCTCATAGTCAGACAGATTTCTACATCCACACTGAGTGACTAGAGTATATGTCTTAATCTTGTGAAGTTACAGAAAATGTCAAGTTTTGCAAAAACATTCTCATCGTAGATCATTTGTGTCTTAACAGTAGCAAATGACAGTACTGAGTGATTGAAATTACATTTCTAACCTCTGCAATAGCCTTAGAGTTTGTTTTAGCAAAATACCTATCCAATATTGCAAATAAACATACATAATTGCATTGTTCTTTATCCTGTAATTATCTCTACTGTGGCATGTTATGATTTAAGTGTTTATTTTTGACAGACAGCTGCCCCCATATGGAAGCCAAAAACAATTTCCCAGAGGCCAGGCAAACCATAGCTAGCTTCATTGTGAGAACAAAGAGCCATTGGTATTATTCATAATTAAACTCTTATTGTGTACTCTGCTGAATATTTCCATTCTTCTGCCTCTCTCCTCCTCGCTCTCGTTTCCCCTCTCGGTACTTTGCACCTCGTGCTGGGAACATCTGTCTGGCGTCAGAGTGGAGCCTGGCTGTGCAGATTGGAGCAGGTAGAGGAGCACATTGTAGCCCAGCTAATGATGAGAGTGTCTGCCCTCTCTCTTGGAGGAGACGCAAGCTGCTGCTTCACGCTCGCTCACTCCACTCATACGCCCAGGGAAACAGATTTCCAAACATATGCAGTATGTTTTTAATCCAGTTGAGCACTTCATTTCCCAGCAAACACAAATAACCTTACGGGACATCCATATCTTATGACAAGGGGGTGGGCGCAAAGGAATTGAACAATTTTCCTTTTTAATGTGATTTTTTTCCCTCCAAAGTTGCTAAACATGCTCATAACCCAGGTTAACAGTTTGCTTGTTTATGGTTTCACAAACTTTTACACAGAAGTGCCTCCTGGCTCCAAGTCATATGAAGCAACTTTATCCAATCTAAACTCCACTCGGTGCACCTGTTGTCATCCTTTGTGTAAACTTAAACTGACAGCATAAACACATGTTCTTTTTGTGAAGTGCCTTAAAGAATTTGAACAGATTGTTGTCAATAATGTATATGTGAGAAGTAAGTAAACTAAGCATTTGAACAGATTGTTGTCAATAATATATATGTGAGAAGTAAGTAAACTAAGCATCTGTTTATGTTAGAAAGAGTTATGCCAGAACTGAATTTTTTTAGGTTTAGAAGATGTGAGCTGAAACAGTAAATTACCAAAAAATCGTAGTACAACTTGTATATTGTATATTTCATATTCTGTCTCAAACCAGTGGTTTGACCCTGATAAAGTTTACATGCAGGTCATTCACCCCTTCTTCATAACTACCAAAACCCTCCCTTGGTATAAGTCAACAATAGCCCTTAACATGGAAGCCCAGCTGGAGGTGCTTAACATTTAGAGCGGTGCTCATCCTGCTGTCAGCTACAGCCAGACAAATGTCAGAGGTGACACTACATGGAGTTCAGCTTTTGGAAGCCATTCCCTCACTAAACCTCCTCAAACTCTCCCTCCAACCTCTCAGCCAGATTAGGATACTAGTGTTAGTTTGGCTTTTGTGGCTTTTTGGTTGTACTCTGTCATATGTGTCTCTATGTTCATCTGCATACGTAGATTTGTGTGCATGTGTTTAGAGTTGAAACGAGAGAGCAGAAATGAGTGATTTGTGGGGTGACTTCGTACCTGGACCTGCTGTCCTGTCTCTATTGCTCTGCTACATCTGGACCCCTCTGGTCTTGTGTACAAACACCCTGTTATTATACTATCGATCTTCTTTTACTTGCAGCTTATTAACAAACAGGTTCTTCTTCAGTGTGGGCTGCTGCTCTCAGTGTTCTCCGCCACCTAAAGGGAGAATTACATAAGAATCCTCCGCTCAATTGTCAGCTCCATCCCCCGTCCACATACAACAAACACACACACACACACACACACACACACACACACGCATACACACACAGTACTGTAGCTGATAACCTACCAAGCCTCTTGCCATCTCTATAACAACTGACCTCCCTGCTGTGGTTGCCGTGGTGAGATGATTGAGGAGGTTTCACTGCATGAAGAACGTGAGCTGCTATGGTTTCCTATCAGAAGCCGTGAATGCTGTTTGGACAGCGAGGGAATAATCATCCATAAATTATAGATTTTACATGTTACTCAATACTTTTTTTCTAGAAAAGCCAAATTCCTGTTGAATATACCACATGAATTTTGCCTCTTTTGTCTCAACTGAGAGAAATATATTAATCTCTCACACATTTATTTAAGGAAGTAGGCCTACTGTGTGTCAGTGTGCTACCTTAATTTTATACCCTGCATACTGTCCTGGATATATCACGATTACTCTCCAAGAAAACAAGGACAACCTGGAAAGCCCTCTTTGATCCAGTCTGTCACACTATAGCCTAGTGGGGAAAAACAAAGAACAGATTGGACCTTCTCCATGCAAATGCAGTTTAAAAACCAGTAGCTCTGCTCGCATAAAGGCGCTTCTTTTAATATGTGCCCCCTTTCTTCACACCCACGACCATTGTGTATAAAATCCAGTTTTTCCTGAAAAGATTTCTAGTCGCAGCCGCAGACAATGTTCCCCCACACAAGCTGTCGTCTTTGTCATACCCCCCCCCCATGCCCCTCCCTCCCCTCCACTTCAGTCAGTAAAGCAGGATCTCTGGCAGTCAGCCCGCGTGTGAATTTGTGCGTTTCAGGGTACAGGTGGGGGGCTTGCCGGAGTCTGCCTACCTGTTCCCCTATAAACTGGTCAGTTTTGACAGACATGGACAAGGGGGGAAGAAAAAAAGCAGGCATGGGAAACAGAGGGGGGGGAGAGAAGGGCGGGTAAATGAACAAATGTCAGGGTTAGTGGGGGGTTGCTGGGGCCGTGGCCGTGGAAACTGCTTCCTCTTAGGGGTGTCTCTTGATAGGGTACAGTGAAGGGGAGTGAGGCATGCTGATAAAAACAACTCACTAACAATTATGCTCACCTAAAATAGCCCTTACTTAAGTATATAGCATGCTTGCCAGTTAATTGTACACAAAAACAAAGACTTCATAAAAGACCTCCTGCAGCCAATGTATTTTCTTGTATTTTGGCATGATAATTAAGTGTGACAGCTATGAATGCAAAATTGGCAGATATATTAGTGGCCTGTCTAACTCTACGTACTGATTATGATTGTTTGTATTCCAAAAGTTATACCAAACTATAAAATTAGAAAACTGCAGTATAGCACAAAGAACTATATTGTATAATTTGAACTAGCATGACAGCTCAGCTTGTGTGTAATAAAATAAAGTGCACTGACATACAGCACTAGAAAGTGCAGCTGGATTCTGATTTAATAAATACACTAAAAAGTCCATCCATCATTGTTACCAAGGCTTGGTGATGGAGATTTGACAATTATAGATAGAAATCATAGAACAGACTCTATTTTACTGATATTAAATATATTTTTGTGATTAGTGCCAACAATTATGATCGTTGTACTGTAGAGATGAGTCCATTCTGTGCAGATTACAGCCCATATCTGTTCCTAACCAAACAGCATGGGATTTAATGACAGCGTTTCTAATATTCTCAGAGGATAATGTTTTTCATAATGGCAAGCGAAAAGCCACTGTCAATACAATATGTTGAGTAGAAGTCGATATTTTATCCGTTTTACAGTTGAATAATTTGTGTACGACTGCTGCCTTTCCTCTGAATTGTTCTCTGGATTTGTTCAACTTGTTCTTATTGATATGCTGTAGGACTAACAACCATGAAATCTACTAAGACCTCTGATCTGTACTATTGACCATTATCATAGCCAAGAGGTTTGTTACAATGTGGTATTTTTATGCTACAGTTGGTGAGAAACCTGTTTACATTCCAGGGTGCCGTATAGTTCACTTCTCTCTGCAGCTCAGTCGGATTCCAAAGCACTGTATAGATTTCTTTCAGCTGATGAAATTAAAAAGACAGCAGTGTGTGTGTGGTGTGCCTTCCAGCAACGCGATTTGCCTGCGAGTTCACGATACGGGTTGAGAGGGGAGTTCCTTTGGGGGGGATTAAATAGCTCCCTCTCTTCCTTCCCTCCTCCCCTACCCTCCATACTTGCAGAACACAAACAGCTTGCAGGGCTGTACAGTGCTTGTACAACATGTTTGCCACAGTGCTGCTCACAGGTAACAATAAGCCAAGGTCAAAGGTTAAGAGGGATTGTGGAGCTCAGATTCTTGTGTGTTCCTCTGGCAAACATTGTGCACACAGGCACAGGAAACAGTGCCCATAGTATCGCTGGCAGAAAGAAAGAGTGAGAGACAGAGAGCACGAGTTGGCTCGGAATAGAGGGCGGTATCAAAAAGAACAAGACTGAGGCCGGTTTCACCAAGATATATTAGACTGGTTTATAAGGTTAGGACAGTGTTAGTTTTGAGCTCTTTCCATTGGAGCAATCGCACCACCTAGCAGATGACAGTCCTCTCCAGAAAAATGACTAGTCATTTGTTCAAGCTGCTTAAAATGACCCATTTTTATGTTATGTTCTTATCAGGTGGTGAAAAGTAAGAGGAAGGAAAGGAAAGTGTCCCCCTACAGTCAGTAGGTTCCTTTTCTTCTAGTTTTAATTACCTAAAATCAGATCTTTCAATCAGGTAAAAGTAGCAAACACCCCCATTTCATGTAAAAGTCCTGCAATCTTTCTACATAAAAAGTATAAAGATATAATCAGCAAAATGTACCAAAAGATAAAGTAGTTATTGTGCAGCACAATGGCTCCTGTCAGAATTAAATTATTACGTATGATATGAAAGGGTTGTTATTATTACTGATGCATGAACATGGAAAAGCATTTTAATTTTGTAGCTGGTTAAATTTGAGCTAATTTGAACAACTTTATATGCTGTTGGGCAGTTTAATCTATAACAGTACATCATATTTGATCAGTTGATTTGAAACATCATAATCTGAAAAATATCCAGTAAGAGTAGCTGAAAAATGAGATGTATAAGTATAAAGTAGAATGAAAATACTGAAGTAAAGTACGAGGACCTTAAAATTCTATCCAAGTTCAGTACTAGTAAAAGTTACATTCCATCACTGCCTAAATTACCCATCTTTTAACCATAAGGGACACAGATCAGAAAATCACAAATAACCAATTTTATCATATTGGTAAGAGAATGTCTGGATCAAGGTAACATCAGTATCAAAGAAGAAGAAAACAGTTGTCCCTTGGAAATAAATAAAAAAAAGCATATACATTGCTGTAAAAGTGCTCGATTCTTCTGGAAAGATTTCCATGTTTTTTAAAAACTGAAGAGATTCAGAATTACCCGTGTATACATATGCAAATTAGTCTTATTTAATATAGTCAAAAACTAGATAGCGTTGTGCAACTGATTAACTTGGATGTCTATCTGAACTCTGACTGTTAGACTTAAGCCATGGTGAAAGTCTACCTTTGTGAAACCCGATTTCTGCCTCCGCCAGGCTCTTTGAATGGGAAGGAGATTATCCATTTAATCTCTTAATCATGCACACTGTGTGTACATAGTTGGTCCTGTGCCTAAAATCTCTGTCCTGATCAGATGTATCATAGCCACCTTTTCCGATGATTCCCTCTAACCCACAGACTAATTCAGGTTAGCTTTGACACTTTTACACATGTTCCTCTCCAGCTGTCAGTATATTATACCCTTGGTGCCCTGTTAAAATGAAATCAGGAGCAACAGTGCATAAAATGGAATGTGGAAATATGTAGATTTTAAAACACAGCTTTTTAAAATCCCTCATCACCACAAATGTATTCAGAATAAAGGCATTTGTTTCATAACAGGAATTAGGTTACTGTACATTTTGCACAGTATATGTTCCCCAAAAGTAGGAATTAATAATGAAGATGCTTTTTGGCCTGAAATTGCTATTCAAACAATTATGTACTTAGTTTCTTCCAACAAATGCATTCCACATTATTGTTTTGCCTCATAGCAAAGCACCCAAAAGACTAAAACCTTTCATTCCAGCAAAGGCCGCTATTGGTCACCGTCAATAAAAGCATAAAAGCATTTATTTCCCACGTTTGTCAAATTAACAGCATACTCCATCTCCCATAGGACTTGTAAGGTTCATTAACCTTTCTGTGAAGTGGGACAGGTTTCCAGCAGTTACCATAACCTCTGTCTCGCTCCTACCTCAATTATAATAGAAGAATTAAACATCCAACGATTCAAAACAGTAATGCTGCCTCTTAAATCCCTTTGTACCAGCTCTCAGTTGTTAATGACTAAAGACACTGAATGAACTATAGAGTTATCAACAGATATAACAGTGGACAGAAGCAAATCAAATGGCTACTTTTAACAGCGGGGATTACTGACTATACATGTGTAGTTTTTGTTTGATGGCCAAATTTTACTGGCTCTAAAATAATTATTTTTAGTTTTTAAATGATATGTTGTCATGCATGTTGTTGTTAACACAATGTGGGATTAATGGTACATAAAACAATTATTATTAGCTGTGTAGAAACACTAATGGTTGTTTCTTAGTTTATGAATCATTGTAAATCTCTAAATATTTCACCAAAATGTTCCTGTCTAGCGGCACGCTGGCCACCGTCCTTCCAAAGTCAAAAGAATATACTGACCTTGAACAAATTAAGTGGTCAATTACACGCCTGTTGATCTCTTTTAATTTCTTAATAATTAGATTAATTGTGTGGGCATAGAGTTCGTTCTCTTGTCCACCTACTCCTACTCCTCCTTCATCCTCCTCTTCCTCTCACTTTCTTTTTCTCCTCCTCCTCCATGCCCAGGCCCACAACGTTTCTATAGTCATTTATTTTGTGTCACCATTCACATTTCAAAAACTAGTTAAATTCTATGGCATTGACTGTTTAATAAGCTTAATCTTCCTCTCCCACCCCCTTACATCTCCCCCGTCCTCTCATGTATTAATCAAAATCCAGCACGTGCCTAGAAGTATTTGTGATCATACAGCTCTATTATAATCTAGCCATTTTCTATCTCAGTGGATTTCTATTCTCACCGTTGGAAACCGCTGTAGCCATGGAGCAGTGAGGCCTTGTGTTTGTGTGTGCATCGTCTGATGCTACTTGTAGGCAAGCTCAGGCTGGGATTTTCCAATGCCACCCCCGTCAGTGGGAAGCCCTATATTGGGGACATGTCAGCGCCTTGTTTGCTTGTTGTGCTGATGAAGCTGGGGGTGGGGCGAGTGGGCAGCTTTGTTCAGGTTCCAGGATTCCCTTCAAATGAGTCAGCCAGCCCCCACTCAAACCGACTGTTACCTTGGGAACTCAGGCTTGGGCTTCCCTCAACAGTACTAAAGTACAGACTCATCAGCACCCATATTCACTAACATACACACACAGTAGCTGTAAGGGAAGCGGGACCCAGGTTGGATGAATTTAGTTTATTAATATGCTCTCACTTTGGCCTGCACTGTCCTGTTAGGCCCAATCTGCTCTATGAGAATGAGATGACCAAACCAGCACGGCCACGTTGTTAAGGAGCATTTGTAATGTATGCAAATTGGACTGAATAGATGAGGGCGATAATGAGTTTGGGTGGCTAGTTTCTTAAGTCAGTGATTTGAGTAATAGTATGCTTCCCTACTAATGAGCATGACTGAAGGAGTGTAGGTTTGGTACATCACAGTGTGTCGGGTGATGTCAGTGATGGCTTGAGTTCAGTTAATAACTGGACTGTTTATGTTTCCAACTCAGTTCATTACCAAAGCCAAATGAGTTTCCTTTACTAAAGCCATTAGTCTAACAGGCAATTGTTAAGTGGGTTAATTTGTTGATTCATTGAAGCAGATCAAGGGTGACTCCCCCACTGGCTTTCACTCTGTCCTGCTGAGGCCAATCCACCCCGCTTAGCTGATCACCATTAGGTTGCTTTACCAACCAATCACCCCAGACTCAAGGCCATAGGCTTTTTCACAACACAGGCTCATTTTACCATTCCTGTCTGGACACACCAGAAAAAACTGATTATCAAGCTTGTGTTTGATTTAATATGGGTCATTGTTATGAATTTTATTTTCAAAAAAGGACATTTAGACGTTTATTTTGATGATAAAAACTAGATGAAAAAAATCAGTGTGAAAATTGGAATTTAACCAATACAGTATTACTTATATAATATTTCATTTATTAAGTTGAATTTATTGTTATTCTTTTTTTTCATTTTTGATGGCGATGTGGAAAGCAACTACATTACTACTAATATTTTGCAAAATAAATAGAATAGAAAAATAACCATTCAGCATCATCAGTCATGGTGATCTACCAGCTGCTCAACTGAGAGGCAAATGCTATGAAACAAAGGCTACTCGCAGGTGATGCAGCACATGGCTGTGCCAAAGTATGTTTGTGTCACCTTTATCTATCTGGCAGGTGGAAAGTAGCCATCCCCAGCTGGTCAGCTTTTGAGGAGCACCGCAACATATGTGTTTGATTGCACCAGTGAATTTCAGAGAGATTGACTGTGGGCCATTGTCTATAGAAACCATCAAGTGAAAAGCAACTCTAGGAAGTCTGTTACCATGCAGGATGTGATACTCTCTGCACAGACCTCCTATAGCCACTATTACAAAATGTTATAGACCATCACTGGAAGGCATTGGTGGTATAGTACACCACAAAGCTGCCTATAGATGCAGTCCAAGATGTGTTCCCAGGCAGTGGCTGGAGGGGAGTCACTGTGTTAACATAAGAAGATGTTTGCTCATGATAGGCTTGGAGTCAATGTCCATACCAGAAAAAACTTGAACAGCACTGGTTCACCAAGTGAGGCATGATTTTGCAGCTGGCATCACTGAAGCTTGCAGAGTCACTTGGTTATACAGATTTTACTTCAGCATGACAAACTTATGTCGCACCTGTTAGAAGTTGATTAGCTCCTCTGAGATCTCTGAGGATGACCCATGGACCAGAGCTGGGAGAGTGTATTGTCCTGCTTAGTGGCTGGCTGGAAGTCTAGGAGAGAGACTGTGAAGCGGAGAGCAGAGCATTTAAATGATGTCTAAGTTGGTTGTGGCGATCAGGGTTGTAAGGGCTAAATGCCCACAATTTGTCATTTTTAGGAGCGCACAGATTGAGGCTGTTGTGTGGTTGTGTCAAGCTTCTTTCTGGCCACCAAACACCACGGAAATGCATCAGCTTACTGAAGTATGTCTGCTTCCAGCCACTTCTGAAGCATAGCAGTCACTTTGTCATGCAGTTTGAGGAGAGGTGGTGCAGACGTGTTGCACATGTAGGACGACAGGTCGCGTTAGGCTTGAGTAGGGACTAATGGTTGATGACTGCTAGTCCACACTACCGCAGACAGTGGCCAATTGTTGGTGCCACGATGAACCAATATTTAAGATGCCTGTCAAGAGTTCGGTCATCAGGAGATATATTCGTGCTATCATGACAAAGAAGGCAAAGACAGAACACATGTAGGGAAAACTCCATCTTAGCCATCTACCTATAACATACCTCAACTGCAATCAACAACTGAGACCCAGTACAAGTTGTAACTGATTTACAAACATCACCGACACCAGTCACAGGAGTCGTGGCTACCTATAACACCAACACCACTCTCTGCCTTTTAGACTCAACTTGTATTTTACTTCATATTTTTGTCATTTCACTTGCTGCCACTTTCAGAGGAGCCACCCTCTGAATTAGGGCACAGCATACAAATGATAGCCCTGTGATAAAGTGGTGCCATGTCTAGATTGTATACCACCTCTCGCTCAGTGATTGCTGGGATAAGTCTCAGCCCCCTGAAACCCTTAACAGGATAAGTGGATGCAACAGTGGATTGATGAATGTATGGAAAGATGGTGTTGATATGACTAAGTATTTTCTGTTAGTATAAACATTACTAAATAATTTGTCAGTGAATTGAAGCAGGTGAGGTTAGTAAACCCAAAAGTCAAGTGATCTTTTCAGTCAAGAGCATCAAGTCACCCAGTCATTTTAAATGGAGAACTGGCAGATTATACTTATTAACTAAAAACTGAAATCTTCTATTTAGTATGCCAGTAGAAAACAAAAATTGTCTTGCTACTAACAAAAATTCAGTGAAAACTTCATCAAGATCACAAAGCCTCCTAGATGGGCAGTGACATGATTCTCACTTTCACTATGGGAAAAAAAAACTGCTTAACCTTAAACGGTGAAGTTCCTTATGAGACACAGACTTTTAATTCACAATAACCCTGCAAATGAATGGGCTGATTACTGAGGCGAAGATGAGGAGGCAGTCATAAACACTTGGCTTGAGTGGAATAGGCGGGGGGGGGGGGAGGGGTGGCTGTGGCGGTACAAGTCCAGCCTCAGAAATAGAGCTGTGAACACCATCTGTCATGCTCTCTCTCCCCGTCTGTTAGCCTGACTGCAAGTAAAAGGGAGAATGATGCTCTCAGAACTGCATTAGAAGGACGTGGGTGCTGATTGTCGTAGGTGTGGGTTTACAGGGTGTGCTAGGGAGGGGGAGGGAAGTGGTGGATATACAAGGAGGTGCATGAGTAACTCTTGCTGACAAAGGGAAGCACTCACCCACACAGAGAAGGAGAAGGGTTTTTGGGCAAGTGGGTATTCCTGGTGAAACCGCACCCCTGCACCCACCCACCACCTCCTCACGGACTCCTACCTATTGGCTCTTGTCAGAGGATTCCTAGTGGAAGTTATGTAGACACATTATACAAACACATCGCTCATCTGCTCCTCTAAGGCCTAGAAGAGTTAACAGTGCTTGTATAATATTAAACTCGTACAATGTTCAGTTTACCTTTTAGACCCACTGCAGGCGCGTCAGTGTCTCATTGATCATCATTATCAATAATTTCATGGTGGCTGTAATAGTGCTATCAACTCTGAACTAACTCTAGAGAAAAACACGAGTCATTATGTGGATTCTGATAAATTAGTTGATCTGGAGCAGCATAGGATGTGCTTCAGTTGGAACGGAGAGCCAGAGTTGTTGCGCTGAATATTGGTGGTTGGAGTGTCAGGCTATTACATGACCCACAGAAAAAGCTCTGCTGCATAGCTTTTTCCAGATTTTCAGAATTATTCATTGCTCATACCGTGTAGGTTGTTTGGGATCCTTTCGGTTTTTTTTTCTGAGTCAGAGTGTGAAATACAGACCGTTAAACATGAAGGCAAGCTGGGACAAGATGAACAACAGGGAGAGGCAGCATGAAGTATCGGTCACACCACAGCTGGATTCAAGTTAGTTAGGTCTGATTTCTTCAGAAGAAACAGGCTCTTACATTTAGATGGAACAGAGACAAATAATCCAGTGAAGAAATCTTCAGTTGAAATAGTTACTTTAACATTTGGGCAAGTATTGGATTAAGTATTGGATGTATTTAATGTATAAATTCTTGTAATGGCAATTTTGGTATTGAAATCCACAATGCTGTTTTCCATGGTTACCTTCCACATGGAGGCCAAAGGTCAGGGTCAGCTATACAACAGCTTGTAGGTTCTGTCTTATGGACCATTCAGCAGGGCACACATTTCTGTTGCAGTATCTTCAACCCAGGACTTGTCCTTACTCACTGCCCCCCCTGCTGCCACAAATATATCAGCAGACCTCTGGGCAGGCTCAGCAACATTATGGCCTTCAATTGAAATACACCTCACTGTCACAGTTTGATCTACAATCAACCAAAAAAAAAAATCTCGCACTGAAAGATTTTCTGATCATATTGATTGGATTCGTGTTTTTATTTCATATATAAGGGTGAACTAGAACAAAGATCAGTATACCAAGACTGTTTACTGCTTGGTTTACTGCTCACTGGTTCTTGATGTATTATATCAAAAGTAATGTTTTCTTGTTAAAATATTAAACACCTTTATGCTTCAGAGTTAAAAAAACAAGAACAAAAACAACAGTACATTGCCATTTTGATGCTTTTAGTTTTAACATGTGTGTCAGTTTCTGCCTCTCCCACACTGCTTAGTGTATGATTCACTATCTAAGCAACAAGAACGGGTATTCCCCTAGTATGAGGCTGCAAAGAAAGCGTTGTCACATTTTGGTTGACGGAATAAATCTGGAATACATTACATTAACTCAATCCAGCTAATTTATGTCGTATTGTGTTTTTGTTTTATTACCATTTGAATGAAATTCAAATCAACAACAAAAGAAATTAAATAGACTGTAACTTTATGGTAACCATAGACTAAATAATACTTCTTCCAGTACTGTCTGATGACCACCAAACTTACATACTGTTATCATGACTGTCATGTCCTTGGTGGCAGAAATCATTCATAATCTATGTCATCTGCAGTCGAAGTGATTTATGTTCACTTTCTTCAGAAATCATTGGCACAATAGATAAATTGTAATTATAGCTTATAGCTCAGTTGCAGACTGTTATGATATAGTGCTGGTGTTGCCATTTTGTCCATGTTGTAGAAGTTTATACAGCATTTAAAGTGTTTGTATGTAAGCTAGTTTTTATGCTTATCACACAAGAAAGGTTGACAGAGCACATTTAAGTCTGGCAAATTTGTGCCTTGGGTACAAATATTGCTTAAAGGTGTGTATATTGTCATATTGTACGCAAAATATACAATATGTCTTCTTTATTATATGTTATTGTATGCACTTATTGTATGTCTCAAAGACTGTTTGACACGCATGGCCATCCAAATTTGAAATCTAATTATGTCTAGATGTGAAAATACAGAGAAACCCTGATAATGTGTTTGTTTGTAACTGCATAGACAATGAAGCCATGCCAAATCATTTTCATCTTTCAACTGTTGAAATGACATAACTTGTAAATATCCAGAAGTTTAAATACTGACATAGTAGCTGTGAGTACTCTGTGGTTTGTATTAAAATACTCGTTTTAATATTTTGCTATTTTCTATTCAGTGCTTCAAATTCAACAAATTGCTTACAGAGACAACTAGGGAATTAATACAGATAAACTGCATGTTTCACATTTGGATTGAGTAAATATACAGTACAGTTACAATAGTCGACACTACTGTTTTCTCTGACATCTGCCTCTGCAAATGTAACTTTTATCCTCAGCTTTAGGCCAGCACAGATATTCCAAAAATATAACTGTGTATAGTTGGTCAGCATAGATGTTGTACTGCAAAAGAGGTACACTATTTATTCTCAGTGTTCACATTTCAAGACGTTTGATTAGAACAAGGACACAACACACTTTCTTTACACCAGATTTTCCTTCGAATCCTGTATTACATGTTCACCACATTTTATCTAGTATCTGTTACTCATAAAAACTATTTTATACTTTTCTCATTGCATTAGCCATGTCTACCATTGTATTTTTACCTGTGGCTATTGTCAACAGACATGATAGCCACAGTAACTTATATCTACACTATAGTTAATACTGCATATACTGCATTTGCTATTATTGGGGAGCTTTACAGTGTCTGGGGTGTGATGTCTCAGTGCTTTTAACTTTTCTAACCCTGAGCTCAGAGTATCATCCTCGCTGAGGATATCATTGATCTAAGATTAACTTCATCAATGCGCTATGTGGCTTTTGATTCCCCCTTACAAAGCTGTAATAGATTTACTATATGAAAAACACTCTGTGGTGCAAACAGGCATAACATCTATTTCAAATACTGAAATATAAACCGAAAATATTGCAAAACTAGTTGAAATTACTTAAATTTGAGACCTGTCATGTTGACATGTTGACATGTTCACCAGCTCATTGGTGGGCACAACAGACATTGTGTGAGTCTAATAATCGTATTACATCCCCAATTTATGACATCATCATTCAGAGATTTTGCACGGGTGGGGTTAACAAGAAAATCATTCAGCTGGGTCGAGAGGCATTAGGTGAATTTAATTAGAGCAAACCGCAATGAATTCCAACCTGTCAAGTAGCATTTTAATCATTTGAGTCATCATTTTAATTTTCAGTACCTACCCCTATTGAAATATTTGTCCAAAAATATAGCCATAAAACTTAATAATTATTAGAATTTTTGCAGATGTATTCCTAATTAAATAAAAATCAGTATTACAAAAATAAAATGATAACACCTATTAAAGACCATATCATGAGCTGAACTTTTTGTTGATAAACACAATTAACGCAGCAAGTGGCTGTCAATCATTTAGGGGTCAGAACTTTTCACGCTCTGTGCCCCGCCCCCACAGCAGGGTCCCTGAGGGAGGCCGCCCACCATGTGAGAATGTCCTGTAGATCAGTGTGAGCAAGTCGTCACTCCCCAGTGAACATCAAGAGTCAGTGACTTTGCAGCTGTAAGGCCTGCCCTGGAAAAGATTATTATTATTATTATTTTATTCTTATTATTCTTATTTATTTTTTATGAATTTTGACTTGTCTTTTATTATTTGGCTGAATTTCAATATTGCATTAATTTGCTGTTGTTTTTACTCTATGTATTATAATGAAATTAAAAGGGCAGAGGGTGCCGTGGAGAGTGAGCGAGAGCTGAGCATTAAAATGTGGGAAAATGTTGCACGCTCAAATGTTGACTACCTGTTGCTATGGCAATGGGTTTGGATCCTGCAGGCTGCAGGACTCTTGCTATTTCTAAATAAAGCTTTTTTTCTCACTGATCAGTGGATGAAGATACTCACAGTTGAAACTAATCTTCTGAATTTTATCAGCCTGTGTAAACACTGGTGCTGTGCAGTCTAATACTTACTGCTAAACCTCCTAAACAGCAGTTATAGGATTATGGATAAGATGATGCACAATAAGGGACACATACTTCACTGCTGCTACATTTTTGTACAGAAAGAATACAATATGAATGCTAGTATTAATTAATGAATCTTTACAAAGTTATGCATCTCAGTCATTCAGACAGAGATTTACAGACATATTTTTTGCTTATGGCATTAAAGTTGGCAATATGAACAATGGTCAGCTCCAAACACCATTTCATCACCTGCCAGGTGATAGATGCAGTATTTTCAAAAAAAAAAAGTCCTCACCTGATTGGTCCTGCAATCTCCTTTTCCTTTGGTCTACATATGACTTGAAAGAAAACTAAAGAGGTTGAATGTATAATATTTCCTTTTCCTTGACAAAAGTACATATTAACACATTTATTTTTTAACTTATTTATTAGAGTACTGAAGTTGTTTTTCCAACTGTGTAATGTTTTTATGTCCTTTTTAGAAAGATCATAATTGTCTAACCAATCAAATCCACAAAAAACAATTGTTTTGTTTCTGTTTGTACTATATTCTGAGTTTGTTAAGTCTACATACAAGAGAAATGCAACTTAATGTTGCGGTCCTACTACAATCTGTATTTTACTGGTTTCTATTATCTACCAAACTGAAAACTCTGCTGAAGGATCGAAGGAGAGGAGTAAAAATGCTCCTTGTCCTGCATGTCTATTGTCCTTGCATGCTGTCTAGTAACACAGTACCTTTGTCACCCTGTGGGGGGAGCCTTTGTGTGGAGAAAAGAGGACAGAAATAGGTGCTTAGACCAGATATTTGATTCCTGTGATGGGGACTTCCATGCTTACCTCAAGTGGGTTTTGGGCCATTTCACAGACAACATATTTAGCCCTTTTACTCCCACTCAAGGATGCAGCCGTCTTGCAGTAAGCAGCCAAGTCTATTAAATAAACATTCCTGTGTGCAATTTGCAGTGTGAAGTGCCTGACTGTGTACTTCCTGGGGATGAGGGAGTTTAACCTGACAAATATACAGTAGAAAATACTTATGAACAATATCTTTGCCGCACATCAGGTTACATGATGTCTGTTTCTAGGCAACGAGAAGTTAATATACAATTAATAATATGGGAAATTGCTACCTGAAAAACCAATCACTGGTTTAATTTGCTTGGAAGCTGTCTTTTGTCTGGGTATTGTCTCTTGTTTTCTGGTAGTAATATCACAGATCATTTATATTTCTAATTTGATATATTGAAACATTTTAATGTGAGCTTCCAGTAGTTGAATTTTTAAACTACTAGTGACAAATGATTGTTTTTTTCCCAATCATTACCTAAATCTTGATGTTTATTGGATCTATGCAAGGTAAAAAATATATACTCACTGGCCACTTTACTAGGAACACCCGTACAATCTAATGCAATTCAATACAACAGCTCTGCTATAAATCCTACATTTACAAAGCTTATACAGTTTTTGCTGACATTGTCAGAAAGCTGATAATTTTACTTTATGTTTATTATTGAAGTCATAGTGGGTGATGGTGGTGTACTGGGGTGCATTATACTGAATGGTGTTCCTGATAGTTTGCCCACTCCATTAACATACATGAGGGGGGCAAAATATTAGGAACACCATTCAATATAATGCACTCCAGTACACCACCACCACCCACTACAACCTCAATAATAAACATAAAGTAGAATTATCACCTTTCTGACAAAGTCAACAAAAACTGAAAATGTTTAAGCTTCATAAATGTAGAATTTATGGCAGAGCTGTTGTATTGAATTGCATTAGATTGCACAGGTGTAGCTAATAATGTGGCCAGTGAGTGTATACTTTAGTCAGAATTTAGCAATCAGGTTTGACTAACAAAACTGACTCTGAACAAAATTGGTATTGTCATTAAATGAGCTAAGGGAGCACATCATACAGTATTCGGCTATGGGAACATAAAAACTAAGGGAGGAGTGACATGATCCAGATAAGCAACCCTCAACAAAGGTTTGGTCTGAAGAAATGGATTACATTGCATCATAGAGATGTCAGTTTTAGTCTAAAAGATGATTTCCCAAATGTATTTTCCTGACTGACTGTATGTCTGAATTAACAGGGCAGTGCACTCAAGAAAGGACAGATGCAAGGGGAAACCCTCACTGGTAAGTAGGGTTTTCAGCCAACCATTCATTTTATGGATCTACAGCTTCCTTTGGTTTATTGTAAAATCCAGATGCATAAAGGGGATTTGGAGCCACTAATGTTTGGAAACCTTGTACGATGAAAAAGACTGGAACATAAAACGAGGGTGGCATGATAATTATGCATTTAGCATTTTTGCTATGTGGCTGCATTCACCAATCTTAGCTCTCTTGACTCTGATTCTTTGTTTATCCCTGCAGACTATCATCCTCCAACTCCACCACAGAAGTCCGGTTTTCACCGCTACCAGTTCATGTTGTTTGAGCAGCTGCCAGACACACCAGTGTCACTCACCAAGCGGGAGAAGTCAGCCCGTGGTAATGACTCCGCTCACCAGCACCTTGAGTTCACAACACTGCTGGCCTCTGCGGCATCATCTATCATATACCAACACTGATCAACACAACTGCCAACAGTTTGTTGTTGAATCAGCAATAGACAGATTACACCAAAGGTTTGAAACTCAAGGCCCAAACATTTCCTCTCAAATTAACCACATTATAGGTTTATACTGTTGTTTTTGTGGCTTTGGGTTTTGTGTTTTAGGAACTGCATAGGTATGACATGCCTGTGGTAATCTTTACAGGCTACTGTAGGTATTTTTGTAAGCATGAGCTAGTAGATTATTCTATTTCCTGACATTCGCAGTCGCGTCATTTCACAACATGGTGAAATGAGTGGGCTTAATCTTATATTTAGGATGAAATGTAACTATATTAGGTGGTAACAAATGTGTCAGTCACATTATTTAAGCTGATAGTGATTTGATTTATGATATAATGTCTCACAACACTCACTGTCGACACCATCTTACCAGTTTCAACCCCAGGTCTGTGTCTGTGGCTTGGTTTGGTCTGGACAGATGTCAATGCACATATTGCAGAAACAATCATGAGCATTTAATTGTAGCATTTCAAGTATCTTTAGGAAGATTGTTTTCTCTGAGTGCTTGAACTTAACAAAGGGAATGTTAATGAGGTTAGTGAGTAAGTCTGTTGCAGTGTTAATGCCTACAGGGTCATGACAAGTATTGCTGGCACCCACGCACACCTGCACGAGTCTGTCTGACCATGTCTTGTTAATTTCCACCAAACCTGGAAGCCTCATCAACCAATACACATTAACATGTTTAGTTTTTTTTTTAAAAAAATGTTATATTTAAATTACTGTTAAGATCATTAGTAAATATTTTTTCTTGTGTGTCTCTCAAAAGACAACCTTGTTTTTCTTGCAGTGAGAAGAGTTATTGTTTTGTATATACTTCAGGTTTTCTTTACTTTTCCTCCCCCTGAAGTCTCTGGGAAGGTGGGCAACTGCACTTGGATGTACAATACCTCACAGGAGGCGTGTCTGTCTGTCTGCTCTACTCGGGTCACAGCCGGTGATTTGAGGGGAGATCAGGGCGTTTTGAGACTTCAAGCAATGCAGCCGTGAATGAGTGGAGCTGCCAGTCTCTGCTGTTTGAAGTTTTGACAGCTGTGTCAGCAAACAATCCAGGCACATTAGGCTGAGGTCTGTTTGATGTTGAAACCTCTGGAAAAAGAAATGTCAAAAGAGATGCACTTTTTTGTATTTTGTGTATACAAACTCACATTTGGGGAGGTTGAGATGAACTCTTAACACATTGTTAGGGTATTCATTGTGTCAAAAGTAGTTATGCTGAAGACAAATAATAGCATGAATAATAGCCTGCTATTTAGAATATTTTAATATTTTTTGTGCAAAGTAAACTAGAGCAGACTCATTTTCTGCGACCAGCTCCAGTAGTTGCCCCCACATTATGAAGTGATTGAACTGAGTGGATCCACCCATCCTTAATCTACTGGATGAGTTTAACTCCCGCTGTAGCACTTCCTCTCTCCGGCAAACTGTTCTTTCTATTCAAGGGAAATGAAATTAAGAAATTCACTCTTGGATAATCAAATGTTTCATTGGATGGGTCAATTCTGGAGAGGATAACTGCCTTTGTAAAAGTGGGTAATGGAAATATGCAGTGCATGACATTAAGGATGAAAGCCTAGTCATGGTTTATTAATAGAAAAATTCTCGATTTTACAGTAATTATTTGTTTGGCTGAATTCAGTGTTATACCTGCTGTATTATTACCGGCCTCCACTTGGCCATGAGCGTGGTATTCCCGCACAGACAAGAGGAACGGAGGGAATCCCATGTCTCCCCACCTCCTCCGTTAAGTATGTTCACTTATTAGCGTCTGTCCTCCCTCCATGTGGTGTGACACAGAGAGCATTTTTCATAGCCCATGACATTAATTGATGTGATTTGCGAAGGGAGAGCATTTAGTCGTGGGTGGGAGACTCCTAATGATCGTTTTCCACTTCCAGTAGCACAGTCATTGACTCAATTTTATCGCAAATTTGTCGTCTTTTTTCTTTCATCTCTGACCATCACTTAAGTAATAAAGGGGTGAACAATGAGAGGTGGAGTAGGGCTGTTGTGAGGAACCGTGGGAGTCTGCTGTGCCTCCTGTGTTAAGGTTATGAATGTGGGTCAGTGAACTGATGGAGACAGCTGGTTTGTTATACAAGAAACTACAGGGGGGCTGCGCTCTTGGCACCGGGCACAGGGGCGTGATCATAGGGAATCCCCATCGCTCTGGCTCAGGAAGGCTGTCCCTGACTGAAGGCTGCCCCTGTGCCAGGGTGGGGGGCAGGCGTGGGCACACAGGCCCTCGTGATACTTGTCAGCCACTTGGCAAGTCCTCAATATGTCCTGCTACTGTTTAGTGCCGGCGAGTCAGTTTGTCAAGGGAAACAGTGTTACAATGCCGAGCAGGGAAACACTGAGGCCTTGAGAGGGGCCATCTAGTGTTGTTTCAGCCTATACGCTAGTTAACACATGCACAGTTCACACATCCAGCCCTTTGTCTCCTCACTGGGATCCCAAGAGATACTGTGGATTGATCAGAAACAGTAATGTGGTCACTGCATGAAGAGCAGCATCTGAAATATTGGCTGAAAATTAAAGTAAAAGTTGAAAATGAAAAATTGATCAAAGTCATCCTTCTTGTCCAAATTTTCCTTTATTTTTTTTTGTAGTAAATTACAGAGGAGAGGATGAACATGATGATCACATTGCGTGAATGAATGGATCACAGTGGAGTTAGCTGCTGGATGGTGCATGTTGCTCATCTTGCCTCCTAGAGCCCCTACTGCCAGCTCAGCACACTCCACAGTAATTGAAGCCATTTGCAATGTTGCAGTGTGGTAATGGGCAGATCCATGTCTACCACCCACCCACAGCCTCTACCATTAATCAGAGCTGCTTTGAGTCAAGAGAGCCAGGATTTGGTTGCTACAGCAGGCCTGAGCTTCAGCCAGGAGTCGGCTGACTTAAAGGAACACTTTGACGTTTTTGGGGGGGGTTTTCTCTCTCTTCAACAGACATGTCAGGTTAGGGGTAAAAGTTTCAAAATTTTTCTTGAACTTCACTCACTCAGCTCCATAGTATTAGAATTTACTTTTGATATCAATAATCAAAGTGGAGCCAAAACGATCAATCACTCATTTTGTCAATCATCAAGAAGATAACCAGCAACTATTTTGATAATTGATAAATACGTCAAGTAACTTTTCAAGCATAAATGTCAAATATTCCCAAAATCTCAGTTGTGATGATCTGCTGCTTTTCTTTCTCTTTGTATTTAGAATAAAAATCTTTCGGTTTTGGACCGTCGGATAAAACAAGGAATGTTTGGGGTTTTAGTAGATAGATGGATGACAGGAAACGTGGGAGAGAGAGATGCAACAATGGTCCTGGGCTCAAACCAGGGACGTTGTAGCTCATAGTAAGCGTCTTAACTCCTACGCCACTGAGATGCCCCTAAAACTAGGAATTTGACACCTTTGACTTAAGGAAATTGTGATGGGCATTTTTCACTATTTTCTTACAATTTAATGACCAAATTCTAAACAAATTAATCAAGAAAATAATCTGATTAAAACAAATAAATTGATAATGAAAATAATGATGAGCTGCTTAGTTGCTGATGGAGCTAAAATAATGAGTTGATTAATCAATCTGCAAATTCATCAATAATTAAAATAATTGTGAGATGAAGCCCTCGTTATAACCCTTAATTAATGCATGTTTCCCCTTTTTACTAAATATTATGTTTCTTCTGATTGACTGGGACAAGCACTGCCAATAAGCCAAGCATAAATACAAAACATTGTCCCTGCAATGTGACAGGTGAAGAATACTGCACTTTACTCTGAGAACGCACATGCAGCAAGCTGCAGACCAGTGTGAGCTTCAATGCAAGTCCATCAACATTAAAACATATCACACAACTCTTCTCCAGCGCAACACTGCCATTCATTCATGATGAAAACATTTGGTGAGTAAAGCATGGTGCACTGGAGAATAATTGTGCGATGTGTTTTAAAGGTAAAGAATACTAACCACATATCTTCAACATGTGACACATCCCTCTAAGACTGAAGATGGAGTCCCCAGCAAGGTGACAGCAGTTGGTAACATTGTAGGCTGCTATATTGACAGCAGGCTGTGAGCTGAGATCGGCAGCCAAACATGACACCATTCCTCAACCCAGGTCTTACCACAGCAAGCATCTGCTGCTGAAGCTTTGTTTTTGCGCAAGACACATCTCTGCTCCGGGGGCACTGTTCTCTGGCTGACCCCTGACTTTTGAAGTCCACAAAGAGAATTTAAGATCGCAATACTATTACTATGAATTTTATGTGAAAAAGCTCAGTGCCGCTCTTACCCTGACATGGCTTCTCTTACTCTACTGCGATGAACAGAATCGCTTGGTTTTGAGTATTTTTGAGACACTATAAGAGGTTTAGCAGGGACACCGCCCACACCACTAAATGTAGCAGTTCTGTGTCACCTCACAGCAGTCCTGATCTCCTTGCCATACCCAGACAGAGAAGCAAGGTGGAAACAAAAGAGGAGGCAGGAAGACTTTAACATCGCCCTCAGGTCCCACACTATCTGTCCTTTCCATGAGCAGGCAGATGGGAGAGGCGGAAACGCGTCTCTGCACTACAGACAGACTATTTTAAGGTCACTTGTAAGTCTAGGCATTTGCAGGGTACCAGCCAGCGTGATATCACCAGATATTGTGAATTTGCCTCGTTTTGGACTGCGCCCAATGATTGCACAGCTTTAGACAGGATTATGTGTGTAAAGCCTTACAAGCAGCGCCTCGTTTTGACTCTCCGTTTGATCATCATTCTACAATAAGATGATCTTCACCGTGACATTCTCCGTTGGAGGAAATGTTGCCTAACATTGTTGCAGGTTCACCGCACGAAAGGAGAAAGAGAAAGTTGAACTATTTATGCATGACTGTCATGAGAGTCAAATCTGCCACGACTTGTGAACTATATCCTGCCATTCAGTGTAAAATTTGTTGTGCCCCTACCTCACACTGAAGCTTTCTTTAAAGTGCTACTTCTAAAAGGGTGAGAGACCTTGTTCTGGACATGCAGAGAGGTTTGGGGATCTGCAGAGGCGGTGCATTATCTCCCACTGAAGCACAGGCCAGAGGGGCCACCGGGGCCATGCCCTATCATACAGACGGGTCACTTGGCTCCGTTGCCCTTGCTTGATTATTGGAGCTCTTTCTGCAGGCAGTCCTCATTCACACAGAGGACCAAGCGAGATTCGGGTACTCATCTGCTCATCTCCCAGTTATTATTCATCATCCTCCCCAGCTGAGCTCAGAACCTGACCTGACCTCATGGCAAACTCGGACACACAGTGGTGCCAGTCTCATGAGCTAAACATGTAGGGAGGATCAGGGAGGGTGCATAAGCAGAAAATAGTTGAGTAATAATTTGGTAATACTGTCATTTTTTTATTTTAAACTTTCTACATCTATAAAGGTGAACACACAAAAAATAAAAAATCTGCTTTAAGATTTGATGGGAGTTGTCTGGAAAACGATCAATTATTCTGAAAAAGCCTGATAGCCTTGAAAAAGACATGTCTGAAATGTAAATGGATCCCTCTGATTTGTTTCTGCATCATTGGGAGGTGAGTGCACTTGATGTGCGTGGCACCGGCAAAGTGTATCTCTCCTCCCAGATCTCCTCCATGATGCCAGAAGATACAAACTGTGGCTCCTTGATGGTGAAAACAGCCACAGCAAAGGCCTGTAAAGCAGCTGCGGCGAGAGGTCAAAAGCAGTAATGTTTCTATCCAGGCAGAGTAAGACTCGACCCCTAACTGTGAGACCATTCTCTCAACAGATCTGGACCCTTTCAATAGTTGGCTTTCTTTTCAAAAGATTATTTTTCCTACGCTATACTTGAGCAGCTGTTAATGTAATTACTCCACACGGAAATACCAGAATGTCAGCGATTCCCTGGATTAGGGAGCAGGACATTATCTTACGTACACCCAAACATGTGAAGATGCAGGCAGACAGATATTCAGTTCTCTCCAGAATCTGTTTAAGTTTGCAAGTTTAAAGCACAGAGGGTTTTGTTGCCTTGGAATGATAATTATGAATTTGTCTTTTTTTGTTTTTTTTTGTAAAGGGAGGGGAAGCTGCAGGGAATCAGCGGTTGTCAAAATCTAAGAAGTGATATTGTCATACCAGCCGGATGGCCGTCTGGTGTTTGTTTAAAAGGGGAGGGAAGAAAAAAAACAGTCCAGGCGATTGAATCATATCTTCTTGCCAATACGTCCTTGCGTTCCCACCTCCATCATTACAGCAACATGTTTTATTTTCAGCAGTGCTGTTCTCAGTGACTCACGTCCCAGAGCCATGTGCTGCTCAGTTAGGCCTCAGATCCTTTAAACATGGACTGAGCGGTCATGAGAAAAGCTCTTGTAATGTAACAGAGATTGAGCTAAGAAGTACTAAATTTATGCAGGATATTGTTAAGATGAAATTCTTTTTGTCTAATAGACATGTGAAGGTTAACTGCTTTACATTATTTTGATCCATCTGCACAACAATCTTGTATGAGATTGAAAATGAACCCTGGTTTTCAGTACATGTTCCCTCCAAATATGTGGAAATATTAAATATTTGTGTTTATGTGTCATCCTACTGTCACAGGTAAATGGGATCTAGAGGCCTTCATCGAAAGATTCAATCTGGGAGTGCCTGTGGCCACTTTGCAGTTTCTCACACAAAACTACAAAGACTGAAAGATGCTCAGACGCCTCAAAGATGTCTTGGAAGAAGAATCTTTCACTACAATAATATATAATAAGATGTTTCTCCACTTACTCTGAATAAAGCTGCATAAATTCTTCAAAGGCTGCAGCAGGTCAGCTCTCTTTGTCTCTATCTTATCACTGTGTTAGAAAGAGATTTCCTCTTTGTGTTACACCAGCTGCTAGGTTTTGATGTTGCCCTGTATCTCTGTCACGTGCTCTGTAACCGAGGATTTGGGAGATAGATTTTGACCTCACTGGGGATTTCTTATTAGTTTCCGAACACTGTCTACAAGAGAAGGAAGACGGCCTGATATCACAACTCAGTGTGGAAAGAGTTGATTCTAATTCAGGGGCGGAAACACGTCAGGGCCAAAAAAAGGAAGTGGGAGGTGAAACCGAGACCGCAATACAGCCGGATGCCGCAGTGGAACTTGAACCAAAATACTCTTCAGAGTGACAGGACAGGGGGGAGGGGCTGCAGAGCCTGTGGTGTATCGGGTAAAGGGAACTTGCTGTTTGTGTAATTGTTTATCATATTTCCATTGACCACTCTTACCCCAGTTGGAAACATTGAGCTACTTTCAGGTCCTTGATTGATTTTCTGAAGTAAAAGTTGTTCTCTGTAAATGCTGAAGTGTCCTTGAATGTAACTTTGGGATGATGAACCCATTTTGAACTTTGGACAGTTGCATAAGAGGCCCACCTGGCAGGTCTGCAGAGGATGGTGTGGATAAACTTTTCAACCCTTTCACTAGGAGATACTTTTCAGACTTCATGGGTCTTTGTAAAGGGTGGGTCAGAGTACCCCCCAGGAGGAATATTGGTTTCTAACCAGCAACTCTCCTCTGGGAGGGGTTTATATCAATACCCCAGATGTCTGAAAAAGGCTGGATTTACATGAGGGACTTTGATGTTCTGATGATCAATCTTTAGTTGGTGGTTTCATTGACCCTAATTTGGTGTCTCATCAGTGGGCTAGGCAGGAGTAGGTAATGGAGGTTTTTTGTTCCTTTGGTGGATAAGCCAGCCTTGGTAAACCCCTATGTGCCCTCTTGATGAACTCTGGGAGATCATTGATCAAGTTGTCCTGCATCTGCTTTGTTTGCTTCCTCGACTTAGCAGGGTCCACAAACAAAACAACCAAAACAATGCACATAAGCATGCAGTTAGTCAGAGTCCTTTGCTTTTGAACAAATGTTTAGTATCCGTTGGTTGGAATATCAATCTTGACCTTGATTTACCCATCTTATTTGACTTATGAAATAACATTTCTAATAATTGGCAAGTAGAGTATAATTCCACACTCATTGTGTAGCATGCCAAGTGGGAGAGCATTCTTCCAAAAAACCACCTACTTGAATCCATCAGTACACCAGTGAAATGCCAAGATTTGTACTTCCAAATACACTGTGCATTTTTTTCTCTCGTTTATATCTTGGAGATATCCTGCCAAAACAGCTGGGTTTGCCACTCAGCTTCCTTGAATGTGTTTATTTTTACTCCAAATGTCAGGAGAGTTGAAATATTATGATTAAGAAAAACTGACAGCTGTAGTTCAACGGTGCACAGTATATTGCCTTCTCTGAAAAAAATATCTTCTCACATCCCCTGATGATATGGGAATGGCATTTAATATTTTCTTAATTTATTCAAACTTACATTAATTAAAAGGAATTTGTATAATCAATTCAATTGCCTAACCGGCACTAAAGTGATCTAATATGCATGATGACTTGAGTCTCTATTCTTCTTTTCTTTCTGCTGCTGAATAAGTGCAGGAGATTTATCTCACTGGAGAATTTCTCCAGTTCATCTCTTGTTCTGAGCAGTGGCGAAATGAATTTTAGTGACATCTATTCTTTTTTTAATACTTTATCATATGATAAAGTATAAAAACAAGTGTAACATCTAGTCAATGCATGTCAACAGTATGATCTTCTGACCACATTGCACATGTATATACTGTGCGTTTGACCCTTAACAGACTGCCGTTGCTCTGCAAGTCTGACTGCAGAGATTCAGTTCACTTCCACCTGGAGATTTGAATCCTGCCTCTGAAGAAAAAAATCACATAAATATCCACATATTTAAGTTCTATTGAACATTTGTCTTCATTCATCAACAAGGACAGCAGAATATTTAAATGCCTCTTTCAACCTCTTAAGAGTTTTGCTAAGGTATCTGTGCTGGCCTTGTCTCTTTAATGCAGGTTTTTATCCCTCCTATAAACAGTACAAATAAACTGCACATACATATTACATATTACATAATTGGTAACATATTATCTTTCTAGTTCTTTCACCAACAGTGAGGAACAATTTTAGCCTTCCCCCATGAAGCTTGGAAAAAACAAAACTAATTTGACTATATATCCACAGTGCCTGGGCAGTTTTCCACTGTGCTTTAAAATGAGCCTGTGCTTCCATGGAATCCCCGTATGCAAAAGAGCCAGGATGCTGCAATCAGAGAGATCTAACGTAGCAAGCTGTCGACAAACACTGCAGGCCTGCCCCATGTGACACGGCTCACAGTCGAGGAAATAAGCCTGCAACAGGTAGGTGTTCCAGCCGGGATGGCCAACTTTCCAACCACAGAGCCACATAGACGTTTCCCCCGAGGACAGACACTGTAGGTACAGTAAGTCCTCAAATTGACCTGAGAGGATTCTCTCGGTAGTTTGCATTCATAAACATGACAGTTGAGGCAGCCTTTTCCATGGATCTCCCACTGCATTGATAAGGCTGCACAACTCCACAATCTGATGCAACAGTCCTGCAGTTAATACTAGCTTTTTGAGCCTCATTGTAGTCATTATATTTAGACTGTGTCAGACATGTACTGATTAAACTCTATGCTCATTTTTGTAGCAGTAGGTTGTTGATTTGTAGTGAATTACATTATAATGTCAGGACTTCCTGTTGTTTGGTCCAAACAGTATCTAACTCATTCCTAGATTAGTTTAATTCTACAATTTAGGAATAAATTAATCATTGGTTCATGTATTTACTCTTAAGAGATGTTTTTCAAAACAGTTGTGTCTGATTCAATGTGTGTTTGTCTTGAGTGTACATAACAAATACTGTAGATACACAACACTTAAACAGCCTTAATATAGCATGTAAAACTGAACTACCATCAGATTGACTGTCACTGTGTCACAAGTTCAAAGTTTAACTTTAGCTTCAAGCCTATAAAAAGCTTCATCACAAGCCAAAATGACAATTGTAGCTTTTGGTGCCTTTTGACCTCAGCGGTGAGTCAGAACGAGGCAGATGGTGCAGTTAACATAAACTCACGAGATCTATCTTTGGTGAGAGAGTGTTGAATTTTGAATGAAGTCCATCAGGATCACTGTTGTTTATTATGCTGATTCAAGGTACCTGACTAGGAAAAAGACACCTTGAGAGGACGCTGCTCTGCCTGCTGGTGTAAATGGTACTCATAAGATACACACACACACACACACACACACACACACACACACACACATACATACACAGACATACATATACACAGAGGCCTGGCCTGTGGTAATGAGACACACAAGATCTCTGGCTGCTCTGTTTGTGTAAGCCCCCTAAACACCGAGCATGATTCAGACTAATTCTCCCACACACTCTGTTTACACTTCTGGTTCATTGAGGTACTATTAATTTCTCAGGTCTGAATATTCAGGCACTGACATTTCATTCAATATTTTCTGTGAATTTCTCAAAAGCCCATGTTTTTCATAAGTGTTACAGCTGAAAATAGATTAAGTTCAGGCCAAAAACTAAGAAAACCTTCACAAAACTATTAACTAGGAGTGCAAAAACTAAAAATCAATGTTGTGACAATGTTGCATGTGAAGTCAGGGAATGACCTCACACAAACATTTCTCATCAGTCACTCTTTGTTTTTTTTACGTGACAAATCTAATTATAGGGGGGTATTTTTGCTATTGCTATTTTATAAAGCAACCAGAGTAGGTATTTTTTTCACAAGTTTGCAAATTGGTGAAAAGCGAGCCATGACGCTTTGTCCACTGTCATCTCTTTGAACGTCTGTGGCTTCCGATCACTTTTCCACTACTACTTCACCCGGAACTCACATGTCCAAATAGAGACATGGAGGGGCGGGGCCGGACACTGCCTTATTTGGAGTTTCCACTTAAGCGGTCACTTGGGCTCCAAGTCAAAGCAAGTCTATGGATTTACAAAGCCCTGGCAATATTTACAAACGATTAACTCCGTCAATTACTGTCTTAGTAAGACAGTGTTGCTGCATGAAAAGGGGATTTGAAGCAGTGTTCTGCAATACAGCATGCCACAAAGTGTGTGCATGTTCACCAAAAGCAAGGAGTAAAATGAAAGCACTCACACTATCCTGAGTTATTTTTCAAGCTGAGCTTATTTGGACCAAAAAATAAACACACATTGGAAATAAAACCACCAAATAAACTTCTAAGCATATATAAAAATAGCATATTTGGTAAGGGTTGGGTATAAAATGAACCATCAGTATGTAGGCCTAAATTATGACATATGAGTCTGTTATAGCCACAACACACTCTCTCTATCTCAGCTGCATGAACTGTGCCTGATTTTCGTAAACAGCATTATAATGCTTGACAATAATAAAGATAAGGAGCAGTTGAATCAGTGTAATGTTTTCCACAGCAGAGGGGAACCGCCGGTTCATCCCGAAGAAGGACGCAGCTGGAGGTGCCATGTAGATTTAGTAAACTTTGTAGCAGTTATCTATCGGAGCCTTTGCCTCCGCTGTAGTTTCCACCTACTGACGCGCGGAGAACCTGGCGCTGGGCGTTCTGTCCATATATGGTCATCTACGTCACGCAAATGTTCCATCCCCCTATTTAATACGGGCAGACTGGAGTCCCCTATCCAGCTCCAATAGAGCAAGTACAGCCGCTCTTGTGCAACCAACACCACCACCTCCTCCACTGATTCACAGACTTCAAATTCCCCCACAAGCAGCCCATCAGCTTCCACGGTGATCAGATTAATAACAACAATAGCCTGTGATCACACAGGAGGAGATAACCGGCGCTGCTCGTCCTCCGCGGGATACTTGGATAGCTACAGCAACAGGATCCATCCCTGCTCCTTTCTCCTTTTTTCACGCCTGATCCACACCTGTGTTTTCCACTTTGAGAACACCCGCTGCTTTTGTGTAGCTACTTGGATACCTGCGCGCTGTCCTTTATAGCCTAAATGACGGACTGAATATAACTGCTATGACAGGGAAACTAGCGGACAAGCTCCCTCTTACCATGAGCAGTTTAATAAATACGATCCCTGACAGTCTCTACCCAGAAGAGGACATCCCGACGTCTATGAATATTTTCACCAGTACGGAATCTATTAACCACTATTCACAGATGAACACAGGTAAGATTTAAACTACTTTTTTCTTTTGTGTGCGTGCGTGCGGGTGTGTGTGTGAGAGAGAGAGAGTGTGTGTGTGTGTGTGTGTGTGTGTGTGTGTGCGTGTGTGTGTGTATGTATGTATGTGTGTGTGTGTGTGTGTTTTGATGAAAATGATTCAAAGTGCGATGTGCGCGAAAGGCAACAGTTGTCTTGGAGCACCTGTTTGCGCTCTGGCTGTTGCGCACAAAGGCAGATTCCCGTGTTCAATACTTTCTCGGGGTCAGGTGTAACACTGTCCACTATAATTTAGATACACTTTTAAAATTCCTGACTTTCAGGTCGCCCCATGTGATTTTTATTCCATTTGTATTTTATCCCTTGTGCGTAGCCGAAATGTCAAGATATTTATTAAACGCAACGTGGAAAAAAAGCAACTGTACTTATCTCCAAAACTTTCTGTTGAACCCTCGGCTAAGATGTTTTATTCAATAAAATCTATTGTATTTACGGTGTTTTTCATTCTCTAAAGATGAGGCGTGTTTGATATGAACGGTTGTGGAAAAGGGCTGTTTTACGCAAAGTCTCCTAAAAACGCAATCGGTTGTTGATTGAAACTGAAAGCTCTATATTACGAGGAAAGCTATTTAATTAATGCGGTTAAACTACAAATACCACTGATTAAATAATCCAATATTCACCCGCAAAGATGACCCAAGTACTTTAGACAATGACTTTCATTCATAACTCTATTAACATGTCAGAGATCGGATTTTAAGTAGGCGTGTGTGGCTGTTTTTCCTTATATGAAACATATTAAAGACGCCGGGCCCGTAGATCCCCTTTTATTCTCTATATTGCAAGGCCTGATTTATTGCTTAGTCCAGATTAACGTATATTTCTGATTAATTCAGACGCCTACATAAATGTGGCTTGTTGTTTCGGCTCGGTGTCGTAGATTGGCAGTAAATCAATCACTAATTGTGCAGCTTCACCTTTTGAGGTGATGGGTCAATGCTGCACAAAATATACTAAATGTTTCCTGATGTGGCTGAGAAGACCATCATGTGATGCTGTGGCCACAATTTACTTCTCCCGTCACGAACTTTGTGATTGAATCATTTTTTAATGATCAAGTTTGTTTGCTCGTCTTTTCTTTTCTCTTTCTTTCTTTTTGTGCACAATTTAAAACAACATCTCCGTTTGATTTCAACCCAAAATATGTTTCCCTGATTTTCCTCAGGAGTGTGTGTTTGAATTATCCCAGCGCCACGTCCTATATTTAATTTTTCTTAAGTGAATTAAATATGTGACATATCACATTTTTCTTTAAACGCGGGTATAAAATGTGTTTTATGAAACCACGGACAGGAGAAATTTAAACAAACGGAATGAAACTGAATATTATAGAAGAC
The DNA here is from genome assembly GCF_914725855.1 of Thunnus albacares. Taxonomy (NCBI): domain Eukaryota; kingdom Metazoa; phylum Chordata; class Actinopteri; order Scombriformes; family Scombridae; genus Thunnus; species Thunnus albacares. Next base: position 16,009,972 of record NC_058107.1, on the reverse strand, counting down.
CTTATAGAGTCCAAGTGTGTGTTGCTGTTTTAATTGTGTCTGATGGAGCTGAAATTTACATTGTAAACTGTAGATTTTATTTACATGTAATTTTTTGCATGTGAGCTATTTTCTGGCAAATAACAAGGATACATTTTTTGTTAAAGTATCAAGCTGAGATGATACAGGTGGAGCAGGTGTGTGCTGTGCACTTATAGGAGTAGTGATCTATAAGAAAAGAGTGATGGCTTTATTTCATGCCCCTCATTCTTCTTAATTATTCCAGAATACCCCCAAAAGAGTAAAGATTTAGGGTATGATACATAAATATCAACTCAAGCTTTTCTTTACGTCATATCCAAGACTAAATTATTGCCACAAGTGTTCTTAGGGACATCCTGTGTTCAACGGTATTGTGCAATATATGTAATTTTGCTTTTGTTTGTTTCATTAGAATTTGACTTTAGCTAAAATCCAACAGGCTGTAATTACTGGGAGAGAATGTATAAACACCCCTGTGCATGAATTCCTGCAAATGGGAGACAGATCTATTTTAACTTTCTGTTTAAGAAAGAATTCTTCACAAATGTCTCACATTTAGCCTTCAGACCATGATCAGCACGTAAATGTGTCCTCATTAAGCACATCTGCATTTGTTGGTTTTTTATGGCATCTTCAGAGTTGGTAAACGTGTGTGTGTTAGTGTGTGTATTCAGTGTGAGGTATAAGATTCTCGACAATTAAAATGTTAAGGAAATCTGTGAAAATGTAAGCTCACTAATGCAGAGATCGGATAGGAAACATTTAATTTTTTCCCCCCATTATGTGCAGATGTTCTTTGCTGCAAATGTGTTTTGAATCCTTGAGCGTGATAGATGTGGCGTCTGCCTTATAATCCTCCCTGCTGTAAAGAAATCAGATCTTGCCATTCAGTTTGGCTGTCCTCCTGAGGGACACAATGACTGGATCAAAGGGGGTGTTTAGGTCTTGATTTATGAGGGCTTGTGGGATCTGAGAGAGAGAGAGACACCACTGTCTCAGATGCAGCAGTCAGTCACTTAACTTACAGGTCTGACAGCGCTCACATTTCTTTATGAACTGTGTTGGACTTCTTTTATTTTTGAACTCTTGTTGGCACACTATTACAGAGATATGCAGACAAGCTGAATTTTGGACAAACCCAGGACTGTCACTTCAAGTTCATATAGGTTGGCAGAGTGAATTTTCAAGACTTTTTTTTTTCCACAACTTTTGCCACATTATCACTTTTACAGGCTTTTCTTCTCAACTGATTGCATTTCATATTCATGTTTGAGCAACCATGTGGATGATTTATTCATGACATCTGATTTTTGTATTGCTTTTATCTAGATAATATCATGGATCTGGGCATGGGGAGTGAGAAAGGAACAGGAGAGATTCAGTATGGATCCAGCTTCCAGTCCAACCGCAGCGGGCAGACTGTCACCTATCTGGGGAAGTTTGCCTTTGACACTCCTCCATCAGGTGGCATTAGTGGTTCCGGCTGGTGCTCTGATAACAATATCATCAGCCTTGTCAGTGCAGGAATCCTGGGCGTTTCGCCATCACCCGGTACAGTAACGACGCAGACATCATCCTCCGCAGCCAGCATGGGCGGACAGACATCAGATATGGAGCAGGTATACGGTCCGCCACTGCCTGCCTATTCCACCTGCAGTGACCTGTACCAGGATCAGGTCTCCTTCCACCACAGCCCTGCCACCAGCACGGCTCTAGCCTACCCTGCCAATGACTATCATTCTACATCCAAAGCCTCCATGGATGGCAGCCTTTTCTCCATGATCCCTGACTACAACCTTTTCCATCATCAAGGGGAGGTTGGCGTGATGGAGCACAAGCCCTTCCAGACCATGGACCCCATCCGAGTCAACCCTCCACCTATCACACCCCTGGAGACCATCAGAGCGTTCAAAGACAAGCAGCAGATTCACCCAGGTTTCATTGGTGGGCAGCAGCACCCTCCTCAACACCACCCACCGCCACAGACTCTGACGCTCAAGCCCATCCGACCACGGAAGTACCCCAACCGACCCAGCAAAACCCCTGTCCACGAACGGCCTCACGCCTGTCCGGCAGAGAACTGTGACAGACGCTTCTCGCGCTCAGACGAGCTCACACGTCATCTTCGAATCCACACAGGTCACAAACCTTTCCAGTGCCGAATATGCATGCGCTCCTTCAGCCGGAGTGACCACCTGACCACACACATCCGCACACACACGGGCGAGAAACCCTTCTCCTGTGAGTTCTGTGGACGCAAGTTTGCCAGGAGCGATGAGCGAAAGAGACACGCTAAGGTTCATCTGAAACAGAAGGACAAGAAGCCAGCTGACAAAGGTAGTGGGGCAGCTGGGAGCCACAGCTCGCCGCCCAGCTCCTGTGGGGGGCCAACAGTGGGAACATCATGACCGTCACTACGTGCACTTGGACTGGACCTTCACCATGCCCCATAAACAGACTTAAGAAGAAGGGACCACATCCACTATGAGATAAATAGGTGACTCTTTTTCCTCTCTTTCACATCCCCTGCTCTTTTCAGTTGCACTCCTTCTTTTTTGAGATGGATGCCTTTAGTTTAAGTAAGAGGGGAAAGGCTGCTATGCCCTTCTCTTACAAGCAACTCAGAGCCTCAGCTACTGTAACACAGTGCCAACACAAAGAAGGGCACCTTGGCATGTTCTGTCCACAAGGCCACTGTGTATCTGTAGGTTTTGGGTTGGATACACTTTTGTAAATTTTACTGAGAATTTCTAAATTGGAAGGAAGCCAGAATCCATCACAGAGGTCGAAACAGACACAATTACAATGGAGCTTAGTTTAAGGGTGAGTTGTCTGGGATGTATGCATTAATTTTATTAGGCTGTTTTAAAAGTGCAATTGGTTATATTTGTGTACTGTCATAGATACCTTATTAGTGGCACTTGACTTGTCTTTTTGTTGTTTTTGTTGAGGTGTGGTGTTTTTTTTTCTTTTCTATTTGAATGTTGTTTTCTCAAAAGAATGTGCCAAATGTATTGTGGTAATACAGCCAACCTTGTTCTTATTATTGTGCCTGACATTTGCCAAACATGACAGTGATATCAGCTTAGCACACATGTCGAGTTAAAAGGAAAAAGATCTGATTCAAAATGCCGCATCTCAGATTTAGATTTACCTGCACAATTTGACTAAATCTAAATTATGACTGAATGGGTCACAAAGCAAACCAATGTCTTGTCCTGTTACTTATAAAACAAACATGCCTGCAGCAATCAATGCCTTTGCCAATACTTATTTATTTCTAGTCACTTAGAGACACTGTGTAATTTTTGTTTCTTTTTTATATGGTGGCTTTATGTGATGTTACCAGATATAATTTTCGTGTTTTTTTAAAGCTCACCGATACAGCTAATTTTTTTTAGTTTTCTTAAGTTCTGCAATTATATGCAATATATTCATGGCATACTATGTCACCAACCTGTAAAACAAATGAACTGAGATCACAGTAAGACAAACTGAGCTACTTAGATATTTGACACTGCGTTGCAAACCAGCAGTATATGAAAGCAAAGATGAAGATGGAGATGATGATGAGGCTTCACAGTATCTGGACACACTGTAAAAATATGAAATAACTGGGTTTAAGTCACCAAAAAGATGAGCAGCATATTATGAGAGGAAAGCTCAAATATCCAAATCCATGTTTACATCTTTTCTAATACAGAGAGACTGAGACTGAGTTGTAAACTAAGGGGTTGTGTTTTTTTGTACAGTATACAAATATGTATGCAGGTAGCTACAGTAGAAGTTTCACTTTTGTACTCAAATGTCAAATGCACCATAACTCAGTATTAAAATGTGCATATATGTGCATGCCCTCATGCACACTATGTAAATACAAATGTCTGACTGAATGCTTGTGCGGAATGTGTCTTAAAGCTTTTAGTAATGTAGTTATGATAAAGAATATTTTGTTGTCATAGGTCATTGCAAAAATTTTGGAGCACTACAATAGTGCCAAATATGGTGTGTTATCTTCCATTTAAAAAAAGAAAAAAAATAATAATAATAGCATTTGCACCATCTGTACGCTTTAAAGTGGTAACTGGTTTAAAGAAGCACTAATGTGTTCTCTGAATAAACGGCAAGATTTTTTTTACATTTTGTGTATCTCCATTATAGTTGCAATCAATTCTTTCAATTAACACATCTTCCCCTTAGTGTAGAAAACACTGGTTGTTCTCGGATAGAGAGGAGACTAAATGATTGGATAGTCTCTTAAACAAAATACATTACAGGGCAATGCCAGTGTTTTTCAGATGTGGTTTCTTATTGATCATTGTCCTGATAAGAGGAAATACCTCTTATTTCACGTATCTTATCCAGTGAAATGTTTTGTGCTGGCTCATCTCTTCCATTGGTTTCTATTCAATCTGAAAAGTGTGTTAAAACCATATTGACAAATGCACAATAGTAACCACATTTGATTAAACTTACTGACTGTAGCAGCATCACTTTTTCTCAGAAATGTTGTTTTGCTTTACCCTTGGAAAGCAGGTTTTTCCCCTCCAAGACTGTATTATTACCCTGTGGAGCAAATGCAAAAAGGTAGAACAGAGACTATATATATATATATATATATATATATATATATATATATATATATATATATATATATATATATATATATATAATGGATACAAAATAAGGGATTTTCATCCAATACAATGAATTTATCACACTTTTGGTAAAAAAAAACAAAAAAAAACCCAAAATAAAACAATGTAAATAGTGTGGTGAAAATTGAAGAATGAGGAGTTAATCCAGTTGTAGAAAACCATGAGGTATTTGCTTCTGTCAAAGCTAAAAAAACAGATGTCAAAAATATCGGTACAAGTCTTACCAAACAACCAATACGTGTTTTTCTCCATTACTGTTAATGTATTATTTGAGGAGTAATAACCTTGTCAGTTTCTGATTTTATTAGGATCCTTACTTCTTAAACCTTATTGCTCAAATTCCACTTCACTCTCTTTAAAAAGAAACATCCTTCTCTTTGTCCAGTTTGACTGGCAATATTTCTAGTTATTGGTTGTGCTCTCTAACTATTAAGGAGTGCATGTTGTATGTGAGGCAGATAAGTTTTATACACAATCTTATCAGCTGGAAAAAAGAAATACTGTACTGCACAGTAGATTCAGCAATCAGACTTAAAGAGAGAATGACAAATGCAAAGGCCAAAAGAAAGGTTCAGAAAAGCGAGGCCACAGAGAACCCAGTGCATTCTGAAACGAGCTTCCAAGGCCATGCTTTCCCTCTCCTGTAACAACCAGTTTTCATTGCTGAGTTTCCTGGCAAGTGTCCATTTATTTTCCAATTAATTTGGCCTCAGAGAGTCTTTTCTCAGCTCATCTACATGGTTAAATGAACAGACCTCCTTGCACTTTTTGAGATAGTTTAAAATTTCACAGAACCCGTAACATATAAGTGTAAATCAATAGTTTTGTACCGTAAAAAAAATACATGATTGCATGAAAATGCAAATTGAACTTTGGTCAATAAAATGCAACTGAAATGAAAATCAGTACTTAAAACTCCTGAAAATGTAACTTCTACACATCACATTACACTGCATTCGTTATTTCTAATTATTGATAATTAGTTTGATATTGAAATATTCAAATATTAGATTTTGATTCAAGTTACATCCTGTAATAGGTAATGTAGACATCCTGTAGCAGCTATCTTCATGGAGTCAGCACAAACAAATATAGTATATGAGGTGATGAAATAGAAATAGAATATGTTTATCTTAAATGTGATTTCGCTGTATCAAGAATAATGTAATGTTAGCCCACTGATCATAGACTCTGGATCATTTAGAATTTATTTGACCAAAAATTATGCTCTTGTGTGCTCTTGATTTGACACTCACTGGTGAGAATGGATGTTTTTAATTATAGTATATTGAATGTGGCCTCCTCTGAGAGAAAACTGTGTTTATGTTGCTTTGTGTTAAGGAATGATGCAGAGCGAGGCTGAGACTACACCAAACTATTTCCATGTCTAAATGAAGCCATGTAATTACAACTTCGCAAACTCAATATTTCATTGGTCATATCATCTGACTATGTTTGTCACTTTACTTCATGGCATTTTTGTAATGGACAGAGAGATTTTGTAAAAAAAAATCCATCCCACCCCCTCAATATAGTTTGGTGGTAGAACAATACAGGCCGCATCATGTTCTGCAGAACAATAATCCTACTGTGTAATGTGTGAATGCTATAGATATATGTCAGTGACTTGGTAAACAAGCAAAGTAATAGTCCCCTTTTTAATACTGTTTCTCCAAGAATAATTCAATTTATATTTTTATGTTCAATTGTCCAAAAATTGGGCGGCTGAACGCTCTGAAATTGGAATTTGCCTCATCTTCCTTCTCTGCTCCATGTTGGATCTGAGCCAACATCAGCAGCCATCTTTGTGCCAAACTGGGTTGCAGGGTTGGCTGATCAAAAACAATATGTGATGAGAACTCCACAGGAGCAACAAATCATAAATGTGACCTCAGTCTGCTTGCAGTCGAAGGCAGCCTTATGCTAATGTTTGTGTTTAACTGTTTGATTTAGTCTCTGTGAAGTTGGCCTCGGGCAAGGCAATAGGCTTGGACTCATTCATGACAATTAATAATTATAGGAGAAAAAAAACTCACTTTGAAAGAGATTTCAATAATGTGTAGATATTACAGGCTACTCATGTCATCTTACGGACTACAGGGTGGCTTCAGGGATTTTGTGGTCATCAACAGTAACACTGTGGTGTTCAGATGGAGTCGATACTCACTGTTTTCTGTTGTGTTGTGTTTCCTTATCATTACAGTATATCCTCATGTTTGCATGTGCACGGAAATGTTCCAAAGTGCTGCCCTCAGATGCTGTGGGTGGTGCTCATTTCTTTATTATGCATGAAAATAAAAGACACATTGGGTGGAATGGGATAAACCGATCAACAATTCAAGACGGACAATTGGAAACACACACTGGGATAACTGTTCTGTTGGCTTTTTTTTAGGGGGTCTTGTTTAAAATGTTGTGGATGTCTTTAGCCTATTTCATGTTTTTATTACCTTATAATAAGGTCCTTTTATGATGAGCTGAATATTGAAATGAATTTTACTATATCCTTGTGATGGGGAGATGTGCTCCCCTGTTTACCTGGCACTTCAGTTTGTTGTAATGCAATTGTTTTGTTATTTCTATGTAAGTACTTGAATAAAGAAAAATATCACTTGCCTTCAGTTTACCTCAGTCTTTACACGCACGCCAACGCGCGCACCCGACATACACACACAAACACGTACTTGACATTTAAATCAATTAATGTAGCCTAACCTGCATTATATATAAACGTATATAAAAACACAGACGCATATTACCTGTCTGGTGTTATTATTTTAATACATGATAGTACTATGTTTGCTTCATTTTGCTTGTTTCTGTCATAAAACTTCCTCAGAGGAAACGCGAGCGGCTAAGTCCCGGACTTCCTGTTTAGTGCTCGGTTATTGACTGGTAGAAAGGGATGAGGTCCTCGGGAGAAAAGAAAACCACCCAATGAAACTGGAATAAAAGTTCACCCAAAATGAGCTGGTATGTATTTTGGTTACATAGTTCATTCGGGGTGTTAGACAAAGAATATAACCCGAAATTATATATTGTTAACGATCTAGGAGAGATCGCCTGTCGACCGGGGCTCCGGCTATTTCCTGGCAGCGCTACTCAAAACAGTATGAAGTAGAAGTTAGCGCTAGCTTGTTAAACCCGCAGCTCACGAATAAAAGCTTTCATGGTGACTTTTCTAACGCATTAAAATAACAGTTTGTTGGGACAGTTTGCACAAAAGCAGCGTCTGTCTTGTGAGACAGCTGTGTTAACATCGGGCGAAGATGTTAACTTGAAGCTAGTCGACGCTAACGTCAGTTATGTTAACGCAAGTTGCTGAAGCATTAACGAGCAAAGCTAAAATTAATTACATATGAGGGTGTAGTTGCCAATTATATCATTTTGGATACAATTAGGCAGAAAATAACTTGCCATAAGCATAGCATTGAAGCTCAATGTAAGTTATCTGGGTCAAGGGGTCAACAGTGGAGCCATTTAAAGGGATTGTTGGCAGTAATGAACTGTTTTGTGTTGCTTTTTGTACTCATGTGCAGCCAAGATAGTACTATGATGGTGTTGTGTCGGTGGTGTACAGTAGTTACGAGTAGATAATATTTACAGAAGAGTTTGTGGGCAGGTCACAGTCTGTTCATGCCCCTCACATGTGCACCAAACAGAGCAGTGGATAGATACTTTCAACTTTGTAGGAGAGCCATATGTTTATTTATTTTATTTTTTTTGATTGTGTAATACAAGTTTGACAGTTGTGTGGTGGAAACATTTACCTTAAGTTAGGCCTATTTATCCACATGGCCAGTTGAAGCTTGAAAGAAATCTCTTAACAGCACAGGTCTGGACACTTGAGATTGTCTGCATATTCAGTCTTTGTCTTAATTAAACCTGAGTTGACTTTTAGTCAGTACATCTTTGAGCTTCACAGCTTAAGGTCATTATAATAGGGAATATGAAAATGATGTACATGGTAAGTAGAGCTGCAACGATTAGTCGATCAACAGAAAATTAATCACCAACTATTTTGGTAATTGATTAATCCATTTTAGTAAATTAGAAGAAAAAAAAATCAAAATTCTCAGTTCCAGCCTCTTACATGAATATAACATAATACAAATGAGCATTTTCTGGTTTCTTTAGTCTTCTGTGTTAGTAAACTGGATATCTTTGGATTGTTGATTGTTGGTCGGGACAAAACAAGACATTTCAGGATGTCATCTTGGGCTTTGGGAAGCAGTGATTGACATATTTCACCATTTTCTGACATTTCATAAACCAAACAACTAATCAATTAATCAAGAAAAGAATCGACAAAAAGAATCTTCAGTTGCAGCCCTAATTGTAAGTTCATTTTTATTGCATGAATCTAAACACCAAGGCCTATACTTTCAAAATGAACCATACAAAGTTGTCTCTCTTTGAGGATGTGACTCTTTATAATGGTCTGTGGAGTGACTAGATTATTGTGGACCTAAGTTTACTGAATGACGAAAGGTTGTGTGAACAGTTGGTCTAGTCTACATGGATGATGTGTCTCAGATATTAGCTGAATCTGCAAGTCTTGTAATCAGAGATCTTCCAGCCAGCTGGTGACCTCCCTGAAAAAGTAAACAACAGCAGCCGGATGGCAACAAGAAAAAAAAAACATTCACAACATCCAACATCCACAACAGAATATGTTTTGTTCATTTCAGATTTTTGACTCTTCTCCCAGACAAGTTAAGTTTGTATAAATTACGTCCCAATATCACACACAATGTACAGTATTAATTGATTTTACAGGCCTACCTCAGCACCGGTGCCTGACCAAGCCCAGGTTCTCTCAGAAGACCAGTAAATTCCGCAAAAACCTTAGCACATTAAAAAATGGAAGAAATGTCAACTGAAAGATCAATTATTATGAGCTCTCAGTCCTGCTCTTTGTAGAAATAGCTGTAGTCTGAGTTGGTAAGTGTCTCTTCAGGTTTTGTCACAGGAAAATATAGCCTTGATACATTTAATGGGAAAATCAACTTTAGTATATTGTTGTATTCTACTTTCAACTTCGATTGGCCAATGAAGCAACAGGTTGCCTCATGTTTCCATGTCAGGATTTGTTTTCCTTTCCAGGAAACAGTTATCCACCAAGTTCAGCATGACATTTGGTGACTGTTTTGCTGTGTGCAAATTTGAAAAATGATTTGGGTGCACCAGAGCGAGAGACTCTGAGTTCTGACACCCGGGTTGTCAAAATACACAGATTTGCAAAGCTCTGACGCTAACAAACCTGTTATTTAATCTTTTACCTCTGACCAATCTTCGCTAATTAATTCTGGCAGTAACTTGATGACAGGACAAAATTAAAACTTGTCTGTTTTTAGGAGTTTGTTTGCCCGCTGAAGTCAGTGTCTGCACTCAGCCAAAGATCATGTGTGAGAGGTGAACCTCCACTGTGAACACCACTATACTATCGTGATTGACTTGAGAAACACCAACAGAGTGTGAAGTTGTCTTTTTAGTTTATTGTGTCTTATCAATTTCAGGCATTCTCCAAGTTAAACTTTATTCATATATCAAGATTAGCAATTTGCATGTTAATAGCTGGAACCAGGACCTCCAGTGATTGGTTCAAGAACCTTGTGAAAAATAAGGTGTGCCCAATCGAGTAAAAGCACCTCTTATTTCAGTGTATCAGATACAGGTTTAATCAATATTTAGGTAGACAGACCATATTATCATCAGGTTGGACTTGCTGTGGGCAGATACCCAGTGTTAAAGAACTCTGATTAGGATCAGGGCCAAAAAAAACCTGGTCCGGACATGCCTACTTGTTTCTCACAATTCATGAATAGAGTTTAAGAAGAAATGAGTAGAAACTAACTTATATAATAACAAACCCTTTCAGTATGTATGTGACGTGTATGTACGTTAACTCTCTTTATAATACATTACCAATTGTTAGTGTCATTTTCAGAGAAGATGGTTATCAAGCGCGCAAGACGGCGTCATTCAGTTCAGTCAGATAGTCAATAGCTGGCAAGCGACGCTTCTACCAGCACGCACCGCCAAACACAAGGTCAAGAGTGGGGTGCATGAACAGTGAAAAGAGTCCTTTATGGACTATGCTGACTGATGCATTCCAGCATGGCCTGCACACTTGCTTCTATGACGTGAGGGGTTTGACTTTGGGGTCATCGTCAGAACAATTCCACTTCCCAACATCTTCAACCGGCGCTCTGTGCTCCATGGAATATCCAAGGTCGAGTGATGCACAGTCCCTCTAATGGCGTACACATTTGCAGTTTGGTGAAAAGCCATTGGTTCTTCCAGTCGATGCATAATGTGTCCCGGATAGAGAAGACTGTTATGTCTTTGTTCATGCCTACGTGCTTACTGGATGGTAGTGACGTGTAGCCTATTACTGCAAACTTGTAAATGCAAGCTTGCTGATAATGACAGCAATATGTCACAGGGCAGTTTTTAAAGCATCTGGGCCAGAAACTTTAAGATTTACTATCTTATTCACATATTTCTTGAATTATTGGTTAGAATTAAGTTGTGTATCAGTTAAGTGAGTCCTTTGATTCAAGTACCATAGCATGTACCAAAACTTTAATAATGTGGTGATAATGTTAGTTATCAAATAGTCCAAAGAATTTAGCACTAAATATACCAAACCATTGAAGCCAATATTCAGCTGAACCATTACTGGGCTTAGATTTATTTTGGTGTAACACATAAGTTTTCTGTCTTCAGCTGTCTTGCTGTTGCCGGGCCTCTGCCATGTTAGCCACTATATCTGGGTTCACAGGACCTGACGCACCAGTGTTTCTAAATGTGACAGCCCCTACAGAAATATTGCTGTGTGAAGAAACGTTGGAAATGATTCTCACAGTGACTACCATCCTCCCTCTTTCTCATTCTCTCCCTCTGGTTGCCTGCTTTATTTTCCCTCTCTCTCCTGAGCACACTTCACTCGGTGTGTTTGCCAATTCTCACAGGCAGTTAAAGATAGTGACCACTTTCCTTTGTCTCTTTGTAGAAATGGCTATACTCTGAATCTATAACATTAAAGACTCTCTTCATTTTTTTTCTAAGCAAATATAGAATTTGTTACATTTAAAGGGAAAATCCATCCTAATATAGTTTCACTTGAACTCCTGGCAAATCCTGTCGTGGTCAGCTATGCCAAAACGGGTGGTAAAAGAGAACATTGAAAGCAAATATTTGAATACATACATTCATGGTGCATTGACGGCAGTTTGGAAGACTGTAATGTTTATACTCAACTCTTCCCGTGGGTTTTTGCAATGGGTGTCATGATTTTCTCCCCGACACACCCATCAAATGGGAACAAACATCAAAAGCTGTTGGTAAATGTTGTGCAATGTTGGTAGAAAACCAAAAAAAAATTGTCCAACCTAAAACTAATGCAAAATCACATTGGAGGCTTGTGCTATCCATTTAAAAAAGAAATTTAAAGGCAAAATAAAAAAATTACATCATACCTGTCGGTTTCTTTAAAATACAACCATATTGGCTGTCTTTTAGCACTGTTATGACATTACTGTGCAAACACTCTGTGGCTTCTTTTTATTTATGAGTTGTCTAATGTTCTCTTAAAATTCAGTTATAAAATAGTTAATTTTTACTACAGACACACATTGATATTGCATATATTTTTAGTTAAGCTTTATTCAATGTTACACAAAGAAATCATCCCACACAGACACGCTAATTAAATATTCACAGCTATTAAAATATAAGCAAGAAGAACTTAAAAGTCCCTCGGAGGAATGAGTCTTCAATTTGTGTTTCAGTTTATTCTAGTAGTATTAGTATATACAAGTCACTTGTGTAGCTGTGTGTAGTTTTAGTCTCTGCCTTAACTGCGGATTTATTATTCACAAATACTGGAAAATCATGAGGGCATAAGCCAAACACAGGAATACTGCATTAGCAGTAATACTGCATTAGCAAAGTGGAACAGTGGTCACAACAAGTAGGCGCTCACTGGCTGAAAGAGTTAATGTACTTAACCCTAGAAACTAGTGTGCAACTCATAAACCTTTGGTGATTGGTTGGTCCGTGTCAGACTTGGCTGAATGAATTGTTAAGTGGATGTTTCCCGACTTAAATCTCATTGTAAAAACTGAGTTTGCTTTTGGAGGTTGACACTGAATTGATGACACTTTGAACAAAATGAACAAAACTTGTATTTCGTTGGAAACACAGGCGCCTGATACTGTATCACTGGCCTATGTGAAGGGATTGTTCTGTTTTAGCAACAGCTTAAATTTTTTAACTTTGAGCACAAAATTAAGTTATTTGTCAAAAAATATTTGGTGAACAGTGTGGCTAATCAATATTGTCAAGAAATGACATGAAAAATATGAAATATCTTAAAAATGCCAAAATACACTGGAGGGGGCTTCGAGTTTACATTCAAAGAACTCTTTTAAATTATGCTGTTGTCATATTTTAGGAAAAGGGATTCCATACAATTTCAAACACAGCTACTTTACAGTATGTGCATATTGTATAGTACGTAGTGTGATCTTAATGTTTATCTTGATCAGGTAATCCGAGAACTGTGAGTCACCTAAAACAGAGCTGAGTAATTTCTGTGGGTATTTTCCGTGTTGGCTCACGCAGATGATGACATAGTGGGTGAAACTACTTTCCTGAGCCAAAAGCAACAAAATGCTTTTAGGCTTCACAGATTTGATGATTCTGAAGAATTAAGTGTCTTCATAAATCTTGAAAATATTGATACTTGAGCCATGAGTGAAATTTGTTCTCTCTCTTTCTCTATCTCACTCGCTCTCTCTATATATATTTTTTTATATGTATTTTTTACTTAATCCTCCTTTTTGACCATGTTGAGTTTTGTGATTGAGCTGTCATCAAAAGGATCCCCCCCACACATCAGTAGCGTTCCCTGGTTGCACAATGAGGCCCTACATCACACCCTCTCTTTTCCATCTCATTAGTCTACACACCTTTCTTTTGACGCAGCTGCTGCCTCACCCTGCCTGTCAGTAGCAACTGTCCATCATATAGCGTAGATTTCAGGCTATTAGTGTCACATCAAGACAAGGTACAGCCAAATGCATTGGAAAGGCAGTGTTTTCTGTCTTATGGATTCCCAAAGCACTCTGATGCTCGGCAGCCAACTTATTAAGGCACAAGCAAGGTTTTGAAAAAGGGGATAAAAGATTGTGTTTTAACTAAGAAGGAAATATGTTCTTTTTCTTCTACCAAAACTATAGTGGGGATCTCGGTGTGTTTTTCTTTCAAGAGTGTAGAAAAGTTTGTATTTCATTCTAAAACATATGTACAACTACTGCAGTTGTTGAGTCCCATCATATTAACGTGTTTTTGAATATAAAAGGTGAAATAGGCTCGCCATTTTTCTGATGGTACAGTATAACTTGTGCATCTGTGTTTGATTGCCAGATGGGGTCATGCCATAAAGCCACACAGAGAAGAGGGGACAACCGCTTCTGTTTAGTGATCTGCCTGCAATGGGAGCCAGATGTGTTTAGTTTTGACATGAAGTTAATGTACATGGCTTTGAGTGCACACTTGAGAGCAGCAGGGATTAACAGCTTCAGATTGTCCATGTCAGGGATCTGAAAGAGGAGCATGTTCACCTTTTAGACTTGAACCAACCTCTAGTTACCCATCATACAACTGATGACTCAGTAATTCCGCCTTCTAGGTATGCAGTTGCTTATATCTGTCAACTTTGTTTTTTTGTGTGTGTGTCATTTCAGGATTCCCTTCAAGATTGGGCAGCCAAAGAAGCAGATTGTTTCTAAAACTGTAAGTCACTAGAACAAAGGTTCACTCAATTCAGTCGTCACTCGGCTTAGTGCAGAAAATGTAATCAAGGTACATGTAAAAATAAAACTTGCTTTAAAGTAGTGTTATAAATGTTTAGCTCTAGTGGTAGAGCTTCTCAAACGGTATATAAAATATAAATATGTCTAAATAATGTCCTCAATGTGCCACAGTGGAAAGACTTTATGGATGCCAATTTGTCTGAGCCATGCAAGGGGGCAGAGGTGGTTACCTTGAAGTGACAGTGAGTGGGTGTTCTCCTTACCGTTGAAAACCACTTCCACTGTAATGGGTCTGTGGCCCAGTAGTCACTGTCAGACTGGCTTTCCAGCTTCCTGTACCATCCTAGGCAAAAACCAGGGAGTGGGTTAAAGGCAGCCCAGTTAGATGATCCACTAGTGACAAAGTGTCAACTGCCTCCCTCGTTGTTTTGGCCACTGTGTTTATGTCCAGGGGCCCACAGGACCACAAGACAGGAACCCATGCTGCCTCTGTAAACTGCTTGGCATGTTTTAGAGACATGGTTGGACAAGCTGTATTATCCCTTTTCAACCTTGGAAACTTGATGTACTGAAGTATTTTACCATAATTTGAACTGCAGAATCCAAGGTCCTGTTAATGTAGTAATAATAATAATAGAAACATTTTAATGTAATGAAGATTTACAAGCTCCAGGAACTGTTCAGACCACAAACAAGCACCAGTTGTTGCAAGTATGTATTAAGTCTCAAACCACTGGTCACTTTTCAATTTACCAAACGTCATCATTCTTCAGATTATGTAGAAATGTAATTAGGAGTTTAGCCCCCAAATGCGTTCCTGACTTAGTTGCTGGGACTTGTATATTCTCGGACTGTGTGGTCGAATAGGGCTAAGTAATTTTGTGTTCATACCTTGTGATTAACAGTTTGCTTTGATTAAAGAACAGAAAGAAATGAACACACATGTTAAATAATGAAATACCTGAATTTTACATGAAATGTGTTCTTTTTTTTAGGTTGAAAGAGACTTCGAGCGAGAATATGACAAGCTCCAAAAGTAAGTTTGCATTTTGAACCAGGGTCTATATTAAGGTAGGCAATTATTGAGGTTCCTGTATGTGGTATTCATATGTCTTTGGATAGTTTTTGATTCTAAGAGTTCAAATGGATTAAAAACCTACCCTAACCCTGGTGCCTTATGTTTGTTGAAAGGTCATTTCTCCCACTCTATATCTGTGCCCACATAATACATTTTCTTTTTCAGGAAGTACTGTTTAAAATCTTAAACCCAGTCACCCGTCAGAGGTTCCCTTGTGTTGAAATGAAAACATTATAGTTCAAATATCTTGGTCAAAACGATGTCAGTAAAATAGGATCTCAAACATTATTAAAACAAACTGTAGTAGCAGAAAATTGCTCTGAACTCACTTCTCATGTATAAATACTTTTTAACAGCTGTTAAGTAAACTTTTCCCCGAACAATATACAGTATAATGGGGAGTTATGTTGGATATTTTCCCCTCCCTCTCAAAGAGGTAAGTCTATGCACCACCCACATGGTAATATAAATGATGTAGATCTGAAAACATTGGAAGATATCTTATGTATGAATATCCAAATTTAGATAGTTATGCATTTTTTAATTAATGTACATTTTGAATTAACATGTAGGTATTTTGGCTTCACGTGTTTACAAAGCACTTTGAGAAACTCACACTTTCCTCAGTATACAGTCATACAGTTTCTTTGTCCCACACAGTTTGCCAACCCCTGCCATGTTTGGTCACTTTTTTTTTCAACTTTGAATTGTGAAAGGATCCACGTTTGAGTTATTGAGTTATTGTCTGAAATTAGACATTGGGAGAGACAGTTTACTTTCCATTAGAAATACAGTGTATTACCCTCAACCTCTGAATTTAGGTTCAAGACAAAATTTATAATCTTATGAAATTTCTTGTAAACACATCATTAGTGTTCATAAATTCAGAAAAGCTCAAATGTTGAAGCATTTCGTTGATTTTTGGTTGTAAACACTGATGGCATTTCTATAAGTAACCCTGATGAATTTAGAAACTGTTAACAGCTATTGTTTAATCAACCTATTTTGAATTGAGTAACATACAGTCAGTGTTTCTTTGAAACAAAGCAGAAAGGGGTTTCAGACCACATAAGCACCCAAGACCTGAAAGCTCATTGCATCTGGGCTTTCTCTTGCTGTGAGGCTAAGGTTAAAGAAACTCCCCGAGGGCTATGCAGAATGAGTGGGAGCTCAATTTTACTCTCAGGTTTTGTTGAGTAGGAGGGCCCTTTATCAGAAAGGTGTGGTGCTATTAGACCTTATAGATGAGTCAGAGCAGTAGGCATGTACAGACATTTAGAGTCTCCACCCAAGAGATCCATATCGGCGCATCATGGTGGATCTGCAGCCTAAATATACTTCGTAGGACTTCACTATGATTCCTGTTTCTGCATTCTCGTCTGGCCAATGTGTTGTGTAATTTGTCTTGCAATTTTTTGTGGTGTTATTTATATTAAAATTTGAAACAAATATAACTGCTATGCACACAGCAGCATGTTTCTCAGAGCTAAACTTGAGCCCGACCAATACTGGATTTTTGAGGTCGATACTTGGGGGCAAACTATGTAACAGCGACACTGTTTTAAAATGATCTCAAACGTATCGTCAGTATTCCTTAACTGCAATCTCTTGTTATTTATTGGCCGACATATGTGCCGATAGTGATAGGATAGCTAATGTCAGTCGATATATGTCAACCAACTTTTCAAGATCAATATGTTTTAGCAAGGGTGTGAGAAAATTACATGGTATTTGGCATGAATAATTCTGTTTGATGCACGCATGCCAAGTTGAATTTCTAGAGTAAATATTGTAATAAATAAATTTAATGTATTGAAATTCATGTACACAAGGTCTGATAGGATTCTTTTGGCTTTTAGCGGTGATGTCTACTGAACTACAGTTGCTGACCTGGTTTTTGTGTGAGTGGCAATGACCACTGACCTTTGGGTTACCTCCCCAAAAAGAAAAGTCTGGTGTGACTAGTCAAACGTAAATAATGGCCATAAATATTTTAATCTTCTAAGCAGTTGAATAATTAATTGTGAAATTTCATCACCCCTGAAATTTTAATGCTGAAATTTAAATACCACTGAAAGATTTAGTTTACGGACATGGCCAAAAATATTGGTACCCTTCCATCTTGTTACAAAGAACTCAATTTCTCTGTATTAAGTTGAAACTGTCAAGTATATGGTATCCATCATTCTTTATCTCACATTGAATATAACTGAAACTTTGCTTTTGATTTGCAACTTAACATATTATTTAAAATAAAACAAATGAAAAATGAACATACCCTTAATATTTTGTAGCAAAGCCTTTAGAGGCAATGACTGCAATCAAGCACTTTCTGTAACTCTGAATGAGGTTTCTACACTTTTCCACTGGTAGTTTGGCCCACCCTTCTTGAGCAAACTGCTCTGTTCTCTCAGGTTTGATGGGTGTTGTCTCCCAACTGCTAGTTTCAGCATTTTCCACAGATGTTCAATGGGATTCAGATCAGGACTCATAGCAGTTTTTTCTTCTCATTCACTCTTGGGTGTTTTTTGATTTATGTTTGGGGTCATTATCCTGCTGGAAGACCCGTGACCTGCAACTAAGACACAGCTTTCTGACACTGGGCTGTATGTTTCGCTCCAAAATGCCTTGATAGTCCTCTGATTTCATTGTGCCTTGCACAGATTCAAGGCACACACTGCCTGAGGCAGCAAAGCAACCCCAAAACATCACTGAGCCTCCTCCATGTTTCATGGTAGGCATGGTGTTCTTTTCTTTGAAGACTTCATTTTTTTTCTTCTGTAAACATAGGGTTGGTGTGATTTACCAAAAATTTTGTTTCATCTGTCCAAAGCACATTCTCCCAGAAGGACTGTGGCTTGTAAACATACATTTTGGCAAAGTCCAGTCTGGCTTTTTTGTGTCTCCCTCTTAGAAGTTGGGTCTTCCTGGGTTTTCTACCATGGAGCCCATTTTCATTCAGACAGCGATGGATGGTGCGACTTTAAACTATTGTACCTTGAGCTTGAAGATCAGCTTGGATCTGTATTGAAGTTTTCCTTGGTTCTTTCTCGACCATTCGAGCAATCCTTCTGTTCAATCTCAGGCAATGAGTTCTTGCGACTGCATACAGAGATGTTGGCTACAGTTCCATGGGCCTTAAACTTCTTAATAATATTGGCAACAGTGGTCACAGGAGCATCAAGCTCTTTGGAGATGGTCTCGTAACCTTTATGTTGACCATGCTTGGCTATTACCTTTTTTCTGATCTCTCCAGACCACTCTCTAGTATTCCTTCTGTTTTCCATGTTCATTGTGATGCACACAGTGGCACAAAACAGCAGAGTGAGTAATTTTCTCCTTTTAAACTGGCTGCATGAGTGATTATAAGATCGAAAACACCTGTGATACTAATTAAAGCACAATAATCTGCTTAAAGTATCAGTACAAATCAATTATTTCTTATAACTTCTAAAGGGTGCCAATAATTTTGTCCAGGCTATTTTAGAATGTCTTGCATGAATTCATTTATTTTCACAACTTTTTTGTTTTGTTATACTGCAAACTAAACATTAACATGCATTGATAATAAAAGATATTTTAATTGAACACTGTTCAGGGCGAATAGTGCATTACTTTAATAAAATGCAAGGGTACCAATTATTTTGGCCATGTCTGTTTGTGGTCTGGATGCCCCTCTTTAAAAATTTCAAACGTATTTTCCAGTGTATATATTTTTTAGGTTTTACAAATTCAGATGGAAAATCCAACTACTCAGTATTCACAATCTATATTCAAATTGCTCTAATTTAATGAGATTAATATAGATAAAATAAATAAACTAAAAAATATAGTAAGGTCAAACAATCTCATTGTTCAAATTCACACTAAAATTCAAGATGAAAGATTTAAATCTGAACATCTAATATACCAAGGACAAGCAATAGAGTCAGGATGGAATTTAAAACTATTTAAAACTAAAAAGAGTCTTAAATACGCAGTTGATGGCTGCATACATGATATGTTAAAAGACTGACTAAAACTAAAAAAAGGTCAATGTGCTCAGCAGTTGATATTTGAAGAAGATATAGAAATAAAGGAGCAGCATTCTTCTTGTATTGAAGGATAGCTACATAGCTTTAGTAATATAGCAAAGTATGATAAGGAAAATGATAAATGTTATTTCAGTCTATCATAGCCATGTTTGGATGTTTACTATAGAAAAAATATACTTGGCAAGCAAAACTGAGGTTATATATATGCTTTAATGTGTATTTGCATGCAGTATTTATGTCACTTTAACAAGAGAAAATACTATGAAGATGAGGACTGACCCTTGAGTTTGACTAATGTAACGCCATATTGGATAATGTTTGCTGGGCTTGCTGTAGTGTAAACTTCCCCACATCCAATACGGACCAGGGCAGATCCGCTAATATCCACCTTAACTCTGCTATAGTATCCAGGATATGATGTCTTCCCATACAGTGGGGGAATATTACATAGTGGATGGTCCAGTCCCAAACGTGGCTTTTTGTAACGTAATCTGTAAATTTACAAATAAAGGTATTTATAGATAGGAAAAAGGGGAGGTTTAGGACACATAAATTCAGATTCATGGATTCCTTTTCAACAGGGCAAGACAACACATCAGATACATAATATGGCAGTGTAAGAGCTAAGAGACATGACACATAGAAAAGAAACAAGATCACACAATTGTATGGCTGAGCAGAAGACACCACTGAGACTGAGACTGAGAAAAAGAAAATTCAACTTAATAGAAAATAAATAACTTAGTAAACACAGCACATAGACAAAATACTTCACTGGCAGATGGAGTAGGTTATTGAGTGCCACAGGTCTATATGACTCTTAGGGATTTGAGCTGATGTTTTATCATATATGCAGAGGTCTCGGGGTCCTTTAATGAAGGAGATGTAATTTGCCTACTAAGTATAATA
The DNA here is from genome assembly GCF_914725855.1 of Thunnus albacares. Taxonomy (NCBI): domain Eukaryota; kingdom Metazoa; phylum Chordata; class Actinopteri; order Scombriformes; family Scombridae; genus Thunnus; species Thunnus albacares. The sequence goes on along the minus strand of NC_058107.1, from coordinate 15,989,448 downwards.
TTTCTCCACCTGGTTGATCAGTCTAAAAGAGAAACAATCATGGGCTGCCACAATACCCATCTGAGAGAACTGCACCCTGGTTGGTGGTAGGTTGGTCGCCTTCCATTCTGTGAACTTTCTCCCCAGCATAAGGGAAGTCTGGACCCAGTCCGCCTGCCTTGCAAAGACGGCTTTTAGGGGGAGAGGATCACCCAGAACAAACAGTCTTGGGCAGAATGTGATGTCTAATTTAAGGATCAGTTTGATTTTCTCATGATCTGACCAGAAGGATCTGCTCTGACCACAATATTTGTACAAACAGGCAGGACCACAACATATGGAGGAGTGTACCAATACTCCCCCACACCTCCAGCAATTCAGACTGTCCCTTAATTTCCCCCTGTGTAACCTTGAGGGGGACTAGTATACCCTGCTCATTATTTTAAACTGTACTAATATTCAGGTACATGGGTTTAAAAATAAAATGCTTCACTGCTATAAATTCTGAGGTATTTACATTTCAACTTAAAGTATTCAGTCTTCATAAAGTTTCACAATTAGGTATTCAGTTGCTCATAAGACACTAACCTTTATGGCCATTATTTGCTTCCATAGATACTTGTTCATTATCTGGTGTCATACACAGTGTTTGTGTGTGGTAGTCATATAAAATACAGTAAGGTCTTTCTACATTTCAATAGGCGATGTGACTTGATGGTTATGGCTGCACAGGCCCAACATTGGGGCACTGGAGCAAGGAGCAGCAGCTGTTCCACAAGGCCACTCTATTAGCACCTTTTGGAAAGAGACTCCAGGGCTCACCTGGCACTCATCCAGAATGACTCTGTCACTGTCAGTGCTGACAGAGTAGTGAAGATGCAGCGGCATTGTGCAACACATTCTAAAGTACTGGAACCAGAGTTTCACATGCACAAACAAGCATTGCATGAACACATCTTGAGCATACAAGCTTTGGTCTCGGAGCATGTTAGTTTGTTTACATAGTGAGAGTATCTCACCCACTGTCATGCAACCCAATCTCCATGATGGGTAGGATGTTGCTATTATACTGTTATTTTCCCTTTCTTTTCTCTATACTGTAATAATGTTTTACATTATGCCCTCCATTGAATCCACTGACATCAGAATCACATTCAAAGCAAAGTCTACTTATGAAGTTGCTCAACTGTGTCTTCTTGCTGCCATCACAAAGAAAGATGATAGTCTGACCATATATCAGTATTTCCAGATGTTTTTAAAAATGTCAGACACAATTTTAAGTTTGCAGGTATGACTGAAAACATGATTGTTACATGATGGCTGCATGGAATACATTGTCTGAAATAGACTTGTTATATGTTCTCAACAAAACAGGATAATTGTGTTTTTGTGTCTGATGTGACAGTAGACTGAACTCTTATGTTTGTGTGGCAAATCTCACAGTACATTAATTATCTCTGGTCTTCATGTACCCTAAAATGTATTTACTTAGGCAGTCTATATTACAGAAACAAGATGAAGCTCTTGAATTAATAGATACCTAATCCTGCCTGAAGTATTGCAAATAATATTGACTATAATGTGAGTAGCATTTGCTGCAGCTAGGAAAGGCCATTTCTAAATATCTGAAATGTAGATTTTGATTACTTAAGAGGAAGGTTGACATAGCTTATGAGACCCAGTTATATATAATTGGTGAGAGGGACAGAAGAAGTTACTGTGGAGATTGTTCTGACAGAATGTTTCTTCCTGTGGTGTGAACAATAAAGGATGGAGTTACATCATTTACTCTAAATGGCATTTTTGGAACAACCTCCATCTGGTCTGTGGCGATTCTGTGTAAAATCCTAAAATATGTCAAGACAAACAAAAGCATGTAGAAGACAAGTTATGATTGGAAATAATTAATAATTTTTGACTACCCTCAAACCCTGCATCCTTAAAGTTAAATCACACATCCTTTCTAATCAAGTGCAATCTGACTGGGGCTAACAAGTTCTTGTGCTGTTTGACACCATATGCTGTTTCAATATAAGTGCACATTTGTAACCAAATGTATGAAATGGCTGGATTGTATTGTATGGGTTTCAGAAATTTGAAAATTAAACGATTAGTTGATTTAATCGATTAGTTGATTGTCAGAAAATTAATCACCAACTATTTTAATTATCGATTAATTGTTTTGAGTAATTTTTTTCCAGATTCCAGCTTCTCAAACAAAATTATTTTCTGGTTTATTTAGCCTCTATGATAGTAATCTAAATATCTAAAACTGTAATTAACATTGTTCACAATTTTTGGACATTTATAGACCAAACAACTAATCAGTTAATTGAGAAAATAATTGACATATCTATCAATAATGAAGTGTTAACAAACAGTGTTGGGGGAAAAAGAAAACCAGGCACATTCTTGTTTGGTTCATACATCTGTGTGTATTCTACAAAAGCCTATACAATTCTTGTTTCCTGACTGCTGAACAATTAAAAAAATACTGTCAAAACCCGGTATTTTGTATTTGGAGGCATCTGAATTCCATTTTTGGTTTGCAGTTTGCATTGGCTCAAACAGCCATATTTGTGTTACTCATGTATTTACGTCTTGTGTCCAGTATCCATTGTGCCCCCACAGAAGTCCTATCTTTGTAGATAGTATAGGCTCTCAAAGCAAAGATGGAAATGAAACCCCACCATGTTCTCTTTTTCATCAAACCAGGAGAAGTGATATGACAGTGGTCTCAGGGGAGATTCTAAACCCCTCATTTTCCTTAATTGATATAATGAATGGCATGTGTTTTCAGCCTCCATAGTCTGGTAATTGCCATTTTTAACACCCATCAATGGAGTATGTGCAGTGGAATGATTGAAGACATTAATGCTTTTGAGCGCAAATGTAGTTGACAGTAACAAGAAGGATTCCCTGTATTGTTAATTAGCTAACGGATGTTATAATAACATTTTATGTGGAATCAATGAAATGTGTAATTCCTTCTTGAACCATGTTTTCTTATATACTAATTTCCTTTTCTGGGTTTTTCTTTGGGCGTTTTCTTTGTCCATGTCAGCCCCTCTTGAGTGAATGGAATATATTATGAATTATATATAGATTATTATTATACTCACCAGCTACTTTATTAGGTACACCTGTTCAACTGCTTTTTAACGCAAATATCTAATCAGCCAATCTTGTAGCAGCAACTCAATGCATTTAGGCATGCAGACATGGTCAAGACAATCTTCTGAAGTTCAAACCAAGTATCAGAAAAGGGAAGAAAGGCGATTTAAGTGACTTTGAATGTGGCATGGTTGTTGGTGCCAGACGGGCAGGTTTGAGTATTTCAGAAACTGCTGATCTAATTGGATTTTCACGCACAACCATCTCTGGGGTTTACAAAGAATGATCTGAAAAAGGGGAAATATCAAGTGAGCGGCAGTTCTCTGGACGGAAATGCCTTGTTGACGGCAGAGGTCAGAGGAGAATGGCCAGACTGCTTCGAGCTGATAGAAAGGCAACAGTAACTCAAATGACCACTCGTTACAACCAAGGTGTGCAGAATGAGCATCTCTGAACACACAACTAGTTGAACCTTGAAGTAGATGGGCTACAGCAGCAGAAGACCACACCGGGCGCCACTTTTTTCAGCTAAGAACAAGAGACTGAGGCTACATTTCGCATTGGGCTCACCAAAATTGAACAATAGAAGATAGGGAAAAACATTGCCTGGTCTGATGAGTCTCAATTTCTGCATGGCATGGCTCCATCCTGCCTTGTATCAATGGTTCAGGCTGGTGGTGGTTGTGTAATGGTGTGGGGATATTTTCTTGGCACACTTTGGGCCCCCTAGTACCAACTGAGCATTGTTTAAACACTACAGCCTACCTGAGTATTGTTGCTGACCATGTCCATCCCTCACATCACAAACTTGCTTAGGAAAGTGACAAGGAGGGAGTCCATGCAAGTGTATACTTAAAACAAATATAATATTAAAACTAAATCTAACAAAACAAGGTGTTTTGTTAGATTTAGGAGAACCATATTACACTTGCGACCCTCCACTGTCAGCCAATGTCCAGAAGGCAGGGTCCAAAACAGTGGGAGGGGCGTCACAATCCCTTATGACCATAGTGTACTCATCTTCTAATGGCTACTTCTAGCAGGATAAGGCGCCATGTCACAAAGCTCAAATAACCTCAAACTGGTTTCTTAAACATGACAATGAGTTCACTGTACTCAAATGGCCTCGCCAGTTACCAGATACCTCAATCTGTGCCACAAAGAATTAAGGCAGTTCTGAAGGCAAAAGGGGGTCCAACCTGATACTAGCAAGATGTACCTAATAAAGTGGCCGATGAGTGTAGTTATGATATGGGTGTGGATGGCATTTTTTCACCATATTCCCATTCCTTTTCATTATTTGTTATACATGTTCATCCCCTATTTTCCATTGTTGTCAGAGTTACTGATGCCTTACTGTATTACTGGACGAGAAGGTGGCTGATAATCATTCTTCTTCTTGTCTTGCAGGCTGGAGGATCAGACGAAAAAGCTTCACAAGGACATGAAGAAAAGCACTGAGGCTGATTTAGGTGTGTTCTGACACCAACATGTGTGTTACCGCCTGGGGTGCTATTGATCTCCACTTGTTCACCAACATACTTGATGTTGCTCGGCAGGTTTTTCGGGGCTAGAAAGACGTTTGGTTGTCTTGGTTTGTTTGGTGGTGCGTCAGCTCTCTGAACGACTCAACAAATGAGACGAGAGAGTGCGGGCCTCCGCCTTAATCTTTTATAGGTTTTTCCAGGCTATCATAGTGTGTGTGTTTTGGATTTATGAGTGTATTGTTTTGCGCAGTGTTCACTTATGGCTCAATTTGTCTACCCTCACTGATTCCATTTATTCACATGTTTGTCAGCCACAAAAAAGCATGTTTACTTTTCACTTGCTTATTTGTTGATTTTGGAGTTATGTATTTGGGAAGTAGCAGCAGACATGGCCTGTGGTAAGTAGTCAGTTGTGGGGGTGGAGGAGTTGGGATGGATGGAGGAGTGAGAGGCTTCTTCATTTCCTCTCCTTTGTGCTCTGGAATATGGATGTCTGCATCATCAAAGTGTCATAGCCGTCAGGCCCTCATTATCGTTAATGGATTCCATCTGTTGCACAGGTCCCGTCTCCACCAAGTGCTACCAAACAAAGAACTGGACCTACTCCGCATGTCAGCACTGTATTATATATACTGCTTTCTATATCGACCATCATTTATCAAGTCAAGGGTGGTGATATGCAGAGCTCTACTTGAACTCACTGACAATTAGCTGGTGAGGGACGATAATATCTTTTAAGGGCTTCTCCAGTTCACAGTTTCAATTAGGCTAAGTAACAGGAGGCGAAGAAAGTGGCAGGGATAAATGTGCTATCATACTGAGGAATTGTTCATGCTGTTTCAGCTCCAGGTGATTACAAGGGACATGAGCATCAGTGAGTAGACTAATAAATCACTACCCTCGGATCACCTTTTGATTTCCATGACCCCTATAATCAACTTTTTTCTCTCAGTCAAGGTCAAATCAAGCAATTTGTTACTTGTCAAATGGAGAGAAATGCAGAAATGCTACACCTAGGTAATTGATTGGTCTAGAGAAAATCCCAAGGGAGTGTGAAAAGAGACCAGTGAGTGTTCCAGATCCCGACGAAGCCCATTTTCACCACAGCCTCTCCTGTCAGCTTGTGTCTCCTCAGCGCAGCTCATTTATTTTGACAGTGAAGCCATAATCTGATGTGTGCTCTGTGTCTAAATAAAATGGCATGAGTGCAGATTAACAGTAATTTGTGCTGTCAGTGTAGAAACATTGCAAAGATTCTTGGTGCTCTGGTGAATATTCAACACGGCAGCCAGCCCGACCACCCCCTCAGATTTTTACAATGGGGGTAGCACTGTGCCATTCGACTTTTACTCTTCAGTTCTTTCCCAAAAGCTCACTTTTGGAGACCCTACCAAACACACAAACACAGAGATTAAATGCTGAGAACTTTAGTATAATCCTGTTCCCATGTTTCAAGAAAAATGAAATAAATCTGGCGTTGAATTGCATTAGAATGTGTTCATCTAGAAGTGTAGATGGGGACATCCAATTTTGTGGGCCGTAATACACATGATTGTTGTTTTACATAGTTTAACAATGTTTCAACAATATTCTCTACTTCTTGTGTGTCACAGCAATGTCCAAAGCAGCGGTGAAGATCTCTGCAGACCTGCTGAGCAACCCACTGTGTGAGCAGGACCAGGCATTCCTGGAGTCCATGACTGCTTTAGATACGGCCATGAGAAGGATGGACTCCTTCAACCAGGAGAAGGTCAGACTTAATCCTGCAGATTGATCACACTTTCAATTTTTAGTCTCACTCTTCTTCTGTTTTGTCTGCTTTGCATTCTTGGCTCTTGCCATTGGTATTAGATTGGTATCTGGGGAAATGTCTTTCTTCAGACATACAAATTAGGAAACAAGATGAGTTTTTGTTGGATGCATGTTTTCATATTTGTCAATATTGTGCAGCCTGTAGACTAAAATCTATCCGTATGTCTTTCCCTCTGCTGTTTTTGAAAAGCATCTGTGGCATCATCCTCTATAAGCTCAAGCTACTGGTTATCAGCTGTGAAAATTGATGCATTTGTGACTCACTGGTGTCTAAAATAACTCATACAATGGAAAGGCCTTTTCTCAACAGGAAAATATGCCCTGCCACAAAATTCATAGAAGTTACTCTGTTCACAGCCTGAGTAGTGAACAAGTCTGTTGTATTGCTTGTATACTACGCATTTTGCTATACAATTTTTTCATCAACCGTTCACTCCATACAGTGAAAGGCTGTTTTTTACTTCATGAATAAGAGCAACTGTGATCAGCTGGAATTTATAACACAAAACATATATAAACCTCTTAAATCCTTCCTGCTACATTTTTATTTGTAGCACTAAATAAAAGATCATCCAGGGAATCACCGAAGTTTCAGACTGTACTAACAGCAGTGACATTGCCATCCATAGAGCCACACCACTAGTGTGGCCAAATCACAGCTTTCTCCTGTGTTTTCTCTCTTGCACATTTTGTTGTTTGTGTTTTAATATTTAGAGTATTTGTTGATTTGAACCGTATTTCTCGTCATGTTTGTGCTCTTGCTGCTGTATGTGTTTTGTCCAAAGGGGAAACAGTAGTTATGCAGACATTTCTTGTCAGAACTGTAAGCAATACAGCGTAATCTTGCCTGCTCTTCCACAGCTGTACTTTGTGAAGATCTCTTCTTTGGCTGTCAGGCCTCTTCAGATTATTTGCCGGGGTGCACTTCAGCTTTTGATTAGAATCATCGCCACAGGTAGCTATAATGTGAATCATAGTGGCACCGCATGTGTGCATGCTCAAGGCACTACACTGTGAAGGACTTTTAAAGAGTAAAAAATACAGGAGAACACAGGAGATCACACTAAGGCATATACCGATTGACTTTTTTCCATCTGTGTTTTCTTGACTCATTGCCATGCTGTTATGTGTTCTGGGCTGTTCACATTTGTTGCCTTAAAATATTCCCCTTTCTTTTCACATTTTATTGTGAACCAGAATGATTTCATAACCTTTTCCATAACAACGATCCAACAAGGTGGAGAAATGAATATCTCTCTAAAAAGTGGATGATTTGTTTTCATGGTAAAATTGTAATGTAGCGTGTTACACATCATCTGGATTTATCAATTTGGGGTTGAGAGGACATGATATCTATTTTCTGTGAAACGTCAGGATCATTACTCAACCGCCATCAAACCCTGTTCCCCTAGATAAGTGAGTGCTCTGAAGCGGCAGTGTCTGCTACAACCAAAACTCCTAGTGAAAGGTTAAGTCCTCTGTCATTAAACCTAATTTTAAAATAAAGATATTGTCAATCTAGTAGTATTAGTTGGTGAGCAAATTCCACCAAAGTGAATTAAATACTAGATTTGTATTTCAGGCGTGATGTCATGTTGAGGATTTTCTTTCAACTTTGATACAAGAGCTACTTAAATGTCACATAGATAAATAACATTATTCCATTTAATATAAGTATGCTAAATATCTAGAGTGAAGTTTAAACTATATAACTATACTATACTGTAACTATAGCAGTCACTTTTGTTTATTCGCTTTCTTTTTCAGCTTTAACATACCAGTCTTTCAGACTGGCTTTGCGCACAGCTCATCAAATTTTACAGGAGCCGTTTTGAGTGACTAGACAAAGTAGAATGTGGGTTGGATTGAGCGTGTGGGTTTGTGACCCGGGATGCGTATGTTCCAGGACTTGGCTTGGTCGAGTGCCCAGGAGCGCACTCCTGCCAGTTTGACTGTTTTCAGGGGTAGAGTAACTTTTACATTCTTCAGATTTCATAGAATATCTTTTTTTTCACTGTATTTCATATTTGGAACTGAAGGAATTTTTTTAACCGTCACTGCCACGGACACTTGACTGTCACCGGATAACAGATGGTGTAATGGGTCCATTCAACCCACCTCTTTTCTACGGCATTTGAAGACCATAGTTTGAAGGTAGACTTCTTCAGTATCAAGGTTTATCTGCTCACCTCCATCCCCTTTTTCCTGGTAGCTCTTTCACTGGATCCTGCTTGACCTTTCACTGCACTACACAGTACCCTCATCATCTCAGTCATCTCTCATTTGAATGCAATTTTCTATTTTCACATGTCTTGTCTTCATAGTGAAAAATAGTGGACTCATTTCCTGGCTCTAAAGAGTGCAGCTTTCCTGTTCAGCACTGACTGGGATGTGTTTGACAGTGATTCAGCCAGGCACTTTGATCCCAGTACAGTTTCTCACTTGTGGAGGACAACAGTCGCCAACTGTATTGACGTGGTTGTACTTTTTTAACACACTTTCATCCGGAGTGGATTTTGACAGCTAGGTCACACCTGATATTCTCTGCACTTCTTTCAGTCTTACTAAATAAAAATCCTAACACTGTTCAGTTCCAGGTTTGGGCTGGGCAGTGTGTTTCCTTTTGTAAAGTGGCTAAAAGTGAGCTAAAGGCAAAATAGTGATTGTGAGCACTTTTTGGTCAGTCTGCTATATGGAATATCACCTCAGGTTTGCTAGGTGTTTTAAAATCCAGCACAGCTCACTGCAATGCTGCTCCAGCTTCTCCCTTCAAGCTGACTGTTGATTCTGACGGCACCAACAGCAAACCCTATCGCTCCAGCAAAACAGACACAAAAGCATCCACCCTTTGCTCTTCTCCGTGTTGAGACGAGATGTTCCGCCGCAGGGCCCGCAAGTGAGAGAGCCAGCAGATAAAACGTGCAGCGATAATGAAGGCAGCAGTGGCCCAGGTCTGTGTGTTTATTTCTGGGGCTGAGGAGGGCGCACAGCCCCGCCGGCACACTGCTGCCGAAGCTGAGCCCCAGTGTAGATGGCGGCAGCGCAGTAGAGGATGCTCCGTTTGGAGGGATATTGATTTCCTCTGCGATCTGTGTGTATTTTTGGGAGGCCTGTGTGCCGGGATGGCCTCTGCCCCGTGACTCACTGATGGAGACTGCTGCTTGAGCGTCGGCCTCAGGCTCTGCTGGGCCTCCAAGGAATAGCTCTGCCCCCCCCCCCTCTCTGTGGGAAGGGGCAGAGGGTAGAGGGCACCAGCATGCTTAAGCAAATCTGCCGCTGTTGTTCTCCTTCCTCGCTGCATGCTCTCACCTTAGAAGCAGCGGCGCAGCTCAAGTCGGGGAGGGGGGGATGGTGTGAATATGTAAAACAAAGAAAATGTGAATTCCCATGTACTTATTTGTTATTGGTTCTCTGTTTTCCCTCAAACCACAATCAACATTTTGTACTTGGAAATCTGCCTGTGTGAAGCAGTGAGTGTTGCTGTATGTTGTCATAGATGGTCAGGGCATCTTTACAAAGCACAGCTGCGATCTCGCTTCCTTGTTGTTAGATTGTGTGATTGACTGTCCTTCCAATAGCGAGTGAACATATGATTAGTGGAGTTGCTAACTGTGCTCATGCAGCTGTCACTTCACATCTCGCTGCTTTAAATTCTCTTTCACCGTTCTTAGCGTTTTGCTCTTCACTTGACTTGTTCGCTGGGTTAACTTAGCACGCTGTCATGCTTGGAGATCTAGTAGTACCAGTCATTTTAAATCTGCAATGTAAATGACACTGGAAACTTTATTTATTGTTTGCCAACTTCTGTCGATGAGACTTGGTGCCGGGGCTGGAGGCCTCGAGATGAGATGTTCGTTTACTTCCATTTAACACCCCCCTTCCCCTCCTTCCCTCCCCTGTCGGTTCTGGCAACCAGAAGGAGAATGCAGGAAAATATAAACTGTTATTGTTAAAATGTTTGTTTGCAAAGAACTTTCATCTTGTAAGGCAGCCCACCCTCCACAGGATTTGAAATCAGTTGGGCTTTGCTTTCATGTCCGTCCCCTGACAGTTCCATCCTTTTGTATCACAAGCTCAATGAATATTCAGGGGTTTCTCCTCAGGGCTTGTGTACAATAAAAGAGTCAACGTCACGAAAGTTTCTTTGCAAGCCCCCCCTCTCCCCTCCCCTCCCCTTTTTTTTCTGGAGTGCTCTGTTTGAAATATACACAATTGTTGATGTTTGTGCAGCGACATTACTTTGCTACTAATGAGGGAGAGATGTAGAAGCTGTTTAGTCTTGATGTAACTCAATTTGACAATGAATAACAATTTGTAATGCCACTTCCCTTGATATAGACATGTTTTTTTAACAGTTCATTTTATTACAGGTCAACCAGATCCAGAAGACCGTTATCGACCCTCTGAAAAAGTAAGTGCCCATCTTGAGATTTTTTTTTTTTTGATATGCTATATTGTAAGAGTTGGCTTTGTATTTCCTTCTATGCCAGACCGGGGTCAAATAGTCGTGCCAATAAGTTTCACATTTGTGTGGATTAGCAGAGAGTGAGAGTTTGATTTTAGATGCGTTACAAAATTACAGTAAAGGCCATTTAGTTCAGTCTTTGTGGCTTAATTTTCCCAATGTGATAAATCCATATGACACTCCGGGCAGATTAAGTTCAGCGCCCCATAACATTTTTATTATTTGACCTAGCTCTGCTCTTCACACTGGTAGGGTGGAAAGTACAGCTGCAGCGCAGGACCACAGGAAGGCCTGCAGTGTAGTAATGCAGATTGTAAAAATGAACGAGGGAGTGAGCAGTGCTGCTGTGGTGGAAGTGTGTCTGGAAGAAAGTTTATTTGCCTCTCATTCCTAATACTCGCCCCCATTTGAGCAGGCAGTGAGTGCTATTCCATTCCTTCAGCCTCATTTTTTCAAACACACACACACAGCACACACGCACATGCAAAGCAGAGGTACTAAAGGGAGTGGTTGGACTATCCCACCCGTCTTCCGGAGCGCTTGTTAAGGCTTTGCTTCCTGCTCCTGGCTCCTCCCAGGAGATTAAACATATGCTGTGTAAGAGAGCGTGTGCATATGTTTCTATTGCAAGTTTGTATTGAACTTTCTCCCGCATAAGCCTGTAAGTTCATTTTTTAAAATAACCAATGTGAAGAGATTCCTCCGTGAGACATGAATAGGTTGGGTCAGTGTGTGTGTGTGTGTGTGTGTGTGTTAAGCCCTTTCTTTCTCATGTGCTCTGGTGGCAGAGCAATGACAGGATGGAATGGTTCTAATTTCCTCTTCCTGGTGGGCGGCAGGCGGACGTGTGGGCAGGCTCAGAATATGGCAAAGGGCCCAGCTTCCTGGGCCCAGAGCCGTGGATTGGTTGAGGAGGAGAACTGTCTCAGGACAGTGCACACTCTCACACAAACATACCATAAAGACCATAAAGTTAGGCATTTACATGATGTTCTTAAATGACTTTTGAAGCCACACTAAACCGACCTCTTCATTAACTTTTTTCTTCCATAAAAACACAGCACTATTAGTTATTAGTTTATCAAAGTGTCTTCTATAGAAAAGTGAGACACAAGCCACGATACTTTAAAGCTTCCATTAAGATTCCATTAGTCCATCACTAATGAATATTTTTCATTGTTTACTCGGTCTCTAAATACTCTATTGGTGATCTTGTGACACCTTGAAGAGAATTAGAGAAGAGTTGAAAAGGAGAACGTTAATGTTAATGGAAGCTTGAATGGGTTGTGAGTGTATGTTCAAGTATGTATGTGTGTTCAGTACACGTTTGTGTCCATGTGTGATTGCCATTTAAATTTTTGGCATCCGGCCTTAATACTTAGTGTGGTAAAATGTAGAGTCGACAAATGAAAAAGAGGCTGCACTCCCCTCCGCTCCCCCTGTCACTGTCTTTTCTCTCTCATGCTCAGACGTGAATTTCATCCACTCAGCAGGGTCACTGAATGACATCACAGTGTTTATGTGAAGGGGGAGGGGGGGGGGGGTGCGTGGGCATTGAGGCATTTGTGTTATCTAGGCTTCCAAACCTAGCCCTTTCTGCTCCGTTGCTCTTTTGGGTGAGACAGAAGTCAAGCCTGTTTTGAGACCTCTGCCCCGGGTTGAGCTATGACTGGACAAGCCACCTCCACCACTCTCAATTAGAGGAAGACTCCACTCCTGGAGCAGGCTGTGAGGCCTAGAGGCAATGGGACTATTTGGCCTTAGCTGTGGGGCTAATGCAGTTTTTCAGGGGGTGCAGTGATTTGAATTGGATCTCGTGTTGTTTTTGGACTTTGGTAATCCAAGTTCAGTCTTTTGTACCCAGGATGCTCACAATGAAGTCATCCAGCGTTTTTCCTTCATACTTGGTGTATCATGTATCCACACTGTGTGAGTTCTGTGAGTGTTGTCTGAGTTTTGATCAACAAGGCAAGTTGCAGCAGATCAAAATCCCTATGCTGAGACAAAGGGGTTCTCACTGCATGTACGTCACACACGCATACGCAAGTTCCCATGGTCTACTGCTCTTAAACCATTTATACAACAGGTGGTAGTTATTTCGCATTTAACAAATTCTGCCACGTGATATAACCTAGTCTGACACTCTAAAGTCTTCATCTGAGAATGTGACGCATTGGAGGTGGTAATTTGCACACAAACAATTCCCTTTCCCATATTTTTTGTGGTTCGCTGTGTCTTTTTTGCAGTTGTGAGTTATGTGATGGTGATAGTCAAGAGGGACAGCCAACCTCCTAGACTGAGGGTGTCTAGACCAGACTTGGGCTTGGCTGACGGGTCAGACTGGCCTGTCTGTGGATTGGCAGCTGCTCATAAACACACTCTCTGGGCCAGATGCTATTTCCATCCAGTCTGTTCACCACACCCTGACCTGTCACATGGACAGTGGTGTGCCCTTGGCCCCCATGCAGCCCTCAGCCAGCGAAAGGCCTCATCCAGACAGGACTGACCACAAATCCAGACCTAGCCGACTGACCGGTAGTTGTCCAGCCAAGGCCCGGACATCGAGGGAAATGTCCAGCTCTTGGACAGTGGCTGAGCAAACTATCATTACAAAGAATCTATAATCACCTTCAACCAGTGCTACTGATTCACGTTGTCATGTGGGAGCCTTTGACACAGCTGAGTCACTATAACTTCTGGACATAGAGAGCCCTGATTAAAACAATGAGACATCAGCATCCAGCGTGGAAAGGACAGGAATGGGTTAACAAGCAATTGGCTTTCTGTTTAGCTCTTCCTCTTCCCTCAGTGCCAGGAGAGCAGTGGCCCTTAAGTCTCTGTGTGCTTAAGCATAGTAGTTGCTGGCGGTGCTGTCCCACTTAAGAGCGCAAACAGCAGGCCGTCACAGTGTGTCATAAGGAAATTACGCCGCGCTGTCAGGTGATGGGCACCCACAAGAATGTGATCAGCCTTTGTGTCGTTTGAAAGCTGGTTTGCTGCTGCGTTGTCATCAGCCAGTAGGATCGTTCTGGAGAGCAGTCATGCCTAGAGGGCAGTTACATAATCACTTGGCGCTTCAAGTATGTGTACACTGGAGCAGATAGTAGACTTGAGGATCGGCATCCACCCCTGCCATAAACTGGGCCAAAGTGGTATTTTATAAATAGCGGTAGAGCGTGGGCCGTGGGGCTGGGCTGAGCTGAGCTGAGCTCCGTGATGTCACTCAAACACTACAAGACCACTCCTTGCTTCCTGTCGGAAACAATCCCTGCTTGTCTGAGTCTGAGTCTCAGTTCATGTCACTTTCTACTCCCCCCTCCTGCCCTCTTGTAAGGTGCACAAGCAGAAACGTTGATAATCTAGGATTTCACAATGAATGTACAGGTTCTTGGTGGTTCTTGGTGGTTCCCATAAAGAGGAACGTAAATCATGAAGCCCACACATTCTGTGGCTAATAACACTATGGGCAGAGGCACACACAATAAACTATTGTAGTAGTGTGCCTACACAGTTGATGAAATGCTTTAAATGAGTCATTCAAAAAAGCTGTATCTCACTTGTCATTATGATTGTTTTTATTACTGACTCACTTGTAGCAGACACCTGTGTGAATAATTTTGTGGCCTGTTTTGATATTAGAAAGACAGAAATGCTGTTTTCTTAATGGCCTTCTGGCTTAGTTTGCGTTGCTATGAATTTGTTGATGACTGCTGGGATTTTAATAACTCATACTGATGCTGCCCTCTTTCTTTCCCTTCATACTCACACATATTATTAGTTTTACATACTTTTCCTTTCAAAGTAAATGAAAATTGAGCACAACTACATCAATTCAAAGAAATAATGTTCAGCCTTTACAGCATACTGTGTATTAAATACATTAGAAGTTTAATCAGGTAGTTTAGATGTTATGTATCATCCATGTATGTTAAATTATATTTTATAATTCATTAAATCTTCTCATGAGGTTGAATATTTACTGTATACAGTATTCCTGCCTCCCATTAAAAGCAGTCACAAAACCAGTGCAACAAGTCCCAGGATGAAGCTCAGACTCCTGTTGCTAAGTTACAGATGAGTGTTTTCCTATTTTTAGTGCAGAAGACTAGGATTCTCATTGCAAGAATATATTTTCATTTGGAATATGATAATTGTCACAAAATGAATTGTTTCATGCCATTTTGAACTATAGTAATTAGATAATAGATTAGAGGAAGCTTAATGCAGAGCTGTCCTCTGGGGTTTGAGAGTACCTCTACAATAAGATGTTGAGAAGAGGGGTTTTATTCATTCATAATGACTTTTATTAAGATGGGATGCAATACTGAATGCTTGCCTGCATATTTTAAAGAGCTAGGAGAGCTGCTTAATAATTTCAGTAACTTTAGTTTTTTGTTTTTATGTTGTTTTTTTTTCATTTGAATACTGTGGTGTGAATGTATGAGAATTTGTGCATGCATGCTTTTGTGTGTTACGTTTAGTGCTCTTTTTATTGTGTCAGAGGTGTCATAAAGGCTGTCTGTGTGCTGGTTTTTTTTAGGTACAGCGGCGTCTTCCCCAGCCTCAACATGGCAGTGAAACGTCGGGAACAGGCGCTGCAGGACTACAAACGTTTGCAATCCAAAGTGGAGAAGTACGAAGAGAAAGAAAAAACCGGGCCCGTTATGGTCAAACTACATCAGGTACTGCGAGTTTGAAGCTTGCATCGGTGCACGTGTCGGTCCACTCAAATGGCCCCCCCTATCTGCAGAGGTGCAGAGTTCACTTGCTCTTACATGGTGCACGTATTGTGAATAGAGCGCAATAAGTAGAAAAAGACACAAATGCTGACTGGATATGAACAAAAATAGTTGAGCACATGCATACTGTACATGTGCGCTCCTTCACCCACGCAAGCTACCAGGCTCTCAAGTAGTGCCTTTTCAAAAAGGCACTGCTGCACATCTACAGGCACGTAATTGAGAATTGTAGACACACACACATACACACACACACACACAAACACACCACGAGGCCACTACAGAAGCGCACACATTCACAGATAGCGCTGCAGTGTTGCCTATGCTATTGCCTCTAACACATCCTCACATGGCGAACCACCCACACACATTGAGAAAAGCACTGTCAGGGGAACAAAGCCTTGAAGAGGCCCCTACATCCCTGCCCTTTGAATCCCTCTGCACTTAAAGGAATGATCCTGACAAAACACTAGTGTGCCATTTCAACCGGCATGCGTAAAGAAAACTGAGGTGACGAGAGCTTTCCATAATGCAGCAGATAAACAATATGTTGTAATTTCAATGTAGCAACTCCCCCCTTCCCCTTAATAAAAATTCTCACCCTCTCACACATATTCATTGTGCATTCCATAACTCCATGCCTACAGTAGACTACCCACTAATACATTCACACACAGATCAGTGGTGCTGGAGTCCACTCACAGCCAAGTCTGCCCACATTACCCACTCCTCCTCACTGCGGTCGTGATTACAGCCTTTTTTTTGCACTGCTTCTCCGTGGGAATTAGGCAAATATCTTTCTGACCAAATAAGAAAAAGGACACTAATGATGGCTGAAATTCTTAAAACTAAATTGTTTCTCTGTTTTTCTCCTTTCTCCAACACCTTTTATCGATGTTTATAGAGGAATTAGAAAATGAACTGAGGATAGTGAAATGAGGGGATGTCATGTTAAGTTAGAGCTGATAGTGAACGCTAGTGACCTGTTCTTTTGTCTTCTCTCTCTTCTCCACACCCCCAGGCCAGAGAGGAGCTCAGGCCGGTCAGGGAGGACTTTGAGGCCAAGAACAAGCAGCTGCTGGACGAGATGCCCAAGTTCTACCACAGCCGCATCGACTACTTCCAGCCCAGCTTTGAGGCTCTCATTCGGGCGCAGGTCAGTGATTCCCCCTAGAGATGCACGCACAATGAGGCGCTCACGCATGCATGCACAGCACACACCCACCCCACAGTGTGCTGTTACGCCCTCTGAGTGTGAGTTAAACAGTGGATAAAGTGTCTGATGGAAGGGAGTGTATAATCCTGGCAGTCTGTCTCCCTCCACGCAGTCCTAATGTGATTAACCCCCAGTGACGGCCCACACTACTGTGTTTAGCCTAGGAAGGCCTCATCTGTCTGGCTCCACTGCAGCCATGCATGTTGTCCTCTAACCTGAAGCTTCTCTTAAAGCAGCTGGGCGTCTTGAGTTAGCGCCGCCATGTCCCCCTCCCCCACTCCAGACCTGCCTGGCCATGTCATTTCCTCTTTGGGACAGTCCCTGGCACACTCCTAATAAGTAAATGAGATTATCCTAGATCTAATGACAATTACAGTTCTATGATGTACTTTGAACTTGTAGTAAAATTAGTAAACAGTAGAAACTGAGTCATTAAATATAGCCAACATTAATTGTGAGTCCCCAAATGAAAGATCAGGTTTTTAAAATTAAAAGTTAAATCACTTTTTTTTTTTTACCTTTTACCTGGCTTTGTGTGGTCTAAGAGCTCTTATTAGCCACATTTTGGCTATTTTTTTCAGTGTATGTTACCTTTATTCATGTAGCTCACGCACATGAATGAGCTTGTACACGTTTACACACAAACACAGCCACACGTGGGTGGTCAGTGGACCAGTGGACCTCATCCCCAGCCTCGCTGCATGTGCTGGGTTTCATCCTCCACTCCCTTCTCTCCCAGCCGCTGTTGCTGCTCAGCTCCCAGCGGCAGCAGGAGAGGCACAAAGGCTGCCTTTGTTGCGAGCATTCATCTTCACTACCACAAGTCCCGTCCAGCGAGTGTCAGTGGGACACTCAGCCTGACCTGTCCACCTGTACAGATGTTGATGAATTGAGACATTGTGTTGGTTTTTTTTTCTCAGTTTTGCATTCTCTGCTGTGTGTGTTCATTCTAAAAAAAAAACACTTAAAAGATTACTTTCTTTTTCCTTTTTTTTCTGTTGATTCAGGCAGTATTTAAGGACTTACTGGGTGAAATGCAACTGAAATTATTCATTATTTTGGGGTCAAATAAGTCATAGTGTAACATCTCTATATAAATATTAAGCGGCTGGGACTGTGGTGTGTCAAACTGCCCAGACAGAGGTCATGTAAAGTAAAGCTCTGGTTTACCCAGTGGCTCCTTTTTGTGTAGTAGGTGGTCACAGTTGTGTTGTGGCTGCGTTTATTCCTCGTGGTGACTCGACTAATTGTAATAGTAGAGTGTCTTTTCTAGAGAGGGCACCCAGACACTGATCTGGTGTACATTATCATCACTGGTCATATGGACATTTCCGATGGCCCTTTCAACAAGCCACTTTTGGGAAGAAAAAAAAATATCCGCTTTACCCCCACAAACAGCAGTAACCCAATACTTATGGCCCACTCATGTGGTTTAGGTGGCAGATATTGGTATAAACATACAAATGTCTTTCAGACTGAGCACTTTAAAAAGTTTGTTGTTTAGGTGGTTTAGAAACTTGACTTCTTTTTTTCTTTTTGGCCGACAATGACATTTAGATAAAGGTTATTTCTATATAAAACGCACAGTTCTCTATTTGCAAATTGACCTAGCAGGTGTTGTTGTGACCTTTAGTCAATCAGTGAGTATTTCTTCCTCTGGTATCTTAGTTGATTCCGCTGTTTCGGCCTACAACAGGACACGTGCAATCGTAGATAAGTCAGCGATGCCCCCTTAAGAGTATGGTATCGTATGCATGGCTGCATGAATAAATATTGAGAATGTGTGTGTGTGGGTTTCAAGGGGTTGTATTTCCCAGTACTTTCTTTCTCTGCCTACTCTTCTGGAGTCTTGTAATGTGATTAAAGTCTATTAATCATCAAAGCAACTCTCTGGGGAGCCTGACTCATGAACTAAGGGGAAGAAGCAGGGGTGGGAAGTGTCAAGAAAGCTTTCAGTGAACACTCTCTATCTCTTGTTCAGATTGGGAGAGAAAAGCAGGGTCACTACCCACTGAAGTGATGGGTTTTGGGGCTTTGTCGGAGTTGTTTGATATCTGTGGGCTCCCTCTTCCCCTCTCGAATCACTTCTCATTAGCGGGGTTGAAGAGGTATGAAACCAGCAGCTTCAGACTTGTGTAAGTAAAAGCTAGGTTAGATTGTTCGAGGGGAAGAGTTTGGATGTAATTTTCCTGAGAGGCATCTAAGAAAGGTCTGTGGATTCACCTGTCCAGTCTTCATCAGAGGACAGACAAGATTTTTTTTTTCTACCATCACACTTTTTTCTCTCTCTCCTCCTCCCTAGGTGGTGTATTTCACCGAAATGTACAAGATCTTCAGCGAGTTAACAGATCAGATCGACCAGGCAGGGTTGACTGATGAGCAGAGGGAGAGGGAGACCGAGGCCAAGCTCAGCGAGTTGCGTGCTCTGTCCATTGTTGCCGACGACTGAGGGTGGAAAGCCGTAACCGGGAAGGGCTCCTTTCATGCCTCTCTGAATGGATTGCACTCTTTTCAGGCTCCTCCAAACAGTTCAAACGAACAGCAGTGGCCTTTTCCTGATTATCAGTTTGTTTCCTTGCGGCCTCATCATCACTCCCCATTCTTCATGCACTACAATCCCATGTTTTATTCTCTCTTCAAAGACTCTCTGCAGCTGAAATGCCACATTAACTAAGCCATCAGCCAAGTGCAACATTATAAGCCAATGTGTTTTTTTTTTTTTTAGTAAAGGAATCAAATATTTCTCCTCAGAGCTAATTAACAGGGTCACACTTCAAGGTTTCAGAGACGTCTATAAGCATTTGTTTCTAAAGTAGGAAATAAGTAAGACAATGTTTTCGTTAGTCACATCTGCTAGGTTATCAACAGTCTGTGAAACATCATTTTTATTACACAACTTTGAAATTACAAACACTACAGACTGAATGTTACGTAGTGTACTGTAGGTTATCTGCAAGAAAATGTAACGGTTATCAGTCATATAAGCTCTGTGCCATGTTGTATGAGAGCTTTTTTATTAAGGTTTGCAGGCTGATCTTGGTAACATCACCTGTGCATAATGTGCCTACACTGTCCTGACTGTGGATGTAACATGAAAACTAACGTGCAGAGTGACATTGTGCCTGAGCAGCGGTGTTGAAAGGTCTACCACTCCGGCTGCGAAGAGAACAAGCAGTTGTTGAAGTGGCATTGCTGTCGAAAACAAAGGCTCGTGCTCCCTCTAGTGGCAAACTTTGATCATGACACCCAAATTTTCTTTTATTGAAACCATCCATCCTTTGTTCTATTGTTGGTGGTTCCGTTTGTCTTTTAGCCAAGAACTTCACACATTGTTGGCACTGTTAGAAAGTCTTGTCTGCGTACGCTCCACACCAGGGTTAGAAGCCAAATTGTTTGGCTTTCCTTCATTTTGGACCAAATCATACTGTTATTGCACTCCTTTGTTTCCACCTTTTTTATCAGGTACTGCCTCATTACAGTATGATGAACACGCTCTGGTTAATGGGGTAAGATGGTAAATGTATGAGTGCTCTTCTGTAATGTCTGAGGTGTCATACCAAGAAGTTGACTATTTATCTATGGCAAACATGTTTTTATTTTGGAGTTATTGAAGCAAATGCTTAGTCGATTGTCTGTCTTTGTGTTCGAATTACATGTAAGTAACTATTCATGAAGGTGTTTTTCTAAATGATTAATGGGTTTTTTTTTAAGTTGTAGTAGTGGTTGATTTTTAACACAAGTGAGTGAGTAATTTAACATTAGAGTGGATTTTATTTAGGTTTTTTTAATGTATCATCACAACAATCGACAATGTTTTCAGCCGTCATTTCAATGTATAATCAATCATGAAATAAATTATCTGTGAGACTAACAACCAACCACATCTGCATTGTTATTTGATAATTGTAATTACTGTTTCATTTGGGCCTTGATGAGTTTTATTTTGTCTCAATATCGTCTGCAAACAAAGTGAGTGCATGTAAAATGGTAGATATAATTTTTTAAAAATATAGAAAATCTATATTTATTTAGACTGCAATGAATGTTTAAAATTTTATAAATGGGCTTAAAGGTCATACAACTTTACCTACCATGAAAATCCAGAAACAAAACAAAGGGACAATATCTAGAATGAATTCACACAAAATAGTTATCAGCAGCTAATCTTTATTACTGTTAAGTTTTACTTTACTGGAATTAGTCAGTAGTGTCCTTTTAAGAAATCTCACTAGAAGCAATATTTACAGCTCACACAGTTTTTCACATTGTTGCTGGTTGAAATCCTCATTAGTTTTAATGGTTTAACTTCAGTTGAAGGATTATGTTGGTTTAGGAAGCCATTCAGACCCAATTAGAAAAATGCATGATCAACAAGCTTAAAAATAAGGAAGTTTCATGAATACTTACATGTGAAATGAGGACCCATCAACAGTAAAATACAGACCTACAGTTAATGTATGAGCAACAACATCCCAGTACCCAACTTTAACAGTGTCCCTTTAAAAAAAAAAAATCCTTGCATGGGAAAGAAGAAGGGCATCTTAAAATAAATTTCTAACTAAATTTCTGCACCTTGATTCCTAATAAGTTCTGTGATTCCTATCTTAACAGCTACACAATAATTTATATACCAGTAAAAACCTCAGTGAATCACAACTCTGAATTAGTGATGTGGACAGCAATGAGACTGGAACAAACATCAGAATAATGGTCTTGGTCCCATTAGATGAAATCTTTCATGTGAAGAATTAATACGTATGTGCAAGAGGAGGAACGAGTGGACGTGAATTAAAACTTCTGTGAAGCAAAATACCAATATTCCAAAATATATCCAGTTTTATATTTTGCACAAGGCACTGCTGGACATTTAAGGATTTAATTTTCTTCTCCCAGGTCCCTGTCCCTTCTTATTCCCTTATTGGACACCAGAAAATCTTGGGTGGTGTGTGTGAATTAGTGAACAGAGTCCTTTACATAGCTGTCTTGCTGTACATGGTTTCTATCTGTTCCTGAAAGACTCTGCGGATGTCGGCACGTCTACTTTTCAGGGTCGGGGTGAGAAGGCCGTTGGCGACACTGAACGTCTCTGGGTGCAAGTGAAGGTCCTTCACCTAAAAAGGAGGGAAAGGTACAACACAAGAAGTCAGAATTGAACACTTTGTAGCATGCAAATTTATAACAGACAAATGTCAGCAGAGATTCCTCACTTGTTCAAAGGACTTGAGTCCTGCTTCCTTCCCCACAGCTTTCATGTCCTCTAATACTGCATTCTTTACATCCTGTTGGAAGGAAATTAACCTCATCAGTTTTTTGAAGGCATACTGCAACGTGAAAGTAGTAATGCTGCAAAATTAGGATATGACCTACAGGATTCTGGCACAGTTCCTCGTAGGATCCCACAAATCCTCGCTCTTTAGCCCAGTCAACAAACACCTCTGGGTCAGGCACAACTATGCCTATGAGATAAGACTGGTGACATGAAAGACAAGAGTAGTTAAATCGCACCAAAGCAAATGCTGTGAACATAAATCCACTGAGTATGAATCAAATTGTATATGCATGGTACCTGTAAACTATCTCCATGCACAAACACCTGGAGTACAGGAACACAACGCATGTAGACATTTTCTATCTTCTCAGGAGCAATGTACTCTCCCTGGGACAACTTGAAGATGTGCTTCTTCCTGTCAATGATGCGTAATGTTCCATTCTGGTAGAGGAAAAGTTTAAACATACATATTTTCTCACTTACAGGAAACTAGATATTTATATCTATCACCTTTACACTGATAAGCTTTTTTTCATCTTACTGGAAGCCACTGGCCTACGTCCCCACTGTGCAGCCAGCCGTCGCTGTCCAAGGCTTCGGCTGTCCTATCTGGGTCCCTTAGGTAGCCTCTGAACACACTGGGGCCTCGGATGCAGATCTAACACAGAAGGAAGGAGTGAGAAGTGTGAGCAGGCAGCATATTGTTTGTATGTTTACATCTGCTTACGTCTTGAGCTCACCTCTCCCTCTCCGTTCTTAGCATAGTACTTCATGTCAGGGATATCAACCAGCTTCACCATGGCGCAGGGCAAAGGAGCGCCAACATGACCTGACAAACGCACACAAATCTGAGGTCTAGTGTATCCAACTAAAGGCACTGAAACACACACAAATCATTTGGAGAAAAACTGTTTGGGATCAGATGATGTCTTACCTGCACTCCAGTCACCGGGCATAGAAAACGTGCAGCCCGCAGTGCACTCTGTCTGGCCGTAACCCTCAAAGATCAGACAGCCAAGAGTGGCTCTGAGGAAGGACAGCACAGTGGGGGAGATGGGCGCTGAAGCAGTCAGGGCGAACCGCAGATTACCTCCTAAACTGGCCTGAAACACAAGCAATGCACCCAGGTTTGTATGCAATCATACAATCATATTGTGGGTCCAAGCAAAATTCCATTTTAATGGCATTTCCAACCTAGACCATATTTTCCCATCTGTATTGACCACACTGAGCCAAAATCTTTCAGTTGCTTCACCGTTTCTTGCTTCCCCGTGTGCATACTTCTCCAATACACTCCCACACTCCTGGTGCTTTTGGCATTGATTGCTGGAATAGTTGTGCTTCTCTTGTAAAGCTTGGATACAAATTTGTTGACTATTTGCGAGGCTACTTGTCTACATGTACCACTGTGTTAAATACTGTGGAAAACATAAACAGTGACAACTGTAGAGTCCTGGATTAACAGAAAATGTGCCATTAAAGACTGAAAACCAAAAAAAAATTTTTTTTTTTTAAATTTCTGAAATGGACACTGGTCCTGTAGATCTTTACTAGAGAACAAAGTGTGTGGATTAGCAACCTACAAATTTTAATGGTCTGGGTGACAGAGTTACTGTTATGTCACTGTGTTCAGAGATATTAGTTCAGCTAAAGATAAAGAAGAATGTTCAAGTGAAGTTACTGAGATTTCCAGGGTGTCAGTGAACATTTGTGTGAGACATGTACCTGTGAATGGCAGAGTTAGGTGTTGTTTTGCCTGCTAGTTATGGGAGTGTGAGTTGGTCTATGTGGAGGTTTCAGAGAGAGGGTAGCTGACGGATAATAGCACAGAAAACTGTTTAACCATTTTTCTTTGTTTTGGCTTTGTAACTACTAAATTGTTACTGAAGCCAGGTAACATCTTGTAGTCTTATTCTTGAGAGACGCTACAATACAATACTATAATAGTACAATACTAGCAGCTCTGTGAGACTGTATTTCAGCAAAATACTAACATACAACAGTTTTGCAGGTATTACATCATAAACTAAAATTTTGACCTGATGATGGTGCAAGATCAAAAGTTATGGGATCACCAAAATCAGTAGGCTTCATCCTCTGGGAACAATGAGTGTTGGTATTATTTGCCAATTCATCTAGCAGACATATTTCACTGAATAAGTGAACAATTTGAGCTGCAGCAGCAGCAGGAACGCTAAAGGAACAGTCAGGGGATCCAAAAGTCATGAGGATACATCGTCTAGGATTGGTTGATATCTGTACCAAATTTCATCGCTATCATCCATGTTTTCGAGATATTTCAGTCTGGACTTAAAAAATGGATCAACTGACATGGATGCAAATTCAACAGAAGTAATGGCTACAATGAAAAATGTGAAAATGTGATCCAAGATGGAAGTAAAATGGTGTTTCAGCAACTGACCTGAATCCTGTTGAACACCAGCTTGTCCCAAAGACTGTTGTTACGTACAACGCCACTGCTGAGCTCCGCCTGCTTCCTCCTCACAGCGTAATGAAGCAAAGCCCGCCGCAGCGGAGAGGTCACTGAGCCCAGGATCTTTATAGAAATTGGTGGAATTGTACAGAAACATAAATGAGGTGTAAAAACATAACCGACCCAGAGCCTATGAGGTGCTACATATGACACTAATGACAGGATCTGAATGTGTTCACCAACCTTGTCATAGATGCGATTAAGCAAACGAGGGACAACAGGAAAGAAGGTGGGTTTGAGAGTTTTAATGTCATCCATAAGAAGAGAAATGTCTCCTTGGTAGAATCCTACTCGGGCTCCATGGCAGAACATTGAGACCTGAGACAGAAATAGACTTAATTTAGGGCTTACACACAAACACACACTACCAATAAAAAAAAAAGTCTGAGAAGAGGATCAACTACCTGAATCATCCTCTCAAACATATGAGCAAGTGGCAGGTAGGAGATCGACACATCCTCTTGCTGGATCACAAATGAACCCTGAGAGAAACAAGAAATAATAAAATGAGCAAAACACATGGGAGAGATTAAGTTCAGGCAGCAGCATACAGAGAAACCACACAGGCAATCAAACATGCTGTATGGCTTTTTCAACAGCAGTTAGATAGCAGAATCTTTATACAAGGGCAATTAGTTAAAGTACCTCACAGCGACAAGGGCAATCAAACACCCAATTAAATCATACCATTAGACACAGCAGGGAGAGGGACAGTTTGGAGATAGGTGAACAGAGACACAAGCAGATAGGGAGTGACGGTAGCTGTGAGGCTGTTCTCAATTAGACAAGGAGGTGGAAGTGTAGACAGACCTCCAGGATCTTAATGACAGAGGAAGTGTTGGAGGCGATGTTGCCGTGGGTGATCATGGCTCCTTTGGGCTTTCCTGGATAAATAAACAAGACATTATTGCAGTGCCCAGCGCAGCATAGGAAGCTACAGCAGTGCCATAAAGAGAGGTTGTTAGTGGGCACTCAAGGACACTTCTCTAATGATGTGAGTGAAGGATAATTACGCAGAGACTTATGGGATCAGACGGTACCTGTGGTTCCACTGGTGAAGCAAACCACGGCCAGATCCTGAGGCTGGGGCGGCTACAGCAGGCAGCAATAAAATATGAGAATATGACAACGGGCTTCCTCCACTGTTAATTTAAACCCTGTTTACAAGTGCGTGTTAATGATATCTTACGGGACATGAGCAACGATAAAACTGTCATCCCAGTATTTAGAGGGGGATTAGGTATTTACTGAAACCAGTTTGATGCGGTGATGTAGCAGCTGAGAGACAGTAAACTCACCACAGGATCTTTGAGGTTCTGCCTTCCCAGCTCCTAAGATGTGGACAAAGAGGAGTTATTCATAACAGTTTAAATATCACCATCGATGACTCGATTAGAGGGGACGAATTTAAATGAGTCTGCATTATTATAGTGATTTCCACCCTGCTCACCATGAGCTGTGCCAGTTTCAAAACCTCCACCTGGCAATTCTTCGCCCTCTCCACGAAGGCCTCACTGAAATCGTTAAAGAGAACCAGGCAGGAGAGCTTTGGAGTCACGCCTTTCTCCTTGTTCTCCAACAGAGACGCCGCCTTCTCCTCCCGGTCACAGATCACCAGAGAGATCTCCGCTAAAATCCACCAGGACACAAACAGTACATTAACAGTGGTAAGTGAGAAATCAGTGGGTTTCTACTCCACCTTGTGCCAGTTGTAAAACCAGTGAGGCTCGAAGGGCCAACAAATCCGTTTTATTTCAGCCCTCCTTCAAACTAACGACATGAGGGCAGACATTTTTCACGGACATTTAAAAATAAATCAAATTTTAAGACAAAACCAAACGTTTCTCACACTCTTCTAGTGCAGTGATCCAACAATTTGAAGTCACATGACTGTACTTTGGGTCCAAACATCCAAACAGTGGTAGAAAGTAAATAAATACTTATAATTGTGAGGTATTTATACTGTATTTGCCAGTTTTCTTACTAAATACTTCTACACCACTACATTTTTGTGGGAAATGTCTTTTTTAAATCCACTATACTTATTTGACAGCTACAGTTACTTTTCAGATAAAGATTTTACATAAAAACATATAAACTTACAAAGTAACATGCAGTTAAAGATTAAACCAGTGGTTCACAACATTTTAGCTTGTGATTCCTAACAAGAAAACACTGTTTACTTAAGGCTGACTCTTGTCATGTTTCAGATGTTTAAGGAGTTGTATCAAAGACAGATTTCCCCTTTTAACTTCTCAGATGGTTTCATTTAAATAACTGCTCGAGGGCCATAAGAGGTAAAATTATCCAATACTTCAAGTACAAATTTGTGTTGCGCAACTTTTTCCCCTCTTCTTCTCTACCCTATTAACTCACCCCACCCCCATTTTTCTACAGAAGTACTTTTAGCTGATAATACTACTGTAGGATAGTTATAGTAGGATTTTGAAAGCAGGACTTTTACTTGTAACGGCATATCTTTACATTCTTGTATTGTTAGCAAAGTAAATGATGTGAGTACTTATTCTAACATCCAACTGCATCCATCATACTGTGTACCAAATTATCTGCTATATTCTCTTATAAAGTTATAAAGTTTCTTAATTGGAGTTGGAATAAGCACAGAGTTTGATGTATCTCCGACTCTCAAACAGTATTCTGGGAGAAGGCTCACTGTGTTAAGCTCACCACACTGGTCTTGAAGACTTCAGTACAGACTGATTCAAAATGGGAGGTTGGCAAACAGGCCAATAATGACTAAGTTTATATTGTGTGGTGACCTTTTCCTTTAAATAAGTGAAGTTAAAAGTGTTGTGTTGTTATTTCTACATGCAAGTTCTCTCACCCAAGTTGAGTATGTGGACCATCGCCTCCAGCCCCAGTGTGTCATACAGAGGCACCACTGCCATGGAGTAAGTGTAGCAGGCCAGCTCTGAGATAATCCACTGTCACCAGCAGAGGGAGACAGAGCAGCACCGTTACACTCATTTCCAATCTTTGCTCATTTATTTGTTAAGATATTAAAATATTAGAGAGCTACGGACAGGTGACAAATTAAGAGAAAAACTGATACAGGCCTGAATGTTTGACCCTTAAAGTGAGGGGATCTGGTGGCTCTGTTATGCTTTGGGGGGCATTTTACTGGCATGGTTTGGGTCCACTTGTGTCCTTAGAGGGAAGGGTCACTGCAAATCAGTACAAAGTTGTTCTGAATGATCATCTTTATCCTATGATGAAACATTTCTATCCTGATGGGAGTGGTCTCTTCCAGGATGCCCCTTCACAGGGCACGAGGGCTTGACGAGTATGAAAATTATGTGAATCATATGCTATGGCCTTCACAGTCAGCAGATCTCAACGCAATTGAACAGCTATGGAAGATTTTGGACTGACGTGTTAGACAGCGCTCTCCGCTACCATCATCAAAACACGAAATGAGGGAATATCTTTTTGCAGAATGCTGTTCCTCAGCCTTGGCATTGATTTTACAAGTCTCTGAACTCTTCTGGAGGGATGAACACCATTCTTGGTTGAGATGTGGTGACTGCGAGGGCCTTAGCATACGATTCACATCATTTTCATACTCATCAAACCATTCAGTGATCCCTCATGCCCTGTGAATTGGGGCATTGTCATCCTGGAAGAGACCACTCCCATCAGGATAGAAATGTTTCATCATAGGATAAAACTGATGACTCAGAACAACTTTGTACTGATTTGCAGTGACCCTTCCCTCTAAGGACACAAGTGGACCCAAACCATGCCAGCAAAATGCCCCCCAAAGCATAACAGAGCCACCAGATCCCCTCACTGTACGGGTCAAGCATTCAGGCCTGTGCTGGTTTTTCCATTAATTTATCATCCATCTGTATATGTATTATCATCAACAACAATGCATTTCAGGTTTACAAAACCGCATTCAAAATTTAAAGAAGCACCACTAAATTAGTGGATTATGTTGAAGCCAAGCTACAGGCTCTGATAGAGTCTACACAGGAAAATGGTTTTGCCTGACAGATATATTAAAAAATGAGTTTGGGAGCAGACATGCTCCAATATTAGCTGCCCTGGAGACCCACATTCACCAACAGCACTTTGCCCTCAATAAGTATGAAGGCAAGCACAATTTGAGGACAGACAGACAAAAATATATTTTATATTTTCATTTTCAAACTTCGTAGAAAGAAATATGATCCTGAGGAGTCATAAACCTATGCAGGGATGTGTGGGTATAAGAGTATATTACCAGTAAGTTCTACCTACTAGTGTCTTGAAAAATATCTTCAAAAGATTTAGGGTGGAAATAAATCACACTACAAGTCAGGGATGAGTGCATACCTCTGGTCTGTTTTGTGCAAATATCCCAACAAACTGCTCCGGTGTCGGTTGGCAGCCTTTGGCCAGCAGCCCACAGCCCAGCACCTGCGCCTGTTCAGCCACCTGAAGGATCGGTGAACAAATAGCAGTGAAGAACAGATTATACCGAAGTGCTATTGAGGACTAGAGGATCAAAACACAACAATGTGTCAGACCTCAGTGTAGGAGATCCACTCGTAGGGCTGCCCCGGCTTCCTGAATCCAAGACAAGGGCCATTTCCTGAAGGGCGCAAAACAGTTGTGTCACATCAGTTCAAACATCCATTTATTGTACGACACCTCTGATATTTATATTTTTGCTTGAACTAGGGACTTAATATCTTCAATATCAAAGCTCTGCTCATGACCCAATTCAAGCAAGAGTTGTCATCTGTCATATTTAAAGTTACAATACATAACATTCATCCACTGGATGTCACACTATAGCACCAACATCTCAGACCAAAACAAGTGTGTGAGTCAATCAAGTTGGGAAAAAAAACCCAACTCAGATCAAACTGTCAAACCAGGCAGTGCTGATCAAATATGGATCAAGATTCTTTTCCTACGTTGCCTATTTCTCACCTCAAATGTTTTCAGAAAAATATTTAAGTGTACTGTTAAGCTGTAGTTTGAGAAAGTTTATGACACAATTGCCATCTTGGAAATGGGCATGGAGGGCACTGACATGCACGCATGGCCGGTGCGGACACCAGAACAAAGAACACAGAAGCTCAGATAACAACACACACAGAGGGAGTGTGACTTCATCCACTGCTCAGGTATCCATTACTCCACTACATCTTTAGATAGCAAATATGCTGTATGCTGACATCCAATGAAGCTGAATGTCATTTATTGGACCTTTAAAATCATCTAACTGATAAAACAAGAAACAAGAACAATACTTTGTTATTTACAATGTTCAAGTGAAATTATGATGAATAATGTTGTAAAGAATAATGACAAGAAGCAAATGTTAATTGCTTATGGTTATTAATTACGGTTATAAAACATATTTTATGTAGATTTCAATGTCGTTAACATAAATTTATTTAAAATATGAGTTTGGGTATGATGATGCATATATAAATGACTGCCTGTTTTGTCCAGAAAAAAGCAGCTTTTCTTTTTGTACCTTGACTATTGTGTGTTTCTGTGTTCTTCCCCAGTTAAGTTTGAGAGCCTTTCATAAGATTTAAGGGCATTAAGGTTTGTTTCTAACCACAGAAAATCATGTAATCTTTTATCATCTTTCATTCATTCATCTTTTATCTGTTTTATTAAGACATGAAAGCAAACATAGGCAGACTTATGAAGTTTTTACAGAGCAGCAGGAAACTGGATTTATTTATTCAATTAAAAACTTTTGTTCCTGTTCTTTGATATGACTATATAGTAAAATCTGGGATAAAGACAAATTAAATGTGTTGTGCCTATGTCCTGTGTCATCACCTGCGATCTTCAGGCCTCTCTGGAACATGTCATAGGCTGTCTTGGTGTCATCATAGTAAAACTCCAGCAGTGAGTCATCGTTAAGGAGAGCAGATCGCCTGCAGCTGGGATCTCCCTACAAAAGAAGCATTACATTAATACATCTTAAAAAAGCACCCCTATGTTTATAACAAATCTCATGTGCACGAGTCAAAACATCATGATGCCAACAGCAATTCACTCACGTTCACAGCTACGGACTGGGCTTGTAGATCACAGGGAGGACGCATGGGTCGAGGACGGGTCACCAGCCAATATGCAGTGAGGGAGGCGAGGGCTCCTAAACCCAGCAGAGAAGAGGGAGACAGAGACAAGGAGGACAGGGAGAAGGAGGACAGAGGCAGAGACGGCAGAAGACTCCAGAGGTCGTCTGATTCGGACACTTTGAGTCCCGTGCTGGAACGAAGTGATCGTATCCACTCCTGGAAATGCATATCTGAGAGAGGACAACAGAGAGGAGAGAAAGAAGAAGAAAAAAAAAGCAGTGAAATTGAAGGAAATTATATGATGAATTCACGTCTCACAAGTTTCATTGTGCTGCACTAAAAGAAATTCAACATCTCCTGCAAGAAGCATCAAACCGTAAACATGCAGAATACTGAGGCTGAAAGATTCAGTGTCCTTTCAAATAAGTTTTAAAAATGCAGTTTTCTTTCAAAAGAATTTTTAATACCTTTTTAAATGGGTATTTAGTTTGTTTTTACTTATTTTACTTTACATTTACCTGTTGTTTATCTGATGTAATAATTGTTTCATTAATAATTAATTTGTCTTTTTTCATTAAATTGGTTAATTGTTTGATCTGTCATTTGTCCATAAATAGTGAAAAATGCCCAAGTTGACATCTTCAAATGGCTTGTTTTTCTCCAACCAACAGTCCAAAACCCAGAAACTTTCAATTTACGAGAACATAAAAACAGAAACGCAGCAAATCCTCACGTTTGAAGATGAAGCCAGTGAATGCTTAAAGATCCCCTCCAGACATGTTTTAAGATGTATATAAAATATTCAACTTTGAATAATGATATGATTTTGCCACAAAAAAGTTCAATTATCTCATTAAAATCCTTAAAAATACGTCTTCTCCTTCTACCTCGTTAAAAAATTCAGAATCTATGAATATGAGCTAGGAGTATGCATGCACATCCAAGCTGAAGAGGGCAGGTGCTGGGCTGAAAGTGAGCAAATATCGATATAAACTTATACACAGCTCACACACTGCAGAGCTCCAATGTCCACTTATAATTTAAAATAAATTATAAGTTATAAATATATATGTGTGTGTGTGTGTGTGTGTGTGTGTGTATAAAGTTATGAGTATGCAAATATTTTTCATCTCAAAAGTTTAACTGCTAGACACAAGATGTCTCCTACTTCACTGTTAAGTCCATTCTCTGGAGGCTTCATGTTTCCACATCACACTTGTGTAAGTCGCACACTGGACCACGACTGGCTCCAAACTAGTTGTGATGTCAGAAATCATGCTCGTAGGTACCCGCCTTAAACTCTAAATTTTCGGCGAGCACAGAGAAACTTTCCACTTTGAGCAGATGAATGTGAAAACAGCCTTCATCATTCTGCACAGTGAAGCTCAAATATTCAGCTGAAAGAACAAGAAGAAAACTGATTTTTGAGTGGAGGAGGGAATGCTATCAATCATTTCAGCACTAAGACCAAGAAGCAGTGCTGGTTCAATACATTTTAAAAGGGAGATTTGTAGAGATGCACCGATATTGATACTGATATTGGATATTGATCTGATGCTGACTCAAATAGTTGGATCAGGTATCAGTGATAATGGGACAATCTTGTATCGGATACCGTTATTTTAATAAATAATAATTCAGTAAATTTATATCTGTATGTATTTATTTGTTGCAGTTTGTTTTACAAAGTTAGGAAAGCAATGTTTAAGTCAAGCCTGATTTTGCCTCACACATAACAGAATGAGATGATGACTCAGCCGATACCCAAAGCCCAGGTATCGGTATTGGGACTGAAAAAGTCGGATTGGTGCATCCCTAGAGATTTCACTACAAGTTATTTAAAAGGTGAATGCATTTTTTAGGACTTCTGTTCAATAAAATGAACTTAAGTAAAATAAAATAAATAAATAAAATGAATCATATTCCCACTGGTTCTGTACTAGAAAATCAAAACTAAGTTTCCGATGATTTTTGCAAGTTATTACATTTGTATTTCTAATTTCCAGCGATTGGACTCTCCTATAGTAAACCACTCTTTACATTACACTACAAATGATCTTAAAATAAGAATAAATATAATTAAAAACATCATTCCACTGGTGAAACTGTCGAATACCAGACTGAAGGAGTCTGGTTAAAAGGCTGAGCCACACTGGGCCACAGGCTTGGCACCGCACACAGAGAGAAGAAGAGAAGAAAAGGCCTGAGCTGCATACAGGAGGGGTGGGGGGGTAGGGGGAGACACCAGGAAGTAATATTGATTGGCTTAACAGAAACAGCCACCGGGGTTACTCTCAGTCATGTTGTGCCACTCTTTTATCCAACAAGGACAGAGTCTCAGGGTGCGTACAGTAGCGGGGGGCTGGTTGGTGAGATAGGATGAGGGGGAGGAACGGCCTGACAGCTCCGAGCCTATAAGTCCTCCCCCATCATTCCCTGCCAGAGACTTTATTGTTCATATCAAAACTGAATGAAAGAGGGAGAACCAGAGACCTCAAAAACAACCTTTGACAATCTTCACACACACACACGCTGCAAAACTACAATTCTCCCTAAAACTGCTCATTTCAGCCCCTCCAACAAACCACTTCATCTTCCACCAGGCAAGGTATTCACCTCACTGAATAAATCTCTCCTTTCCCACATCCACTCCCCTCCCCGCACACCCCTCA
This sequence comes from Thunnus albacares, assembly GCF_914725855.1. Taxonomy (NCBI): domain Eukaryota; kingdom Metazoa; phylum Chordata; class Actinopteri; order Scombriformes; family Scombridae; genus Thunnus; species Thunnus albacares. The sequence continues at coordinate 15,956,145 of NC_058107.1, read as the reverse complement.
ACCTCTCACCCACTTTCTCCCCCTGTACCCAATCAGAGAAGGAGGGGGGAAAAGAGTGATATCATCCCCCCTCCCCTCTTTTTAACCAGACTGATCCTGCATGGGCAAAGCAATGCCACACTCGTCCTCGGTGGATTTATAATCTACTCCAAGCATCAATTTATGTGAACTAAAGCTGCTCAGTTGTCACTTAACACCTGCTGAAGTAACAGAGCAGATGGCGAACCCCTTGAGCCCTTTCACTTGGTAAATAAATAGGAAAACAACAGGGTTTATGAAATCTCACACACCAAAAAAAAAAAAAAAAAAAAAAAAAAAAAAAATGACAGTTCACTGCGAAGAGAACTTCCTGTAGCCCCTTTCTGTCTCTCCACCGCTCCCTCCTCTCTCACTCCCATTCATAATGGCTATTGTCAAGGCTCAGACAGGGACCATTGTGCTCCCAGCTTTTACTCCCTGGAAGACATGAGACAAAAGAAATAGCAGACACATGTGAAAATATACTGAAGGAAACAGTTGCCAAACAAAAATGCAGCTTCACAGCCTGTGCCAGTCCCTGCTGGGACAGAAAAACCCGACTGTTTTGATGCTTCGCACCTGAATATACATTCTGAGGACTGATTGCATGGCAGGGCACAAAGACGTGTTTGTAAGTGGTCACACATCATCAGGTGGCGTGACATTTGGACAATAATGGTGGGTTAAATGTACATGTGCTGCAAATTATGTTTCATCAACAACAAAATGAGGTAAATATGTAAATACATGGACATCCTTCTATGGAGCGTGTGTACAAAAAAAATGCTATAAAACAGCAGAATGCAGTTTCACAAGAGGGATGGCAGGCATGTAACGGATAGCCTGAAGCAGTCTGCATGTCTGTGCACATTGACTCCTGCTGACAAGTAGAGACAGAGCTGAGAGCACAGAAGACATTTAGAGCTACAGTATACTGTGCGACAAAAACAAGACAGCAGCAGCACAGTGTGAGAAACGTGCAAAAACAGAAACCCGAAACTGGCTTTGAGAAAGATCATGTAATCAATGAGAGCGATAACTTTTATTAATCGTTTGCCACATTTTGGTGCACTAACATGCAATGAGTCTCGAAGACAGTGAATAAACACACATGAAACCTTAATTCAAGTGTTTAAAATTGAACTTTAAAAGTATCAATAGTAAGATAACATTAGGAGAACTACAGAGGCTTGCATATAGAGTTTTATTGTCAATTGAGATGCAGGGAAATATTTTGCCAGAGTTTAGGTTAATAGGTGCAAAAGTAGCTCCATAATAGGCTTTAGGTATGTTTTTGGTGCAGTAAGACAGAGTGTCTTTTGGCAACATCACCAACACAGTGAGGAAAAGCCTCTTCTTTTAAACAAATAAGGAGCCAGTGCAGAGAGTGTAAACGTAGAGAGATGTGAACCTTTCTTGCTCCATTAAAAATTCTGAAAGCACCACTCTGTTGAAGTTGTTAATTATTTTAAAGTAGTTTTGGTCAAACCAGAGAGCATGAAAAAAAAAACTGAAATGAAAGGCCACTTTTAATAAATGCATGCAGAGAATATGTCGGTCACAGGAAGATGGAAAAAGGACTGACCTTTATGGTGTTTTTGCTATCTCCCTGTTAAATGGTATTTAAAATATGCGTTGGGTATTCTACTAGAGCACGATTTGAGTCTTTTTTTTGCATTTTCAGTGATGATCAAAAGCAAAATATGCCTCTGAACAACATGAAGAGTGAGGAGAGGCTCTGTACAGTAGTTTACAGAGCTTCTGTGGTGATGAGAGCAATGCTGGGGAATGCTTCCCCCTGACCCAGAAAACTACAGGAGGTGACACGAAAAGGGAGGGGGAGAGGTTTTAGAGAGAGAGGCGACAACATTTTGTACTAGCAGACCAGCAGTAGCAGCAGCAATGAACTCTGCACACTTTCCATGTGCCCAGAGACGTGAATGGTCTGATCGAGGGGAGACGAGGAGAGAGTTACAAGGGTGACACGTGAGGCCGGCCGGGCAGCGGGGGGAATGAGCAAAAGAGAAAGAATGAAACGCACGGATGTTTTCCGGCTGTGATTCCCAAATGAAGCGTGAAGAACACAGACACACACTTGGTCACAATGAAGTTTTTCTTGTTCAAGCGTAAAAGAGAATGACCACGTATCCGGCACATTAAAAAAAAAACACCTTCATTTTCCACAGGATGCTCACAAGTCTCCCACTGTCTCACATTCACTTGAAACCACAGACAAAGCAACATTTGTGCAGTTTTTCTCCAGACTAAGGTTTTCAGTTTCATGTATTAAAGCATCCGGTTCAAACATCAATGAGAAATGGTAATCCTCCCCATTTAGCCTTTCTGGCAACACATCTCTTTGGAAACTTTTGAATCGGAGAGTGTTTTTGTGCATCAGGGCAGATCAGCTGGCCTTCAGCTGCCATACTGTACGCTTTAACTATCAAACACTCACAGCGGATAGCAGAGAGCTGGCTTCGGGCCATGTGAACAACTTCAGACATGTTGCATTGCATTGCCCAGAATATCTAGACATGCAGGTTACAATACAACTCCCATACAAAATAAAACAACAGACAAAGCAGACACAGGATGAGGATATGGACCGGAGGAGTGTGATCTGACGCAAGAATGTCAGAAAACTTACAGTTCATGACTGAAACACTTTCCAACCATAGTAATTATCCCCAGTCTGGAACAGGGACAAAAATACCAGTGCTGTGGTACAACTTGACAGCTAAACATAAGTATACCCCTTTTCTTGTAAAGAATTTGGAAGTAGACTGCAAAGAATACCAGACTGAAACTATAAGTCACTACATGATGAAGTTATAATGTATCACAGTTGTAGAAAAGCCTGAAAAAGCGCAAAAAGTCTGATATGTATTATTAATAAGAAACACTTCATGTTTTGAAAGCAGCAGTACTAGGAGGTGTTTCATAGAACCAGATTACCAGTGAAACCAGGCTTATTCAAGAAATTCTGTCTCATAAAAGGAGGTTTAAATAAGTCTGACATAAGTTGCTATGGAAACACATCCCTGCAGACTAGACTAACTAATCGTGGTTAAGCTAGTTTTCATAAAACCCTCGCTCATGTCTTTTTTCGGTTTTGTGAATCTGCTGCACAGTATTCAACTGAACACATATGTGCTTTAAAATGCACTGCAGTTCAAATGAAGCAAATAAATGACTGCATCATATTTAACATTTTCACCATTTGCTCTGTCTTTAAACATCACCGGAATAAAAGTAAAGAAACAGACACACAGAAATCAGTATATTAAAATACCAAAAGGGCAAACAGTGAATAAATCTAAGGGTGTTTGAACAGTAGCTCCACCATATGCAAGTCACTTGTATAAACCCAGCAGCACCGTCCAAGTTTCAAGGAAAATCATTTCATTTTCTTACTATAAAATAAATTACCTCACTGGTGTCCTATTGAGTCAATTAAAGTGATTTAAATACCATGTTCCATCTCACACATCCTGTCCAATCATCATTTTGACATATATGATACAAAGACATTTCACATTTCTCACCCACAACAACATGATCACAAACTGTTCCAGTGAACTGAACTAACACAGGTGTTCAAAGTCATCTCTCCTTTACTTCTACAGTTTTCATTTCATTTTTGCAGTTATGTTTTATTCTCAGTGTTATGTAAAATGATGCTTTGTGGCCATGAACATGGCCCTTGTCTGTGTTCTTCACTGTGAATTCATCTAGGATGAGGTCTGCGTTTCAAAGTCGGATCTGACTTGAATTAGTCTAACTTTATAGATAACAGATGAATTAATCCTGCTTCACTTCGTCTCACTCAAGACAAGCGGTTGTTTTTTCTGGAACTCCCCGCAGATGCCGCAGTGAAGTCTGGATCTCTTCACTATATCATTTGAAATCTTCGGTTCAGTTCCAGGATGAAACTTTTTAAACTTCATGCAACAGTTTCTTAGGAAGTTGATTCATCTGCTCATGACTCCGATGACTAATTTATACAAACAAAGTCAGAGCTCAGCAGCCTGGAGACTGTGCGGACTGCAGGCAAACTCTTCTTACTTTTACAAAGAAGTCTTAGCTTCGTGGTTTCGCTGTGTTTCTGCAAAACGATTACAAACAAACAAACAAACAAACAAGGTCCACACAGAACTTACCTAAGTAAACCGCAGGCCTCCACTCTTTCTCTCAGATTGCGCTCCCAAATTACCTCAGAGTATCCATCGAGCTCTGCCCGCGCGTCAAGTTACAGATGATAGAAAAGTGTTTCCGGTGTTTCACCGTATTTAGTGACCCTCCAGAGTCTGAGACCTGCAGTGCTGGAAGAAGTATTCAGATCCTTTACTTAAGTAAAAGTATCAATACCACAATGTAAAAATGCTTCATTACCAGTAAAACATCCTGCATTTAAAATCCCAAAAAGTACTACTTTTCCAGAAAATGCAAAATTAGTACTTTAGTACTTTAAGTAAATTTAGCCACTAATGCTTCTGAACTTTTACTTAAGTTGGATTTTAAATGCAGGATTTTTACTTGTGATTAAGTATTTTTACACTGTGGTACTGATACTGTTTAAAGCAGTGGTTCTCAAACTTTTTCACGTCAAGGACCTAAATTGACACAAATTAGACCCGGACCCCCATCTGATAAGATTTTTGCTTTTAGATGTTTTTTCTTACAGACAGTGTATGAGACCCATGACCAAAATAATTATACATTCTATCATTGTGTTACTTATGGATGGCATTATAGTGAAAATAAATTATTCCCCTTTTGCTGGGAACCCCCTGGAACCTTCTCAAGGACCCCTTGGGGTCCCTGGACCCCACTTTGACAACTACTGACTTAGAGGACCAGTGTGTAGGATTTAGTGGCATCTAGCGGTGAGGTTGAAGACTCCAACCATCTGAATACCCCCCGACCCCCACCCCTTTCAAGAAGAAGGATCTGTCTTCGTCTTCAGTCGCGCAGACTACACAACACACCCCCTTTACTACATAACACGCCCACTTTACTGCACCCCTAACCTTAACCATTTCACTGCTCATGCCTAAACCTAACCAAGTGGGTGTGTCGTGTAGATACTGAGAGTCTGCAGATAGACCTACTTGCTTCCAGGTGTGTAGAAACTTGCGAATAACGCGAAAGATCCTCTCTAGAGCCAGTGTTTGGTTTGTCTGTTCTGGGCTACTGTAGAAACATGGCGGTGCAACATGGCAGGCTCTGTGGAAGAGAACCTGGTCCCTATGTAGATATAAAGGGCTCATTCTAAGGTAACAAAAACACGATTCTTATTTTGAAGTGATTAAACGCTCATTAAGGCATAGGCCTACTTATGAATATTATATTCCATTTCTGCCAAGTCTGTTCTACTAGATGCCACTAAATTCTACATACTGGTCTTTTAATTAAAGGCTCTGAGTACTTCTTCCAATACTGCAGGTCACAGAATCTGAATGGTCACCAAATACAGTGTAACACTGGTCACACATTTCAAGATAAAAGCCAGGTGAATGCAAGCGCTGGACGCACTCAAGTTTGACAATTATTAGAGGATAATAATAGCCTGACAGATAAGTTAAAATATTATTTAAATTGATTATTTTTACTCCACTCTGCCAACATTCAATATCAAAAAAGGAAAAAAAGCAAGTTTGACAGATTGATGACACAAACTGGCAGAGAGACCAGTTCAGTCAAAGCCTTATATAGAATAGATAAAAATGAAAATTCTATGGAAATCAGGGGTGTTTTCCTCTCCTATATACCTGTCACTAAAGCATCTTCTCATCAGGATACCATCACAATAATCTATTATCCCCTTCTTTATGACAATGACACGTTTCACTACACATTTTGGCATCAACTTTCTTTTTTTTTTCAGTCACCTTACTTTATTTTCAAGTCAAAATCAAACAACTTCCTGTATTAATCTTTCTAACTTTCTGAGGCTTTAAGCTTTTCCCAGACTGAGCCAACTCTGACGTCACTTAATTGTCGTCATACATTTTGGGGACACATCAATTATTACAGAAGAACCATACAATCAAAAGTGAAACTAGTAGTGAGAATGTAACATTTCAGAGGAAATCAAAGACAGTGAGATGAAGTCTATTTGTTTATTGAGTAGTTTCATTCAACTGCAGTGACATTACTGAACTCTTTTTTTTAAATATAAATCTATAGTTTAGGGTTTTGCAATCAAAAACAGTCTCAGCTCACAGGCAGCATGGTACGTTTATTAAACAATATCTGCAATTACTGATATTGTGGAAAATACTTTTTTTCTGAAAATATAATTAATTCTTGATGACAGTAAGACTGGCGGCAGTGAATTATTTATGACGACTAAACCTTTAAGAGAAAAAACATTGTTATATAGTTTTTGCTCCAATTCACAGCTCATCCTTCAGAAATCATCCCAGTCTGTGCACGGCTCGGCTGAGTCTCCAGTATAATGACTGTATGTACTGCTGTCCAAAAGATGTTTAACCTTAAAGACAAAAGAAGAGGAAAAATAATAATAAGGCAACACAGTCTACAGCCTATTACTGTACACAACAAAGAAAGGTCTACTCATTGCAACGAATAGTAAGTGTGTTTTACTTTGAGAATGAGTGGTGGGCTTAAAGTTCCTTTACAAAGCCCTTCCCAGTTGAATCCTTCGAACCATCTGGATAAAAACAGAGCATCACAACCTATAAAACCATGTTTCCAAGCACAGACCTCAGAGCTTTCCTCCAGTGTAATAAATCTGTCATCTTACTTGTGCTTCTGAATGTTCTTGGCCCCGTTTCTCTGACTGCCCAATCTCTCCGAGGGATTGCTCCTTGGCGATGGAGAGTGAAAGAGAACACACAAATAAGTAAACTATGAATTAATAATCAGATTCTGTTGGCCGAGAGGTGATACTGCATATTCCTCAAGCACAAGCTGTGTTGATCTGAAAAAGCGCTATAAAATAAGCTGAAAACTGTCATTAGCTTTCATATTATAATTCACGGCTGCACAGCATAATGATCTGCTCTAGTGGGTCATATTTACAACACCTGCACAGTTTCTTTATGAGGCTGGAGGCACTTTTGCTGATGGTTTTTGGGAAGTCAATCTGATCGATGCCACGAATGGTCGCAGTGAGAATCTTCATTGGGTCGAAGCCACTGAATGGAAGTCTGGAGACAAAAACATCTGCCAATAACTATCATTTCTATCCATGACTGAAGAAATTAGTTGCTGAACAAAACTGTAAAACCTACTCGCCGCTCAGAAGTTCAAACACAAAAACACCCAGTGACCAGAGGTCTGCAGATATATTGTGGCCTTTGTTCAGGATGATTTCAGGGGCCATATAGCCTGGAGTACCACAGAACGTCCAAGTTTTCTTACCCACTTCAATCTTCTTTGCACACCTGAAGCCAATCTAACAAAAAGGCAGATATCCGTTGTTAAAATTTAAAGGATTAACATTTCATAATCAAAATGTGAATGCAAGTTGTACTACCAGTTTGGCGTAACCATGCTCGTCCAGGACAACATTTTCAGGCTTGACGTCTCTATAGACGACACCTCGATAGTGAAGAAAGCTCAGGGCCTCAACAACACAAGCAGTGTAGAACCTGGTGCTGCATTCGTCCAAACAGCCTCTATAACAGTATGCAGAGTGTTGATTTGAATGTGTGCTGCAGACGATCAGTGTTAAAATTGCATTGTGTTGAAAGCTTGGGAAAAAAACACAGTGGTAGCACAATAAATATTTTATCAGTATGATGACAAAAAGTGCCTTAAGTCTTAATTTCCTTTAGTCCAAAAATACTTACTTATCTCCGAGTAGACTGCAAAGATCACCACAAAGACAAGCCTCTGTCAACATGTAGAGGCACTCTGCATCTCTAAAGGTTTTGTGTAGCCTGCGGTTAAAAAAAAGTAGAGCAACATGTTAAAGATTTTATTGCTTTCATTTGATTGAGATGGTAAAGATACAGAAGCACAGGGGGAGAGAGGGAGGCGACATGGTTCCCTGGCAGGAGTTGAAACACAGACTTTTTATGGTATGCTTCTTAATCACTTGGCTACCAGACACCTGAAAGATACTTTTTAAAATGATTAAACTGAAAACAATCCTAATTAGAAGCTGTTTAAGAACAGACACCTGACTATGAACGGACAATGAGCCTCCATTAGGATGCGCTGCTCTCTCAGTATGTGCTCTCGTTGACCGTTGTTGAGAATCAGCTTCTTCTTAAGGACCCTCATGGCAGAGAGACACTTGACATTGCTCTTTAGCTGCACCTGACAGAGGTGAAAATCAATATGTTACATTACAGACACATGGAATCTCGAGACGGCAGCAGTGCAGGGGATTTGTGTCATTGTGTGTGAGCTGCTATAAGATCAACCCTCACCAAGTCTACGTGACCCAACTCCCCAACTCCCAGGGTGCAAATAATCTGGAAATCACTTAAGATGGAAGATGAGAGGAGCGCAGCATCCTTGTCTGACCTGCTCACAAGGAAAAGAGGGGTGAGCTTGTAGTTTCCATGGGTACAAATAACATGTAATTGTTAATACAAAACAGTATTATAATGCTCCTTACTCGACTTTGGATTCAGTGTTTTGCAGAACCTCATTACCACTGTCAAATACCAACCCACTGATGATATCTTTGAAGGTCCTGGAGGACAGAAATATATTTCCTGACAATGAACATCCTACAAATGACTGGATAAGGACATCAATTTATTTTCAATTTAGAGTAAAGCAGCAGAAGCAGACGCCTTGCCTCTGCAGAGAACTTTATTAACTCAATTTATTGACTTACTCTCTGTCTATTAACAAACATGTAACTTCACCAGCAGCAATCACATTCACAGCCCGAACATCCTCTCTAGAGACAGAGAGGAAAACAAGATGAGGAAATCTTATCAAAACAGATCAATACAAAGCACACAACATAAAAACAAATAAAGAAAATCAATATATCATGCAGGCATAAATGACACTTTTTACCATCCTGTACTGTTTTCATAATTTCCTTTAGTGCTTCTTCTAAAAGTGCATTATTTCCTTCTTACCCCCACAGAGCTTTTTCTCCAAACCACTGTCTCTCAGAAAGCTTAGAAAGCTCTTCATGGCCTGGCTTCTTTTCTGTCACTTTAACCTGGCGAATCAAAAAGAGAGTGCCAAAGTCAATTATCACCGTCATAAAGCAATTTCAAAACCCTGCGCTGACATTTCGTCCTCACAGATTCTAAACCCTTTTTCTCTGAAAGCCTCGTTTCATCTGTGCAGCAGGCAGACAATATAAAACTTTACCTGGCCTTTGCTAATGATATAAAAGGTGTCTCCCATAGCTCCTTGTCGAATGATGTAGTCACCTTCAGTGTAGTGTGTCTGTGGAGCACGAATGACATTGATAGGAGAAAACAGTGGAAAATTATTTGATGAGAGAACCAGCTCTCTTACAGAAACAAAGACGAGGGCTGGTAGCAGTGAGGGATTAATTCTGATTCTATCACAGCACCGTGTGTACCCACGATTGTTTACCTCTGTCTGTACACATAATCTATTGGTTGGATTTTGTTTGATGAACGAGTGATGGTTACACAACATAGTGCTTCTGATTTTAAGTGCTTAATCTGTACCTCTTCCAGGAGATCAGACATTTTCATGATGACATCCTCTGGCAATGACTGCAGACAGGGAACGCTGCAGACACACAGGAAGGCATGATAAGATACTATCCACAAGGACAGGTTTGAAAAGAGTTTCATTTAATCTTTCCACCGGTCTTGGGTGGCATATTTAGAACCATATCATGGGAGTGTTGACATCGTGTGATAGTGAAACCACACAGAAAAGTACTTAAGACCTTTACGCAGCAGTGTGGTGACTGACAAACAACATGGCCCTGGTGATGTTGTGTTGAAGGAGCTAGAATACAAAGCAGGTTACTGGGCCTTTTTTTTGTGTCAAATCAAGTGTATCGGTATCATGTTCACCTGCTAAGCAGCTCCATTGAATAAGAAAGGCTGTTGAGACCGCTCTGCGTAAGTATGGTCTGGTAACTCTTGCGGTCAATAACCCACAGCTTGCTGTCCGTTTGTGCTGCAGATGAAAAGAAAGGCTGTGTCAGTGGTGCTGCAGTATTCAAATGGCTCTCAAAGATGTGTGAACTCTGTGATGAATGTGTGTATACAATACAGAGCAAGGTTTGATATTAGAGGACAGAATGTGCTACAGTGTGAAGAGCAGGCAGCCTGCAACATGAGTACTTCTTTTTCTTACAGAGGAGGACTTTTAATATAAATCTAATCTGATTTCCTTACTTATTATTACACTCTTCCTTATAACAGGGCTTGAAAGAGGGTGTTGTGAATTAATAATGACATATTGATTAGTTCACTGAAGCTTCCTGCAAACGGAAGTGGATGTCCTCTAAATGGTCTAATTACATCCACCATCTGATAATGAGGAGTAGTCCTGATATCTCAACTGCAGCATTTGGATATACTTCATCTGCTTTTTTACTTATCCTCCATGAGACACATAATTCATGGCCATTGCTTTTTATTTGCGTGCGAAAGCCGTGCAGGATATTTTTAGCAAATAAAACCTTATCCACAAAGGAGGATTTTCTGACATTTCCTGCAGTACATTCTATGCACTTCCATGACCTAATGATGAAGCCCCGTTTTCACCTGCACCTTTATCACTGTCAAAGGAGACCACACAAGCAATATCCTTATTGTTGGTCTCAGATGGCAAAAATGAAAAAAAAAAAAAGTAATTTCAGGTCAGGAGGAAGAGGACCCTGAAGAGATCCAAGGGAAGGGCTGACAGAAATGGACATCGAACAAAGGACACCAGACTGCCGACACAAGTGGAGCATTGTTACCAGAGCAGACATATAGTGTGGAACAGTAAATTGGAAAAGCTGACTGGTGGTCACAAGATAAAGAAAGCAGTATAAAAAGAGAATAAGATGCTTAGGGACCAAACAAGGCAAAAAACAGATTTTTCCATTTAAAGCCATCCTAGCCATTTCCACAGCCTATTTATTTGTGAAACCAGGTCATGTAGAGATGGCTGAGAAAGTTTTCCCACTAGATTCTGCCATCAGATGCTGGGTGGAAATAAAAGCAGGCTTTCCATTTTCTGGGGAATATCACAAATTCTTACAGCATATATGTGTAGGTCATAATATAACTACAAGAAAAGAGCACCGACTACAAACTGTTTCTGAAAATGTTACTTGTACATAACTGTGAAAATTCAATATCCACGAACAAAGACGTTACTGCATGTAGGAGTGCAGAGAGGAGATGTGACAGTAAGATGGCAGGAAAGAAGAAAATGTTTAAAACTCCCCACATCACTGAGAAAAAAAAAATATTTGAAGCTGTGGTGTTGTCTCCAAAGGTCTTTGATTTCAAATTCAACTGATGTCTTCTGTCTAAGACCAAGAAAGCCAGAAATCCGCCTGCTTGTGATATTCTCTTAAACAAGAATTATTTATATCCCCAACAAATCAAAATTAATCACAGCGAAACCCCACATGTATTTCCATATCAGCATGAAATTACAAAACCAAAAAGCTGACACAATGCTTTGATACCTGCGACAGAGTAGGTATAGGTGCAGTTGTAGAGGAGTGCCACCTCTCCAAACATGTCTTCTGGTTCAACTGTGAGCACCTTCAGTCCGTCTTTTGTCATTTCCAGCCTCCCTTCTGCAGTAAACACACACTCAGTGAAGACATGCACGATCATAATATGTAGAACTCTACTATGCACGTGTGATCAAAAACTGTGCTTTTCTAAATGTGTTTTTGTATTTGTAAGGAGGCCTTCCAGCTATCTGAGATATACTGTACGACCAGCAGATATGCAATCATCCCTGCACCGAACAAGGCCACCACCTCTCACTGGTTAGTATGACAGGAGAAAAATAGGGAGCAGCCTCTCTCTATTAGCTGTCACATTACAAACGCAGCCAAGATTCCTGAGGACAATCAAGCACTGATGAACCCTGTAAACCGGGGCAAGGCAAAGAACCGCTTTTCTCCTCCCTCTTGTATCAAGTTGACATTTCAACACAAACATCAATGTGGGTCGCTCGTTATTCCCCCGAGTGCATCTTCTTTTCTTGCTCAAACATGCTACTCTTACATCACACGTGTCTGAGAGCAGTGTCAGATTGCTATATGCTTGAACTGTGAGCCAGCAGTAAGACAACTGATATATAAATATAATACAAAAAAGAATAGTTCCATCTGACTGTTCTTTTAGCAGTTGTCATCTCGAGTAAATGTTAATAAATATCCTCAAGCATGATTTATGTTAGCGGTTGTAAGAAGAAAATGATTTACCTTCCACAACATAAGCCTGAGCCCCGTTGGTCCCCTCCTGAATGACATAACAGCCTTGATGGATGGTGGTGGAGTACATACAGGCGATGATGGCTCTGATTTCTCCTTCATCGAGGTTTTTCAACAAGTCATTCTTCAGAAACGCTGCCTGAATCAGCTTCCGAGACCTGATGGCATGAGGGCAGGATACTGATGTAACATTTAAGGGCAAAATATTAAGAAGTCTTGAATGAAGTGTCACAGGCTACCGTGACACTTCATTCAAGAATTGTAGAAAGCTCTTGAACATTTGAGAGACACATTTCTCAGTAATAGCAGGTAGGAGCTGAGGGCATGTGTGCTCTTACTCCTGGCTTTTGTCACAGCTCCTGTGGAAAACCATGGCGAGAGTCACCGGGTCCAGAGTGAAGGGCTCAGAAATAACGGTCTCCCTTTTGGCTCTCTGGTTGTCCTCACCTTGAGCGGAGCAAGCTATAAAAAAAACACAGTAAGCCGGGTTTAGGGCTCTACTGCTACTGTAGTGTCTTTTTTCTGTGATCAACATAGTATATGTGTGCTGCAGGTAATCATAATAATGTGTATTAATGTGTGTGTGTGTGTGTGTGTGTGTGTGTCTGTGTCTGTGTCTGTGCTATGATAAATTGTATGTGTACTACAGCAGAGCATAAGAAGATGCCAAAGATCATGAAGTGAGGACTCATGTACAATGTAGAGTGTGAACATCATCATCAGATGTTTGGACCAATGTTGTAGGAGTCGTGGGTACAAGTGCCAGAAAAAGCCTTTGATGTCTGAGGGAAACAACAAGATGTGGTAGGTTGAACTGCCAGCACAGGACCAGACAACTGGGGAAAAACAACAAAAAGTGACTGACATGGTAAGGGAGTAAGCTTGGTAAGAAAACAAGAAGAAGAAGATAACCTGTTTGCAAACGTGATGCATGATATGGTAGTGAGGAGTGGGATGGAAAATCCCCAAAATTTGTTGGTCCATGGGAAGCCAACATATAATCGGATGATGGAAAGTCCCCAGAATTTGAAGAATAGGAGGTGCCTTTGAGACTATAATATATAAGACAATGCTTTTTCGTTTGGTTTTTGAGTGTCTGCTTCATGAACCAGCCTCTGATTTGCTTGTATCTTGCTGAATACACAGTAAATCTACAATTACACTGAACTCTGCCTGTTTCAGTGTATTTCTTGATTGTTTGAATTTGTTTTTTACTTTTTGGGTATTTTAACTATTTTTGAATAATTATATGTTGTGGAGGATCTGAAGAGTCACTGGCCTATCTGAATTTTTTTTTTCCATCACACTACCTGTTGATGCTTTAAAATATGACATATAATGTAAAACCAGCATGTTCTGTACCACCACCGACTGCAGAGGGACCTGTGAGGGAGACAGTGGCTCTGTAGCGATCCAGTTCTTCCTGCAGTCTCCGAATCAGTTCATCCTTGGTATCCAACTCCAGCTCTAACTCATCTATTAGTGTGTCCCTCTGGCGAAGCTCCTCAATCTTTAGTTGCAGGGCAAATTGGAGGTCCCGAAGCGTACCCATTACCTCCAAACACCAGGTGGTATCTGTTACTGTTTGCACACACAACCATACATAAACACAGTGGGTTCACACACACTGAACGTAGAAAATATTAGGGATTACTTTCTGATATTGAGTTGCAGCTACAATCCACATCTCAGTTGACTCAAAGTTTAACAGTCTATTCTGTCATTCATCTGCATCCCCTCCTGAGATTACTTGTATTAATATTACTCATATTAGTAATATAATAGGGGGAATCAATAAGTGTTTATGGCTTCTACTTGGACTCATCTAATTAGCATACATAGGAGAGTATGCTGTATTAATGAAACATATTTTACGGCATCCTTTTCGGAGGGCTGAATAAGGAGAAACATGCTCAAAGCTAATACTATGAGACAGTTTCATGCAATAAAAGAACACTCCTTTCTTTGATCGATGAGCTTGCAGTATGGTTTATGACATAGGTGGCATGCATGTACAAACGCATTACTGACACAGTAAGTTTTCAGTATGCAGTCCTCGTATTTGTCTATTGCTCTTTCTCTCCCTCAACTTAATGGAAGAAAAACTATTAAATTCAAGGACACTTAACAGAAACACGAGAAAAAATGAAGGACCATCCAGAATGCATAAGTGTTAGAGTAATACCACGGAGATAAAAACAACATATAAACTATTGAGTCACACACACTTTGAGTCCCTGCAGGAGGAAAATATGGATCTCTCTTTTTATATTTCGGTCGCAGACGCGCTATAATAACCTGATTATAATGAATGAGTTGGTAAAATCTTACAGCGGTGTGTTAGGTCTGTAACAGACTGTTTGTAAACACAGATGCATGCTCTGTCCTGCAAAATATAACGCCGTGCTGTATTTCACGTCACATACAAAGATCACTTACCACAGAATATAGATATATATGCAGCGTCTTTCTCATTTGTCCTCAATAGGTTTGTCCCTGTTTGGCGGCATGCAAGGTGCAGATCTCCTTTATACCCACCCAAGTGAAGGAGAGGATGCTCCTCTCTTGCTCGGGGCTGGCCGGGGCTGGGCACAGACAGCAGGCAATCACATGACCAAGACAGTGGTGGCTGTAATGAGAAATGCATGGACTGGATCCCAATTGGGTCAGAGGGTCTTTGGGGTATTTCAGAGGCTTGGGAATAGTAAGTTGAGTGGTGAACATTAATCATTTTGCAGCCGAGATGTCTAGAACATGAGGCAGAGATTAAAGGCTGGCTGTGTGCATTAATCAGAGGTTTTACTCTCCTTCCATGTGGCACCTGTGGCTTTTCCTAATAGTCTAAATTCTGACTTTTTGAATATAATTATTTCTCAGCTACCATAACACTGTCAAGTGATGTTAATAGAAACACATTGGCCTATAACAGCAAGTGATGCTTTGATGGTGTTGGGACAACAATTATAGTTTTTCAATTGGTCTAAAGCCAATATATTGTGGGGTTTTTACACTAAAGCGTTTTAAAATTAGTTGGGATGATTAGTCACACTGGCTGATGACCTAATGATTATTGTAATTAGTAAGAGTCAAGCCTATAGCTTGTTCACTGGCAGCCTCAGATCAATTTCTTCATAAAAATAAAACAAAATGAATTAGTATAATGATGATAATAGGTTAATTATAAATAATAAAATGGTAATCACATGGTCTTTAGATTCCAATGTCCAGCACAGCCTTTAAATCGTCTTCCTTTTTCGTTTTAATATTTAATTATGGTCTGAGTATCCAGAGTAGAATAATAGAATAATAAAATAACTTTCTGTCATTTTCGAGTGAAATGATCCTCAGTCGTAACACACTCCCGCCAGTAAGCGGCGCTCGGCTCACCTGAGAGCCGCAGCAGCAACAGCAGCAGCCCGCAGCTGCCCGGAGAAGAAGCCCATTGGGTGTCCCGAGCTAGCAAAGTGTGGGAGGTTTTTATTACTTAACCTGTGAACGTATCGTTGTGTGTTCGTGTTTAATTCAGAGTACCATCGAAAATGATCCTCACCGTGAAGCCGCTCCAAGGAAAAGAATGCAGCGTACATGTAAGTTAAGTAACGCGGGCTTAAGTTAGCCCGCAGCAGCAGATACTTAGCCTTTACGCTAGCTAGTTTATTAGCAGGTAGTGGTTGTTCTGTCTTTCCCACGCCGAGCAGAAATAATGTCTGAATTTAAAGATTTAATAAAATGTGGCACAAACTGAATAGTTCTACAGTAGCGTTTTAAACACCAGTTATAATTGACGTTAATGTAGCTAGCTTGCTTGCCGCAGCCATAAAAAACTGTCATCCGTTACCATCCTTCTTTACGTTACCGCTTTCGTTGTGTATAACTGAGTTCATGTAGGAAGAAAAAGACTGTAGGTTTTGTTAACACGTCAAAAGGCAGCATCTTAGGACAAAGGGTTATACTAGGCCAGTGCTGCGGTTTAACTTCCTTCTTTACAAGTTACCAGCGTTACTTATCCTGCTCTCAGCAGTCTGTGATGGAAGCTAACTTCTGCATCGTCATGTGTGTTTGTACACACATATGTAAACCCCAGTCTGTGCCTGGTGTTTTCTAATGATAACGTTGTATGAGGCACAAACTGGGGCTCACACATGTGTGTTCAAAGACACGTGACGATGCAGAAGTTAGCTTCCGATTCGGTTGAGGAGGAAAGTTCAAGTTAATGCTGTTTAAACCCACTTTCAGATTTGTCAAATCTTTATTTAGCTCATGAAATAAAAGAAAAAAAGAGCGATTTCACTGATATTTCTCCAACCAGATCCTGATTAAAAAACCCCACTATACTTAGACCTGTCAAATCTTGACTAGATGAACAAAAATACTCTAGAGACACAGTTTCAGATTCAGTGGTTTTTGATCTGGATGGGGAGAGCAGTGAAATTGCCCTTTTTTCTGTTTTCATCAGCAAAATAAAGGTTTTACAAATCTGAAAGTGGGTTTAAACAGCATAAAGACTTTTGCTATGATGTCTAACACTCATAAGTAACTTTCATAAGTGTAAGAGGTGCCAAAAATAGAGAATCGGCCCCTGAACATCATTATTTATGTTTCCCTTAAAGTTGCAGTGTGTAGAATTTAGTGGCATCTAGTGGAACGGACTTGGCAGAAATGGAATATAATATTTATAATTCTGTTTTAATTAATGTATAATCACCTGAAAATAAGAATTGTTGTGTTTTTCTTACCTTAGAATGAGCCCTTTACATCTTCTACAGTAGCCTAGAATGGACAAACCAAACACTGGCTCTAGATAGGGCCTTTTGCAAGTTTTCGGGGGATGGGGGGATGAAGGAGAGGGGTAGTCAGTTGGTTGCAATTTGCAACCTCACCGCTAGATGCCACTTAATCCTTCCCACTGGTCCTTTAACTATTCTCTTAACCTTGAATCGGAAGCTAACTTCAGCGCTGTGGTTAAAGGAGCGTATGAACTTCATCGGCATATCGTGTGAGCATGGGGAGCACTGTTTTTTAAATCTTCACGTATTGTTCACTGCATTATTCTGGGGTTTTGTGTGTAGTTGATGGAAAAGAAGAACAATATTGATGCCTAGCACAGGCAGTGACGGCATTTGATGTTATTTATGTCAATTGGGGAAGTAAATTTTGTATTCTGTGGAAGACAAGTGACTCTAAACCCTGTCACAATAAAGTGTCATCAAGGCCATGCCATATTTCTCCTAGCTCTGCTCTGAAAGTAAAAAAAAGTACACGCCCAGACTAACATGCTCATTATTGTCTATATTTGCAGTGCTTACAGGATAAATATTACTACTACAGGCCCAGTCACTGTGTTTTGTATAGGAAGTATATACTATACTAACGAGGCCATTCAGTCCACATTCATTACATTTTATGTTAAGTTTATGCAATGGACGGATTTCAGACTGGCTCTGCCCTTCTGAAGTTTGCTTGATATTTTCATCACGTTGCGCAGCTTCATCATCACACTGTTGATCTTTCAGGTGACTGAAGATGAAAAGGTCTCCACAGTGAAGGAACTTGTGTCCGAACGTCTCAACATACCAGCTAATCAGCAGCGGTTGCTCTATAAAGGCAAAGCGCTTGCAGGTAAATGTGCTAACAGTTGTCTCATAACCTTTGTGCAGAACTGTAATTGCTTGATCCACCAACATATTTTCTTCGTGATTCATACTAGAGCCTGACCGATATACTGGCTGATGTTAACTCATCGCAGATGTATTGTATTAGTATATATGTTAGTCGTAAATATGTTCTGAAACAGTGTCACCATTCAAAAGTCAGCCAGAGAGGAGTTTGTTTTGCAACTAACATATCCTGCCCAGTACATTTATTGGTCGCAGTTATAGAAAAAAAGAAGAAAGTGTAAAGAAAATGAATATCAGCAAATATATCATTGTCAGATATTTTAAACTCTCTATCAATATTGATATCGGCCTCAAAAACCCTGTATCGGTTGGGCTGTAATTCAAACATTAAAATTTTTGATGATTGAATACTATATTGCTTTCCTCAGATGAACACAGACTGAGTGATTACTCCATTGGGCCCGAGGCTAAATTGAATCTGGTAATCCGTCCAGTGGGAGAGAGGACTGGAGCGTCAGGGACGGGTGCCAGCAGCAGCAGCGGCACACAGGGAGGAGTGTGGCAGACAGTGTCCACTATCCTTGCTCGGCACTTCAGTCCTGCAGATGCAGCAAAAGTCCATGAACAGCTTATTAAGGTATATAAATGCAACGTATTCGCTGCCAGGTATTGTAATCTAAGATCAAAGCAATTGAATTGTTGCTCATCTGTTTTAACATCTCGATATTTTGAATTGCATAATTAATGTTTTGCTACCAGTAGGGGTTGTGGGTTAAAGATACACTTCTAATATTTTCTTTTCAGCGGACATCTGGGGCTGTAAAAGTGTCTTATCTTATCACAAGGAGTTCTGCTAAATGGTACTAAAAGTTCCTCTCAAACAGTTTCCTCTTAAGAGCTATTTACAAAACTGCAGAGAGCAACTTTTATGAAGGAACTGGTAAAACTCCTAAACTAAGAGTGGGAGCAGGGTTGTCATGGTTACATCATACTGCTGAATTAAGTTACTCACTATGTCCACAGAGACATAGTGAGACAGGTGACTTGTCTGTGGCAGTGAATGTGAAATTACATAATCATCAATATATAAGAGTTTGAAAAAGAACTAGATTAGATTAGACAAAAAAAATGAAATGAAAGTAGAAACATAAAAATAATGAAATTAAATTACAATTGAAATTGAATTTAAATTAAATAAAGAAACATTTAATGTTAAAACATTAAATGTCATTCATTGATTTCATTAACAAATGTTTATGATATGTTATAAATTGTATCACATTTAATATATGAAACAAAGTAAATTATTGATTAACTTGACTGACCAAATCTTTATCTTTTGATGGGGTTTATTCTAGTTTTAGTGCATATCCTACAGGTATAAAATCAGTCATAAAATCAGCTTTATTTATTTATTTTTCATTCAGTGATTATTTAATGTACGCTCAATGAACTGTCAAAACTAATTTGTGTCTAAAGAGTGCATATTTGTTTTGAGAAATGATCCTCACACCAAGCTGAGATATCTCAAGTGGATCAGGACTGCACACTGTGTTTTCCGGTGTCCAAGTAGTGGAGAGTTGTGCGAATTGCCATCTCAGACGTTACTGGATGGTTTCCATGTGTTGGTGAGCTGAGGCTGGATCCTCGGAAGTCTGCATTTTTAGTGTGATTATATCGTACCAAACTGACAAGGCCTGTTCCGTTTCAAAGGCTCCTCCAAATATTGCCAAGAAATGCAAATGCCCAAAAATGTGGAGGAAAGACCAAGTTTATCCTTTGAATCCTCTTCCAGTCATAAAATGAGAAAATATTGTGTAATCATATCATTTGTACCAGTTACTTTAGTGGTTTAGACCAGTGTAAAAAACACTGGAAGGTGAAAATGATGAAAGCCATAAACATAAAGTCCAGTTTGGTTCCTATAATCACTGAATGTACCTCATTTATGTCAAATTGTATTGATTTGTTTTCACTTTGGCATTAAACTTTTTTTGTTTGAGTGACAAAAAATCCAAATTACATTCACTCTTGATTATATATGGTTATATATTATAAATGCCAAAATTGTGGTAAATTATTATTATTATTATTATTATTATTATTATAGACGCTAGAAAATAGAAGTTAAATCGATATGTTTAAACCTCACAAACATTGAGCTCAGTTAGGAAAATTACTGAGTTTATTGCTGTTATTTACAATATCAAAGCAACTTCTTGGTGGTAAACTTGTAAATCTTTGACGAAGGATGTTAGTTTGGTCTCTGGCTCTAGACTATCATATTTAGGTAAGAGGTGTTGGATCAACCTGGTCTTGAGGTCCTTCTGAGAATAAACTATTTGTAAAAGAAGAAAAGTTGAGAAATTTAAGAGGGTTATCCTTACTATCCTATCTATGCTTTTATTTAAATAGACTAATATTCATCCACACATGACATGGTTACAATAAAATGGATTCAGTAGAATATATTTAACCTGCTGCTTCTCCACGTTTTCTTTTTCTTTAAGGATTATGAACGTTCACTTCGACAACTTAGTCTAGATGACATTGAACGCTTGGCCGGAAGACTGCTTCACCCCGATGGCGAAGGCATGGACACCTCATACATGGACTAAGAATGCCCAGCATACTGTGATTGTTTTTGGAGAGGTGCTCAGTGCTTGGAGATGCATACAGTGTTTAGAGTGTGAGGCATGGAAAATGCAGTATCAATTTTCTTGCTGAGCCCCATGTGTGTGCCTAATCAATGGCTGAATGAACACGGATAACACTGACTGTTGATTGCTTCAGCAATAGGGCTTTCTTATCCACGACCCGAGGACTTGGATAAGAAAACTTAGCCACTTTGAATCGGTCCTTGTCATCGATGTTGCAGTAATGACACAAGACCTGATCACACATGATTTGAATACAAAGGAATCCATTTATGCTGTTGGTTTCACATGATCTCTGGCTGCTACAAACTCCCAGGGGACACTAACCTTGTACTGGAGGGTATTTATTAGTGATGTCTGTGTTGGATAGGTGTTTTTTTCTGTTATCCATCCGTAAGAAAGTAATACATGTTTTATCCCGTAACTAACTGATGGTCATTGTATGATTTGTAAATATCATGTTTATATATATACAGACATTAAAACACAGAAAAAAATACTCAATTTTAAAGTTTGTTGTTGTGTTGTTTTGTTGATACTTTTTTTTCTCCTTCCTTTACTTTTTGCTATTTTATATCTGATGCTTTCCACCCTGTGCTTTCTCAATTCTCACAAATAACTCATAACTGGTTAAGAATTGCACTGTATAATTGTTCTGCACAGTGTATACTAATAAGTTTCTATTGCACATTGCACACCGTATAATAGTAATTCTAATAATTATTAATAATTTTTAAAATCATTCGATTACATACTATGTATATAGTCATTGTACAACGGATAACTTTATCCATTTCACTACTCTCATTTTGTTAGATATTACAAAAATAATGACTGCACAATGTATAATAACTTTTTCTGTTTTACTATTTAACTATTTTATTTTATTCTGTTATTGTGTGTAATGTATGCTGGACGGTACTGTTGTGACACATTTCCCGCGGGATTAATAAAGTATTTCTTATTCTTATAAAAAGTAGAGGTGGTCAGGTAGAAATATGATGTTGAGCTAAACAGTCTATGGTTAAAATACATCTATGGTGTAGTGGGACGTAACGGGGCGGGGCCGTTCCGCGTCAACCAATCAGCTGACAGAAACGCTCATGATTCGTATTTCCCGACCAATCGGGTTGTCGGAGGTACCACCCCGGTGGTAAACTGACGCTCATCTCTTGGTGCTAATATTCGATAACTGTCGGGGTTAAATACGGATATATAGGCGTGTTCCCTGTTTTCTACGAAGTATGAAGGACATATACGTTTAATAAGGAGGGATATTTTTCGTTGAACATCGGTACGGTCAGAATGGAGCTTTCGGTTGTTCCCGCGGCTTAGCTTCCTAGTGTTAGCACAAAGCTACATCTCTTTCACTTCCTGCTTTTTTACCAATTAGCTTTAGCCAGCTGCTGTTAATAGCGAGCCTCTCGGCTTGAGCCGCTGCTAAAAAAATTTCCCATGCCAGTTAGACATTAAGTCAGTGACATGATTGACATAAAAATGGTCTATTTTCGTGTCATAATCTGTTAGTATTCAGCATAGTGTTGTTGGTGTGAGTCCTGCCGGGGCGTTACAGTCCTCTCTCTCTCATCAGGACCACTTTCCCTCAGGAAAGGCAACACTGTCCTTCTCTACTGTAGAAATGCAACATCATATTCTGCACGTTGTTTTCTTGTTGCCAACTACAACTTGATTATTCCAGGGTGTTTTGAGAATGAACTACTCCCAATATGTTGTAATTCAATTCAGTTTTATTGTCATCACACATTGTGCAGCCGGCACATATGCAACGAAAGCGGGGGGCATAGGGACATACATGGCATAAAAATTGACACAGTATATACACATAGTAAGGCACAATATAGTAATATATTAAAAAATAGTAAAAACCTTACACTATATATGAGGTAGTATATATCTGAAAGTATTTGTAGTAGAGCTGTGCAAATGACAAAGACAGTAATCTATGATTTAATGTAACGAGTTATTTTGCTGTTCATCATATTCAAAATCCTCTCTTTGTATTAATGTATGTTAATTCTATTTTGCCTGTTTAGTAAGTGTGTCCAGTCTAGTGGAAGGATGGAGAATCTGATCCCCACCATCAACCGGCTGCAGGAGGTCTTTCTCACAGTGGGGGCAGAGATCATCCAGCTGCCGCAGATAGTCGTGGTTGGATCTCAGGTCAGCATTGAAAAAAAATGAGAAGCTTCATTACAAGTATAAGCATGTTTATACTTCATAATGCACAGAATACTCATATGACAAACTTTGCACATGACTAAGTGCTAGAAATGTTTCTGAATTGCCTTCATTATGTGCCACTACAGAGCAGTGGAAAGAGCTCTGTGCTGGAGAGCCTGGTTGGGCGGGATTTCTTGCCTCGGGGATCAGGAATAGTCACAAGACGACCCCTGGTGTTGCAGCTTGTTAATGTTGCCCCTTTGCAGGAGAGACTGAAGATCGAGAATGGTACATAAAAATGTATCTGTTATTTCTAAATATGATTAATTGTAAACACACAATCAGGGTTTTATGTACATTATGATTATGTCAGCAGGACAGCAGGTTTGCTATTTCTGTCTAGGCATGGAGTCTGCTTGTTAATGTGTGACTAGCACTCTGCCATGGCACCTTCTCTCACTGCCTGAACTGCTAGATAGTCCTTGTAGAGCCTTGAATTCTCTTTGCTAACATGCAGTGTTTCTTCTTCCTCTTCTTCTTCTTCTTCAACACTTTTTCAGGAAATGCGGTAAAACAAAATGCCCAAAACAGCTACCCAGGTCTCTGTATATTTGGTCTGCATGGACTTGTCTTTGTTTAGCCTCGTCATTTCTTTTGTGAACTCTCTCAGATATTTGTCATCTGTCTAGCATGAAAGTCCATTTGTATTCATATTCTTTTCGATTTTCATTATCTCTCCCCTAAACCTTCATTTTATCTGCATTCTACATTTTAGAGGCATTTCTGTTAAATGACTCACTTTTATGTGTTTGTGAAGGTGTCAAAGCTGAAGAATGGGGTACATTCCTGCACTGCAAAAACCAGGTACGTTTATCTCAGGGATTCAAATGATGTGCTGGCTGCCTTTATCCTGTAGCGTGAAGCTTTTCATCATGCATCATTCTCTCATCTATTTTAAAGATCTTCACAGATTTTGCAGAAATTCGCCGAGAAATTGAAGCAGAGACTGAACGCAGTTCAGGTGACAACAAGGTGAGGAGAAAAAGCATTTATGTAAATGTAGTGATGCCTTGAGTTTAGCTCTCTTTTTAACTGGATTCTTCTTTTTTTTTCCTTTTCATATCCTCCAGGGAATCAGTCCTGAGCCCATCTATTTAAAGATTTTCTCCCCCAAAGTCCTTAATCTCACACTGGTTGATTTGCCTGGCATTACTAAGGTAAACTCAGCCATGTGACAAAGATTTTGATTTTGTTTCATGCGTACAAATGTAGCCACACTAGATGGTGATTGATGCTGATTGCACTGCTGCGTATTTGCAGTCATCACAGAGTCACAGCAGCACTGTGCTTACAGTAACTACGGCTGCTCATTGTTGTTGCCTCAGGTTCCTGTTGGAGACCAGCCAGAGGACATCGAGTCTCAAGTGCAAGAGATGATCTTGTCCTTCATCTCCAATCCAAACTCCCTCATCCTAGCGGTGTCCCCTGCCAACTCTGACTTGGCCACTTCTGATGCACTGAAATTGGCTCGTGAGGTTGATCCAGATGGTAGGAAATTTTGCACACGGGCGCTTCTTCTCTATCAGATTTCATTTTAATTTTCTTTCTTCTCCATTGGTGCTTATTACGTAAGATGCTTCAAGTAGAAATACTTTTTAAATGATTAAATGTGCAGGAATATTGCATGAGGCACACAAGTCATTGCAGGCAATTAGACCTGCCGGTCTTGAAGTGCTGACAGCATCCTGACACTTAACAGTTGCTCATAAATTTAATGTTGCTATCACGGTGCACTTTGAAGAATAGATTGATAGATAATGAGAATCCGCCTGTGGTAATTGTCTGGGAAGTTGGCAGTATGGCCTGAAACTCCCTAATGTGCACAGTGATTGTGTAGTAGTGAGGATATCTGTATCTAGGCCCAAATGTTCCCCTGCTGGCCCCAAATCCTGTCCCATCAGGGACCTGTTTTCTGTTTGTCTTCTATCATGTCCTACTGTAAGTTTTTCTCCTGTCTGCCTCAGTATAAAGAATGAAAAGAGAAATATGGAAGACTGTCCACTGTCCTTTGTTCTCATGCTGTGTTTATATGTCTGTCAGGTCGAAGAACACTGCTGGTGGTCAGTAAGCTGGATCTGATGGATGCAGGGACCGATGCTCTGGAGGTCCTCCTGGGTCGAGTCATTCCAGTCAGGCTCGGGATTATTGGGGTGGTTAACAGGTTCGTAATAATAGTAAACCTACTTCTTAGGTTTGGAGATTAAAGCCTTGTTTTCTTACATTTTCAGTAAATAATGTTTTTTGCTTCAGTATTCAGCAAGTTGACATATTATAAATGTCCTTGTTACCCTGATTGTCTGACTACACTCCCTCTCTCTCCTTTAATTGGTGATCCTCCCAGGAGCCAGCATGACATCAATACCCAGAAGAGCCTCGAGGACTCTATGAGGGATGAGCAGGCCTTCCTGCAGCGCCACTACCCCTCGCTCGCCTCCCGCGCCGGCTCACACTATCTGGCCAAAACTCTCAGCAGACTGCTCATGCACCACATCCGGGACTGCCTGCCAGACCTCAAAACCCGTGTGACTGTGCTAAGCGCCCAGTACCAGGCACGGCTCAACAGCTACGGCCAGCCAGTAGAGGACCAAAGCGCCACCTTGCTGCAGATCGTCACCAAGTTTGCCAGTGATTACTGCAACACCATAGAAGGAACGGCCAGGCACATTCAAACCACAGAGCTGTGAGTCTGACCTCTCCACAGAAGTGGGATCTTCATTGCATAGCAAATGCTTTTATGATGACCGTAAATTTTGATTTAGAGAATTGTCTCTCATTTTCCACATTGTTACTATGTTTAATTTAGCCCTCCTTGTTGCAGACCTCAGCATTTACTTAACCTGGGTGCACAGTGTACAGTATGTCATTAGAGTAACGACCTTGGGGTAATGTATTTGTACATTGAAATGATATCAGCATCTTAAGTTGGCACCATCATTTCCACAGCTCTCTTACCACAAGCAATTAGTTCATATAAATATGTGGGGAGAAAATATTGACCTTTTTTTTTTTGGTTGACTGAATTTAATTTTGAAGCGATTAAGTGTGCTGACACACAGCACTGAGAAACAGCGCCAGTGTCTAGCTGAATCCATCTCTCTTGCAGCTGTGGGGGTGCTAGGATGTGTTACATATTCCATGAGACCTTTGGCCGCACTTTGCAGTCCATCGACCCCCTCGGGGGACTCACTGAGCTCGATATCCTCACTGCCATCCGCAATGCAACGGTAAGCTTCTCCTGATTTCTGCTCATGTAATTTGAATTCTAGTCAAGTTCTCTCATTTAGAGGGAGAGCAGGTAAATAATAGATCTGGTGTGTGCGTGTGTGTGTGTGTGTGTGTGTGTGTGTGTGTGTGTGTGTGTGTGTGTCTCATTTGCCCTGCAGGGTCCTCGGCCAGCACTTTTTGTGCCCGAGGTGTCCTTTGAGTTGCTGGTGAAGCGGCAAATTAAACGGCTGGAGGAGCCCAGTCTACGCTGTGTAGAGCTCGTCCATGAAGAACTACAGAGGATCATTCAGCACTGCTCCTCCTTCAGCACGCAGGTAAGCCAAGAGATAGTGATGCTTTTTACACCTCCTTAGCTTCCTAAATCAGAGTAGAATTTTTTTTGTCAGCAGGTTAAAAAGTGTGTCTTTTGTGTTTGCAAGGAGCTTCTGCGATTCCCCAAACTGCACGATTCCATTGTGGAAGTTGTGACTGGATTACTGCGGAAGCGCTTGCCGATTACCAATGAAATGGTAATCCACAGTTTAGCAGAGATGATCTTTCATACTAATTATAATAACCAATATCCAAGTAGTATTAATCATCTGAGGTACTTTCCTCTTTGTGCTCCCTTTTTCAGGTGCACAATTTAGTAGCAATAGAGCTGGCCTACATCAACACAAAACATCCAGACTTCACAGATGCAGCGCAGGTCTCAGCATCTGTCAACAATCAGCAGGTAGTTATTTGTCCCCTACAGCAGGTACTCTCATTTATCATTTATTCTGTCAGGATAAACAGCAGATGTACTCTGCAAAGCCTTAACTGTTATGTTTCACATCCCTACATAGTCCCTTTCAAAATATTTTAGTGGAATACCAAGCTCAGCCAAAATTGCTTTGACCCTCTGACTTCTTCTGGTTTCTCGCTGTCAGACAGAGGCCCTTGATGGAGGGAAGCGCTGGAAGAATGAGAAGGTTGCGGAAGAGAAAGCTCCGGCTGCAGGCTTTGGCAGCCCCGGCAGAAGTCAGGCCATTAACCTTCTTGACACAGTGAGTGGTGGGATTAGCAGTGAGACGAAACACTTAGCAGTGAATTCATTGTAGACTATCAACTTTTCACGTTGGGCTTCTCTGCCAGGCGGTGCCCGTATCCCGCAAGCTGAGTGTGAAGGAGCAGAGGGACTGTGAGGTCATCCAGCGCCTCATCAAGTGCTACTTCCTCATTGTCCGCAAAAGCATCCAGGACAGGTCCGACTGGAACACATCCAGAGCCACTATTTCTATTGTCGAGCTCAGGTGGCGTTATTGATGCTAATTATCTGATTTTGTTTTTGGGCTGTGTGTCCGCAGTGTGCCCAAGACAGTGATGCACTTCCTGGTGAACTTTGTGAAAGAGCATCTGCAGAGTGAGCTGGTGGGTCAGCTTTACAAACAGCCACTGCTGCAGGAGCTGCTCATTGAGTCACAGGACACGGCACAGCAGCGGACCGAGGTTGCTCAAATGCTTGAGGTAAAATTGGCTGACGCTTTTGTTCTCTGAATAGGTTCTTAGAATTAAGAACAGCAAGTCCTTCCTCTTTTTTCTTTTATCTCTTATTCTAAGGCCAGTGCTTTAACTATCTCTCTTTTTTTCTTTCTCAGGCACTTAAAAAAGCCAATAACATCATCTCTGAGATCCGGGAGACCCATCTGTGGTAGCCAGCCGAAACGAACAACTCCCTTGTCATACGACAGCTTTGAGAGTATGAGAGTGTATGTGAGTTTACAGCAGAGAGAGTGTGTGTGTTTGTAATTGTGTGGCAGCGCCACTATTTTCTCATGGACCAATGACCATAGCACATTTAGATCTACTTCTCCATCAGCTGTCGCCCCTGAGCTGTATACTGGGTCTGTTTTCACTGTGAACATTGTGTAGTGACAGACATTAATTAAACACTCAGGCCAAAAGTGTTGTTGTAAATGTGAAAGAGACAGACGTGAACATAGTCTTTTTTCTTTTTTGTCATAGTTTGTTGGTATATAATTCTATAAATGTAAATTATATGTGGCATATTTAAGTTGTTCTGTGTTTTTTTTTTTTTTTTTTTTGTATTCAAAATGTGTTTATACAATTCAGCAGTTTCCAAAACCTCCAAAACCGGGCTTCCTCTGAGCCCCTTTAGCAGGTGCTAAAACTCTGTTAGATTAGGTGTGTTCCAAATTAAATTAAATTAGATAGAAATGCAGTGAAAATCCAACTTAATCAATGTCAACTGCAACACAACACTGAAGACAGACTGTGGTCACTTGCAGAAATTACAGGATGAGTGCACATTGTTTTTCCAGCTCTGTAGCGCTAATCAATTTCAAGTTTATTTTCTATTGTCACATCTACATATCATCCAGTTTGTACTGTTGACTGCTGCGCTAACTTTCCAATTTTGTGTGTAAACTAGGGGACCAAGCTGTCACAGCATATAGTTCTCTCTGCTTTTGTTGGGTTTTTAGGAGACACATACAGTCAGACAGATATAGTCTGCAGCTTATATGTATTTTAATATTTGGTACACAGAAATATAATTCATATTATGTATATGTATAAAACTTGTCAGGAGATAACATTATACAGATACAATTTGTCATTTGTTAGATTTTAGATCCTGATGGTTTTTTCTGTAACTTGCCTGTAGTTCCTCAAACTAAATTTCTAACCAGTTTCCACTTTTAGAGATGAGCTACGTCTCTATCATCAACCCTCTCCAGTAGACAAGTTGCCCCTAAGATTGAGAGAATAACAGTATGGAGATACCTCCAGCTTGTAGTTTTTTTGCATTCCCTTATATGCTGATGTCCCCATATGATTTGTAAACTTGCATCTCAAGTAAGCCAGAGCGATTTGCTAGTTATACAGTTAATTCTGTAATATTGCATGATGTGTTAAAGTATCATCTTTTCACATCTGATCTTGACTTGGCTGTTGTTCTGGCAGATTCCTCTCCAGAGTGCTGTAGCTATTAATGTGAATCTGATCTCATAGCCAAAACAAATGGTTATCCTAGGCTTTTTCAGGAAGACCTGCCTTAATGGGACCATCAAACAGTAACCGACTTCTGTGTGATCAGGGAGCCAACACAACATCCATACAGTCTTGTCTCTCTGAAATCCCTGTGTAAGTTTGCATGTCTGTGTTCAGTATGCATGTGTGGACGTGTGAGTGAATGATTTATGTATATTTTGTATTATTTAAATGTATATTATTATCATGTGTCAACTGCCTCCGAGTTCTTGCCTGCCAATATTTGTGATAAATGTTTACTGGATGAAGTCTGTTGAGATTGGAGGGATTCATTAAACCCTAACAAAGACACTGTACAGAGACTGTTTGGGTTTTATTGACGACATGCAGTTGTAACAGTTGATCAATTTTCATAAGATCTGATTGTCTCCCACAGTTCTGCAGCAATAGAAGTGATTAGACTCACTCTGCTTCACTTTATTGATTCCAGCTGACTGAAAAAGTCTGTTGGTCAGATGAGTCTGTCACAGCTGCACCAACAGGATGAAGACAAAGCACCCTGAAGGCTGCCAAAACACACACACACACACACATGCTTACAGCGACATGAGCACCAGTCTCCACACCTGATGTTTTCTTTGTGTTTCTTCTCTCTCCACACTGCACCATGGTGCGGAATTCCACACCAGACTTATCCGCTCCCATTTCAATGATGGATTATTACCTTTTCATGTCAAGGCAGTCCAGGTTGAATCAGAACAGAGGTAGAGAAGTGAGGTGATGGATGAGTTGGATGTGGCAGTAAGAGTAGAGTGCTGGTCATTAATGTTTGATATGAGTGAACGAGGGTGCCGCTGGAGATGCTACAGTTCAGAAAGAAGCATTATTGGCACTACAAAGCAAACATGACAAGTCAAATCAGTGCTGAATTTACAAAGCCTCACTAAGTATTAGTGGTGATGTACACACAGCAATAAAATTGGATCTACACCAGAGAGCCAAATTGAACGGTTTCATTTCATCTGGTGCTTGAAAATGAAAATGAAGCACAAGCTAATAAACTCCTCTTGCAGGTGATTACTTTAAATTGATTTCACTTTGTCTCCCACTGTAGCCGGTTATTCTGATCACCCTCTTATAACACACCCCACCTCCCCACCAACTGAGACTAGACTAGACCATACCAACTCTGACAGAATGGGAGGGGGCTTGGCTGCAACATCAGAACAAACTGCATCAGTTTGGTCTCATTAAACCAGCTGAATGAGGGTAAAACCAATCCGAGACATGTCTTTACTCATACATACAATCCCTCTTGGCTCTGCAGCCTTCCACCGGTGGAGTACAGAGGGTTTAGCGCTGTGTTCCCCTCCTCGCCTCTCTTCCACTGGTGAGCCAGTCAGCAGGGCAGGCTGAACAAAGCCATGGGAGAGAGAGAGGAGCTTCTGGGAAGAAATGTCTCTCCCTGACTCTGTCGCCTGGACAACCGGGTAAGAGAGGAGGGGAGGGAGCGGGAGAGAAAGGACCTGGGAGCATAAAAGAGGAGGAAAACAACACATTATTAGCTGCTGAGATTAGGAGATTCTTCCAGAGAGTGTGTGTGTTGGGAGGGGGGAAAGGATTTTTCTGTGTACTTCTCTTGTGAGGGTTCCCTTAGTGTCTTACTTGATGAGTTATTAACTATGATAATAAAGCAGTAAATTATTTTTTCCCTACACCAGAGCATGGAGGAGATGAAATTGCAGAGCGCAAGTTCACCACATCACAAGTGGACCCAGTAGGCCTGCACGCTCCACCTGTATTTCTCATCTCATCAGCCTCAGGTAAGACTCCTCAGTGTTTCAGACATTTGCTTTGATAGGTGTTAATTTTGTTATAATTGTTTTTGGCAGATTTATAGATTAAAATGCTAATTGGTAAAGGCAGTCAAGTGTGCAAATAATGTAGAAAATGAAAGAGAGAGTCTAAAAATGGTTTAACAAACCGATAAAAGCTCATCCGGTCTGCTTGCAGGCAGCTTGGGATACAAGCCTTGTTCATCAGAGTAACTCTGAAGCAGATAAGTTTTGACAAAGAGGCTTGATGTTATGTGTTTGAATTTTGTTGTTTTTAGATTTAGTTTTATTCTGCCAGACAGAAATTACCTCTAGAGTTGTATTAGGCTTATTCAGTCTGTTTTTTTTTTATTTAGGAGAGTGAGAGAAATTGTATAGTGCATCCCCACGATGCTTCACACAGCGTGCATAGAGCTGTGCGCTCTCTTCAGAGTGAGCATGAATTCATCGACAATCAGAAAATGAACACTGTGTTAGGTGCAAATGGTTCTTGAGAGTTTGGGTTGAACCGTGGACTCCGGATTCACAGTGTGTAAAGAATAGAGGCACGTCCACAATAAAGATAGCCTACTGCTGAGCGCTCATGCATAAGGAATATATATTCATAGAGCACTGGTGGTGAAATCAATGCCCCTTTAAATGAGGCGGTATGATGGCTGAGTTTACACCAGGCTGAGTGTGTGTGGGGCAGGAGGCAGCATATTGGATGAGATGGAGGGGAGATAAACTGAGCAGGGTGTGTGTGTGTGTGTGTGGGAGGGGGTATTTTATCTGCTGTCAGTAATGAAGGTTACAAATCTCTCACCTTTGTGGACAGGATAGAGACGCAGAGAAAAGGCAGCAAGATTGAGGGGAAGTAAAGGGTAAAGCGAGTGAGGGGATGGAGAACGAAGGGAGGGATGAGAGAGATGTTGAGAGAGATGATTATAGGTGAAGGGTTCAGGCTCGCAGCATGCTGGGATTGCTCACAGCTCACCTACCCGACACAATCCAGAGATGTAGCAGAGGGTAAAAGTGCTGACACTCAGCTTATCGGCATTTTTGTTCAAGTAAAAAATACATACACACGTTTCAGGAAAAATCTGCCGGAGTTTATGCTTCACCCTCCTTTTTGCTCGCAACTTGCTGACATATGAGACAGCCCAAGTACAGCTCTGTGCTGCACCATCAAACACAGCTGCTGTACTTCTAACAAACAGACAGGTACAGCTTGACCACCTGAGCAGCAATCGTTTAGAAAAAAAGGAATGGAAAAAAGCTGAAGAAAAAGTTCCCAACGGAGGCTTACGTGAGGGCAGGCAAGGGTATCCAACACAGTCACACACCACACTTAACACAAAGAGCAGTTTCATCTTTCAGGTGGTTAATGCAGTATTTCATACCTCATACCCTGCAAATATAGTTCATTTCAGACCATTCTGTTTAAAACTGCATCACAGACAAAAAACACCACTTCAACTGTTAAGGAAGACATAGTTTTAGTATAGACTAAACCATATGGGAGACAGCTTTTATTCCAATAAATACAGAATGCAGGATGCCAAATTGCACTCTATTTTTAATCCACACCTGCGCAGGGTTTAAATCGACTGTGTACTCCTAATCTTTGCAGAAAAATATCAGTGTTGAACAATTCTGGCAGCTTGTAAACACATTAGTTATACCAGGCTCTGCACTGCTCGCAGTGCTTTGCAGCTGCACACCGCTCATAATTACTGTACATGAGGTGCAATGTTCTTGGATGCAAAGACGCGTCAGACTCATCAAGAAGGGAGAAAAGGATGTGTCCCTGAGGCCGTGCATCACTGTAGTTATCGTTCCTTCACTGTACCTGTTTGCTGTCTGTTGGAAGGTACACAGCAAGCAAAGGAGGGTTAGTATAAAGCACACATTCCTGCCTTAATGTCTAATAGGCACTGAGTCTGCCTATCAGTCTTTAATGAGTTCCTCGAACTGTCAGACTTTGACATCTGCACTACTAATCAGCCTGTTTGATGTTGAAACAGACACAGAAATGGAGCTGCAGAGATGTGCTGATGGTCCTCTCATTTAGATTTCCTCCATGAATTTTAAGCAGCAGAAAAGCATGATGTCTTTTCACAGATGCTGAGGTGCTGGTCGTTTGTTTGAAGAGTGACTGCTGTGCTGTGTGTGTGTGTGTGCGCGTCCACACTCAGTCATTCCCCAGGCTCCATTCTTTCTTCCCTTCCACTTTTCTCTTCCTATTTCTTGCCTGTCTGTGTGCCTCCTCTCATCTCCTCCTGATGAGAGCACCATAATCAAAACTGGAGAGGGAGAAATGAAATGTAACAGGATTACAATAATCTAATTACCCAAAATTAGCAGCTGTATTCCATTTAATTTAATGTGAGAGCACAATTATATCTCACATATTTCTTGAAAACTGATGATATAATTGGTCATTACTTAAGGGGGGGGGGTTGCAATATGCATTATGGCATCATAGAAAACAACATAATAGTGCTTTTTTTTTGCATTTTGAAATCACATCCCCTGAGGGTTGCAGATAACCAATAATACCACCTTCAAATCACAGCCTGAAAATTGGAACAATTTCTTTTCCCTCTTATTTTAGAAATAGAAGACATACAAAACCAACCCAAAATAATCAAGTGATTTGGTTGAGATTACATGTTCTGTCCTCTGTGTAATGCTAACTTGTAAACTCCACCAGTTTACACTTTGAAAGCAAACTTCTCAACACCTTTAATGAATATACATGTCCTCTGAAGCAGCAGGGAGTTCATGTTCACACTGCGTGGGCAGATGCTGGTGCACTGCTCTCCCAATACAAGGTACACTGATGTCCTTGTCTGTTCAGTGAGATGACACTGTAAGTAACGAAGGAAGTGTTGTGCAGATTTTTTAAAATTTCCCAAAATAGGCCTTTCTCTCACAGAATATTAGACACAGTGGAGCTCTTGGTTTTCAACTCACCAGGCCTTCTTATCTGTTTCATAAAAGTACAAGTTCAATAAATCACATTAGTCAACCCAGTCTCACATCAAAATGTGTAATAGCTATATTGGTCCAAAGTGCAAAATGTTTTAGCTTCACAATAACAGCTCTAAAATTGTGAGATGCCTGCGTTTTTGGGTTGTTGTTTTTTTTTTGGCTATTCTTTTCTATTGGCCTGCATCCACGTCACATGATTGTCAAGTTTCTGTCTGCCAAAACAAACAAAATGGCTGACATTCCTATTATTCACAGTGGAAAATGCAATATTTCAAAATAGTTTTGGCATCAAAATGCGTTTGGATAACATTTCTGGCGAGAAATGTGCATTTCATTTTCATAATCTTCGTTCAGTGAATGTATACAATGTTTAGTTTGTCAGTTATTACAAAGATTTTTTCAGGCTTCAGGCATGGACGCTGCCATCGCTGAAACCATGTAGTTGCATGTTGTTTGAATCATTGTCTT
Organism: Thunnus albacares; assembly: GCF_914725855.1. Classification (NCBI taxonomy): domain Eukaryota; kingdom Metazoa; phylum Chordata; class Actinopteri; order Scombriformes; family Scombridae; genus Thunnus; species Thunnus albacares. The sequence continues at coordinate 15,921,755 of NC_058107.1, read as the reverse complement.
TGCATTGTGTAGTTATCTGAGCTTTTATGTTATTTTTGTTGTTTTATGTAACTTTAAAAAAAAATGTAGATTTTAGAGCACCCCAGGGATAAATTGAATTTGAAATCCAGAATGTGAAGCTTTGCAATTGGCTAACCAGAGGACCTGCTGCCCGGAAGTATTTTCCTCACTGTCACCGTGTTAAGGTTTACTTTTAATGATATCTTTAACATTTCTCAACACAAAAACATGTCCTTGATAACTCAACAATACAATAGGTTAATGTTAGGCCATCCAGCACCATCTGAAGGTCCCATTGAGGAACAAAGCATCGAGTAGGGGGCAGCAGCCTGCAGGCCCCCCACAGGAAGCACTTCACCAGTGGATGGCTCCTGGCAGTGAAGTGGTCCAAACCATCGCGGCCCACCGTAATCGCTGCTGCAAACACCCCAAAGTGGATCAGCATGACCATTATCGTATAGGCCCTGCAGGAAATCTAGGATACCCTGTTGGGGGCACGAACATGGATTGAAGGCCCTGGCCTCGCACCAGTCCGCAAATACCTACCAATGTGTTGTGTAAGCCCTAGAGGTGGACTGGGCATGTGCATTTTGAATTGTAGCGACCACCCTGGCCAAGAGACCCAAGCTGCTCAGTCTCATCCTCTCAACCTCCTGACCATGAGGCGTCATCCCAGAATTCAAAGCAAGAGGATAAATCCCCCTGCCTGACACAGAGCTGTGGGCAGATCTGGTACTGGCCGTGGACTTGCCACCGCCATTCAGACCAGGTCTGGGAACCACCTGGCACCCAGCCTCTCTGGTGCAATGACTATTATGGACATGTGCTGCGTCCAAACCCTGTGGAGGAGCTGCAGGGGCGTCTAGCCCCAACGGGGGGGGGGAGGAGGGGACATCGGTTGCGCTCAGGGAGAATCAAAGGGAGCACTGGGTGTTCTCCTTGCTCGCAAACAGGTTGGCCACTGGTCGTTCACAGCATTGCCAGACCTTTGCGCCTATGTCCAGGCAGAGGCTCCACTCCTCGAGTGGGCCACCCCTGGACATCCTGTCTGCTCCCACGTTGAGGGATCCTGGAATATGACAGGCCTTAAGGGAGCAGAGGTGGTGATCCATCTGGGGCAGGATGGACATCGTCATCCTGTGCAGGGCCGAGGATCTGATGCCCCCTTGTCTGTTCAGGTAGGCCACCACTGTGGTGTTGTCTGACTCCACTCAGCTGTGAGGGGAAGTGGTGCATCACCTTCTGCACTGCTCCAGCAGGTTGATGTGGCAGGGGGAGCTCAACCATGTGTCTCCCACGCTGGCCTGGCAGAACGTCCTGCTCCGACCAGCCAGGTAGGCATCCTCGAAGATTTGGATCTAATGAGGGATGCACCCCAGCAGCACCCCTTCAGGAAGACAGCCAGGTTAGTCCCAAAAAAATCCCTTTCTCAGGCTGTGGGCTAGTTCACCTGGAACACTGCCTAAGTGTTTTGGTCACGATCCTTCCCTTGAGCTGCAATGCTAGTTGGGATAGACTGCACATGGCTCTCACCTCCAACGTCACATGTAAACCTGGAAGTGGCTGTCATGGCAGCAGCTAACAGTGCTAACCATGGGTTCTGGAGGGGTTAGCCAGAGCTGAGAGCACAACCGAGAGAGAGAGAGACAGCATGGCGGTGGTCGAGGAAGGAGAAGGAGCAAGGTGAAGGAGTGGCGGTAGAGAGAACAAAGCCTGTGAATGAGAGAAATAAGACATTATTTCCTGATTGTTTCATGGCAGTTACGTTCTAAAGCACAAATAAATAACCACCATCAAACACTTAACAAATGATTTACTGTGGAAACAGACGCTCTTAGTTTTATTTTTCTCCTTCTCATTCATTCATTACCACTACTCCACTACAGGGAGTGACAATTCTCTCTAACCAGTCAGTGATCTGCAGTGTTTTGACATCATTTGTATCAGCTCAGCTCACTTGGAACCTCGACAGAGGTGATACCAAAAAAAGTATCAGGTACCGGGTACTGTCCACAATTTTTGCCCAGTGGAAAACCAAAAATGGCAAGTCGAGCCATACTATGCAGTGGAAAAGCAGTGCTTTCTAACTCAAGGAGTCTTATCATTTTTACAAATACTGATTAAATAGTATAATTTGTAAAAAAAAAAATTATGATAGATTTTTCACTTCAGCTACAGAGCTGAGCATGGCTATCTTTTACACATAATCAAGATTCACTGTCTTACCTGGCTGACCTTAAAGCACTGTTCTAAAGAGAAAAGATAAATTGCTGCAGTTAGCGGGCTCACTGCCACTTGAATGCAAACTGTCTGCAGTATCTTGTGTGTAGAGGAATGTGAAAAAAGTGGCACCTATTGACACTATTAGTCAAAGGCTGCCCATCACAGAAGATAAACCTTCTCTTCTTCCAGAACTCTGTCTAATATCCCACTCGCTCTTCTTGTCAGTAATTAGACAAGTGAGATTATTTAATTTGCTGCATAGCAGACAAAGCCACGTCGGCTGCTGATATGTAGGAAGCCACCAGCAGACTCTCCCTGGGTGATAATGGTTTGCTCACGCTGACAGAGAAGAATTAAATCACAGCTTTTAGCCTGTCTCACCCCCGAGCTCTTGTGATCAGCATTTTAAAGCAGAACCATTTTCTCCTATAAGCCCTTGAGGAAGAAAAAGGTCTTCCCTCCTCAATTTCCTCCACGACTCCTGTGAGCTGCCAATGGATGCCCTTTCGTCGACAGCTGTGTGAGGACAGACTTAATTCTCACATCCTTGCTTGCTGACTGCAAATTTGGAAGTTACCTTGTCCTTCATCTTGTCAGATATGTCAACTGCTGGTAGTTCAAACATCTATTTTGTGGTTCACCCGCCGGAGGAAAGAACGGGTGCTGCAATAAGTGAGTGACGATCAAGTGCTGTTATGTTTCCCTGACAGGTGCCAGCATGGATGTGGAGGATGAACCGCTGCTGTTTCAGACAAGCTGGGGAGGGGAGGAAGAGGAGGAGGAGGAAGTGGATGGAGTGGCGCACACACTAGGAAGGAGCTATTTCTCTGGGGACAATGGGGTGTGTGGGGTGTGGAAGGCAATAGGGTGGGTGTACACACAGCCCTGTGTCAGTGGAGTGGTTTTAGGGGTAGTTGTCCTGCTACCTTGCGCCCTGTTTGCCTACATGCTCCTCTACTGCCCTCCGCTGGACATAGACCTCTCCTACAGTGCCTTTGAGGTGCATAGTCACTTCTCTGCCGAGCGCTTTGACGCCCTCACCATTGCTGTAAAAACTCAGCTGGGGTCCTGGGACAGACGTAGGCGAGACTTAGATAACAGTGAGTCTGAGGCCTTGCAGAGGCTTCTGCTTGAGAGGCTGGGTGGACAGGGAGTATTCAACAGGACAGGTAATGAGGAAATGAGGTCCTCCACTCCTCAAAACAACCCTCTCCGAACAGGAGATGATCATAAGAGGGAAGGTGCAGGTAGCAGAGATAAAAGGACAGCACTTGATATGGGTCAGGAGGAAATACTGAAGTACAAGAACACAGATCACAGAACAAAGGAGGAAAAGGAGGGATTACGGGATAAAAATTCCACTTTGTCGCTCATTAGGAGGCGCAGGTTTTCTCCTAACTACTACTTGCAGAGCCAGGCTCTGTGGAGGATTGAGCTGGTGTTTGTAGCTCAAGGGGAGGGTGATCGCAACATCTTCACCCCAGAACGTCTGCAGACCGTCCATCATGTGGAGCATCTGCTCATGCAGCACCCGCAGTTTCATCAGTTCTGCTGGAAGCCTCTGGAGGTGTTGAGGGATCTGCCACTGGGACCATCCTACTGCTCCCCACCCAGCTCACTCCTGTCTTACCTGTACCCCAGTGAGCGAGGGGGGAAAATCTACTATGATGGCATGGGCCCAGACCTGGCTGATATTCAAGGTGAGAAAACCAGCAGTTTTTGTAAAAGGACTACTTGTACGAGTTCACCTCACAGTGCTGATTTGACTTGTATGTATTTCCTTGTAGGTTCTCTGAGTCTCGCCATCACCCACCCACAGTTCTACTGGTACGTGGATGAGAGTCTGTCCCCTGAGCATCTCTCCTCCTCTCTCTTACGCAGCGAGATCCATTTTGGAGCTCCTCTACCATCCTACTACTCCTTGCAGGACCGAGCTAATGAGCAGAGAACTCACTTCAAAAATTTTGTGGTTCAGTACGCTGATATCCTGGCCAAACAATCTACCAGGTTTGGAAAATGAATGTTCTGTATAATTAATGCAATATTGTCCAGTATTTTTCCTTTCAGGTGTTTATTCTGCTGCCTTATTGTTACATTCTTATAGCAGAGAGTTGGAATTTAACGTTATTGGACATCCACCTCCTTTGTCTCAGCCAGGTGAAGGTGCTTTATGGGGGAACAGAGCTGTTTGATGATGAGGTGAGACACACCTTCCACAATGATATGATGCTGGCTGTCATCAGCGGAGTCTGTATTACTGTACTGGTCTATGTTCTGACCTCCTTCTCTGGTACAGTATGACCTGTTCTTTTGGATTATTTCAAATTTAAATATCCAAATTCATTCTTGGGCTGTCAAAGTCCGTTTTAGAGTAACCTCTATGCATGTGTATATAACCCCTGGGTGTTTTCTCATCTCTTTGTAGTGTTTTTGACTTTCTTCGGCCTGGTTAGCATTGGACTGAGTTGCTTGATGGCTCTTTTCTTATACCATGTTGTCTTTGGAGTGAGGTACCTGGGCATTCTCAATGGAGTGGCGGCATTTGTTATTATTGGTATTGGTAAGGGAAATAACTACATCAATTTTTTAAATTGAGGGAATAGTTCTACATTTTGGAAAATATGCTCATTCGCTCTCTTGCCCAGAAATGAGAAGATTGGTATCACTTGCATGTCTCTGTTAAATATGAAACTACAAGGATTTAGTTTAGCTTAGCATAAAGACTGAAAACAGGGGGAAACAGCTAGCCCGACTCTGTCCAAAGGTGACAAAATCTGCCTAACATTATCTCCAAAGCTCACTAATTAACACGATGTATCTTGTCTGTCTAATGCGTACAAAAACGGAAGTATAAACCGTCAATTTTAGACATTTCAGACATTTTACAGGGCGTTATGTGCGGGGGGCAGTGACTTACTGGAGTCTTGTCGTTACCATGAGGCAACCAGTGGAGACTCCAGTAAGTTACTGTGCCCGGCCAAGAAATAGTCACATAATACTTGTAAAACTACATCTGATGTAGTTTTACAAATAAGCTAACTATTTAGCTAGTTAGCTTCATATTTAGCATACAGACAAGAGATTGCCCCTAGTTACGACCTGTAATTTAGTGGTATCAATCTTCTCATCTAACTCTTGGCAAGAAAGCAAATGGGTGTAAAGTATTTCCCATAATGTCAAACTATTCCTCTAAAAAAACAACTTTTACAGTACACTTATCATAATAATAAGGCAGCTCTTTAATTTTCTTTCTCACCGGTGCTCAGGGGTGGATGATGTATTTGTGTTCATCAGCATCTTCAGACAGGCCTCTCATCTGCTTCAGCCACAGCAGCGTATGATCTACACAATTAAAACAGCTGGCCGAGCCACTTTCCTCACCTCCTTCACTACAGCGGCTGCCTACGCTGCCAACACTTTCTCTCAGGTAATCATAGAAATGAAATCCGACTGTTAAAAGGGTCTGAACGTTAAGTATAAATGACTCCCCCTGCTATGGATGAATAGAAGTGCCTCTCTCAGCAGACAGCCATTTTCACACGATAAGCACAAATTGAATGTTTCAAGGTCCTTTACACTGTGCTTCATTTAACTGACACTTAGATCCCAGCTGTGCATGACTTCGGCCTATTCATGGCCCTCATTGTAAGCTGCTGCTGGCTTTACGTGTCCGCCCTGATGCCAGCCGCCCTGTGTATCTGGACTCAGTGTGTGGAGCCGCGCAAATATGCCTGGTTGAATTGGTGAGGCATTATTTCCTTACTCCTCTGTGAGATGTTATTTGTGCATGCTGTGCGACACCACAGGCGAGAGGTAATCCCTTCAGCTGTATCTCTCCTTAAACTGCCTCCTCCCTCTAAAGTTGGAAGTTGTTTTCGGGCCTGTCAGTGAGCCACGGCCCTTTGTCAGATGAGGATGATGATGTGGCGCTTCTGTCAGTGGAGATGGAGCCAGGTGAGATTATTATCTCTCTTGCATTGACTGAATGATGGGAGGAGAATGGGAAAAGGGAATGAGTCCAGGCTGTAAAATGCTTCTGTCCAGACACCCACTAAGCTCCTCTCTTTGTCTCGAGCTAGGCTCCTGTGACACAGACGGCGATGCAGCCATTCTGTCCCTGTCAGTGGAGACACCTCTGTCCCCTTCAGGGCAGCAGCATGTGGGTGTGGTGAGCACAAATCTTCAGTGGGCCCTGAAGCATTTAGTAGCAGAGCCAGCTGTGGAGAGAAGAAAAGCTGTCCTTGGTAAGATTTGATATAAACTCTGAAAGCTCAGTAGGATTTTGACACCGCTAAGCTCAATTACACCTAAAAAAAGATTGGGGTGAAGTTTCTATAATTTGGTTTTCTCAGATATCGTGTGCCAAACTCTTCATCTATGATTTAGACACGAGGGCAACCTCGAGATCAAATAAGAAGTATTGAAGAAATACTGTAATTTCTGTCCTTCCTGAGGGGATGCAGTCTGTCAAAAGAAGAGCAGGCACCCCTCATGTAGTATTCATTCACCCTCTTGAGGAGTGACTGTAATTGATCTGTCCCTCAGCTGTTCTGTCTACTCCATCATTCTTTGTCATTGTTTATCATGCCGGCCCAGGTGTCTTCCTCCTGGTTCTACTGTTATCTGCCGGATGCTGCTGTCTCTTGAGGCCAGCCACTCACGCCCCCTTACTTTTTCGCCGGGACACAAACCTCCAGACTCTGCTGGCTCTGAGGAGCAACCTCAGTGGTCAAGGCATCTCCTGCCCCATGTGCTCAGGTGAGACTGCATCAGTGACAGACAGACACTCACCACTTAACTGTAGCCTAAAACAAAGACCTGAAATGCATGTCATGTCCTGCAGGTGTGTTCATGGAGAAACCCCACCCTTTGAACACTCACACTTCCTCATCAGCGTTTAAGTTTTCTACACATCAGCAGACCCCAAGCACCACAACCTCCACTGCTCCTCGGAGCTCAGTAAAACCAAATTCAAGCACCAACCAGACAGGTAAAACACATAAAAAATGCTCATAGTTATTAAAAACCCAATTCTTTATTTTAAATTTTCTACATGGTGCTGCTTTTTTAGGCTCTTTGCTTACAGTGTACATATCAAAGTTGGACCTCGGAGTCTCGGCATCCCTTTACCGCTTCTCCACTAATGCCAGCACTGTCTCCCCATGGAAGCTGTGCAGCTCAGAGCAAGAAGAGGTGTCATCATTTCAGGTTAGGGAGCAGAAAAGTCAACTGGATGATTTTTTATAATTAGTTGTAGCGTAATGTCTCCCAACTGTGATATGAGCCACTAAAGCAGCTTAAAACTAATCTTGTTTTATCTGAATAGGCTTATAATCAGCCCCGCAGCAATTACACCACCAGAATGACAGTGTGTGTTTCCCATGTGTACCACCCGTACCCCAGCTGGATGATCACATCCAGCTCATGTGACCCTCGTCACGGCTGGGCTCCAGACTTTTCCTTTTATGTAGCATCATCTCCGCAGCAGCACAGCAGGTGAACGCACAAATGCAAAATCATAGCACAAGTTTACTGGACTGTCATGTTGTTTTAGCGTCATTTCAGCTCTGCGCTCTCCTCATAGGAGACTGTACTTTGCCCAGCGCCGACTCAGACCTCATCCCAGCCGAGTGTGTGTCAGCCCGCCTGGTTGTGGCATCAGTTCTGGGCCTGATGGTCCCAGGCAGGGAACCTTTTACACTCCTCTTCCCAGTGGTGAGTGTCAGAAAGCACCATTAAAGACTGTTAGGAAAACTTTTTTAGTGCTGCATGTGTCACATTGCTAAAATGTTTGTTTTTATTTCACTTATTCTCTCTTGTGTTGCTCTCATCAAAATGCAGTGAGGTTTCACTTTTTCTTGCACTCTCTGAGGCTTCTGTAAGATTTTTCCACAGTGTTCCAGTCATACAAATATTTTCACACTGTATAAATAAATTAAGTTGTGATATTTTTCTCTGCTTCTATTTTCAAAAATCCATCCTCAGCTGCCAAAGTGAAATCATCCAAAACATTTGGCTTCAACCCATGCAGTGGCGATGTGTGTGGCCACCCAGCAGTGCGTCCTCTGGTCGACACCGGGGCGATGGTTTTTGTCGTGTTTGGGATCTTGGGAGTCAACCGAACTGAGCACAAGGACAACCACGTTATTGGAGATATGGTGAGGGTCATGCATGTATCCTTAGCAACCGACAGAAAGAACGCAAGATTGTTAAGTCATTTTCTCATGTGGTTGACATGTTTAAATCTCTCCTAAGGGCAACATCATATTGGATCCAGACTTTGATATTTTCCAGGAAATGGGACATCTTTGCAAAATCTGTAAAGCCATTAGTGCAAACAGACAACTTGTGAAGCCAGGAGGAGCGCAGTGCCTGCCTTCAGGTACCACTCAAACAACATTCAGCATCAAATCATTTATTTTTGCATAATAAAACAACTTAAGCCTTATAGAGCTGAAAGGGTTTGTGGATTAATTGATTAGTTGATAAACCAAAAATAAATTGGCAACTATTTTGATAGTCGATTTGATTGTTTTTAAGCAAAAGTGGAAGAACTGTAGTGGTACCAACATCTCAAATGTGATTATTTGCTGGTTTCCTTGTTCCTCTTTAATAGCAAATTGAATATCTTTAAACTTTGGACTGTAGGTCAGACAAAACAAGACATCTGAACATGTTGACTTGAGGTTTGGGAAACTGTGGTTGGCATTTCACAGTTTTCTGACATTTTATGCATAGACCAAACAATCAATGAATCACCTGCAGTTAAATAAAGTGCTTTACTACTAAGAGCAGACAACACACCACCAAATCCTGAACAAGGAGAAGCTCAAACAATACGTACAACTCTATTAAAACAATCATATGTAGAGGATTAAATTGATTTCCTCTGTTCCCCTCAGGTAATAAACTATCATCTATTCTGCCTCTGCTCCATCCTGAGTGTCACTCTCTCCCTGAACCTAACCTGCTCCCGGGCCAGCTCTCTCATGGAGCAGTGGGAATGCATGGAGGAAAGGTCCGCTGGCTGTCTATGGCCTTTGAATCTGTAAGTCACTTCATCCCTCAGCTTTTCATGTTCCCGCATCAAAGAGCAGCACATTTCAGTCACTTTCACTTTATAAGATCCCTAATTCTCTGTCTCTCTCCTCTCCTAAGACTACATACAAGGGCAAATCCTCCTTTCAGACCTACTCCGACTTCCTTCAGTGGGAGACATTCATCCAGGAGCAACTCGCCACCCTCCCACAGTCTTCAGCTCTGCAACGAGGTTTCCAGACCTGCGAGCACTGGAAGCAGATCTTCATGGAAATCATAGGCGAGTGAGAGGTGGCATGCACGTTTGCATGACATGTGGATTTTTCTGCAAACTGAAGAGGGATTAAAATGGCAAGAGTAAGTGAGAGCAGCCGTGTGTTAAAAATCAGGTAAAATACTCTCAGTTATGTTTGTAGGTGTGGAGAGTGCCCTCTGGAGTCTGCTGCTGTCTCTGGCCATCTGTGTGGCAGCTGTGTCTGTGTTTACTGCACATCCTCTTCTGCTGCTGCCAGTGCTCATAACTATTCTAGGTAAGAAGTTAAATTGTATATTCAGGTTTGGAAGTCTTGAGTCGATGCATTCAGAAGCTACACAATGACTTTTAAGATGAAATATTCAGGTCCGCTTTGGGATCGTGGATGTAATCATGAGTTTTTCTGGCTTTTATTCAGGAGTGATCTGTCTGGTGGTGGCGCTCATGTATTGGCTGGGCTGGGAGATGGGAGCGGTGGAGGCAATTTCTCTTTCTATTCTGGTGGGATCTTCAGTGGATTACTGTCTGCACCTGGTGGAGGGATACCTGCTGGCTGGGGAAAGCATGCCCTCTACACCTGGGCGCAGCTCGGTATGGGAGTGTAAATTCAGCAACACTTTTTAAACACACCCTAAAACAGCCAGTGACTAAGATTTTGGTGAGAAGTGGCCCTGAGGGCTTGTGAATAAAGAGGAGCGGCCCGTCCCATTAATCTGTGTTTTGTTCACAGGAGCCTCCGGCCGAGAGGCAGAGGCGGACTCTGGAGGCAGTGAACCATGTGGGCGTTGCCATAGTGTCCAGCGCTGTCACCACGGTGATCTCCACAGTCCCACTCTTCTTCTGTGTCATTGTGCCTTTCGCCAAGTTTGGCCAGATCGTGGCCATCAACACTGCCGTCTCCATTTTGTTTACCCTGACCGTGACTGTGGCCATGCTGGCGTGCATGGCCCCCACCAGCTTCAGCAGACCCCCCGGAGCCGTGCTGAAGGCCAGCCTGGCTGTGATGGCAGCTGTGGCTGTGGGAGCGGCTCTGTGCTGGGTGGGGGGAAAGCTGGGAGCGTTGGCCTGGCAGTCGATCAGCACGTAAAAACACAGCAGCTGTCAGTCAACTCACACTGATGTCAGGCAGAGGATTTCCTCTGCACGCAAAACTATGAGGCACCAATTGTAAGCACTGTATTTTTCTTCATGTTCAGGGGGAACGTCAGATCAATAAATTGATCTTGTACTTTACAGCACAAAGATGTCAGAATCAACTCCATAATTAGAGGCTGTTGCCCTCATTCATCACAAATCACATTTTTTCCACTTGTATTCATTAGTGGATTGTAAAGTATTTAAAAAAAAATCCTCACCCACAGGGTACCTCTTCTTAAATATAGTGTAAATTACTTTACGACTCATAAAAGTGGGTTGACCTGACTCAGTTGAGGTATGTTTTTGATCACCTTCAGCCAGAGGTGGTGATGACATGCATTGAGTAATCATTGGGAAACACTGGCTGAGTCACAAGTTTCATGAGTGTAAGTTATCGAGTAGCTAAGAGCCACTGACTGTTCTGTGACCTGCTGATGTGAACACTGGCAGAGTGTCGCGCTCTTACGTCCATTACTGACTCACATGACTCATTTATTAGCTTGTGAAACATCATGACGTTTGTTTCTTTTTCATGTTTCTTAACTGAATGTGATTTTTGAGCCACATCTGTAAGGTTATGATGTCATTTTGTGGCTGGATTAAAAGTTGTACAACTGAAATTTAATACTGTGCAGTTTTGTTAAACGTAACGTGTGATGTAAACATCTCGGTATGCTGCTTGCACACTTTCTCAGCTGAACTTTTGATGCTGCCAACACACACTTGCTCCGAAAAGTTGTGTATGCCAGTACTCACCACAAGTTATCATCCTCTTTTCTGACCCTATCACATGTTTATATCAGATCTCAAACTGCTTCAAGGTCTCTATTTTGGTCATCATCAGCAATTAATAAGAGACCTCTTGCCAGCTCCTCAGGTGTACCCTCTACATGCCCTCCACCGCACTTGAAAACACTCACTGTAACCCACTCTGCTCCCTCCTCTGCTCTCACACAATTTAGAGCACCACTCAACCAGCCATCGACGCCAGCTCCGGTCTGCCCCGCAGAGAAGGTGAGGGCCATTTGTCAAACCACATAACACAATAACAGTTAGGGAGAGGGACTGACTCAATTGCTGCCAGAGCAGTACATTTTTGTCTCGTGTGTGTGTTACTTGTGGATGTCAAATAAATCAGGTGCAGAAAAGCCTCGGGTATTTTCTTGTGGAAGCTCAGCACTGGTTTTCTTCTGCATTGTTATGTAACAGAGCAATGGAGCAGGATGAAGACCTGTCACCGTTTGCTTACAGTCACATAATTACTGAGACGGTAGACGGCGTTACACTTCTCCAGTTCCTGACGTTAATTATTCATATGAAATGGCTCATGATTTAATGTTGAATTGCAGCACATCAATGTTTCATGCCGGTGTAAGGAGGTTGTCTATAAAGTGGCGTTCCTGCTCATCTTGACAGCAACAAAAGCAGAAGGATGTAAACAAATATTTTGAGTAAAATCAGAAAGATGAAAATGAAGCAGGAGTACTAAATTTATTACATGTTGCCAATTGTTAGTACATTTCCATTGTCAGTGCCCAAACTTTTATAGTTAAATGTCAGTGGTGCATTCACATTTTTTATGTAAAGATGTTTTTTTACAGTATCACTTTTGTTAAGTTGACAAGTTAAGTTGTTAAGTTCTTGTGAAAATAAAAAGTATGTGCAGCTGGTACATACAGAAATAGGATCTGAAATATAGCAGGGCAAGTGTATTATGTTAAAGCACTTTGCGTATAAAGGTTTTTATTCATGTTAATCTCCCCACACCTAAATATATGGGTGGGTTTACTTTCTTTACTCTTTACAGTATATTAAATGAGAAAAGATTTCAATTACAAGAAGGTTAGTGTAGTACATGTACACCAGATTAATAAATATCCAAAATATGCTGAATAATCTAAATCTACTTAGATGATTCATCACATTTTCTTGATAAACGTGTATGTGCACAGTAGTTTAGTATGTGAAATTCAATAATCGAATGCAAAAATAAATTTATATAAAAAGCTAATGTATCTGAACCTTTTATGAATCTTTATTATTTATTCATGAATGTGAAATATGCCCTGATCCTTGTTATGTGTTTACCCAAACTGTGTATCAGCCAGACTGCAGTTTGTTCCATCTGCATGTATTTTGCAGTACTTGTGGGGTTAAGTAGACTGAGGGCCCCAATTTACCTTCGTGCCAGTCTGGCAGTTTTTCTGTGCAACCGCACTGCTCTGCTCCTCGTTTTTTATGTAAAAGCACAAGAGAACAGTAATGGAATAATTATTGAGGGAGAGCAGGGTTACATGTGGGGGAATGAATATTTAGCAAGGTGGAAATGGAAATGTTTTCCCAGTCTGAAATGACAAGATCCATCTATAAATAGTGAATCAAAGATGAGATGAATAAGTGATATTTCTATTTGTTTTTGTGTGTGTATGTGTGTCACAAAAGTCTTCTGAAACTTATTTCAAACACAGACCAATGTGCCGTTTAAGTCCTCGGTCCTGTATTATTCTTCTTACTCACTTGTACTGAGTTTGTACCAGCAACAAACACAAGGACTCTATAAGGACTAAAGCTTTGTAAATTAAACTCACTCAATGCACTGCCAGGACTGGCCTAACTAATGTGACACCAAAACAGGTTTTCTATCAGTGAATATTGTGAAAAAAGGTCAGACATCAAACATGTAGCAGACATCTGCAAGTTCACACAACAACATACTGCTGAGTGAGAAATAAATGGAGAAAAGGAATGAGTGAGCAACATAGTATATTCAACATAGACCAATGGCTATACATTAGAAGGCAATTATAGGGCGAAGTTCAACAGTACCTTTCCACCTTTACATTATATATGTAATTACTATGACAATAAATACCCAGGCTCATTTGGTTCTTGAGAAATACTTCATTGTACCAAGAAAAGGCATTTTCTCTAGAGAGAAATTATTTTACATCTGTAAATCAACACGGAAACATAAGTCATATCTTTATTACCCCATGTTACAGGGCACACACAATGTTCAAGTATGCCTGAGGAACTAAATGGAGCAATTAAAAAAAAACAATGAAGAATAAGAGAGATAAAATGCATTTAAAAATAAGTGAACTGGCATTGCATTTCACAAAAATTCATAAGCTCATGATTTTGGAACAATTCACTGTAAAGTGCTAACTGGTTCGAACTGAGAAAAGCACATGTTCCCTTTGAAAGATCATACACATTACTTTATACATGGAGGTACAGTAATAGCCAGTCATCAGGCAAGCAATTACCAACCAGAAGACATGGACCACATTTCATTTATTAGTCCTTTAATAAGATAACTGCTTCCTTAATTTCCTTGTTAATGGTAACAACGTGAATCTTGCCACTGGTTGCCAGGACAATGCCAATTACAAATGCTGGTGTTGTCACTGTACAGTTTTCCTTCTTTCCTTGTAATTACATGCAATTGACTGACATACAGTATCAAAATCTCAAGTCAAGTCCTTCTAATCCTTTTACGGATATGAATCCTTGAACAAAAGGGATGAGAGTGTGAAGAGAGGAGAGCAATAATTGAGGAGTGCAGGAGACCCTCCCATACTCCTCCTCCTCTTTCTCTCCTCCCTCTGGATGTGGTGGGCTGGCCCGACAAAAGCAGGGATCTGTCCAGCTGATGCCTGCCTTCCTACAGGTCCTGAGAATCCACTGTTTTCCTTTGTGCCTCTCATTAGGAGGCGCATTTAAAAAAAAAAAAAAAAAAAAAGAAAGAAACAAAAGAATATCTGGAGGGGACTGGGTCAATAAATTTTCCCCTACTGTCCACCTAAAGCGGACCTTCACCCTCCCACCCCAATCCTAACCATAAAAAGGTAAAAACAAGGTGTACTGCAGAATGGCTTTACTCCTCATTGTCTGTGTGGGGAGCTAGAGCCCCTAGGAGCTGAGGTGCGGTTGGTGGTCTTGCGGCTGTTCTGTCGTGTCTGATTCATCTTGGTGGCCGAAGGTTTCCGAGCGTCAGGCTGGCGCCTCCCCTGGGGGCCCCTCCGTTTGCCCCTTTGCCCCGCACGGCCCCTTCCGGCCCCCGCTGGTCACTTGCGTGAGTGCAGTGTGTCCTGGAACTTGGTGCTGGTGTAGCGGACGTGAAATCCTTTTTTGTTGATTGTATCGTCGGAGCGGAACTTGATCACAATGGAGTCACCGGCTGAGTAGATCTCCTCTGGAGGCTGTCAGGAAGGACAAAACAACAGATTCATTTGTGGCTGCCGCTTTCTGCTTCTTTGACTGCACTTCAATTAAAACTTAAAGACTTCTCACATGCTGAAACTGAGAGCAAATCAGTGACCATGACGAATGGCTTCTGACTACAGAGGACTGCTAGTTCTGAAACAGCCAGGGCCCAAGTAAGGGTACAGGACCAGGACTGGCCCTCTCCAGCTGAATGTCTGCGTTTAATGTCTGTTGCATTGTTTTTGTTTGTTTTTGTTGTTAAGCACTTTATGACGTCTGCTCCTACAAAGGTGCTATATAAATAAACTTATTATTACTATTACTCTGATTCAGGCTTTGGCTGCTCCTGAGATGAGGATAAAATGTACTCTGATTATTAGTGCCAGGTGCAGCACTGGAGAGAGCTCTTTTTTTTCCACCAAACAAAGCAATATACTGCATAGCACTTCATATATATTCTACTGTCAGCCAAACTATTTCCAATGAAACAAAAGGAAAATTAACTGCATTATGTAAGCACAGAAAATATGCAACACTTGACTTGGCTGTTTGTCAGAATTGTGGCATCACCTGAATATTAATTCAGAACAGCATACTGAAAAATAATTAGCTGCTGGAGGTGTTCAGGCAGCTACCCTGTGGCTCTGACAAAGACAAGCATGTAACGTTAGAGCAGCCAAAGCTAGTGCAACCTACTGTGAAGCACCAGATTGTTGATTAAAACAGCCATTGAAAGATAAATAATATATTTACAATAGGTAGGGCTGGGCAATACATCAATATTATATCGATATCGTGATATGAGACTAGATATCGTCTTAGATTTTGGATATCGTAATATCGTGATATGGCATAAGTGTTGCCTTTTCCTGATTTTAAAGGCTGCATTACAGTAAACTAACAATAGACCACAAGTCTTGGTTTATTGGGAAAGAGATTTAAAACACAAGAAGAAAGCAGCCGACAATTTTTTATTGTACACCAAGCAATATGTGGTCTACTATTTGAGAAAAGCCCTTGGGCTAAAAATAAGCCTCCTTGCACTATAATGAGTTTTCACCCTACTTTGGACTCAAGTGTGTCAGTTAGTTTATTTCGACCCGTTTTATAAAAGGAAACTTGATTGAGGAACCGCTCCCCCAGGTACTGCGGGTGTTATGTCCCCTCCAGCAAATGATTCACAGGAACGGGCATGAGTAAAAGGCCAAAGCTTATTACTGTAGTGCGTAAATGAAATCAAGCTGTTCTCTGACCTGCTGGCCTCATTGTTCCAGACTCCGGCTGCAACACTGGCTGACTAATTCTCAGTTACAACCCAATGCCAGAGATTCTGATAGGGTATCAACACCCAGGGAGTGTCGACTTGTGTCGACCTACCACCGCCCCCACAGCAACACTCCCAAACCCAGAGGAGCACAATAACTTTAACAAAATAATTAAAGCCAGAATATGGACTGGAATCAGAGTAGGCTAGCCCCAGGGTAGTTCACAAAGTCACCGTATTAAAAACTGCTGGCAAAAGTTATTCAACAGCAGCGCTAATTCCACAACAATTGTCAGAATACTTCTGCTGTCATACAGCAGCAGAGAAAAATGTGCCGTAACAATCCAGTTGTGTTTGACAAAGAAAAACCATTCAGAGAGCAGTGGCTCTTAGGAAGATGTTCTTACCCCTGAGCCACAGTAACGTCCCAGCCGTGGAGACTTGGTATCAGCTCCATCGAAGAGCTCCATGTAGTCATAGCCACAGTCCGCCTCCTCCTCAATCTCAAAGGTCTGGAAGATGAGCTCCACCCCGTAGCCTTTCTCCGCTGAGATGACCCACTGACAGTCCGAGGCTCCAGGGTAGTTATTGTCCCCGAACTGGGCATGGGAGAACAGGTCCTTGGTCTTGACTTCAGCCTTTAGGCGACCACCACACTCTGCACATAAAGTTTAGTTGAGTTGGACACTTTGCAGACAGAGGCCAAAGTTGATAAGCTACAAGTACAGCCGAGGTATTTGCTGGTCTCTTGCTAATTTCTCGTTTTACAGTTGCATAGATACAAAGGACTCCAAAACATGTTCTGTAGTTAAATATGAGTCATAATCATTTTCAGACAGGGTGGTGAATAGCAACAAAAACTAAATTCTTCATTTCAAAAACATACATGAAGTTTGACATCTGGGTAACTGACCTGAATTCAACTTGATGCCTCAGAAACATCAATGCTGTGCTATTTTTTGAGCAGGAAAAGACACTGAGTACTGTTTCAATGGCATCTAATCTTACCTGCGGTATGAGAAGCCTCAAAGCCTTTCTTCTGCACAGAGTTATCAGAGAAAAAGCGAATGAACAGCTTGTTGCCGCTAGACATGATGGGTGGGGGCTTCTTGGTGCCACAGAAGCGACCCAGACTTGGCGCTTTCCCATCTCGTCCGTCGTAAATTTCAATGTGGTCATAAGCACACTCCAGGTGAGCCTCCATGTCGATCTCATTAAAGGCCTGGAACCAAACAAGATGGTGAGTGAGTATATTTAAAGAAATGAGTTTCAAATCCAATTTTTCTTGAAAGAGATGACTGGAAATGTATGAGATCAAACTTTCAAGTGAGATCAAGCTTTAAGTTTAAGCTTTATCTTGATAGTGTTATGTCTCTTGTCTGCACACAGGCACACTTGAGTTTAAAAGGAAATGTTTGCTGAAATGAGGTCTTCCTTATTTTTTGCATTCTTGCTTGCATAATATGGTTTGATGTTATAAGTTGTATACTGACATAGATACAAATTTTCTTTCAGCAAACACTTAATTTTAAAATAATGTGACATAGTAGACAAAAATGTGGATAATAACAGAAGGGGGAGCCACACATCGTCATTAGGAACTGCATAACAGTTTCTGACAACAGCACAGTAAACACAGATGTCCCCGAGGGATTAGCAATTCAACTACACACTAGAGCTGCACACAAATACATAATTTACTAGTAAATGACATAGAGAGCAGGAGGAGGTGGCACATACGATTTTGATGCGGTGGCCAGGAGTGGTGGTGAGTGCCCAGGTGCACGCCTTCTTGCTGGGGTATTTATCTGGCCAGTTGGGGCTGGTGATGATGCCGCTCACGCCATTCACAGTGTGATCGCAGCCAGCTGCAAAAAGACATCACTGAATCACAACAGACCTGCTAAGACTGCACTCAAACTGTTTTTGACACAGGGAAACTGTGTGCTGATCAATCCTAATGGCTGCTCTGATTGCAAATGTTTAATCTGTAAATGTGCAAACATAAAAGAGACAGTTGAAATACCTTCTTTGCAGTCATGTTTGTTCTCATGCAGCACAAAGCCACTCCTGCACTGACAGCTGTAGCTTCCAAAGGTGTTGACACACTCATGTTGACAGCCACCGTTCTCCTTAGAGCACTCGTCTTTGTCTGAGGAAGCACAGAGGACACAACCTTGGTGACTGTTCCCTTTGAAGAGTGACAGATAGCAGCTCCAAGTGACAGGGTGAAAAGACTTGTGATGGTGTGCACAACACTGCTGGAGGACTCACCTGAGAAGAACTGTGCTTTAAAACCCTTTTTGGACACTGTGTTGTCTGACTTGAACTCAATGCGCATGTTGTTGTACTGAGAGGTAATAGCTTCTGGTTTCTCTGCCCCACAGAACTTCCCGTGTAGCCTTGAATCTGCTGAAAGTCCACTTCGCACCTCCACGTAGTCATACTTACAAACCTGAGCAGAGAAACAGAGCATGTGAGGATGCTGCAGCATTTTCTTTTATCTCTCTACTAAAGGAAGGAATCTCTGTATGTCTGTATGTCCTTTACATATCTCAAGAACCCTTCATCTAAGTGACTCCACACTTGGCAAGTGTATGGCTGGGGACCCAAGGGAGTGCAGTGTCGAATTTGGTGCAATTTGGACACGCGATACGTTTAATATTAATAAACTTAGAATAAACCATCAATCAGCGAGCCACTCCACTCTGTGCAGGGGGCAGGGCAGAGCTTCAGGGCTCTGCTGACTGACTACAGCATGTCAGGGAGAGACCAGAGATGAGTCGTGACACTAGTCAGAGAAAAGGCGTTCAGGTACATTGGTGAGCGTAAGTCACCCACGATTTGGAAGATAGACAATGACTGTAGTTTTGTGTGTAAAACGGAGCAAATACTTCCACGGGTTGTTCAAAACCAGTTTGTCTCATATGTTACGAGACCGTGGCGATTGTGAAGCATCACTACAGACGAAGCACAAATCTTTTGGGCAAACATAGAGCAGCACATTTAGCAGATCAACAGCAGCAGCAGTGAGTGAACTGTTGAGTCTACACAGGAGGCGTTCAGGTACATGTTGAGTGTAGGTCACCCGCGTTTTGGAAGCGCTCAGAGCCCCAATACACAATGAATGTCGTTATGTGTGTAAAACAAAGGAAATACTTCCACGGGCAGTTAAAAACCAGTTTGTCTCATATGCTCCGAGACCATGGCTATTGTGAAGTGCCACTACAGACAAAGCACAAATCTTTGGAGCAAACATACCCACTCAAATCTGAACTGAAGGCACAGAAAATAGGAACGATCTAAGAGCCCAATATGATTGATCCACTTTATTTTAGGATGCACATTATTTTATTTTTAAATGCAGCCCTTACTTTACCTGAAATGAGAAAAGAACATGCATTTACTAATAGCGTACTTGTTATTTATAACAGCTGTGTATAATAGAATGTTAGTTTCTTTCATGTTGTTGGTGTATATACTCATTCACACTTCACATCAACTGTATTAATTTTTCTGTGTGTTGAGGTAGCAGCCGGAGGCCAAGTGGCACGTTTTGAACAGGCACTGCACTAGTTACTTTTAATTACGAAACACGAGGAGGAGAGGGTTTTACTTGCTATGAGAGTGGAAAAACAGTGAAATGACAGAAAGAAAGCATAGAACAAACCCACCCCGTGCCGATTCATAATAACCCCAGTGCTCACGTCATTGCCCTCAGTCTCGAAGACGTCAAAGAGCAGAGTGATACGGTACTGCGTGGGGGCAACCAGCTGCCAGATGCAGTTCTTGTTTGGGGGGTATTCTCTGGGCCAACCCGGACTGGTGATTGACCCATTCAGCTTGGTGATGAAGCCTCCACAGGCAGCTGGACAAAAAACATAACATGGGAAGAGACATATAGATATATATATATTTATATGTATATAGATATAGATATAA
This sequence comes from Thunnus albacares, assembly GCF_914725855.1. Classification (NCBI taxonomy): domain Eukaryota; kingdom Metazoa; phylum Chordata; class Actinopteri; order Scombriformes; family Scombridae; genus Thunnus; species Thunnus albacares. Next base: position 15,901,689 of record NC_058107.1, on the reverse strand, counting down.
CTTTATATAAATACAGATGTGTGGATTGAAAATATCCAAATGTTATGTTATACAGCAACACTAATGGTGTGAGACAGAAATGAGAGTCCACTGAAATATCTTTTGTGTGTCCTGCGTAAACCCGATTACTGCCTGACCTGCCTGTGAGGTCTCAGGAAAGCGTTGAATCAGTTATGCAATGTGCAACATGTTAGAACAACAGCTGTTACCCCCCCTCACCTGGCTATTCTTAGCTAAAATTAATGTGCAATGTAGATCTGTAGCAACTGCAATAGATGCTATGATGATACACAAATTATAAAGATAGTAAACATAGACATTAGAGAAATGTTGGAATGAGTAAAAGTCACATTTTTTAGCTATTTTTACATACAATATATATTATATTATATTATATATATTTTACTTTCTTGACACTGCAATCGTGTTGCATAAAAATCTGCAGCACACAGTGTATAGTGGTACATATGGCAAACTGTAGTGACAGCTGTTGTCCTCTAGAGGCGGACAGTGGTTAAATGATCATATTGTACAACTTGTATATTAGTCGTTAAGTCTTAAACAACAACATATAATTTGAGATAAAAAATAATACTTGCATTGTTGTGACTCAAAGCTTTAAAAGATAGTTCCCAGGCACTATTGGCATCTTCTCTGGACTTTTTGGAATGACTATACTTATTGTATTTGGGTGGCTAACTGTTTAAAATGCTTTAGCATTTAAATTACACGGTGAGCAGGGCTGGTGACTTTTCTCCCTGTACTTACCCTCACAGCTGCGCTTGTCAGCAGCCAGCTCATAGCCTGGGTCACAGGCACACTTGTAACTGCCTAGTGTGTTGACACAGCGTTGCTCACAGCGACCATTGTCAGGCTTGGAGCACTCATCCATCTCTGAAAACACAAAGATATGTTAGGACCCTTTTAGCTGGCCCCCTGGTTCCATGGCTTACAAGAGAAACCCTCCAAAACAACAGCAGAGCTGGGCAAAGAGGGTCGCATAGAACCCAATGGCGTATGTGGAATAAAAAAAATATCTTATAAAAAACTTATACTTTGAATGATAATGACAGAATGACTGCTGGAACATGTCAGGTATACAGATGTTGACATTCTTTTCAGAGAGTTCACAGCCCTTAAACTCTGACCTTTGAAGAAGTTGGCAGCAAAGCCGGCCTTGTTGACAGAGCCATCTGAAACAAATTTCATCCACAGCTGGTTAGAGCTGGTTTTGATGTCATCCGGCTTGTCATAGCCACAGAAGCGGCCCAGTAGAGGGCTGCTCTCAGAGTTCCCATCACGAACCTCCAGGTAGTCGTAAGCACAACTGTCATGTCTCTCAATCTGAGGAAGGGTAGAGGGTCTGAGGTTAGTGTTGGACATTTGAGACATCTCTAAATTAGTCATTAAATGCCCTCAAAGAGAGTTTGGGGGAAAGCACTGGTGTCTTACCTCAAAGGACTGGAAGGTAAGACCTACGTGGTAGCCCTGAGCGACAGAAATCTTCCACACACACACTTTGTTGGGCCTGTAGTCATCAGGGTAGTTGGGGGACTGGATCTGGCCATTGTCCTTCTTTACCTCTCCACCACAGATGGCTGCATGTGACAGGAAAAAAAATAAAAACAACCCTGAAGCTCCCTCGATAGTAATACTGTATCATCAGCACATGCCCCAGAAGAAAAAAAAAACAACATCGTGTGCTCACTGTTCTGGTTTACGCAATGTGGATTAGTCCAAATGCCTCCATCACCAGCTTCCACACACACAAACACACATCATTCGTTTGCGCAGTCTGGAAACAATGGAGCTGAATCTGATGGCCAGCCAAAATCTGATTAATGCAGCGTAAAGTGCCTGACACATCAGCAGTCGGGGAGCCAGAAACTGTGGATATTACTGCAGTTTCTAGGCACATTGTTGGATGTGTGACTGGCCATGCGTTCAGTCAGCTGAGCAGCATGCTGGAATGGGGTGCAATGAGGTTGGGGAATGAGTGCTTACCCTCATAAACGGCCGAGAAACCTTTTCCCACCCAGTTACTGCTGCTGCGGAACTCAATCCACAGCCGGCTGTCAGTGGAGATGATTGGTTCAGGCAGTTTATCGCCACAGAAACGACCTGGGTCACAGGTGAAAACACACACACACACACATAAACCAAGATTTGATTATCACAACATCTGCAATAGCTCTGCAAGTCCGCTGCATAGCTCTTTTCTCCATAGAGGCTCCTTAAGTACATACACTGTGAGAGGAAACGAGGGGCAATATTCAAAAACCTGAACAAAAACAGACAAGACATGAACTTACGATTAGCATTTTATATAAGTGTTTAAAAATCATAAAAGTTCCCTAAGGGTATGATTAGAGGAGGAGTAATAGAAGTGACATTTGGACCTTTTTTGCGAACCACAACTGAGAAAGTCTGTTTCTGTGAATACTATATTTTATGGTTTGGAAAAAAATCTGTTAGCGGTGTTAGCTGTCACTATTGTCAGCTAAGAAATCAAAGAAAAAAGCTTAATGTACAGAAATCTTCAGCAAAACTGACCTTTGAGAGGCGCCTTCCTCCAATATCCATCTCTGATCTCTACATGGTCGTACCAACACAAGTGGCTCCTGTACAGATCCATTGAGGTGAAGTTCAGAATGATCTTAAAAACAAAGAGCATGATTATTGACACTGAACAGAACAAAGGTTACACACTGCTACCGCTCAGATAAATAAGAAGCAACAAAAACACCACAGCTGCATCAGTATAAACGGACTGCAGTGCTTGTTCTAAGGCATATCAAAGTTGATCTGGCTTCTTCCGTATGCTCATACCTTTTCCCCTGGTGTGACTGATATTCTCCAGATGCAGTGCATGTAGGCTGAGTATCCATTGGGGAAGCCAGGAGAGGAGAAGTTCCCGCTGCTGTCCTGCAGACTGTCCCCACATCCTGTCCGCAAAAACAAACACACACAGAACTACACGTAAGGGTCTGAGCCGTGAGCATGAGGCACTGCCAATTAGACCCTGCCTGAAAACAAAGCTATACAGACAAACAGCTCCGAAGTATATTCTCTGAAACCCTGTTGTAGAAACAGATGTTTGATGCTGGAATTATTACACTGAATATAAAGTAAAGGGTAGCTCTTTTATTTTCAAAGGCACATCTGCTGATAATATTCACTCACGACCCTGCGCCTCACCTCTCTCCTCCCCCACCTACTCCAGATGATGATCACACAAAGGAATAGAGATTGTGAGACACTTTCTCTGAGCGTCCTCTGAAAATAAACCTGGCCCTCTATAAATAACCCAGCTCTCTGGAGGATGTAATGCATTATGTACGTGTTGCCAGTGAAAAACCAGCCTTTAGCTTGACTGGCAAAACTAAGTGTGCAAGTGCGCAAAGACTTATTCCAAACACAATATAGCTTCATGGAGCGACTGAGGGAGGTTCATGCCAAGTGGGGGAAAGATGTGTTTAATTAAGACAGAGAGGAAATGATATACAGTAGATTTGTATCATGGGTTGTCCATCATGAGAGCTCTGTTTGTATTCATTATTACCTCTGTGTTATCTTTACCTTGGGTTGCATTTAGTAAGAGTAAGAAAACACCTCCATGACTGTTTACGTTCACTGCTTCCCACAAGTATTGTGCGTAAGCAATAAAACAAGGAGCCCTGAGCTACGAGTTGTGTGTAATAATGCTTGGCAGAGGTCTGCCAATACTAAACCGTTAACAAACACTCGGGCACACACGGGGGATGACAAACGCTCCCAGGAATGCTACATGAATGGGAGATCCGTGGCTCTTTAAGGTTTTTTTTTTTTTTTTTTTTTTTTTTTCCAGGAACACGTGGAGAGAATCACTACCTCATCCCCCACACTGTGCGCCACATCATCCAGTCTGTTTCTTCCTCACGAGAGAGAAAGCTTGCACAGACACATATAGATTTACGGTTAAAACTTCCAGCTCTACACTAAAACCACACCGGCTGGTTCAGCTCTGGTGACCATCACTATGTTTATTCAATGAGCTTTGATTTGAGGCCGACAGCTCAACTATCCTGGCCTGACCTACAATTAACTGTCTGACATCAAATCCATTAGGCAGAAGGCTGTTCTCAATGTACATCTGTTAATGCTATAAATTCTGTTTACTTCAACAGCATTAAATCCTCTCTGTCCTCTCTGGAAGCACAAACAGTGTGCTTTGGAAAGTACCAGGCTTACGTAACTCTCCTTAGTGTATAGCGGCGCAGTTTATAAAGTGCTGTGATGTGCGTTGATTCCCAAAAATCATTTTAGTCATTGTCTTCAAGAACAGCTGTTCTTTTGCGTCTATCTCAGAAAGAGTGATGACAAACTTCCTGTCCCTGAGCAGTGTTTACACTCCTCCCAGCTTGGGAGTCTCGGACGCTGTAGCCAAGGAGCCACACCACATCAATAGTAGCTGCTTGGCTATTTCCACACAGTGTAAGCTGCATCTAGGGAAGGCAGGAGGAGCTACAGACCTCTCTCTCAGGGCTGTGTAGTGCACACATGCAAAAATAGACAGGAAAAACCCATAGCAGACAGGATTTGTCGTTTTGGTCTTACTCGAGCACTTGTAGAGTTTGCGTGCCTGTGCGATATCCCCTTTGCTCAGTCTGGTTCTCTGGCCAATGGGTGGTCGCACTCCATTCACATCGTAGCGTGGCAGGATAGTGTCCAGGAAGATGCCTCTGTAATTCAGAAACAGAGACCGATGTTAATGTTGCATGAAACCCAGACGGCATGCATACAAACCTGCTAAATATTCCAACATGCAGGCACGCTACCAAAACATGTTTGCTCAAGGATTAAATGATTTACTGTCGATCAGTGCAACTCAATCACTGTAAACATTGTTTTGAACAGTTTTTAGAGGATTTAGACTTTTAAATACCGTGATGAAATTGAGTACTGACCAAGCCAAACAAAATTTGGTTGTCTTGTAGAAACCTAGCAGTCCGACAAGAAGTGCACAGAGATCTTATTCTTTTTAAGGAGAAATGCAAGCCTGGCAATTCAGAACACTAATATGCATTTGTTGCTATAAGATATCCTAATACATGTGAGATTTATGGCGGAAAGTCAATATTTCTTCCAATTAAAAAATATAATGGTAATAGATAACTTGTAATGATCTAGCATCAGTTAAAATGGACAGCAAGCATCCTTATGCCTACTGCTGATTTTGGCATGAGCATGCACGACCACACCCATGTGAAAACAAGAATATTATCATTAATGTTCCAACCCAACTATTTGTACAGTGACCAACATTAGACCACTTATTTCTGAATAACTGTAACCACTCAGGATATGATAGACACACTTTTCCACTGATGTTATTAAAAAAGATAAAATAGATGTTTCAAACTCTTGATTACATGTTTTCTTAACTTCATTACCACAAGCTCCTCCATCTGCAACCAGCATATTTGAATGTTAAAGTGTGTGTGTGTGTAGGCTGAAGATCTTAAGTCATTCATTTTAATCTTTTATTTTGGAAAATCGGATTTACTCCACCCTGGCTAAAATGCAACAGATGGACAGTTGCAGTCACTTATCACAGTCTTCCTTTGAGGTCAGGGTCACACAGTCTGTTTCTGAGGTTAACACTGACATCATTCTTCACACACATGTCTGCCCTACAGATGGACCTCAAATAAGAGCCGAGGCTGTGAAGGTAGGCACGTGAACAACAGCCACATATTTCTTAGATCTGCAAAATGACAACTGTCACTACCAAAAGGTCAAGTAAAACATATATGTTGCTTTAAATATGGCAGGACGGAACAGTTGGTCCAGAAAGACTCTTTTCACACTGATGCCTCACTTGACACTTTGCTAGTTTATCATCTCTATTTTTCTCTAAGTATTGGCGAGCAACGGCATAGATCTCTGGCCGTTACCATGGTGACATGCCTATCAACGCCAGGCATGTGCAAACAGTGCAGCCTGAGCTAACAGTTTAGACTCTGCCTGCCTGTCTGTGGGCTTCCAGGAGCCCGTATGCTGGCTGTCGGTGAAAAACGCCACTCCAGCCGGTGTCAGAGCAGACAATGGGCACACTGGCAGGTCTCTATTTGAGTTGGCACTGCTCCATGCACTAGTCCTGAAAAATATCTCTGGAGCAATGGAGGGGGCAGGCAGAGTTGTGGGTCGGGTTACACACCCTAGACAAAAAGCACGGGGATCAGTCCTGCTTGTCCCCAAGAGATAGCAAAACATCAAGACAAGCCATGAAATCTTTCGAACAACAACCGCAGCAAAAGCCCTGGCTTCCCACGGTGATTTACTGTAAAACACCGAGCAAACACGCAGGCTAATAATGGAGTGACAAAGAAAGACACTGGCACAGGTAAATCAGCCAATCAGCGCTCTAGAAAAAGTGCTTGGAATGACTTGTGAAAAGCTAACAGGAGCCCCTTGTCTGCTAATACAGCTCTGTGAAACATTCCCGAGCAGTGGTAGCCATTCCTCTCTCATTTCCAAACAGTCTTATTGATCAACACAGTTTCACGAATTGAGACAGCAACAGAGTTGGAGTGGAAACAGGACTGGGGGGATTACCTAACATAAACATACTTTAGGACTGGGCTGCTTCATTGTGCAGCAGGCTGTAGAGCATACCACAAATTTACAAGATCATGGGGTTAAGTCCAAGCCTTGACCTGGAGTGACAGCTAGAGTGCTGAGCTGACTGAAATTCAATACGAGATAAAACCATCCTCTCCACCTTTGAAAAAAAACAAACAATTTATCAGCAGCAGAGGACTTCGTTCAGGTCACCAAAAGATCCTGTGGACCTAAACGTCCACTAGAGAGAAGTTTTGGAGTATGTTTCACATTTTATATGTTTGTTCTCATAAAAGACGTCTCTGCTTCTCTGTTTTTTCACTTTCCTGTCTTCCTGTACAATAATAAACAGAAAAAGCAAAGAGAATGAAATTGTGCAAAGTACGCACTCAGTATTTCCCCTCCATTCCGCGTGAAGTGCATTCTCGGCCTAAAGTTTGGACACACAGGGCCAGACAGGCATTTCTGTACATTGGCCTACACCCAGCCACAGCCTCCGTTTAGACAAAGATTCCCTCTCTGCTTCCCAGAATCTGTTTGCCACAAGAGCATGGCAGTTGATTTGCGGAGAGGCCCATACACTGAGAGAGTAACACGGGGCATGGGAGGGCGTTGTGAGTTGGATTTAGAGGAAAAAGTAGAAAAATATATATACAGCTGACAGTAAGAACAAAAGGACAGCCAACAGCTGGTTCTCATATCAGACTGAGGTAGTAATGATCATAGTCTGGGCTCACTCGCGTTTTGCTTTGACTTAAGTGTGCCCAGAGATCACATTACACCCATTCTGGCTTACTGAGGGCTGTCAAAACTATTCCTGCTATAGGTAGCGCATTGCATGGTTGGAGTGGCTGTTCTTGCAGCTGTCTGAAAGGTTCCCTCATTTTACAGGCAAGGTCAAAATGCAGTTTTCATACGCAAAACTGAAGTCATATCCTGTACACCGCATCAGGATGTAACCGTAATATTTATACGCCTTTGGGTGTCAAAGCTAACAAAATATTTAAGCCACTTTGCAGTGAGTGTAATGATGCCTTTGCAATTTCAATGATGACTCAGAAGCTGAATCTGACTCAACATCTCCCAAGAGGTCTATTTTGGCTTTGCAGTCACCCAGCTGGTAAATAACACTTCAAATTATCCACCGCCTGAGATGACTAGAGTAAGAGCCCAGACTGACCAGTGTTTGCCATGGGACATTTTCTAGTAAGATCTTTCCTGTGGTGCTGCAACACCCTTGTGAAGTACTGTGACAACACAACATCTGGAAGGGCTTCCTGTAACATCCGACAGTAAGTTAAGAACGAGGTTAGCAGGTCATTAAGTATGACACATTCACAGTTCTGCTTTTCCAAATACGAGTTTTTCTTCAAAACATGGTTCCAGTATCCAACAAATTCAATACCAAATTTGGTTTCAGCTAGTCCTCCACAGTTTATACATTTACGTTGATTCATCAGTTATTTACCCACTGTCCAAAGTCTGAGAGGCACAACTGAGCAGTCATGTGGATCTATTTACTGAGACTGGGCAGCATTAGAAGTTTGGCAGAACTTTTTGGTCATATGTGAGGGAAACATTCATTGAAACAATAAAATTTCCACTTCCCCATTCCTAACCATATGTAGGTGATTATTAGGGATTGACCTACATTGTGCTTGGAGTGCAGAAGACATTTAGTAGCAAGGCATCTATTACAACACCTGAGTGCTATGAAGGAGGTAAAAAGCTTTGCAGCAAACAAATGAACAATGAACCCCTGTATTAGCCTGCGGTGACCATCATGCTACTACTCATTAAAGCCTCTTCAAAGAGCCTTTAGGAGCATAATGAGGTGGTTGATGGTATGAAAGCACAACTTTTACAAGAAGTTTCACATAGCCCTGAAAGTGGTGTGCAGAAATTTATGTTGTGATGAAGCAGGGCTACTGGGCGGATGCTGCGTTATTGGGGTTGCTGTTGCTGCTGCTAAAGCAGCAGGTGCCGAAGAGAGGAGCCTAAAGACCAGGCTTAATTTGAACAGGCTGTGGGAAGAAACTGGCACATCCGAGACACTTTCACTCTGGCTACAAAGACTTGGCTTTCACTTTAAGAAAAAAATATTAGATGAATCAATTTAACCTTTTCAGAGATTGAGGATTTCAATCATTTTAATTCTGTTCCTATTGCAAATAATGTAAAGGAGTCCAAATAATGTGAATGATATTGGTTTGGATGCCAGAAAAGGCAAAAAACTATGGAGCAAGAACTCAGCTAGATATGAAATTGACAAAACTTACTCTGATCTCGTCTGGGCCCTAAAGGAAGATGCTAAATGGAACCAGACACATCAGATTTCTTGTTACAACTTACCTCAGGCATCAAGTGTATTATTTTTTGACTGTCCCAATATACCAATAAGCAATTTAATCCTGTCCAAATATTACATAAATCACATTAGTGCGCCTGCAGTGTCCCTAAAGCCCCATGCAATGTGAGAATTGATTGTTAAAAAAAAAGGTCCAGCCAAAGGAAACAGACAAGATGAAGCGAGTCCTGATTTCCAAAGAGAAGCGTTTGCAGCAGCTACTTTGTAAAATCCACCTTCTCCCAAGAAACAAGCTTCTATCTCTTTGCATCTGAACTCAAACAGTGAAAAGACAATCTAGACTCAAGACAGACATTCAAACAACAGTGAGGCTTTTCAAAACTCGATGTCCTCAGGCTACATGTTAGTTTTCTAGTGATTTATTAGTAGGGGAGAAATAAGCGTTTCTTTCTTCTTCCCATGCTTTGGGAATCAAGCCACATCACTCAGTAAGCATCCTATACACACAGATGTGGTGCATAACAGATGTATATAGTCATAAAACACAATGAGCAGCAATGGAAAACATGAAGATGGGTTAAAAGGTTGCAGTAGAGTGGGAAAAAGCTCAGCCTGACTTGATCTAAGACTAATTTTATGTCTGGGGTGAGTGGAGTGGAACTTGGCTTAGCTCCTACCTGGAGAATGTATTCCTGGCATAGTGCATGATACTGTCAAAGTCATAGACTTCTCCCAAAGAGTCCACCTCCCCTGGCTCCATCTTCAAAAAATTATACTCTTGTCCTGTGAAAGGAAAAAGGGAAAAGCACAGCTGAAATATGAAGCTGAGTCATACTGTGCACCCTTATGTGTGTATGTCAAAGGTGAACAGAGTTTTACTCTGGCTACGGATGCAAATGAGCCACCTGGATAAGTTAACCAGCTAATGTGTTTTTAAAAATAATGGACTGTCAAAATTAACTAAAATATTTAACATTTCTATGTGGTTCAACAGACCTAAAAACACTTGGTTTAATAGAAATCTGACTGAGGATGAGTGTATACCCCACAGTTGTTTAATTTTTCTTCCCACAGTTGTTTAATCTTTCCTGCTTTTTCCAGCTCAGCCCAGACTCTTTGTGTGTCACTTTTATTATTTCATCTCATACCGTGTCTCTCCAAAAATAATTGCTGAGGGATTGCTATGAGACCCGTGCTCCTACCTGGTTGAATGTTGTCCCTGATAATGCTGACGTGGTCATCTCGATCAGGTCTCGTGTGTTCGTGCCAGAAGCCAATCACATGACCCAACTCGTGCACAACAATGCCAAACTTGTCACAGTTTTTCCCAATGGATATGGCCTGGGGGCCCCCTCCACGACGACCCACATAGGAGCAGCACCTGTGAATCAGCAGCCAGACAAACACGTACAAACAGAGAGGCAGTGTTAACAAAGCCAAAATATAGTGACTAGACTTTATGTTTTAGTAAAGTTAAAAAAACAAGGTCACTAACACGCGAGTGGAAAGTACAGAGGGAGGCCAAAAAACTTGATGTTGCCCAAGGGAAAAAAAAAAGGAATGCGTCTCTGGCTCTATAATCTTTCTATATTTCACATGACCTGTGTGTGTATATAACGCAGCTTGTAACGAGGACATTATCTAAACAACCTCTGGTCTGTTTTTTAGGGGAGTCATACCAGGGACCCGTCATCCACACATACAGCAGTGACATTCATTCATCCGTCTGCCAATGCAAATGCTGCGAGTGACGGTGGAAGCTGGCTGGCTGCAGCGCTCTATCTCAGCGTGACATGAAAGGTTCAGTGTGGGAGTGTGCAGGACGGGCACACATCATGGCCCTGTGGGCCAGACAGCCGCTCTCTAATTACTGCGAGCCCGGCCAGGCTCTCCTGAGACACGCCTTGAACTTTGCACAGGACAGATGGGGGCCTGCTGAATATGCAGTAGAGTCAAGCGTTCCCATTGCTAACCGCTGCCGCCTGCGTGGATAATGTCATCCCTGTTGCTCCAGAGGCCAGTTACCAAGCTAAAAATGGCTATCAACAGTTGGCTGGAAAAAGTTCAGTTTCATGAGCTGCATCCGCTTTCTGTTAAACTATTTGTAATGAATGATACATATCAGTGGGAGAGCTACATTGTGGGTAATGACATAATGGATCCAACTTGTGCTCTAAATTTGTGTGAGGTTAAAACATGGGAATGGAGAACATTTAGGTTTGTGTGTCCCTTGGGAAACTCTCCAATACTTCTCTAACAGCTTTGACCTCTTTTTCTTAATATCTTAAATTAATAGGTTGCGCTGGTTTGCATTCCCGACAGCAATTGTTGTACTTAAAAAACATTTCATCATTAAATAAAAGAGCAAGTCCAAACAGGTTGCGAATAGTCGCTTAGCAACAACAAGAACCACAACCAGCACTTCTGCTGAGTATCTGTTTAGGGAGAAATGCTGAGTGGACACTGAGCCTAACTTTAGTGGAGTGGGGTGAACACGGTTATAGAGAAGCTGAGGAAGTCTCTCCTTTGGCTGCAATTCTGTACACCATGTATAACACAAGTGCTGAGTGACTGCTGCAGTGTGATGATGAGGCACAGGAAACATTCCTGGCCATTGAATGGCTGTCTCTCTCAGGACTGGTAGGGGTCTGAAATAACAACTCACACAGAGACTGCAAGGATGAACAATGGTGAAAGGCTGCTGAGCAGGAGGCAGAGGGAAAGTACTTGAGCGCTAAATAATTAGCTGTAGATAAAGAAGACTCAACATAGGCTGACCATTGTTCTGTTCCTTCATGTGGGAGCTAAAAACCCCACTGACTCACCCACATGGTCGGTAGGTGAAGACAATATAGCTCTCCTCCTGCGTCCTCTCAATAAAGGTCACACAGGTGTGCTTCTCCCAGTGCCGCATGGCTTGGCGGAATATAGCCCGCTGGCTGCCTGAATAGGATGACAGAGAGGGTGAGATCAGTGGAGCTGACAGACACACCAACACACACACACACATACTGTGACAGCTGGCAACTGCTTTCAAATTTTGGAGTTGTATAGAGAGTCACATAGAAATGAAAAATTACTTTTTCACCTTATACACTATATAAACTAACTAATTGAATAATAAATGCAAAAGGTTTTTTATCTTATATGTTTCTGAGCAATCCCCATCACTCCCATCATTATAAAACCTTTTATGGCGACATGACTAGATGACATGTTACAGCAGTGTATTTCTGTCTGGAATTTATTCATTTCGATGAATTAGGAATTAGTGTCAGTTAAATATGATGCATCAACACATTATTTCCTGCCGTTACATCCCCTCTTAACTGGAAATATGTTAAATTTTAGAAGCAAACACCATCAACATGTTGTTTTCTTGGAATTTACAGGACTAATTTGTGTTTTTGAGAATTAGTGACTAAATTATCGTACATGAATATATTTAGAAAAGTCAGAAAAAAAGCAGAAATGATTCTTTTCCTAATAAGGACGATTAGTAAGTTGATGTTACTTACCACTAAAATTACCACTGATGACATATGGAATAACGCCTTCAGGCCAAACACGCTCGGGTCTGGAGGTGGCAGCCCTTTTCCTGCGGCGTGAACCTTGCCTATTGTGACTACTCTGATTGGTTGATCCTGAAAATGTCAAATCAAGACAACAAAAATAAAACAATAGAAATCATTAAACACATGTCTGGGTCTGACTGAGCAAGTATTTCACTAAAACAGTTATAATGCTGTACCCTCAGATAGTTGCTAGGATGACCAATGAGGCATTTTATCCTCTCCTCAACACTTTCAACCATTCAGAAACTATAATTATTATTTCTCATTTAGAAAATTACATTTACATCCTCAAAGAGGCATTTGTTCCAATAACAGTTCTTCTCTGTTTGCACTGAATGGATTTTATTGAAGCTGAATTCTGTCTTCTCTCAAATTAATTTCACTGTTTTAATGTCACTCAGACACACATAAATGCAGAGTAACCATGGAGACTAAGCTACCACCTAAACCTGGTGATTATAATAAGAAACATCAATAAGTGAACCACATATACGTCTATACTGTATTTCATTATTCTACAGAGCAAGGGAAACATTTTTCACAGGAGAAAGTCTTTAAAATATTTCTACATGAAACCACAGTTGTTTTTATTGGTTTTCAATTGATTTACTGAACGATGCAGCTTTGTTGAATATGAATGGAAGCATTTTATCAAGCGAAAGAATTATAGTTTTAAAGGATTCTTCTGCTTTATATTATCATGAACTTAACTGATGAAAACAAAAGTGTCTCCATTTCAATCAGGAACAGAAAACCTTAGCAGTCTGATGACCAAGAACCTGAAAGAGGCCATCATTCCAAGGAATTTAACTAACACTTGTATGAAAAGTATCTTTGTATTGGTCCTGTTACACTCCTCTTTTTTTAAAAAAAAATTTGACTAAAATGTTTAGCATAGGGATGAGCAAACATAAGTAGTCAGTGCAGGTTTTTCCTTCCAGACGACTCCTAACAGCTGATTTCACTCACTTTCTAGGTAAAGGTGAACTTCTCAATAGCTTCCTGTTATTGTGGTGTTACTGTTATACAACCTACAGATTCTCAACAATACATTGATTGCCACAGATAAAAAATGCATTAAAACAATTATTTAACATGTTAGTCTCAATATATAGTTTTATGAGATTGCCGTAGAAGAAGTAACAAGTACATCTGGTATCAGTACATCCTGCACAAAGATTCGTTAACAATACAGAAACCCTATGATTGTGTGCCTTCGTATTTTCAAACTAAATTTGATTAAGATGCAAGCCACAGTTTTTTATAATTGGCTGGAACAATGTGTTCTGTTGAATTTCAGTCTACAGCACTAAAATCTTAGCAGCCCGGCAAGATCAATTAGCACGTACACTTGTGCATGTGTTGAGGAAAAGTCTGATAACAGCCTGTGTGGTTCACTGATAAGAAAGAGCGGGGAGACAAAACTTGTGGAAGATGTGTTAATTACAATAATGTGATTAAATCTACCACTTTCATTCATGGTTAGACAGGGAGGGTTTTTAAGTCAAAGGTTTTATTATTTGTTATTCTGGACATTTATTCAGCCACACGTCTCTGTTCTTTGATTTATGTAGGACAGACATCAAGGGCAGAAAAATGAGGATTAGAGTGCAAATCAGATGAGGAGATAAGACCACACCTGTAGCAAAGAAGCTCACCACACAGCTGATTTGTTCATGTTTATGATAACAGAGCAAGATCGTAGTCCAGTGAGAGGAGGTGACAGACTGAAGTGTGCTGAGAAATTTCTTAGATGTGAGACTTCCTGGTGGCCTGATGGTTAAAGCGCATACCACATAACCGCAACATCCACTGTTTGACTCCTGGACCTGTGTTTCATGTCATACCCCACTCTCAATATTTCCTGTCTTAACAATGTCAAATAAAAGCAAAGCTTGAAAAAATAAACTTAAAAGAAAAGAAATGTCTTGGATCCACAAAATTCTGTGAGATTTTTGCATTATGGATTTTGCATTGTAGATCTACTGGGAGCTAGTTGTGAACTGGGTGACAATACAATCATCAATTTTTTCGACTCCATGAATCACAGTTTTTTGTTTGGTTTGTTATTAAGACTTCACTGTTCTATAAAATATTTCAAACATTTTGTCTGTTTATATTCATTTTGACTGAATTTTTCTACCATCTGAGCTTTAATTGATTTGTATTTCAATTCAAGACCTCATAATGAAGAAACAATAACGTGTTGTACAGCATGAGAAAAGTCTGAGAGCAAAACGTTACACTAAATAAACCTCACAGGCGTGCTTGATGTGTTTTCAAAGAACAGTCTATATAGTTTTGTCATTTTGAAAACTAGCGTAGCCTTTTCACTGTGCAGCATTTAGATGTGACTAACTGGCTCAAGTGGACAAATGGATACTCAGAGAGTGTGCACAGTCTAGTTTGTCTCTGTTGCAGTCTTGATTCATAATCTGTCTTCTCTTAACCTTAACTTAATTCTTCAGAGGTGACTGTGTCATCTAAATTCTGCTTCACCTGTTGGAGTAAAAGAGTTCAGATGTATTCCTAATACTGCAAAATGTTTCTTTACCTCAACAGGCATATTATGTCCAGTAAAAAAAAAAAAAACAAAATCTCGTCATCCGAGCGCAGACTGCAACATGCACACACTTGTTGGTTCATGCTCGCCTATAGTTTTTTAGGACTGTGGAGCATATGAATCCCTGCTGACTCACAGCTGTTGCCTAAATACTGCTTTTCATTTTAAGACTGACATTTAACCTGACAAAGCCCAGCAATTACTGTCATAAATGGTTACACAGGTGTACAAATATGTAGCAATAGCATGATAGTTGTAGGCATAAACATGTAAAGAGAGCTCAAGAAAACACAAAGCTGGCATCCAACAGGTGCTGCTGTAGACTGAGAGGAGAGTGATAAGACAGTTGTTATGTTAGAGTATAATAACATGAGAAAAAATGCGGGAAGCATATTAATTTCAGGCGTTACAATTGCAATTTTATCTAGTGTGTCAATGAAAAGCGATTTAATGAAAACCTTTCAGTTCAAGATGCAATCTTTGAAGCTGTGCTTTCCATTGATGTTACCTGTATCCGTGTGATTAACCATCTGGACGGTTCTCTGAGCCAAATCTATTATTCTGTCCACTTTAAACAACCGCAGGTCCTCCTCATCCAGAGCAATGTCTCCCAGAAAGGCAGCTGAAATAGACAAAACAGAGGCGGCACATGTCAGACGATTGTAAGGCATCTTCACAATATGGAGCATCAGTTTGCACCGCCCAGTAGCCTCAAGCTTTTCCTGCTGCTCAGACTGAATAGGCTGCATGAAGGCCTAGTCAAAGCACTTGTGGACAGCCTAAAGCGTGTAACACACACACACATGTAAAAATATAAACTTCATACCTTTCTTGACTCTGTTCTGTTTACCCTTTCCTTGCAGTGAAATAGAAATAGAGTTGCGAAACAGCAGTGTGACTGTTTGGGTAACAGGAAAGCTGCCTTGTCTCGACTCCAAATTATAGGATAGAAATGTAAGCAACATATTGCAGCTCCATGACATGAAAAGAGAGCATGAACTCAGAAACCTTAACGTCCACATGATTAATTGAGCCAAGCTCAGTCCAGCTGTTACCAAACAACAAAACTCACACTGTGTGCTTTGGCGTCTTTGATAGTTAATGAGAGCCATCAGACATGATACAGTGAGACACTGACACTGCCTCGATGGAGTAATATGGGGCACCTTGAACAAGTAATAGCTCTTTAATGAGGCCAAGGAGAGGGGAAAAAAAACCAAACAGTCCCACTTTATGAGGAATGTGCTTTATGGGATTCCTTACTAAATGCCCCATTTCTGTGCAGGATAAGCTAGGAGTCCTCTCCACAGAGACGGGCGCTCCGTTTAACAAGCTTTTAACACCAGCACGTTTCCAGAATTTATGGCCCGGCTTGTATGCAGGAGTTGGGGGTAGCGGGGGGCGGTTGAAGGTGATGGGGGTTTAGAGTTGAAGCGAGGGGGGGGGGGTGGGACTGTAATCCATGCCTGAACCGGAGATGACAATGAGAGAGGAAGGGAAGGGAAGAGAGGAAAAAGGCATATCCCCTCTGCCCACACCGCAGCTCTGAATAGGGGTGGCAGATGTGGGACAGAAAGAAAATGACAGCCTTCTGGATGTGTGTTTGGAGGTTAGTGTGGTGGAGGGGAGACCAACCCTAAGGGCGAAGAAGCCGGGAGGACCGCTACACTGTAGAGTTAATAGAAGTGATTTACAGCAGCTGTGTTTGTCAGAAATTTAAATCTGTACCTCTTCAATGTGTCACCACTGATACAAGCTATGCTTACAGTGAAAGTTAGGAGAAAATTCACCCTGTGTAAATAAACTGAGTTTTATTTTAGTTTTGAGGCAGCTCAGCCTTTTTTTCTTTTTGCACACACTAAAAACGGAAAGGTCTTTTTATCTCCTGCACTCGCATGAAAGTTTGACAGAGGTCTGAGACAAGAGAGAAAAGGGATGAAGTGCACAATAGAAACAAAAGACAAAAAAACACTTGGCTCGCGTCCCTTTTCACCAGGGGAGTATTATTGAAACAATCTGGAGCTGGCTTTGGTAGATGCAGGCCAGTCTTCCACCCTGCAGGTCGCAGAGGATGCACAGCAGAATGACAGTGTTTGGGATTAGAGGCTAATGACAGCAATAAGAAAAGGTGTAGATCACTGTCAGCAAGACAGGGCACGCACAGAGGACAGGTTTAAATTCCAGAGGTCAGAGAGATCCTCTAATTTGTGCTCGCAAAAAAAAAAAAAAAAAACACTAATTCACTCCCACCAAATCCCTGAGACACAAAACAGAGTACTAACAATCAGCACTCATTGCCAAAAACACCACTGATAAGGCGAGCTACCAGATGTCTCACAGTATAGAATGGATAGACTGACTACAAAAGGACATTTTTCTCTTTTATCGCCACATTTTTTATTGGATTCCCAGAACCGGCTGAGCACTGAAAAGAACAGACAGTACTTAATTCCAAGTCGCTGTCATATAAGCGCAGACAGAAAAGTATTCAAAGCAAATCTATGAAACTTCTTTTCACGCTATATTGACTGAGGAAAATTAAACAGCAACTGGAGGACATTTCTTATCGCATGAAGTGTCAATTTGCACCATATTAGCAGTGTGTGCAAGCCGTGACCAAATAACAAGGTACGGGCTGGCTCCCACCCCCATGAGGTTCACCGAGGGCTGCGCTCTCTGCCCATGGCTGAGTCCCAATCATCCACCACTGTGCTGGAGACAGGCCGCTTAATCCGCAGTGTCATTGTTCCCAGACAACAGTGCAGATTGAAGTGAGCAAATGCACGGCCAGGCGGCATTAGGACTCATTTCCCCCGGGCACAGCAGTCGTCCTGGAGACGCTGTTGCAGGTTTATGGAAAGACTCGCAGGGATTGTGAATTAATCCCCTTGTCTCCTGGCTTTAATTATCCACAGACACACGGTTTAAGGAATCTTTTGTACACAACTCTGGACCAGGATTGAGGACAAGCTATGGAGAAAGGTGATAAACTAATCTAGATACAGAGCTCTGTAATGATATGAGGTACAAACACAGAAGGACTCGTGTGTTATACTGTAGATTAAAGCCCAGTGAATGTGGCAGATGGCAAGTGATCACCATAGAGTACAGTGCTGCATCTCTTTCCAAACATTATTCATTACCTAAATGACAACAGCTGCAGTTGTAATATTAATATTTACCCAGAGTTAGGTAATGTATTTGAGGGTATTTTGCTTCTGCTCTCGTTCACATGTCCCTTTCTAGTTAGCGAAAACAACAAAAAGAAGTAGGCATTCAAGTTTAAATGTTAATCTATGTGTGTATTTTACGTGAAATAATGTCACCGAACTGAGTATATTGATGAAATGTTGGATTGAACGAATCTGATGTGTGATAAAGTCCCACCTCCCCCTGTCATTGAATTTTTTTAGTTAATCTAAACCATCATAATCCTTCTCATCTCAGACTGCCCCCATCAATCAGCGTATCCAGTCAGATTACACATGAGCATGAGATCTCGATCAAATTAATCCCATTGATTCGTGTAATGCCCTAGCCTCGACCTCTGCGGTGTCATACTGCAGGACTATTCCCATAAATCTCCTTCCGTGAATACCAGACCACGACATCTGCCACTGAAACCTGCACAAACATCAATACGCCTATACAGACACTAACACCAGGCCTATATTTAGAAGACCAGCCCCACTCTGATGTTTAAACTCCTTGCTGTGCTTATAGAGACATTTTCCCCATACAAGACCCCAGTGATGAAGGATGAGAAAGCCCAGCCAATATGTAAGCCTGGAATGCATCACAATACCCTGGCACCGCCTTTCACAGCCTGTGTTTGGTAACAAACACCGCATTTGAATTCCAATAGAAGCTGATAGTGTATTGCGTTAAGGTGATTACCATCTGATGACAGTGTTAGTATCACTTTTTAGGTTTCATTCTGTACCAGCCCTTTCTGACAAATGCTGGCCAGCGTAGCCATTGTCCCCCTCACACACGTTACGTTTAAAACTGCAAAGAAAAAAAGTAGTCAAGCAACATGAATATTGAAACAAACTATTTCTAAGAAAGAAAAAAAAATACTCTTAATTATACAATGAAGAATGATGAATTATGCAGGCCGGTTGGCGTGTAAACATGGTACCTCTCTCCTTTGTAAAAACAACAACCATTATTTCTTCAGCGAATGCTTACCTTGACATTTCCTAACACTGCAATTTGAGGCCAAGGCGGGAGAAAAAAAAACCTGCTTATCTGCTCATTTCAAAAAGGTAGTTAAAGGTATAATTAAAAGAGAGGTTCCAGCAAAGAATCAAGCTTCAGCCTGAGATTCAAGTAATTATTTTCCAATAAGAGCCTGAAGTCTCATCAGCCACAGCTGAGATCAAGACCGAGTTACTGTCAGCACACCACAGCTTCGATCTTATTGATAAAATGAGAGCGGCCTCAGCTGCAAAGGCCACACAGCAAGAGACTGCCTCCCCTTTAACATTTCACACTCCATCAAGCCCATTAGCAGATTGGATTTCCCAGCTCATCTCTGCCACTGATTACTGATATACCCTACTGCCAGTCGAACCCCCTCTAGTGACTCATCAGCTGGCCATCCATTTGTCTTTTTTAATGTCAACGATACACAGTATTTGAGTTCTCTACATAGATGAATAAGGCATCACCACACTGCGGGGATTTTCACCTTTGACAAAACTTACTTGGAAATCTAGACTTCATATTTGTGGTTTAGACAGCAGACTGTAACACGTACAGTCTGGAGTGAGGAAAAAGACAGTTTTCTGAGAACAGATGTCCTGAGGAAAGTTTAAATGGGTTTGTGGATGCATTAAATCTGGAAGGTATCTTCAATTTTTTCCATAAATAATAGCCACTGTATCTGCAGCTGAGGAAAATACTAAGTATTTTCTGTTCCCTCCAGTACAGGTGGAGGGAAGAGGAAAAACAATTCTTCCAGATGAAAAGCAGCATAGCACCGGTGAATTATTTAGAACAAAAACAAACAGTGAATTATGAAGAAGTGACTGTTAAGCTGCTCATTATCGTAGGCTAATTGGGCATCCTTTGAGCCAAAGCAATGAGCTCTGCCAAAGCTGTTGTTACTTAGGCTCCGTACCCAGGCTAGGTATTAATGTAATGCAAGATTAGTTATTACTTAGCTCTGACGACAAACATATTGTTCCAACTAATGCACTGAGATCGTGCCAATAGATCGGCTCCCTAATCACCTGAACCCTGCGGAGAGAGAAGTGGCAGGGGTCCTGTAATGTAAAAAAAACACCCAGTGTGGGCTCAGCTATACAGAGCCTGCATTCCATGATAAAAGAAAAGCATCTGCTTAAGTGGTGCTTAAAGGCCCAATCATGAAGTTCAGCAAACAGCCCCATCAGTTTCCAAAGCAGGACTGAGGGACGGAGCTGAGTAACGAGAGTCATCTGTTTGGAGCTGCCTTTTTTCTTTTTATTCATACAAAATCCAAAGATAAAAATAAAACTGAGGTTTGGAAACCAAGAAAAAAGTCTGACAACAAATATACATAATGTGTCACTAGAATATGCTGTTTTACATCTTTATATGAGACGTAACAATGAACTAAAATCTTTAATAATTACGTGCATGACTGCCTGATGGGTAATTATAATGTAGTAGGACATGGTGGTTTTGCAGAGGTGCCTTAACAAGAACAGTGGGTGGCTCTTATGAAAAGATAAAAGCTCTGAAACACTTTCATTAAAAAAAAAAAGAAAAAAAAATCAGGCTGCTGTATTTTAAATGACCAAGCCGTGGTGGAAGGCTGACAGCGAGAGGAATGACATAAGTCAGCAACTAACTCTTCAGAGGCAGTGAGCACACTGTGGATAACCTACCGAGCACCTCTTGTGAATGGCCTGCACTCACCTCACCTCGGCTGGTGTAGCAGAGTGCGACTGGCCTGCACTCCACCTTGAAACCGTGCTTTCCCTTGGCACAAGGTGAATGACCTACAGTCTGTCTGAAGTGCCAGTCAGAGTAGAGAGCTGGGGGGGGTTCAGAGAGACGAGAAAACCGCTTGCATAAGAGAGGACAGGAGAAGAAGGGGTGTTCAGGTTTCCCCGTCTGCAGCTGAGTCCACAGCAGCACAGGAGCTCAAACCCAAAAGTCTGAACGGACTGCACAGACGGGCAATACTGTCACAGGGGTCTTCAATAGATTAAGATGTCTGCTTCATAAATGAATGCATACATACACGTCAAACCAGCCACTGCCCTCATGATTATCATTTAAGCAGAGAAGACAATGAGCGTGACTGGTTCTCATCCATTTTTCATTTTGAAAATGAGTGGATCTAATCTCAGTGGCTTGTTAGAGTCTTAAATGACTTCCTGGGATGCTGCCAAGTTGGAGTTCTGCAAACTAAGGAATTTTCCACTGGTTAACTTCCTAAATAGATGGCATTGCTTCAGTGTTATTGCGCTGCCCTCTTCAATCAATGCACATTTCTATCATGTCTGGTATAATGATGAGTTATTTAATCCTTTGTAAATGTGAACATTTTTGAGGGATTTTTTTGGCTTAACCACAGAGGAGTGGCACACATGAGTTGTGGCAGGAAATGAAGGATGTGTTAAAAGGCGTTTTACACAATCTGCGGATACTGTATGCAGTTAGTCATCAGGAAAACTATTTGACACACATATCCCACACTCAATTAGTAAAACTCCTGACAGCCAAGCACAGTGTTCAGCAAGGACGGTCTTAGAGAGGACATGAAATGCACTTCTCACAGAGCCTTACTGCATTAGAAACTTCATGCGGCTGTAAGCATTTTTCCTCAGCGGAAACAGCATGACATAAAAATGCTGACCCTGAGGCCACGGAAAGCGATCAAATAGACTCGGTGTAGCGATGTGCTTAAAAAATGGGGGAAAAAAGAGAGAAAATCAATAATCTGGGAATCATCAACTCTGTACCGGTGCCCCTATATTGGAGGAAAAAAAATGTCTCTGGTGTTTTAACAAAAGGATGAACTGAGAGATCTTGGACGTTTTGTTTAGTAGGAAGGAGAAAAGCAGGTGGGTGTTGGCAGAGCTGAAGACTGGGAGGGTTACTAGAGAGGGAGTTTTTACTTGTGACCGTCTCCCAGCCACCTGTCTACAGCGGAAACCATAAACAACACTGCACTCCATCAAATGACACGTTAACTGGATTACTAATATTCATAACGTCCACATAAACAAAACAAACACCAATTGTGATGACTGCGGTTCATCAAGTGGGAATGTCCCCGCTGAGACATTTCCGCTAAATATCAACAGTTTCTTGGCAACAGCGTAATAAAACTTGAAATATAAACGCAGCATCACTGACCCTTCATCAGGGTCATGAACACCACATCATGTCCAGTAAATTCTTACTCGTAAGGCAAAACAATCTGGTGTGACCACTTGAATGACTAATTGCATGTCCGCTTTTGCATGGTTACTCCTCACAACGATGCAAACAGTGCAGCAAAAACAGGAAGAAACATTTTCACTGACCTGTACAAGGGACACGGTTCATCCCCCAGCCTGACCTTCGTCATGTTTATGTAAAGCTACAACACTCATACAGCACAGTCTTTATTTGTCCCTCCGCACTCATTTTCTCCGGGGAGAGATGAAGAAATCAGATAAAGTTGGGAGGGCTGAAAATGTGTTTTCGGCTGCCACATCAGAAAATTGTCAAATGCACTTTCAGGACTTTAGAGGTCATTCTGACTGAAGCCAACTCTCTCTATCTGTAACCTGAATACTTTCACCAGATGGAAAACACAATCTGTTCAAACTCCCCCAAAGGGATTTGGCAAGACAGTGAGTTCACAGTACAAAAAAAAAAAAAAAAAAAAAAAAAAAAAAAAAAAAAAGATTACAATGACAACTCAGATATGCTTTAGCCAAATAATTGGAAAATATGCTGGCCTAGCCGCAGCAGAAAAGAAACAGACATATTTATACCTTGAGCCATAAGACAACAGCCAACAAATTTATGTGTGCATAATTTCTCAGCTACACTGTACACTCTTCTCTCCCCTCCTCCACTTTAGTGGCCGTGTGAACAGCCGGTGGAAAAAAAGACTATTTGTGCACTGACAAAAAAAAAAAAAAACAGAAAGGGAGCAGAAGTCTTAAAATCAAAGTACAGAAATCCTTTGTTTTCCCAGCAGCTGAGACTTTTTAATAATACACAGCAGACAGCCTGTACATGATCGCATTTAGAAGGAGAAAGAGTGCCTCAAACAGCAGGCTGCAACTTTTCAACGAAGCACTTAAGCCAAAACTTTTCATGTCTCGAGAAATGTATTCAAGGAAGTCATCCTTTTAATTTCCATTCTTACAACCCTTGCAGCCAGTCTCCGGGCTGGGCTATCCTAGGTCGACTCACTGGGCGCTTCAAATGTTTCAAACTGCAGAAACTATGTCACACAGCACAAAACAAATGCACATAATGTTCTCTCAATCCTTTTAAAAACTACATCCACTACTGTCATCTCTCTAAAAGCGTTTCCCTGGTCGATCTGTGCAAGATCCCCCAAACACATTCGTGGCATGTTTCAACCTCCACACAGGAAAAGGTAAATAAATTACAGCGTAGCTTACTACAAAAAACAGGGGAAAAAATCTCACCAGCTTTACAGGGATCCTTGTAGTCGATCGCCTCTGATGTGGCAGCGGACTCCACATAGTAGCCTGGATCAATCGCTTCCAAATCGATCGCCAATATCACGCCGAGAGAGGATAGAAGAAACAAACATCTCGCCGTGAGATCCATGATTGTGGTGGGGGAAACGGCGAAAGGCGAGGGATAAAGGTAAAGGAAGAGAGAGGGACGAGAGAGGGAAAGAGAGAGAGAGAGACAGACAGAGAGAGAGAAGAGAGAGAGAGGGAGAGAGAGAAAGAGAGAGGGAGAAAATGGGAGGTTTTTGGGGAAACGAGATCCCTCCGGAGGGCGGGTTTAAATCCAACCTCTCTCCGGTGTCTTCTCGGCTCTGGGGGGAGTGATTTCTCTCCTCCAGCCGGAGCTCCGGGCCAGTGTGCAGAGTGCTGCCTGCCACAGAAACTTTGATGATATGGCAGCTCCACAGGGGCGGTGAAAATGCCCTTTTACTCGGTGATGCCCGTGTGTATTTTTATTGCTCCCTTGTGGATCCATCAGGGGTCCTTGAAGAGCGCAGGCTGTGATTTTGGTTTACTGGATATTATTAATGATATACTTTTACTCTGATGGCTCCACGCAGTCCTGTGCTGTGTTTTAAGTTAGGCCTTAATTCAATGTTAAATCGACCAGAGTAAATATTTATAACTCTGTGGGGCAACAGCTTGTTAAAAAAGGGGGCCCGTGGCGTTGATTTTAACTTCCATTTGTTTATGAAAAGTGCACAAATTGTTAAAAAGCTCATATTAAACTGTGCGTAAATGACATTTTTGAGTGTTAATTTTTCTGCATCTGAAGTAAAAAGTGTAAACACATTTAAATTAAACGCACTCCTTCCTTTTTTCACTCACGACCGCACACGGGCAAGCAGAAACGCGCTTTTTAAATTTATTGACTATTAATTTTATTATTCGCACGTGCGCACTCAAACACAGCCGCCTAAATCGCGCTATGACACGCACGCGCGTACGCACACACAAACAAACAAACAAACAGACTCGGCTCGGCCTTTTTTCTTAAATAGTCACATTCAAGGACTCACGAGCAGATTAAAGTGATTACAGCGCCACCTGTTGGCAGTAAACTGAACGACTGAACATTACACGAGCAGACTGATTAGTTTGTTGTTCATCTTTCCAAAACCGTCTGCTTTTCTCTCGCACGTTTCAGGACCTTAAGATTACTATCTGTGTACACACCGGTGTACATACGTGAAAAGCATACGAACTATTGTTTGCTATATTTTTGCAATATTATCTACCTCTACATGTGAGTAAAATATATCGTGCTGGTAACACTAGTTTAATATAAATGGGCAATGCTTCACCTTACTGTAAAGCACACAGTACTTACACTACTAATATACACCACATGACTGGCACTATCACAGTGTACATTTAGTACATATTACAATTAAGGCTTATGGTCCAACTTTTTGGCTTTATTCTTGGCTTTTATTTATTTTTTGTTGTTTTATATTATATGTTTATATTGTTTTGTGTTTGTGTGCGTGTGTGTGCTGTATCTATGTCATTTTAACTGTAAATAAAACCAAAATTGTATTCAAAAAGGAGACAAATTAAGACCAGTATTCCCTTGATTTCTTTTAAATTAAGCACATGACATACTAGCCAATTTCTTGCCAATAATTGCTCCACTTTCTCCAAACACTCACTCAATTCACTCTTTATAATCAAGTATGAAAATCTTAGAAGTGATATCAGATGCAGGGACTCTTGAGGATTTATTAAACTGACACAATATCTCAGTGTACATCGCTTCATTAAACTGAAATACCCTTCCCAATCTCACTTGATTCCACACACATCAAACTCATTCTGAGAGGACAAATAACAAAAACCGAATTGTGATGCTCCAGTAGTCAGTGTGTATTGGATGGAGAGACTTCAGATGGATTGCTTGGATATCCACTGCTACTGATGATGGGAGGCTATGCCAGCAGCTCTGTTGTTCTCTGTCTGACTGGCATCAGTTAGCCTGTCCCTGCCTATTACATACAAAGCCTGGTTTATATAAGCGGGAAGAGACACACTCCTCTCTTTATCTTATCTGACTGCTGCCTATGTGTGGAATTTAAGACAGGATGTCTGCTGAGATGAGTGGGCTGTATTTATGCTGTTGCTGTAAACACAGCACTATAACTATCAGGCATGAGGGTAAGCTCCTTCATTTTATTTTCAGCTTTTTTAGGAAACTCTAAGCTTGCTCAATGCTACAAGTGTTGGAACACATAGGACCAAATATTTAGATTAGCAAACACGCAACACAGTTGAGTGTCTTCAGGCTTTTTGTTTACTGTGGCGGTTTCAAACAAAAAGTCCATATACAGTGTTGAAGGGATGACACAGTGCAGATTAAAAATATTGCCTTCAGTTTAGATCATGGAACATGTGGTTATACAGGACACAAGCAGTGTTGATCATATACTGACAGACATGCCCTGTTCATGTACTGCAGCTTTTGGAGAGCATAGTGCATATTATTCAACGAGAGCACTGCACTGGTGCACAATCAACGCCAGGCAGTTTTAACAATATACTGCTTCTGCAATCACCTCTGTAATTTAGTTCTTACTCTAACATATTTGAGGCCTGTTATAGATAGAAAAATAAGAAAGAAAAAGCAATTATCATTAATTACTGTCATGATATGGATATAATTACTGTGATAAAGAATATTAAAGCCATTTAAATGTAGTTATTGCACAAAAATGCTCTACACACAAGCTGCTAATCATACTTATCTAGGCCTATGCTAAATGAAAAGGATTTAACCTTAATGTGCACACAGAAGAAGCTAAAGGTTTCTATCTTATTTTAGTAGAGATGTAGGCACAGCTGTCCTCTTGTAGGGCAGCACAGTTGTATTGTCACAGGTTGCAGTTTATCCTCACATAACACAGTGTTGTTCTCCCCAGAGGATGATGTGTGATTGTGTTGGACAGCTTGCTGTCAGACTTTGCTCACTGAATTCAAAGGTGTAAGAAGAGGGCAGAAACGTTAAAGCATCACGGTGCCTCAGCCACAGCCGACAGCGACTGCAGAGGCCTTGTGCAACCAGCATGACAGGGGAGCCCTCTGGAGGATGCGAGGCAGGTGCTCTGCGTGTTGTGTGGTGGTGTGTTCATCATTGCAGGGAGGGATCAGTCTCATCAGCAGGCTGTGGTTCCCAGCTGCCCCTGGCACAGCAGCTAGTTGGATCAGGTGTGTCGCCAAATGAAAATCTTGGTCTGAGATTTTCACTGCTGTAAAAGGGGCACATTGAAATTGATTAACACAGAGTCCAGAAAATGTAATAATGACGCTATTTATATTAAAGCCTTAAGAACTATGAAATGTTTGACATTTGGCTCTAGGTAAAATAATATTAGAGTGCACGCAGTATCTTCTGCAATGATGTGAGGATATTTTTAGCTTTTTCATATGAACATTTTCAGATGTGCAGGTACTTTTTGGATGCAGCCTCTAATTTAGATAGATGAAGATAATATTTAGCTGAGGAAGTAGTTTCTCTTCTGTAGTTATGGCAGGTTTTTATGTCATTACACATTAAAATTGTACATCAGCATTATATGAGTGAAAAATGATGACTAAAATATCACTTATATACCCAAATAATCATCACTGTGAGACATGGGAGCTCCAGTTCAAAAAGATGTTGTACTGAACATGGTTTTCTATAATTTCCCCTAAATTACAAACTGCAGTCCACTCTTGAACCTTATAGCCAGTGTCATTTTAGATAATAAGGAACCATTGAGTATGTTTATAGACTTACAAACATCACACTATATTAATCAGCAGCTCATTTGTGTGTAAAATGAACACTAAGTTATAAGATACCATGACACATTGGGAGATTACCCTAGAGTATAGAATAATTATTCCATCTTAACCTTTTGTAGTAGGTCTGCAAATTTAATTGTAACCAGAAGAGACATTTTAATCTACTGTGGTTGCCATGGCAGTGAGGATATTCATAAACTACCCAAATAGACAAATTATCTTTGGTTGTATGGATAACAATGTGGGCAGTGTGAAAATAAAGAAGGCAGATATCGCACAAATAAACATGTAGAACCAAACACATGCCATCACATTAGAGATAATAAATTATCAAATAAGAAGTTCTTATTAAAATGTGTCCGTGTCAGTGAGCCATTACATAATCAAATGAAAAACACCTTAGGCTCATGGGTCCGAGCCGGCGTCACAGCCTCACCAGCTTGGCTGAATGAACCCACTCTGCTCGGCTGGGCTCCTCGAAGGGTCACTGTTATAGAAGTGGGGGCTTTCTGCCCTACTGACAACACACAAATGAAAGGGCTCAGCACCATCAGATAGCCACGCTAATCCCTTAAATACATTAAAACAATGTTCAACGTTTGACGGTGCCACAAAAGGTGTCAAATATGTTGTGATGGAAGCCATCAGGAGAATGACCTTTTTGTTTCATGGTTAGGTTAGCAAGTCAAATTGATAGCAGGGTGCTGGACACTGAACATAATGAGAAGTAAAAGCAAATGTGTAGGTCTAGCTGGGTGAGAGGGGTGAACAACTGAAAAAAAAAAGAAAACAGGAGCAATGAAAACATGAGTTTGATTCCAGTTTTTATTGTAACAACAGGAACAGGGCTTGGATAATGTCATGTGCTACTGTTATTGCTTTTGAACACATCTCAGCATTTGTGTGTATGGATATTATTTGCAGATGATTTAATGAAAGGGTTTACAAAACATTACTACATGACAAGGCAAATAAAAAACAAACATAAAATGAACGCTTTAACAGACAAATCTGACATACAAAAGCAGTCTGTATTGGGACATTGAACATCTGGGTCTCATTAAATTTGGCCACATTATTTTAGTCATTATTGCCTAACTTAACTCACAATTAATTTGTATCATATGGTTTCATATATTTATATTTTGCATCCATTTCTACATAAACATTATGTGTCAAACATAAGCTGGGAACTAAAATTTTGATCTTTTGTTTCCATATGGCTCTTTCTGAACATGAACAATTGTACAAAACATGTTGTACACTGCTAATCTGTCCTCAGATGCTGTATAGCTGCACATCTGACTGCAAATCTCACAACAGTCAGATTCCTCCAGGCAAACAATCTACACATGTCGACAGAGCTGTCCTCTACGGTCCTCTAGTGCAGCAATCCTCCCTGGCCTACAGACGTCCTGAACTAGTGTTTCCAAAACAAAGGATGAATGAACCCTGGGCATTCAACGTGGCCGTCGTGTTTTGGCAGTTCGAGACATACCAGCGGTCTGGTTGGTGATGTGCGCCAAGCCGGGCAAGCTGCTGGCAAGTTTGGCCAGCCCGCCATTGGTGAGCAGTTGGTGGATGGCGGTGGTTTTAGCCACTCCTCCAGTGGTGACCACAGGCACCGCCCGGAGCAAAGTGCTGCTGCTGGTACCGACGGAGGTCAGGACTTGACCCTGGCCACAAACCGCCTGAGGGAGAAGACAAACAAATAGCAATGAATTCAATTCCATCTTTGACTCCCAACAGTAAACGTTAGTTTGTAACTGCCAGCGTACAGCTGTACAATTGACATTCAGTACACTATAAAGCTGTGACGTGTTTCTGACATTTAGTCAATCTTCATTGGTATAAATGTGGTGGACAAAATATTTGAAAACCCTTATCGGTATAACAACATAAACACCACTAATGACCATAAAGTTGAATCAATATCATAGTATAATTTTCAAAAAGATTTGTTACAGAACTGTTAGACTGCATTAGTTTTAGCTAAATGCCTAATAAAATAGACACTGAGTGTACTATATCCATCAGTAAATTTGGTAATGTTAGTGGCAAACAAATCCTATTAGCAGATCTGGATATATTTCTTGTATAAAAACACCTAATATAAAAAAGCAAGAAATTAATTCATCTGATTTGACCTGTATCTGTCTTTAGAGATGTATTGATCCACTGTATCTATTCTCTGCTGTTGCATTATGTTAATTCACCCATACACACTGTTTACAGGCTCAAACTGGTGATTTTCCATGTTCTAGCCAACTTGTACTTTGGAAAATGGTTGTCAGTATTAGAGTCCGACTGATACTGGATTTTTATATATATTTTTTTTTAATATATATCCCTGGATAAAACGCTGCCTATATAACTAAAAAAACAAAACAACAAAAACCACAACAAAAAAAAGGTGCATATCAGACAACATATACCCAGATATCAATATCTGGGACAGTCCAATATCGGCTGATAATATCAGCCAACCGATTTACCAGTCAGCTCTAGTTAGTATAGCATACGTAATTAATTCTGAATTGATTTGAAATAAGCAAAACCTCCAGTATGGTCCTTCAAACGTTTGTTATGTGACTGTGTAATAAAGAGGTACCTGTGTGCTGCCTGTGTTGGCTGCTGTGGAGGGCAAACTAGGAGCTTTGGTGACGATCTCCTGAAGACTGAAACTTAGGCCTTGTAGCAGACTGCTGGCGGAAGGCGCTGCGCACAAACACAAAGGCAGTGAATCAATAGATCTGAAATTTGGGTGAAATCAATGCCAAAGAATTATTAACAACTGCCATTGTTACAAACTGCCCCCATCCCCACCCCACCAATCACCCCCGACAACCTCAGCCTAGATGGACACACACAAACACACCTTATGAAAGTCATGTCCAAAGGGTAAGGTTCAGGACAGTGACAGACAGCGATGGCGCAAGAGGTGATCAATGATGATGTTTGCTTAAATATGTTGTCCTCACACACTGTTCTCATCCAGTGTTCAAAACTTTAATCTCACTTTACAAAATGGCTAGAACTGCACTGCGCTGAGTTTAGCTGCACAGTTGAGAGTACAAACGGGCGTGCAGGACAGGACAGAGGTACCTTGGGCAGTAGCCGGAGCTTGCGCCTGGACTGGTGTGGAGGACCCTGACACCATGCAAGGCTGCACGCTGTTGAATGAGCTTGAGCCTGGGGACAGGGCACCAGACACCTCTGAGAGACTACCAGACCTGCAGTGACACACATAACCACCAATCTACTCAAGAGCTACCCCAGCAAGTGCTGTTTGGCCATCACTCAGCTCCCAAACTCTGAGTGCACCACTCATCAATCCCTCTGCACCAGACACACTTTTGTCCGATAAGGTGGGAGTGGGCATGGGTGTAGGTTTAGGGGTTTTGCACTCTATACTGATTGTGCCTGTGTAGCTCGGTAGGCTGGCTTACCGCTGGCCTGTTAGAAGTCCAGAGAGCTCCTTGGCTCCAGGCACAGTCTGTCCCACGGTCACTGTTAGGGGCTTCCCAGAGACACCCACTGCATGGAAAGAGGAGCATATCATGATGGCCTGTTATTTAGCTTGGGGAAAAAAGGCTTTCTTTGGTAAAAGATGAAAGAGTTACAAAGCAGAAGTGGGTAGATGTACATTACAGATATCTTACTTTTACAGAAAGAAGTGGTTATGAAAAGACCTACTTTCACTTTGTCAACATTGCATACCACACAAAATCATGCCACTCTTATCGTTCCATCAAGAGATCTGTATGAATGTGTCTCGCTGCATAAAACTAAATAGTTATCCCATCCCGTCTGCCCACAACTGATTTAATCACTCCACAACAACACAGAACAGTGTTTGTTTACTCTCATCATCCCAACAAAAAAGCACAGGCAAGTTGTTCCAATGATCCAAGAAAACAGAATTCACTCTCCAAACTATGTAACAATTCTCTACTTACAGAGTCTAATATGTAAGTAATGAAGGGAGATACTGGATTTTGTACCTTCCTGTGTAGCGGGGCTGATGGCGCCCCCTGCTGATTCGCTTTGGGAAACAATGGTGACCTTGATCTTGGCTCTCTTGGAGGCTTTGCTTGGCGTGGGACTGGGTGTCTGCCTCCTCTTTCCATGGGACCGCAGTTCATCTCTGTCCAGGCCCTCCATCTGATCACTGGGCACTGGCACTGCACCACACAAACAAACACAAAACGCACCACATTCACAAGACTGCTGAGATGACTTGACCCTGTGCTGTTTTATCTTTTTGCCAACCTATCTTTAGTTAGAAATCTTAAATTTTTCATTCATCTTCATCTTGTTGGTAAGGTAAACCTGTTTAAAGAGTGCTTCCCAATATGAAATGTACCATTTTTAGTTCAACAAATGTAAAATTCAAAGCATGACAATAGGTGTTTAATGAGGAACCAGCATTTTAGAGTGACATTCTTATAAAATTAGGGCAATGGAAACAAGGAAAGGAGTGAAAAGAGACAGAGGAAAGAGAAAGAAGGAGGGATAGACACTTACCAAAAATACAAGGAGGGGTGCCAGGAGGAAGATTTTTCCTCACAAGCATGTTTTGTTTCATAAAAGCAGCAAACTGAGCTGGAATGAATTGGAAAAAAGCCAGAAAGGAAAGTTGTAGGAAGAGAAGAGACAGAGGATGAGAGGAGAGTATTTCAGTCACGTTCCATCTTGCCCCATCAGATGTCGTGACGTGATAATCTCTAAAGTTTTATTTACAATCATTTGACCCTGCTCTCACATACCACCCATACCTGCCAACACTCCTTTCTCTTTTTCCTGTTCTTCTCCCGTATTTTCACCCCCTCTCCCGCTGTACTCCTGTGTTTTGTTGTGTCTCCCGGGAGACTCCTGTAATTTGCATGGCCCTCAACCTTTATTATGAATAATCGTCATACACAGGGATCAGTAAGTTTTGTATGTTTGTCTGACGTAACCCAAGTTGCCAGATCATCTATGAAACACAATTTACACATACAATCCACACACAACATACAATTTCAACCCATCTGTCACCACAACCGGATTCAAGAGGCGTGTGCACAGCTGCTCTCTCTGTCCTCTTCCCTCTGCTGCTGATGTGATTGATTGCCTGCAGGTACTGCAGGTAGAGAGAAGGAGGTTGATTTGTCTCAGCCAGCAGCCAAATTTAAAAGAATTTGCCAGATTTTAAGATACATGGCAAACTTAGATAAACATTTAGGCTACATACAGACAGCTTTCATGTTATAAGCTTAACCAGCGTGCTGTGGTTGTGTAGAACATACTGGTGGTGGATGGGACACTGCGGGCAAAGCAGCTGAAAATATTGATTTTCTACATGTTTATGTTTGTTGAACAGGTGTTTTGATAAAATACTTATTGACTTTTCACTTGCAACAGTTTTGTTGCACTAACAGTAACGAGGGCAGTTGTCATCAGCTCACGTAAAACGTTCCCTTTCACTTCATCCACCCACCTGCTGAAAAAAAAAAAAAAAAAACTTCCTGTATTTTGAAATGTAAATGTTGGCAGGTATGATACCTCCCTGTTTGCTCAGCTTGTTCACACAGCTTTTGCAAAATTCAACAGAAGTTGAGGTGAATGACTCATTGTAACAAGTTTACACAAACAAGTAGGGCGAATGTGAGAGCTGTGTATGCACAGGATCACTGCGCACATGTAGGCGAATGTGAGTCTACAGTGTGTTTTCAGTGCATCCAAAGTTTAAGTGTGGTGGTCATCTAACCTTGGGCCTGCTTGTGTGTGAGCACCGTGCCGGAGCGCTGCATGTGTGTCTTGAGGAGTTGTGTTGCTGTGATCAGACTGGACTTCTGAGCTGGAGACAGGCCAGACGTCTTGGGTTTGGGACTTGAAGTGGGACTGCTGCAGACACTAGACAGATCCTGCAGACACAGGGGAGAGGAGAAAACAATTCATCAGTGTCAGTCATTGACTGTGTAGACAGTGTGACCTTATTACTTTTAATATTCATAAGAGGTCTTGCTTTGATTCGAAAATGACTGCAGCACACCCAGCGGAGGTCCCACATGTGATGTATAAACTGATTATTATCAATGAGAACCAAAGAATATATAACAAGTTTGTATCACTGTGAAGTTAGGTGAAAACACAAAACAGTGAAAAAACCAAAAATAAACAAATAAAATGAGAACATCAGAAACATGTTATGACAAACAGGGATCAGAGCCAAGACAAGCAAGTTTCTCAACCAAATATTTGCATTTAAAGGCACATACCTACAAGCAGGATTTGTGTGTATTCAACTTAAACAAGTGTGATGTACAAACTTGAAACCTCCAGAGCACAAACACTGAGAATGGATATCTTGTGTCCAGCAGTTAAATTTTTGAAATGAACTAAATCTGCATATTCATAGATTTTGGATTTTCAATAAAGGAGAAGTAGTAGATTCAGATCTCACTGAGAAATTTTTATCCATGTAATTGAACTTTTTTGTGGAAAAGCCAGATCAGACACTAATTATTATTCATTATTAATATGTCTTATAACATGTTTGTAGGGTATTTATAATTCTTTGATAAGTGGAGGAAGTGAAAACCTTCTATAAAATCTTGCCGCCACCACCAACGCTGCTAACTGACAGATTATATTTTTACATTATCTGGCACTTTTTTCACTCAGCAAAAAGATCACAATGACTTTTAAGACAATACCAGTTTTCTCATGCCTCAAAACCAAGTCTAGAATTTTCTCCAATTTCTAGGATACAAAAAAAAGCAAACACTAAATGTGATGCAGTATTCTATTAATATTCCATATAGTATTTGAAACACATAACATACTTGTGTATTCTTACAGTGATGTAGTAATCAGCAGCATCCTTGTTGGTTCAAGACTTCTAAAGATAAATCTTTAAAAAATGTTGACAATTGAAGCTGTTGTTAACTGACCTCTGAGCCCGATGGTGAGATGGGGACTCTAAGCGCAGGGGAGGAAGGTCGTCCTCTCTCCATGTCAAAGGGAAACTCCCGCCGAGGCCTCTTCTTCTTCTCTGTGTCCAGGTCCCTCATCTCCCCTGAGCCATGGCCATGGCCCTCTGCCCGTGTAAGGACTCCTGACAAGAAGTCAGCAATCTCATCCTGCAGACCAGAGATAGAAGAAGAATAAAGCTTTTGACATTAGCATTATATAGGTTTTGTTTTCAAAAGGTTCTGTAGAGCACCACAACAAGATCAATTTCCAGTTACAAGGACTAACCTGAATGCAGCGATCCACAATGGTCTGTGTCAGTCCCTCTGATTTCATCTTTGCTGAGTTGATTCTGTGAAAGGAGACCATTTATTGTTAAAATTTTAACCACTACTACTCAATACAAAAATCTTTACATTCAATTAGGGAAAAAAAGATAATATATGATTTCAATCAGACGTGACTGACCTGAGGTTGTCGTCAGCTCCTCCCACCACCACCATGCTGTTGTCTGCCCTCAGTTTCTCTCTGAACTCTTCCATGCCTTCGATGCTGCACTGCAGAGCATTCTGGCCAACCACAAACAACACTGGAGTCTTCATGTCCAGCAGTGGGTCATCCACATCCTGTAAGCCAGTAACACATAAAAATCCATAAAAACTACTGACCAGAGGTCAAGGTTCACTTTTCTTAGACATAAAAACTATGACATAATAGAAATATTAACATATTAAAAAGGGAATTTGCACATCATTGGACGATAATGCCTTGGGTCTTACCCCTCTTGGCCCGTTGACTGTTAGCAGGGGGAAGCCGAGACACACCACAGCTGTCAGATACTCCATGAGGGATACCTGTAATTAGTCAGTGTTAAATTAACTAATGATGCTTCACTTTTTCATGGGAGAAAACAGTTAAGACTCACATTAGATCACAGAAAGTTATAAAAAGTCTTACATGACAAGCGATGAGAGCACCAGCGTTCCAGCCAACCAAGATGATAGGTTTGTGAGGGAAGTGACTGTGAACCTGGAGGTTATAATTATATGACACAATCAATGCAGCATCAGAAACATCATGTACAAAAAATAAAACTAAAAAGAAAAAAATCTACATGGTCCTACTGTATTCCATTTTAGCATCGCAGACATAAAAGTGCTAAAAGAAACGAGACACGATAATGTTCTGTGTAATTAATTTCAACAATAGACGTTTTAGCAGAATAGATATTTTAATAGATCATGTTGTGGTTTAATGTGCAAGCACTGAGCATTGGCTGTTAATGATCTACTCCAAATAAAAGTACACTGCAAACGCTTGGAAACACAGAACAGGATGAATACTTAAATGATTTTACAATAAAGATTTTATAATTAGCACTACTTGTTAAAATAAAAAGGACACAGAGGTGAGTCATAAATTCCTCCATTCAATAAAAGCCATTTCCAATGTGCCCATTAAAAACAAACAACTACATTTGGCTTGACAAATTTCACAAACAACACTAAGAAAAAAGCATCCTACCTCCATGACCTTGGCTCTGACGGTGCCCAACATGTGTTCCAGACACTGAGTTATGCCAATATTGGCTCCACTGTTCACATGAGTGTGGACTGGGATGACCTGATACAGAAACAGCTGTCATAAGCACTTTTCTGAGACAAAACACAACCTGAATTCTTGGTAACATGTGCAGATTTATGTAAGAGTGACCTTTCCCAAACAGGAGAGCTGCGACTGCCAGAATCTCATTCGCCGCGAGGTGGATAGGGCAGGATTAGTTGGACTTGATGGTGCAATTAGGATGAGTGGGGATCCAGGAAGCTTGCTCTGAAACATTGAAGAAAACAGACATGCAGTAGTCTGTAACTGCTACAGACCACAAATACCAACTAAAAAAAAAAGGTATACAAATGTTTTATTTTAAAACTGAAAGTTGTTGGTTTTTACCGGTTTGTTTTGAGACAGAACTCCAACAGCTGGGTCCCAGGGACGTTTCAGTAACAGTGACAGGGCCTCTGCACTTGGAGCACCAGTCTTTGCGGATGTTGTTAGCAACATTCTGTCAATCAGTGAGGGCAACTTCGTAGACACAGAGAGGAGGATAGTAATGAATCAAGAATCCCAGGCCTTGCACAGATACTGGTGCACACATGTGACCTGAAATATGATCATTCAATGACAGACTACATACCTTGCTTTTGAGAGTCTGCAGCACATCCAGGTAAGCAGCGAGCATGGCGAGACTCAAGGATTCAATCATGGTGGTGTGTAACCACTGCGTCAGTTTGGTGTCCCAGTTCACACTTGCTAGTGCATGCCGCACCTTTCTGGCACACTTGTCCACAGCTATCCTCCGCAAAATTGGCTCATTGGAAGCCTAAGGAAAACAAGAGACACAAGAGTAATATTTCAATGATTCTGAATTGAATTATTCTGAATTCTTCACAGCCATGATTTAATCTACAAAACCCTAATGTGAGATGGCTTTAGTCACACATACCA
Organism: Thunnus albacares; assembly: GCF_914725855.1. NCBI lineage: Eukaryota > Metazoa > Chordata > Actinopteri > Scombriformes > Scombridae > Thunnus > Thunnus albacares. The sequence goes on along the minus strand of NC_058107.1, from coordinate 15,864,693 downwards.
TTTTATATGATAACACTTTGCCTTATCTTTAGGAAGGGGCTAGATCTTATTTTTACTGTACAGGTGGTTTTGATTTCACTTGTGTTTAGCATTTGACCTGAGACAACACACTCATTAAAAAATGAATGGTTAAAAACAACCGTATGCATTAACAAATCCTGATTTTGACCAATATAAGAACAGTATGTAATCATCATTTTATAATCTCATTATTCATCTACTCTCTGGGATGCAAACACAAATGAAATGAACACAACTTACATGTTCATTGGCCAGGCGGGCTAGTCTTTCAGCTTGCAGAGCTTTAAGGACTTTATTGAACAATTTGTTCTGAGCCACTGACCATCCAGTTCTGAAAAAGAATAATGACAATGTCAAAACGATGCACTGTAACCGAGATACTTTCAGTCATAACTGATATTCAAGATGAGTGTAAATGTCACGTATAACAGTGGATGACAAATGAACAGTGGATCGCTCCACATGATTGATTACTTGTTTATATGTTCCTCCCAGTCATCGGGGGGTGGGGGACTATCAGCAACAGTGCGAGCAAACAGGACATGCCGTTCACACTCCTTCATCACACTAAGAGCTTTGTGATTATCATATAGAGGAACAGGTATAGGTGTGACTGTCTCCACGTCTATTAAAGGATCAGAATCTCTGTAAAAAAGAAGAAAATATCAAGTTAATGCAAGACAGAACAATAGTTTAAAGATCAAACTGATCACTGGGGGGTTCTTGATTACTAGAGGTACAAAACATGGTGGGATGCTGAGGACAATCCCAAACGGTAGTCTGACATCTTGTCAATTTAAAGATTATGATGAGGAGCTTTCCAACTCACGACAAGGGTTCAGGCTGGCGACGAGGGGTGACAAACAGTGTCCTCGTGGGCCGGGCGCTACTGGCATCAGGGTGAGCATTCCATGGCTTGGCATAGCTGTGGTCCAGAAAAACCAAATCCAGCTCTCGTTCATGAGCCGACAGCTGGAAGAGCAAGGACGTGCCCATCTTTCTTGCTGATATCTGGAAGTCCTTATCCCCACCACGATGCATCCTCTTCCTGGGCCCCAAAGGGCCCTTGGAAGGGCTCGACTTCTGAGGATTCAGACCAAACTGGCGGATGAAATAGGATAAAATTATTATTGAGGACAGTACAACCATTTAATTCCTTTCTTTGCCTTCCACCAATGAAATGCACATCTTAAAAGGGGCACTCCATTGCCTTAACATAGGAGGATCTGTCATCCGTCATCATGAGGAGTTAACAGTTATATGACATCTTCTGTGGCTCTGGAGGAACAAACTGAAGACATGGAGTTTGGAAGACGTGTTTACTGGGCAGGGAAAGTCTTATGAAAGATACCATCAAAGTACATTCTGGAAATTGTAGGATATTGGGGTTTGACCCACATTAGACTGAAAGTCAGATTATCTCAGCCTCCACTACATTGATTTTTACTTTCTTATTATTAATCTATCTCTTATACGTCCCCAAAGTTATGTGTGTAATACTATCACTGGAGTAACGATGCGCCTTTAAAATGTGCGACACGCCTACAAAGAAAGTAGTCAACAGGAAATTATGATGATTATCGATTAATCATTTAAATAGTGTTAAGATTAAAATTACATTTTCTTAAAGTAAACATACGAAAAAATGCACTGGTTCCAGCTTTTTAAATGTGAATATATGCTGGTTTTCTTAACTCCAAACTGCACCTCTGCATCATGCATGGGTTTTTAGAAACTGGAGGGGCATCATTCTCTATTTTCAGAATTTTTTTTTTATCGACTAAACCACCATGAGCATTAGACAAACTGATAAGGAAAATAATCGCTAGTTGCAGCTCAACTGTGGCACAATGTGACGTTCAAACATGCAGGTGCTTTGTCCACAGTGAGCGACACCCATTACTGCCGTGAACTGAATATTGCGACATTGTAAAATATAACTGACCTGTTTTGAGTTGAGTACAACTAACTTTACTAAACCAAGCATTAATATGGCTGTTGAATTGGATGACTAATTTATGTGGCGAAGAGCTCAATATTGATCATTATTGTTAACGCTGTGTAAACCTGGCCTAGCATGCTAACGTTAGCATAGCAACGTGAAAGCTCAGCTAATAACGGCTCCGCTGTGTCCTGCTGCTCACCTTACAGCTCCATATTCACCGTGACGGGTTAACCTCTTCTTCTGAGCCAAATAACAACAAACAAAAATGTATTTCTTCTTAAGTCCTACGAGTTACATAAAACACAAACATTTAGTGCGTATGAGCTCCACTTCCTTTAGTTATGTGATTTGTTGCCATGTTTAAGTCTCACATCCGCCTTTTGATGCGCACTAGATACAAGCTGGATAACCAGGGCTGCATTTCAACGAAACTGGCAACCCAGTTTGTGGCGCGTCAGAGACCAACCGCAAAACATGCACTGGATTTACAACAGAGACTGGATTATTTACTGAAACTGGAAGCCAAGGATGTAATATTATGCCATGAAAAAAAACCCAAAAAGTTCAGCGGACTGTCAATTTATTAATTTTACTGGGAAAATTTCACATCCATAAATGAAAATGACGCTTTCTATAAATAAAATGATGAAGGAAAAAGAGATTGTGTTACTTACTCCATAAAAATACTCAGTCAGTTATGAGTATCAGAAAGAGATATCTTTCAATGTAACAGCCTTTTTAGTGCCAAAGTCCCTCCTTTTGTTACTATACTTCCACAACAACAGGGAAACACTGTCCGAGGAAACACAAAGAGGGTGTTTGATGCTAAAAAGGCTGTAAATGTGGCAGATATTCACTTGAAATGACTAACTCAGACTGCTGAAGCATCGTATAAGCTTCAGATAAACTTTAAAATGCATTTTTACAGAAAACCACTGTGTGGACACACTGTGGATTTTGGCCCCCATCATTTACATTGAAAGCACATTTGAAGCAGATCTTTTAATACCTACCACAGAATTTGAAAGAAGAGATCTTTAATTCATCTCTGCACTGCTAATTTTGTAATCATCAGTGTTTACATTTAAATAAAAATGTTTCTTAGTCAAGGTTTAGACATTTAGTTCTAGTTATGGTATGTTCAAAGACCTACAGTATAACAGTGGAATTGAGTTGATTAAGATTTAGTAACATTAACAGATGTTTTAATGCAAACTAACACTGAACAGAATTAATATTAAGTTCAAAAAATTATTCAAATTTAGTCTGTCTCTCAGGAATACTCAGGAAATGGCCCCAAAGATATGAACATTTTGAAAACAAAAAAAACTATTTCATGTAAATGAAATAAAATGCCCTCCCTGAAATATTTAAGAAACGTCTTTGTTGTGTTACCGTGTAACCGTGTTAGTGCTATGTTTTTGTTTTTTTAAATTGAAACAAATACAGAGTTGTTGACCTCTTCCAGTAAACTATAGGTGACGCCCCCTCACTTTATTTAATTACAAAGGTCCATGCTGACACACTGTTTAAAAGACTGAGTCCTTCATTGACAAAATACATTATTTTCAACCTCTTACCTGAGCACTCTCTACTCTGACAAGTCTAACTGCAACCATGGTAAGTTTTATTACCGTTGATTCAAGAAATTCTGGTCACAGTTGTTTGTTGGTTGTCTTTTTGACAGGATAAAGTTTATAAATCATGATGGTGAAAAGTTGTTATAAAATGTGATGTTTACTAACAAATAAAAGTGATAATGATTGCAGAATCATACAGTTTTATTATTTATTATGACAGAATGACTCATCTTTGTTTCAGAAATATAATGCATTGTTTAATTAGGAAGAAAATATAAGAAACTATGTGTCTTTCCATTTCTCTATGAAGAAATATCTGGCTCTGGCTTTGCTGCTATGTGCTCTGCCATCACTGTCAACTGCATCCTGTGGCATTATGCCCCATAAAGCAGGTAAAAGGAAACAGGCACACACACACAAACTTTCCATTTATGGTATATACACACAAGTTTTCTTTATTTGAACAATATCAAAGATTCACACAAAAATGCCACGTTATGATTCTTCACACTCACAGGCATGACCCATTGTCAGGACAGTGTTGATAAAACATGACATCCTGTAGGATCTTCATGGAGAAACAGTGAATGTATTTCCTGTACTTGCAACGTTGAGTTCTCTAAATGTTGCACTGCGTAAGTTCTCAGATCACAACATTATAGTGTTTACATGGGAAGAAAATTATTTCCGTATCTACACATTCTATTGTTAACTGTGTGTTTACTGTATATTTGCAGGTATTCCACCCCCAAACAGTTCCCTGACGACTGTGTGTCAGTGTTTGACCAGGAAGCATGTGTGTACAGAGTGCACAAGAAGGACGACCCCACCATAGAGTGTCCAATTTATGCTGCAGTAGGGAAATGATGGAGTATGAATGTATTTTCTTTTATTGTTGTTGTTGAACTGTGGAGAGAGAGAAGCAGATGTGCTCCCTCACTGGCTTCTCACAACAATAAAATGTTTCTTTAAATGCACAACCAAGAGCTGAATTATTGAAAATAAAATACTTCTACAAATTACATTTCAAATAAACAAATAATTTGATGCTAAAAAGACTGTAAATGTGGCAGATATCCACTTGAAATTACTAACTTCAGTCTGACTATGATATAAGCTTCAGATACACTTTAAAATGCATTTTTACAGACAATGACTGTGTGGACATACTGTGGATTTTGCCCCCCATCAATTGCATTGAAAGCATATTTGAAGGGGATCTTTTAATAGCCAATACGAACAGGAGGAATGATTAAAACGAGGAAAACCTCTTTCAGTGTTCATATGGGCACCTGACTGTTGTTTTAAGACAGGCTGGAAAAATTTAATTAACTACTTGGTAATAGGTGATATCATGGAGCTAAGTATTACAGGCTCCTACAACAGAATTTGAAAGAAGAGATTTTTAATTCATCTCTGCACTGCTGATTTTGTAATTTTCAGTATTTACATTTAAATAAAAAGTTAGTTAGTTATGGTTTGTTCAAAGACATAAAACATAACAGTGGAATCGAGCTGATTAAGATTTAGTAACATTAGCAGATGTTTTAGTGCAAGTTAACACTGAAAAGAATTAATGTTAGGTTCAAAAATGAATTCAAGTTTAGTCTGTCACAATACTCAGGAAATGGCCCCAAAGATTAGAACACTGGTGTCTGAAGAACTGGTGATTTCTCAAGTGTAAAAATATGCCCTCCTTGAAATATTTAATAAATGTCTTTGTTGTACCCTGTTAGTGTTTTTATTTTATTTTTCTATTGAAACAAATAGAGTCAGTGACCTCTTCCAGTAAACTATAGGTGACGCCCCCTCCCTTTATTTAATTCCAAAGGTCCATGCTGACACACTGTTTAAAAGACAGAGTCTTTCATTGACCAAATACATTATTGTCAACCTCTTACTTGAGCACTTTCTGACAAGTCTAACTGCAACCATGGTAAGTTTCATTACTGTTGATTTAAGAAATTCTGGTTACAGTTGTTTTTTGGTTGTCTTTTTGACAGGATAAAGTTTATAAATCATGATGGTGAAAAGTTGTTATGAAATGTGATGTTTACAAACAAATAAAAGGGATAATGATTGCAGAATCATACAGTTTTATTATTTATTATTACAGAATGACTCATCTTTGTTTCAGAAATATAATGCATTGTTTAATTAGGAAGAAAATATAAGAAACTATGTTTCTTTCCATTTCTCTATGAAGAAATATTTGGCTCTGGCGTTGCTGCTATGTGCTCTGCCATCACTGTCAACTGCAGGCTGCTTCGTAAAGCCCATGAAAGCAGGTAAAGAGAAACAAGCACACACACACACCCACAGAGACAAATTGTCTATTTATAGTATATACACACACAAGTTTTCTTCATTTGTAAAATATCAAAGACTCAAACAAAATGCCAAATTATGACTGTAATGAAAATGTTTTAAAAATAATAATTTTTCTTTACATCCACAGGCATGACCCATTGTCAGGATGATGTTGATAAGACATGGCATCCTGTAGGATCTTCATGGAGAAACAGTGAATGTATGGACTGTAGTTGCAGTGGATGTTGTGCTGCGTAAGTTCTCAGATCACAACATTGCAGTGTTTACATGAGAAGAAAATTATTTCTGTATCTACATATTCTATTGTTAATTGTGTGTTTACTGTATATTTGCAGGTATTCCACCCCCAAAAAGTTCCCTGACGACTGTGTGTCAGTGTTTGACCAGGAAGCATGTGTGTACAGAGTGCACAAGAAGGACGACCCCACCGTAGAGTGTCCAGTTTATGCTCGAGTAGGGAAATGATGGAGTCAGAAAGTATTTTCTTTTATTGTTGTTGTTGAACTGTGGAGAGAGAGAGAAGCAGATGTGCTCCCTCACTGGCTTCTCACAACAATGAAATGTTTCTTTAAATGCACAACCAAGAGCTGAATTATTGAAAATAAAATACTTCTACAAATTACATTTCAAATAAACAAATAATTTGATGCTGAAAAGACTTCAGTCTGACTATGATATAAGCTTCAGATACACTTTAAAATGCATTTTTACAGACAATGACTGTGTGGACATACTGTGGATTTTGCCCCCCATCAATTGCATTGAAAGCATATTTGAAGGGGATCTTTTAATAGCCAATATGAACAGGAGGAATGATTAAAACGAGGGAAACCTCTTTCAGTGTTCATATGGGCACCTGACTGTTGTTTTAAGACAGGCTGGAAAAATTGCTAACCTGTCCTTTAACTACTTGGTAATAGGTGATATCATGGAGCTAAGTATTACAGGCTCCTACAACAGAATTTGAAAGAAGAGATTTTTAATTCATCTCTGCACTGCTGATTTTGTAATTTTCAGTATTTACATTTAAATAAAAAGTTAGTTAGTTATGGTTTGTTCAAAGACGTAAAACATAACAGTGGAATCGAGCTGATTAAGATTTAGTAACATTAGCAGATGTTTTAGTGCAAGTTAACACTGAAAAGAATTAATGTTAGGTTCAAAAATGAATTCAAGTTTAGTCTGTCACAATACTCAGGAAATGGCCCCAAAGATTAGAACACTGGTGTCTGAAGAACTGGTGATTTCTCAAGTGTAAAAATATGCCCTCCTTGAAATATTTAATAAATGTCTTTGTTGTACCCTGTTAGTGTTTTTATTTTATTTTTCTATTGAAACAAATAGATTCAGTGACCTCTTCCAGTAAACTATAGGTGACGCCCCCTCCCTTTATTTAATTCCAAAGGTCCATGCTGACACACTTTTTAAAAGACAGAGTCTTTCATTGACCAAATACATTATTGTCAACCTCTTACCTGAGCACTTTCTGACAAGTCTAACTGCAACCATGGTAAGTTTCATTACTGTTGATTTAAGAAATTCTGGTTACAGTTGTTTGTTGGTTGTCTTTTTGACAGGATAAAGTTTATAAATCATGATGGTGAAAAGTTGTTATGAAATGTGATGTTTACAAACAAATAAAAGTGATAATAATTGCAGAATCATACAGTTTTATTATTTATTATTATAGAATGACTCATCTTTGTTTCAGAAATATAATGCATTGTTTAAATAGGAAGAAAATATAAGAAACTATGTTTCTTTCCATTTCTCTATGAAGAAATATTTGGCTCTGGCTTTGCTGCTATGTGCTCTGCCATCACTGTCAACTGCTTTCTGCTTCGTAAAGCCCATGAAAGCAGGTAAAGAGAAACAAGCACACACACCCACAGAGACATATTGTCTATTTATAGTATATACACACACAAGTTTTCTTCATTTGTAAAATATCAAAGACTCACACAAAATGCAAAATTATGATTGTAATAAAAATGTTTTAAAAATAATAATTTTTCTTTACATCCACAGGCATGACCCATTGTCAGGATGATGTTGATAAAACATGGCATCCGGTAGGATCTTCATGGAGAAACAGTGATTGTATGGACTGTAGTTGCGATGGATGTTGTGCTGCGTAAGTTCTCAGATCACAACATTATAGTGTTTACATGAGAAGAAAATTATTTCCGTATCTATATATTCTATTGTTAATTGTGTGTTTACTGTATATTTGCAGGTATTCCACCCCCAAAAAGTTCCCTGACGACTGTGTGTCAGTGTTTGACCAGGAAGCATGTGTGCACAGAGTGCACAAGAAGGACGACCCCACTGTAGAGTGTCCAATTTATGCTGCAGTAGGGAAATGATGGAGTCAGAAAGTATTTTCTTTTATTGTTGTTGTTGAACTGTGGAGAGAGAGAAGCAGATGTGCTCCCTAACTGGCTTCTCACAACAATGAAATGTTTGTTTAAATGCATAACCAAGAGCTGCTGGAATTTATTTAAAATAAAATACTTCTACAAATTACATTTCAAATAAACAAATCATACATTTCTTTATCATTTACTTTTTTTTTGCATTACTTTGTATGGATGTGAAAGTAGAGAATTTCTCTAAAATAGAAAAAGTCAAACCATGTCAAAGATATGAAAAAAAACTCAAAGTTACAATTGTTCAGTGGACTCATCAAACAAGTCTTCATAATACAAACTGTGCACACATACACAAAAGTCAAACCATGTCAAAGTTCAGTTTACTTGTCCAGAGAAGTTCTACTCAGATTGTGAAAACAGTTGTATAATGTCCTCTGTGGTTCTGGAGGAAGCTTTCCAAAGTTTGATTTGATAAAATGACCCTGATGATGTAATCAGGGTTATCTTGGCTTGGACTTGAGATGTACACAGAAAGCAAACTTGAGGTGTGTGGTTTGAAAGATTTGGACATTTAGGAGGCAGGTTCTAGTGTGTTAGGAGATTTACCCACACTATCTTGGCCTCTGCTACTTCAGTGTTGACCACTCATTTTAAATCTATTTAATAATTTTGAGTAATGACACACACTAAAAAAGATGGTGCTGAATAGCACTAAAAGTGGTTCTTTGGCTCGTAATCATAGGGGAACCATTTTTGGTGCTATAGAGCTCCTATCTTTAAAGGTGATATATAGCACTTTTGCCAAATGGTGCTACACAGAATCATTAGCGGTGCCATATAGCACTATATTGCTTCAACAAAAATGGTGCTAAATAATGTTGGGACTACATGTGGACCACAGTTTACCACGTTTCAAGACTCCAAGAAACCTGAGCCCTGGGGGTTCGCACCCAAAGTGTGAAGCTCCACCCATGGATTCAGGTTATCAAAACGAGGTTCTCCACGAGCTGCAGCAGGAGCAGCTCCTTGCTCTCTTTCTCCTTCAGCTGCAGGAGCAGCTGCTTTTTCACACCTCCAGCAGCTGCTCGAGCATCTCTCTGCTCTCTTGTGTGGCCTGCTCACAGCAGACACACACAGACTTCTTTACGGCAGAAGACGCGAGAGCCTGCCTAAGACTCAGAAACTAAGTTTCCTTGTGCCAGCAGCTAACACACAAGTCTGCTGGCCAGTTTAACAAATACAGGAGCCGCGAAATGGCGTTAGCTTGCTGCTAACTCTACACAAAGGAGTGACCTGGGCCCTCTGCATGACTGGAGTGCTGTCTCCCCAGCAATGCCTGCATCTTTCAGCTTCAGAGCCAAAGTCCTCTCAGCCAGACTCACCCACGGATTCAACGGCTACAAAGCAGAACGCCACAAAGCATCTCTTCCTTCATGAGCTGGGCATAGCCTAGCAACACAGTGAAGCATAGTACGGCTAAGCAAGAATGTTTAACTCAAACAATGCACTGTACGTGTATTGATTTGGTTAAGGTTATACATTGAACTGTTGTTGTGATGTCCTTGTTGCTTATAGTCAGGTTACTGCATAGCCACACCGCTAGGTTAATGTTAGCATGCTTAACACATGTTACATCCAGTAACTAGGCCTTGCATGCAACTAACCTCATTTTAACCTGGCACCTTTAGCATACACCAATTGGCCTTGAATAGAGAACCACACAGTTAAGAGGTTAAAACCTAGTTTGGCAAACTTTGGTTCAGGCAGCACATGTGGTTCAAGACACCACATGGTCTGGCCTCTTATCTCTGTATTTCCCTTTATCAGCCAAATTGTCGGCATGCCATGTGCTCAGTCACCAGGTGACTGCAGCCATTTTGCTATTGTCTTCCCTACACACACACACATACATACTCACACTTGTATATAGGTACACTTAGCTAGATTAGTATTGTGTGCTGCTTTTACCCTTTTGTTAAATAAATGCTTTTGGATATACTTGTTGTCTGTTTTAATGTTGCACAAGAATGAATTTTGCTAACCCCTGCTCTGTAAAGAACTCCAAATCCTTAACCATAACTAATTACTGATATGGTGATTTTGTTTATAGTTATTAAATTAATTATTTATCAAAGTCCCAAATTCATAGATTAGTACACTTTGAGACTGAATTGGCTATCTTTTTCCCTGAGTCCAGGGTGGTGCCCCGTTATTATTAATTCTTATTAATAATTTTATTGATTTTAATGATTAACAATTATCTTTGATAATCGTTAATTATTGCTGATAGCCAAACTCATAGCCATGGCCCAACAATAGTACCCAAAAATAGTTCTATGTCTCGTAATCATACAGGAACCTTTTTTGGTGCTGTATAGCACTTTTGTCAAATGGTGCTACAAAGAACCATTAGAGGTACCATAAGGTGTTGGTGTTAATCGAGACATGGGTAAAATTAGTAAGATTGGGTGTTGGCCGAAAAATGGGTAAAACGAGTAATGCCAGGGGTTACACGAAAAATGGACGAAAAATGGCGAAAATGAAAAGAGCATCGGATCTTCCCAAAAACCTGATAAATGAATACAGGCTAGGTGTTCATGGACAAATGGGTAAAATTATTAAGATTGGTTGTCGACCAAAAAATGGGTAAAACGAGTAAGGGCCGGGGGTTATTTGATAAATGGCGAAAATTAAGAGAGCGTCGGATCTTCCCAAATACCTGATAAACTTACTGATTACTCAAAAAACAGGTAAAATGCAAAGAGCGTCCAATTTTCCTCATGAAATGAACATGGGGTGGGTGTTAATCAAGAAATGGGTAAAATTAGTAAGATTAGGAGTTAGTCGAAAAATGGGTAAAATGAGTGAGGGGGAGTGTTAGTCGAAAAATGGGTAAAATGAAAAGTACGTCTGATTTTCCCCAAACGAATATGAGGTGGGTGTTTCTAGAGAAATGGGTAAAATTAGTAAGATTGGGTATAAGGCGAAAAATAGGTAAAATGAGTAAGGGGGGGTGTTACTCAAAAAATAGCCAAAATGAAAAGGGCGTTTAATTTTCCTGAAAAAATGACTATCGATGGCCAAAGCGCAGAACCTCTGATCTGCGGAATTTTCTGATTGGTGGGTTTCACTTTGGATGATGAGAACAAGGAAGGCTGCTCATATTCAGTCTGTCTGCAAGATAACCCCGCTCTTCGTTGTGATAGAAAAGTCACCTGGCGAAAACCTCTTATCACATTCGCTGGGAACATGTTGAGGCACAAAACTTCCTATCTGCATCAGCACCAGACCGAGCTGAATTCTGACTCTAGTATACTACAATGTAGTAACTATTAAAATTTCACATCCATAAATGAAAGTGACGTTTTCTATAAATAAAATGATGAAGTAAAAAAGAGATTGTGTTACTTACTCACTCCATAAAAATACTCAGTCAGTTATGACTGAGTAAATGAACTGAACTTTGAAAACGAATCATACTGGGCCCATGTATCATGCATTCTGGGAATGGTCTTGGTTGTGAGTGCATTGCTTGTTTTAATTCATAATTTATAGATATTTTTGTACTTTTACTGGGGTAGGTAAAGGACGCGTTCAAAATATTTCAAGTCTGTCTTCAAACAACAGTCAGGAGCCCAAATGAACATTAAAATAAGTTTTTCTTGTCATAAGCATTCCTCCTGTTCATACTGATCATTAGAAGATCTGTTCATAATGCACTTACAGCGTAAGTGATGGGAGACAAAATCCATAGTCCTCCTTATGTGCAAAAATGTATTTAAAAGTTTATCTGAAGCTAACAAGAAGCTTCAGCTGTCCAAATGAGTCAAATAAAGTAGATATCTTTCAATGTAACAGCCTTTTTAGTGCCAAAGTCCCTCCTTTTGTTACTATACTTCCACAACAACAGGGAAACACTGTCCGAGGAAACACAAAGAGGGTGTTTGATGCTAAAAAGGCTGTAAATGTGGCAGATATTCACTTGAAATGACTAACTCAGACTGCTGAAGCATCGTATAAGCTTCAGATAAACTTTAAAATGCATTTTTACAGAAAACCACTGTGTGGACACACTGTGGATTTTGGCCCCCATCATTTACATTGAAAGCACATTTGAAGCAGATCTTTTAATATCTACCACAGAATTTGAAAGAAGAGAATGTAAACACTGTAATCACCAGTGTTTACATTTAAATAAAAATGTTTCTTAGTCAAGGTTTAGACATTTAGTTCTAGTTATGGTATGTTCAAAGACCTACAGTATAACAGTGGAATTGAGTTGATTAAGATTTAGTAACATTAACAGATGTTTTAATGCAAACTAACACTGAACAGAATTAATATTAAGTTCAAAAAATTATTCAAATTTAGTCTGTCTCTCAGGAATACTCAGGAAATGGCCCCAAACATTAGAACATTTTGAAAACAACAAAAAAAAACTATTTCATGTAAATGAAATAAAATGCCCTCCCTGAAATATTTAAGAAACGTCTTTGTTGTACCGTGTTAGTGCTATGTTTTTGTTTTTTTAAATTGAAACAAATACAGAGTTGTTGACCTCTTCCAGTAAACTATAGGTGACGCCCCCTCACTTTATTTAATTACAAAGGTCCATGCTGACACACTGTTTAAAAGACTGAGTCCTTCATTGACAAAATACATTATTTTCAACCTCTTACCTGAGCACTCTCTACTCTGACAAGTCTAACTGCAACCATGGTAAGTTTTATTACCGTTGATTCAAGAAATTCTGGTCACAGTTGTTTGTTGGTTGTCTTTTTGACAGGATAAAGTTTATAAATCATGATGGTGAAAAGTTGTTATAAAATGTGATGTTTACTAACAAATAAAAGTGATAATGATTGCAGAATCATACAGTTTTATTATTTATTATGACAGAATGACTCATCTTTGTTTCAGAAATATAATGCATTGTTTAATTAGGAAGAAAATATAAGAAACTATGTTTCTTTCCATTTCTCTATGAAGAAATATCTGGCTCTGGCTTTGCTGCTATGTGCTCTGCCATCACTGTCAACTGCATCCTGTGGCATTATGCCCCATAAAACAGGTAAAAGGAAACAAGCACACACACACAAACTTTCCATTTATGGTATATACACTCAAGTTTTCTTTATTTGAACAATATCAAAGATTCACACAAAAATGCCACGTTATGATTGTAATGAAAATGTTTTAATAATAACCATTTTTCTTCACACTCACAGGCATGACCCATTGTCAGGACAGTGTTGATAAAACATGACATCCTGTAGGATCTTCATGGAGAAACAGTGATTGTAATTCCTGTACTTGAGAGGTTGAGTTGATTAAATGTTGCCTTGCGTAAGTTCTCAGATCACAACATTATAGTGTTTATGTTACGCCCCTGAAACGGGGAGAAATAATCACAAGAGTGATACGAGTGATTTCTTCAGTGAGAGCGTTTACTCGAATGAATAATTGAACATATACACAATCTACAAATAAACATAGGCTACCCTGCTTAACAGGCTGGTTACAGTAGCATACATACCCTATTCAAGTTACACAAATATTCAGTATTTCTTTGAGACATAATTCCCATTCTCTCTACTGTTACTGGTAAATAATATACTGCTGTAACTCAGTAACCTCTCATAACCTTGTAAAAGTTACTAAATAGACAATATAGAAAAACTGTGTAAAATACATCTGCATATGTAGACAATTGGATTCACAAAATGGCGGAAGCAATTGGCGTAGTTACGGGTTGAACTCTGCTAACAAGCGGGAGCTAGCTCGCCAGACACTTTACCATACTCAGCAAACTTTACTTTAACTCACTTGAAATGTTACACATACATTCACTTGACACTCAAACATATTAGAAAATTTATTACAACCACCTTAATAGTGTCAAATGCCGACAACATACCTGAAACGGGGAGAAATAATCACAAGAGTGATACGAGTGATTTCTTCAGTGAGAGCGTTTACTCGAATGAAGAAAACACCGCGAGTTCCCCTGGATACGTGGGTGGAGACAAAAGCAATCGATCTCACGCTAGTAGATTAAGACTATGCGGATCACTGATAATACCATTATAGCTGAACCTCTGACAATAAAGGATGAAATGAACAATGAATGAATTAAAGACCTTTTAAAATTTTAACCTCTTTTGACATAATGAATTCCTACTTTTTTTTTTAACCCATTTTAAACACATCTTATAAATTGTTTCTCATGACTATGATCTTTTTAACCTTATCACAGCATTTTAAGTGTACTGTCCTTTTTAAGCTTGTATGGCCCTTTTAGTGCATCATTCTTTTAACTTATCACATACTCCCCTACAAAATAAATGTCGTCCCGACATTAAACCAATTAATTAAACAATTTTCTCTCCTTTTCTTTTCAATCTCTCATGAGCTTGACAATGAAGGGCTCCTGTGAGTTGGTACACAAACAAAGGTCACAGTCTGATGACTCAACAGTCCATAATCACAGGGCTACAGTCCATATTCGGTGACTGGCCAATGCATAAACTGTCTATCAGCAGTTTTTCAACAGTCCATTAGTTTTGCATGGCAATGATACACAGTCTGCAAATTATCCATGACAATAGTTTTGAAACAGTCCATGAATAGTCCATGGCAACGGTCTGTGTGAACAGTCTATGTATTGTCCATGGTGTTCGTCAAACTTAGTCAAGTCTGTAGGCTCATGGTTTGCTGGAGTCCATACATGAAGGGGGGCTGGAAGTAGTATGGCTGAAGGGGTGGTAGCCATGGGACCAGTCCTGATGCATGGTAGACAGGTAACATCTGAGTTGCTGGCTGGATACTGTAGCAAGAGGGGATGCCAAGCTGATCGTAGGTCATACGTCTCGGTGGGTGTCTCTCTCTTTGTGGCAGCTGGTAGGATGGCTCCTCAGGTTCAGCAGCACTTGACGAGGGAGAGGCATGTGGTGAGTGTTCATCAGGCAAATTTCCAACAGGTAAGTCTATTTCCTCACCAGGCAGGTTTTCAGCAGGTGTGCTAGACTCCTCCAGCTGATCTTCCCCAGGAGACTGTGCTTGTGGTGCAACAGGAGCTGGCATTTCAATTCTCTCTTCCACTGGTGGGCGCCTATGTTCAAGCGCCATCCTCGATTCACCCAAGGTTTCCTTTCTTTCTGCAGGCACTGTGGGGGCTCGGAGTGGCTCATGATGGAGTTCATACTCATCCCCACTGTCCTCATCAGATTCCTGAGTTTGAGATGCAGGCTGGTATTTCTTTTTCTGTGTCCCTTTTCCATTTTTTGTAAACTCTGGTGATGTCTCGAAAGGTAAGTGATCACAGGGCATTAGCAAGTTTCTGTGCAGAACTCTGGAGCATCCCATACCCCTTTCTGGTCTCACTTCATAAATTGGCAGGTTAGACCCCATTCGTCTCACTACTGTGTGAACTGTGTCCTCCCAATAGTGCCGGAGTTTGCCTGGTCCTCCCCTGGGTGTCAAGTTTTTGATGAGGACGCGCTCACCGGGTTGTAGTGCTGAACTCCTTACTTTTGTGTCATAGTACCTTTTACTCCTTTCAGCAGCCTTTTGAGCATTTCTGTTAGCAATGGCATAGGCTTCCTCCATACCTTGTTTCCATTTCTCCACATAGTCTCGCTGGTCACTAGAGCCTGATTCTGTGTGCAGTCCAAAGAGCATATCAACTGGAAGCCTGGGTGATCTCCCGTACAGAAGATAGTATGGCGAGTAGCCTGTCACTTCACAACGTGTACAGTTATAAGCATTCACCAGTTTGTTCAAGGACTCTTTCCAGTTTGATTTCTGTGCATCAGTCAATGTCTTGAGCATCTGTAACAATGTCCTGTTCATGCGTTCCACTTGACCGTTCCCCATCGGGTGATAGGGCGTTGTCCTGGACCCAGCCACTCCGCTGAGTTTCTGTAACTGACTGAACAACTGATTCTCGAATTCTCCCCCTTGGTCATGGTGGATGCGAGAGGGGAAGCCAAACTTCAGGGCGAAGTCATTGAAGATTAGGTTGGCAGCAGTTTTCCCTGACTTTGATGTGGTGGCGTATGCTTGAGCAAAACGCGTGAAATGATCAACAAGGACAAGGATGTACTCATATCCGCCTTTGCATCGGTCAAGATGGAGGAAGTCAACGCATATCAACTCAAATGGCTGTGTTGTCACAATATTTGTCAAGGGAGCTCTTGTGTCATGGCAGGGTTTTTTCTGTTTTAGACAAGAGCAGGCTTTAGTCACATAGTGCTCGATGTCTGATTGCATGTATGGCCAGAAGAAACGGTCACGTACTAGGGATACTGTGCGATCAGCGCCTTGGTGACCCATGTTATTGTGCAACTCTTCCAACACCTTTCTTTTGTATCTTTCTGGCATGACCAGTTGCTCACGGGCAGTGGTAGTTCTGTACAGAACGCCATCATCATCTATTGTCAATTTGTCCCATTCCCTGAACAAGCATTTCGTCTTTGGACTGAGCTCTCTCAGCTCCTTAACTGGTGGCTTGGAACCTGACAGTTTGCACTCTAGCACAGGACAGATAACTGGATCAGACTCTTGTGCTTCTCGTAGCTGTTCTTTTGGTATGGGGCTGATAGATGCAGTGGCTGGCTCACTTCCAGCTGAAACTGACATGGATACAGCTGTGAGTGACCAAGTTGCAGGGGACTCTTTCTGTACCTCAACAGCTTGGATGGCAGCAGTGATGGTGTTAGGTAGCAGTTCCTCACAATATTCTCTCATTAGTGACTCTACATCCAGCGGCATTCTCGACAAAGCATCAGCATCACTGTTCTCCTTCCCTGGTCTGTACTTGATTGTAAAGTGGAAATCAGCCAAATCTACAACCCACCTGGAAGTGGTTGCGTTCAGCTTTGCAGTCGACAGGATGTAGGTGAGCGGGTTGTTATCACTATACACAGTGAAAGTTGGAGCATAGTACAGATAATCGCGGAACTTGTCAGTGATTGCCCATTTTAAAGCCAGGAATTCTAGCTTGCCTGCATGGAGGTGATAGTTCTTTTCAGCTGCCGTTAACGAACGAGAGCCATAAGCAATGACTCTAAGCTTGCCATCTTGGTGTTGATACAGTACTGCTCCCAAACCTTGGTGTGATGCATCAGTGTGTACAATGAATGGCTGAGTGAAATCAGGGAAACCCAACACTGGTGGATGGAGCAGGCAGTCAATCAAATGTTCAAGTACCTGTTGGTGCTGATCTGTCCACTTGATCAGTTTATTTGAGGGCACAACATGACTCACTTTCTTTAGTCTTGTTTTTATTTCTCTGCTGTTGACAGAGACTTCATCTGTGTCTGCTTTTAGGAGCTCATATAGACAGCTGGCTTTTCGTGAAAAGTCTTTGATGTACTGCCTGTAGTAGGTGAGTAAACCAAGCATTTTCCTGAGTTGGCCCACAGTCTGAGGTCTGATATCTTTTAGTGCTCTAACAGCTTCGAAGTCGGCTGGATCAACTTTACTGCCCTCTGCAGATACTATTCTGCCCAGATAGCGGACCTCAGGCTTGAATAGATCACACTTACTTGGCTTGAGTTTGATGCCGTGCTCTCTGAGGCGTTGCAGCACTTTTTGTACATCATTCAAATGGTTGTCAAAGGTTTTACTGAAAACCAGTGTATCATCCAGATAAGGAATGCAGATGTTATCCCGAAGCCCTTCCAAACACTCCTCCATACAACGTTGGAAGGCCGCTGGGGCATTCATGAGGCCGAAGGGGATGCGAATCCACTCATAAAGTCCCCATGGGGTAACAAAAGCTGTCAGTGGTCTGCTTTCTTCCGACATAAACCCCTGGTGGTTAGCTTTCCCCTGGTCTAAGAGAGAAAACCAGGATTTACCACCTAAACTGTTCATGATGTCTTGGACCCGAGGGATAGGCTGACGATCAGGATGGGTCTTCCTGTTCAGGTCTCTGTAATCTATGCACAGCCGAAGGGTGCCATCTTTTTTTCGCACACACACAACGGGTGAGGAGTATGAGGAGTTTGACTTCCTGACCCAGCCTTGTGCTATTAGGTCGTGGAGGTAACCCTTCATTTCCTGGTACAGGGGGCTAGGCACTGATATATATGTGCGTTTGACAGGTTCAGTGTCTTTGAGGGAAATGGTCATATGCAACTTTTCAATACAGCCGATATCACTGTCTGACTTTGAGAAGGAATGACACTCTTCTCTGAGCATCTGTTTCACTACCTGTCTCTGATCCTCACTAAGGTGACTAAGATCCACTGGTGGATCCCACTGTTCACTGGCACTACTTGTGGGCTTCATGCTGGTGTGACTCACTGTGGCTGGTGTTGCAACTTTCTCAAATACCTGGGCGGGCAGGACTGTCATAATGGTTTGTACTGTGCCAATTAATGTGCGCCCTGGTAAAACAATGTCATGGTCAGTTGGGTTAGAAACATCAATTGTGATGACTGGGAATACACCTTTCCTGACTCTGACTAGTGTGTCATAAAACTCAAGACCATCTGGCCATTGTGGGTTCAGGTCTGGCTGAAACAGCATGGTCATGTTCTCTTTGAAGGGCTGTGTAGCTACACGACAGTTGATTTGAATGTTGCTGTGTTTTGAAACTGCAACCTCCTCTTTCTTCGTTTTTACTGCATACTCATCTTCTTGCTCTGTGCTAACAGCATGTATGAAAGCTCTCACTTTGTTTCTTTTGAGGCTTGGGAAAGCTTTCCTCACTGTGTGATACCGTTTAGTCTTTTCAGTCTTTGTCAGGATGTGCTCAATAACATTGAAACCTATGATGGGATGAGACAGGTGCCAGCCTTTCATTATAAGCACTGGAATGATCAGTTCTTCTGCTTGGTCAGTTTCAGAGGCTAGCCGGAAAACTGTTTCAATCCATCCCAAGTACGGCATTTCAGTTCCGTTTGCGGCAGTCAATGTCAAGTCATCATGTGAGTCAAGGATCTCTGAAACATCTCTCAGCCTTGTGGTTGGGAAGTATTCCTCTTTCCATCTTTCATCAATTACCGACACCTGAGAACCTGTGTCCCATAGAGCTTGCAGGTGGTGGCCATTTAGGTAACATTCAACAAGACACTGCCTGCCAACTAGCGAGGTGACTTTGCGGGGGTGGCCAACTCGAGGTAGGAGGGGCGGAGTATCAGCAATTTTCCCTTTGAAGGAAGCCTTTCCACCGGCGCTTGGCAGGTGAGTGCATTTTCCTTTATGCTCAGCCCAGTTTTGGTTTTGACATGTTTTGGAACAGTACAGTGTCTCTTTTCAGGATGAACATCGTTTCAATTTGTCAGGTGAGTCTGCACTGCCACAATTTGCACATTTCTGGGACTCTTTGCTAGTCACGGTTAGCACCCGTCCCGTGGTGGTAACCATTCCCTGTTTAAAGGAGCCTCCCTGGATGGTCTGATTCCTCTGATTTTGCATCCAGCCTGAAAATGTTCTCCACTTCCACATCGGTAGCAGTGCATGCAGCGTTCATTCGCTCCTGTCTGCTGGCAGACAAAACATCTCTGTGGAGCACGGACAGAGTGATTGGTGTACTGATTCGGTCCATACTGTGGCCGCATTGGAGCAGGTGTTTGAGGCTGGTTGTAGCTGCTGTAATACTGCTGCAGTGAAACAGATGGCTGAAGGTCCCTATCTGGCCTAACTGCAGGTGGGGCATAGGACTGTGGCTGGAACCTAGTCTGATGTAAAGTTTCTTTGATCTGGGCTATCTCTGCATTGAGACCTTTCAGAGAAGCTACACCTGTCTTAAGCTCTTGTATCTCTGTTAACAGTTCTGGGGAAATCCTTGTTTTGGTTTCCTTCACAGAGCACTTAGCAGGTGACCTATCTTCTGACTGCACTACACTTACACTTGTGGCTGACTGTTGGTTGCTAAACTTCCTTTTGTTTCTCCTTTCAGCCTCATTAGCACAGGCAACATTTAACCTCTCTAGCAGAAGCTCATCTGAGGTCTCAGTATCTAATAGGAGAGGCTGCATGTCTATCCTGATACTTTCATTCTGGAGACCAGTAAGTAGTGTGTGTAAACACATGTGCTGGACTAACGCTGGATCATACTTAAGCCCTGATTCTGACTCTTGGGAAGCAAACAGTACTTTCTGCCTCAAATCTAAAACTCGCATGAGGAAAGTCTGAGGAGTGTCTTTGCTGTTCTGTGCTTCAGAAGCTAGCTGCTTGTAGAGCTCTGTGGCGCTCTTCGTCTTGGAAGTGGGAGCGCAGGATGCGTCGGAGTGTGGGGAGAGTCAGGTGGGGCTTTCCTTCCAAATAGCTGCGTAACTGTGAGCCGGGAGATATAGCTCTAATTACAGCATCTACTATTTCTATTTCAGGATAACCTCTGTTCAGTCCATTCTCAATCTGATGAGCGAGGCTAGAAAATGTCAATTTATCTTTCTGGCCTGCTTCGCCTATTTGACCTGAGATTTTGAAATCTTTGCGCCAGCATGGGCTCGGCTGCTGCAGCTGAGCACTGACCGGGGGCTGCATACTGACTGGTGGGCTGACAGTAGGTTGGGCCTGGCACTGAGACTCATACCCAGCAGCATTAACAGGGATGGACTGCTCAGTTTCCACTTCTTTACATTGCTTTACAGTTCTCTGCTCCTCTATTTCTCTCTGAGTCCCTGCCCTTTCCACATTCTCCTCAGTTTGTACTGCTCCGTTATCCGTGCCCATGGCCAAACCTGCAATTTTGTCTTTCAGCAGCAACAATTCTGACATGCCGTCATCTTCTAACTCTGCCACTTCTTCTCTTTCAAGATACTTCATTACATGAATCACTAGTGATATGCGGGACTTTCCTTCAACATTTTCTCTCCGCTCTCCTGAGATGTTAAGAAAATCACAGACTCCGAGCAAATTTTCTCTAGTCAGGGTATGTAGTTCTCCTACAACCTCTTCCTGTAGCTCTTCCAAGGCTGTCATCATGTCGACAGGGCAGGAGCAACTTTTACTGTGCAGGAGTTGACTCTGAACTGGATGGCCTTTAATGTCCCTGATGATCTCTGACTGGCCTCAGGTGACATGTACTTAACCACCAGCTTCCAGCTCTCCTCGAACAGCAACACGTTCCTCACTACCACCTGCCTGGGTTGTATTGTGGGGGATTTAGCTACCACAGGATTCAGCCACCAGGTTGTGGACACTGGACATCCAAGGAGCAATCCCAGCGGTGCCTCCAAAATGTTACGCCCCTGAAACGGGGAGAAATAATCACAAGAGTGATACGAGTGATTTCTTCAGTGAGAGCGTTTACTCGAATGAATAATTGAACATATACACAATCTACAAATAAACATAGGCTACCCTGCTTAACAGGCTGGTTACAGTAGCATACATACCCTATTCAAGTTACACAAATATTCAGTATTTCTTTGAGACATAATTCCCATTCTCTCTACTGTTACTGGTAAATAATATACTGCTGTAACTCAGTAACCTCTCATAACCTTGTAAAAGCTACTAAATAGACAATATAGAAAAACTGTGTAAAATACATCTGCATATGTAGACAATTGGATTCACAAAATGGCGGAAGCAATTGGCGTAGTTACGGGTTGAACTCTGCTAACAAGCGGGAGCTAGCTCGCCAGACACTTTACCATACTCGGCAAACTTTACTTTAACTCACTTGAAATGTTACACATACATTCACTTGACACTCAAACATATTAGAAAATTTATTACAACCACCTTAATAGTGTCAAATGCCGACAACATACCTGAAACGGGGAGAAATAATCACAAGAGTGATACGAGTGATTTCTTCAGTGAGAGCGTTTACTCGAATGAAGAAAACACCGCGAGTTCCCCTGGATACGTGGGTGGAGACAAAAGCAATCGATCTCACGCTAGTAGATTAAGACTACTTTGCGGATCACTGATAATACCATTATAGCTGAACCTCAGACAATAAAGGATGAAATGAACAATGAATTAATTAAAGACCTTTTAAAATTTTAACCTCTTTTGACATAATGAGTTCCTACTTTTTTTTTTAACCCATTTTAAACACATCTTATAAATTGTTTCTCATGACTATGATCTTTTTAACCTTATCACAGCATTTTAAGTGTACTGTCCTTTTTAAGCTTGTATGGCCCTTTTAGTGCATCATTCTTTTAACTTATCACATTTACATGGGAAGAAAATTATTTCCGTATCTACACATTCTATTGTTAACTGTGTGTTTACTGTATATTTGCAGGTATTCCACCCCCACTAAGTTCCCTGACGACTGTGTGGCAGTGTTTGACCAGGAAGCATGTGTGTACAGAGTGCACAAGAAGGACGACCCCACCGTAGAGTGTCCAATTTATGCTGCAGTAGGGAAATGATGGAGTATGAATGTATTTTCTTTTATTGTTGTTGTTGAACTGTGGAGAGAGAGAAGCAGATGTGCTCCCTCACTGGCTTCTCACAACAATGAAATGTTTCTTTAAATGCACAACCAAGAGCTGAATTATTGAAAATAAAATACTTCTACAAATTACATTTCAAATAAACAAATAATTTGATGCTGAAAAGACTTCAGTCTGACTATGATATAAGCTTCAGATACACTTTAAAATGCATTTTTACAGACAATGACTGTGTGGACATACTGTGGATTTTGCCCCCCATCAATTGCATTGAAAGCATATTTGAAGGGGATCTTTTAATAGCCAATATGAACAGGAGGAATGATTAAAACGAGGAAAACCTCTTTCAGTGTTCATATGGGCACCTGACTGTTGTTTTAAGACAGGCTGGAAAAATTGCTAACCTGTCCTTTAACTACTTGGTAATAGGTGAAATCATGGAGCTAAGTATTACAGGCTCCTACAACAGAATTTGAAAGAAGAGATTTTTAATTCATCTCTGCACTGCTGATTTTGTAATTTTCAGTATTTACATTTAAATAAAAAGTTAGTTAGTTATGGTTTGTTCAAAGACATAAAACATAACAGTGGAATCGAGCTGATTAAGATTTAGTAACATTAGCAGATGTTTTAGTGCAAGTTAACACTGAAAAGAATTAATGTTAGGTTCAAAAATGAATTCAAGTTTAGTCTGTCACAATACTCAGGAAATGGCCCCAAAGATTAGAACACTGGTGTCTGAAGAACTGGTGATTTCTCAAGTGTAAAAATATGCCCTCCTTGAAATATTTAAGAAATGTCTTTGTTGTACCGTTAGTGTTTTTATTTTATTTTTCTATTGAAACAAATAGAGTCAGTGACCTCTTCCAGTAAACTATAGGTGACGCCCCCTCCCTTTATTTAATTCCAAAGGTCCATGTTGACACACTTTTTAAAAGACAGAGTCTTTCATTGACCAAATACATTATTGTCAACCTCTTACTTGAGCACTTTCTGACAAGTCTAACTGCAACCATGGTAAGTTTCATTACTGTTGATTTAAGAAATTCTGGTTACAGTTGTTTGTTGGTTGTCTTTTTGACAGGATAAAGTTTATAAATCATGATGGTGAAAAGTTGTTATGAAATGTGATGTTTACAAACAAATAAAAGTGATAATAATTGCAGAATCATACAGTTTTATTATTTATTATTACAGAATGACTCATCTTTGTTTCAGAAATATAATGCATTGTTTAAATAGGAAGAAAATATAAGAAACTATGTTTCTTTCCATTTCTCTATGAAGAAATATTTGGCTCTGGCTTTGCTGCTATGTGCTCTGCCATCACTGTCAACTGCAGCCTGCTACGTAAAGCTCATGGAAGCAGGTAAAGAGAAACAAGCACACACACACCCACAGAGACATATTGTCTATTTATAGTATATACACACACAAGTTTTCTTCATTTGTAAAATATCAAAGACTCAAACAAATTGCCAAATTATGACTGTAATGAAAATTTTTAAAAAATAATAATTTTTCTTTACATCCACAGGCATGACCCATTGTCAGGATCATGTTGACAAAACATGGCATCCTGTAGGATCTTCATGGAGAAACAGTAAATGTATGGACTGTAGTTGTAGTAGATGTTGCGATGCGTAAGTTCTCAGATCACAACATTACAGTGTTTACATAAGAAGAAAATTATTTCTGTATCTACATATTCTATTGTTAATTGTGTGTTTACTGTATATTTGCAGGTATTCCACCCCCACAGCGTTCCCTAACGACTGTGTGTCAGTGTTTGACCAGGAAGCATGTGTGTACAGAGTGCACAAGAAGGACGACCCCACCATAGAGTGTCCAATTTATGCTGCACTAGGGAAATGATGGAGTATGAATGTATTTTCTTTTATTGTTGTTGTTGAACTGTGGAGAGAGAGAAGCAGATGTGCTCCCTAACTGGCTTCTCACAACAATAAAATGTTTGTTTAAATGCACAACCAAGAGCTGCTGGAATTTATTTAAAATAAAACACTTCTACAAATTACATTTCAAATAAACAAATCATACATTTCTTTATCATTTACTATTTTTTTGCATTACTTTGTATGGATGTGAAAGTGGAGAATTTCTCTAAAATAGAAAAAGTCAAACCATGTCAAAGATACGAAAAATAACTCAAAGTTACAATTGTTCAGTGGACTCATCAAACAAGTCTTCATAATACAAACTGTGCACACATACACAAAAGTCAAACCATGTTAAAGTTCAGTTTACTTGTCCAGAGAAATTCTACTCAGATTGTGAAAACAGTTGTATAATGTCCTCTGTGGTTCTGGAGGAAGCTTTCCAAAGTTTGATTTGATAAAATGACCCTGATGATGTAATCAGGGTTATCTTGGCTTGGACTTGAGATGTACACAGAAAGCAAACTTGAGGTGTGTGGTTTGAAAGATTTGGACATTTAGGAGGCAGGTTCTAGTGTGTTAGGAGATTTACCCATACTATCTTGGCCTCTGCTACTTCAGTGTTGACCACTCATTTTAAATCTATTTAATAATTTTGAGTAATGACACACACTAAAAAAGATGGTGCTGAATAGCACTAAAAGTGGTTCTTTGGCTCGTAATCATAGGGGAACCATTTTTGGTGCTATAGAGCTCCTATCTTTAAAGGTGATATATAGCACTTTTGCCAAATGGTGCTACACAGAATCATTAGCGGTGCCATATAGCACTATATTGCTTCAACAAAAATGGTGCTAAATAATGTTGGGACTACATGTGGACCACAGTTTACCACGTTTCAAGACTCCAAGAAACCTGAGCCCTGGGGGTTCGCACCCAAAGTGTGAAGCTCCACCCATGGATTCAGGTTATTAAAACGAGGTTCTCCACGAGCTGCAGCAGGAGCAGCTCCTTGCTCTCTTTCTCCTTCAGCTGCAGGAGCAGCTGCTTTTTCACACCTCCAGCAGCTGCTCGAGCATCTCTCTGCTCTCTTGTGTGGCCTGCTCACAGCAGACACACACAGACTTCTTTACGGCAGAAGATGTGAGAGCCCTTCTCCTCTGCCCAAGATTGAAAGCGTCAGCTCTGTACTACAAGACAAAACTTGCCGCCCACAATTTCACAATTTATGACATGTCTACACACAATGCCTGGCATGAAGGTGAGGGAGCTCTGTCTGCCAGTGAGTTTGCATCCTGTGTCACCGATTTCCTCTCTGACCATAGGGAGCATGAGGAGTACATTTTGTGGAGTGATGGTTATGGGTACCAAAACCGCAATCCTGTGCTCAGGGATGCTCTTTTGAGGTTTTCCACAGAGATAATGAAGGTAGTCACCCAGAAGTTCCTGGAGAAGGGGCACACACAGATGAAGTGTGACTCACTGCAGTGTCATTGAGAGGCATCTGAGAAACCAGGAAATCTATGACCCGGCTGACTACGTTGCCCTGATGGAGAGTGCGTGGTCCAAGCCTAGCCTGTATCAAGTCAGATATGTAGACCATAACCACTTCCAAGACTTCACCAAACTGAGGCTCTGCAAGTCTATCTGCCCAGGGATCAAACCCAGTAACCCCACTGTCCGTGATGTCCGAGCCATCAGGTAACTATCAAACTAAAACCACGTTGTTAGTATGACTTTTATCTGACCCTATGTACTTTACTGATTTTGGGTGTTGGACATGTGACATAAACATTCCATAGTCTGCATGTCACCTTAGGTAATATGGTATAGCCCTTCTGGGGGGCCTTTTAGATACAAACAATGGGTCCAGGGTCAAGATTGGAGCCGTTCCAGATGTGGTATGTTATGATACATAATATGTTGTAAGGTAGCTGTCAATCACTTGATGGATGGCTCCTAATTGAATTAGTGCCCGTGGAGAACCTATGTTATTCATGTGATAATATACAGATGTGTAACCCTATATAAGTTATGCACCGACAGTGGTAAGGTGCCCAGACCATCTTTGTACATGGAATGGACCTGATGGCCATCGTCTAATAAACGTTTTCAAAATAAGAACTTCGCCAGCTCTTCCTTTGAACGATACATCATCACACATCCTTCCTTTCACACGTCTTTCACACCAGTCCAGGGCAAAAATCAAGATGTTGCACATTTACTTGCTGTTCAATCTGTTAAGTGATATTTTACATTGTACTGTATATAAACTGATGATGCTGTGTAAACGGTGATGTTCAAACTGTCACTTTTTCCTATTGTATGTTATTAGGTACAACCTCAATGGGACGATGGACTTCAAGATCCAACAACTGGACTCCATTTCCAAAGCACCAGCTCCGACACAGCACCTCAGACACACTTGCACCACTCGACACAGAGAGCCAGGAGATCAAGGAGATGAAATACAAACACCTCAAAGACCTCAAGGAGGTCATACCGAAAGACTTCCACAGCTTTTATGACAACCTGAAACACTAGGAAACATAATACACACACACTCACTCACATGCAGTTATCTACACACACAAACACACAAAGCAAAACACTGTTAATAAATTGTTGATGATTGTTGATGCACATTTTCAAAAAAAAAAAAAGATTGTGTCTGTCTAATGCATGTAATCAACTGTCTAACAAGGCTGTACTACATTACCTGTGAGTATTGTCTCACCAGTCACCACTGAAAATCTATGCAGTGCAGATTATATATCATGATTAATGTCTATATTGATTAATAGGGAAAAAATTATTGTGATCATATTTTTGCATTGTCGTCCAGCTCTAAACACAACACTGCTTAACTTATACAATCTTGTTGTATCCGAGATTCACTGAAAAAAATAATCATTTTTGTGCATAGATCACTAGATTTATAGGACTTTGTTAAAAAATCCAAACTATCCCTTTAAATCTACTTAAAAGGGTTTTCTCTGATGTCCATGGATTATTGCCGTAATTGTAATTTTACAATTGTGGAATTTAAGTCTACTGCAGAATTTGAGATTTTTTACCATGGTGCTTGGATTAGCTTCAGTTGTCTGAAGAGGCCGCTTCCTTCCTGCCCATCTCTCTCTCAATCACTGGATTTCATTGTTGGCCAAAAGTGGCTGCCTTTCCTTCTTAAACTTATTCCTCAGCGACTCAAGCATGGAATCCTGTGAAACAAAAGGGGGAGAAAAAAAGAGATTGTAGTTAATGATGAAACATTTAATAATAATTTAAAAGCTTCTATGGAGACTGCAGGCCATATGTGTAAAGGGAGATCCATAGTGTTGGAACCACCATTGCGAAGGCACAGTCACCTTCGGTTTTAAGCTGAGAGTGAGGGACAATGCATACCATTATATAAAATCAATCATAAATTTAGCATGAAAACAACAAAATACAAAAACAAACAAATACAAATGAAAACTTATATATCCTGACCCAATACTTTCCCTGAGGAATGGGTGGTCCATTATCACAACTGACAGAAGTTCAATATACTGAAGATGAGTTGGGTACCTAAAATGAAAATCAGAAGGAGAAATGCTTACTAGTGTTGGTGAAGTGCCAGCCATAGTAACTAGACACTGAAAATTCTAAGAGTAGCCGCACACGCAGAGCTCCTTTGCATACATTTATTAAGACATTACAGAAAACAACATTTTGACAGCAAAACTGCCTTCACCTACTGGTCGAGCAATCACTATTATTTTTTTGTTTGTTTTTAAAGGAGGGAATACTGCAAGCTACATTCACCCATGCCTGAATGGAGATAGCCATTCTGTAAAACCTGACCCTGGCAAGCCTGTCTGTTCCATGTGTGGCCATCAGTCCATACCCCGGGGTCATGTGGTTTTTGGCACCTCAATACAATAATCCGGTTCCTCACAACTGCTTTAACACAGAAAGTACATTCATTATCGAGCCCTTTAGCATGAGTCAGTCATGTGCATGCACACGTCATTTTACCTGTGTTGGTATTGGTGAGGTGTTTATTTATGTGGAGTATTTATGTGTTAAATGATGTAAGGTTGAAATATAGCCTAGCTTGCACATTAACCCTGTCCTGTTAATCTGAGACAAGAGCGTGTCTTCATTTGGGAAATGCCTGAATTAATCATTGATGTCTATGCCCTCATTGAATGTAACTATTGACTCTTTGTTCTTATGCATATAAAAAGCTTGATGACGATGCACTCGGGATCGATTCCTTGGCAGTCGCTGACTGTCACTTTGTAGGTTTCGATCCTTTAGCACAAAAGCTGAATAAATACACAAAGACAAATTTCTCTTTGTTGGTCTCCTTTATACGGTCAACTTCCATCACATAAATAATACATAAGGAGTTTTTTATATCATTAAATTAGCTGACTTGCTAGCTAGCTAACACTAAGTAAAGTTAGCTAGCCAACTTAGCTAGTTAGTAAGTAGATTAGCACTAAGTAAGACTTTATTTTCAAATTAGTTTACTTGCTAAATAGCTAGCTAACACCACGTAATATTAGCTAGCTAACTTAGCAAGTTAGTAAGTAGGCTAACAGTAAGTAAGACTTTATTTGTATAATACTTTTCAAAACAGCTAGCAAACAGTTCCATGAAGCTAATTTTATGTTGATATTATTCTTTCCCTTGTAATGGTAAAAACAACAAACCATGATGAAAACGTGAAAGAAGAAAAGTGATCGGACTTCTGACGTGTCTGAACCCCCTCTCAAAAGCCCTACTCCAACTTGTGTATTACACACCCCGAGTGCACATACTTCTATGTGCCACAGTCCGTCACTTGTACCGCAGCAAGCAGCTGACCACCATTCTGCAGAGACTGGGTCACTGCAAGTCGTATGATTTTGGGTTGGAGCTGGAGACTGTGGTGGCCAAGGCCATTGATGAAGTGTCAACCTTGCTCACACCCTCCATCATCACAGGGGATGGGAATGAGGTGTTCCACAACAAGTGGGACAACCTCAACAAAATCACAACAATGTCCATGGCTCCAACGTAGTCAACATGGCTGGCGGCATCATGGTCCAGGAGACAAAGCCTGGTGCCACAAGCAGTCAGGAACGGACACTTCCTAGATGTGATGGGACCATGGACCATTGTCTGAAGTTGGAGACACTCGAGACCCTCCCTCTGCTAAACATTGGCATCAGAGTGGGCCCCAAATTCCCTGCAAATGCATCCTTCATCCTTCCTGCTGAGAATGACCAGATGTTCAAGGCCTGTCTCCAAGTGTACTACGTCTAGATTCTGAGCAGGTATGGGTGTTCCTTATCATAACTATGCATACATTTGACTTTTTGGTCTTTAGGTGCAATTGGTTTTAAGCATTATTTTAATTGCGGTGAAATAACGATTCCAGGGTGATCTCAAGTAATGGCAAACAGTCTCTTTACAGTCAGCTGGGTGATGAGTGAAAGGTGGAAGCTGGAAGCACAGGAGCAGCTGGAGGGCTTCACATGCATGATGTACAATCAAACATGTGAGACATTAGTTAACCTGGTCAGGAGTAAGATGCTCAAGAAGATTGTGGTAGAAGACGAGACCCTCAGCAGCAAGTCGAGAGTCGATTTTGCTTGCCTGCCCCCCGGCCAAGACTCGCTTATCCCCCACATTCAGAGGTTAAATTATAGAGTGGCCTGTTACAAGCGGGCAGCTGAGCCGATCTTCAGGAGGCCTAAGCCATATGACGAGGGTCAGGGGTGGGAGAAGAAAGAGGGAGGGATTTTGGAGCCTGTCTGGTCTTGTGGACCAATCCTGCCCCCATCTCTCATTGACCTTATGGCTGCTGGTGTCATCAGTGATGATGATGAGAGGAAAGAGGATGAGGTGGAGATTGATGATGAGACTGACGACAATGATTATTAGTGAAACAGGGTTTTGATTACTTTTGCCTTCAATTAGTTTGTATTATCAGATTTCAATCTGTGTCAGTTAGAGTGATTGCCATCCATTTGATGACCTTGCATTGGATAAGAGGATTTTGCAGGAAACTATTGCGAAACAAAAAAGCAAAAGTTATATTGTTATGAGCCTAAAATGTGTTATTTGCCTGTTTTTCACCAATAAAGAGGGGTTGTACCATGTCAATGACCTTTCCATTTGATTCTTGGTGTCAAAATTATAGTTCAGCACAGTTCTGATTACCTGCCCATTGGTGTGCTTTTAAGTTTCTCCAACTAGGCCAGAAACAGACTCTGCTTGCGAATGACTGGAATGAGCCTCTCAGACATGCCCTCTGAGATGATAGCAAGAGTGGCTCCATCTATCTCATGTGCTGAGAATGAGAAAGCATTTAATGAAGAAGAATGAGATATTCAATAAATGGTAAATGGCAAGCATTGTTATGAATCTATCATTAGTTCAGACCTAGCATTGTGATTGGCTAAGCTACATTCAGGAGAGTGACAAAATCTCATGTTAATGCACTTGTGGCCTTTAGGGCTGTAGTGAATGCTAGCCTATAACCCTATCTGCAGCTGAGTGATGACTAACATTAGGCCTACATACGGAAACTTGAATTACTCGTATCTGCCAACTTATAATACACATAATATAAAAACATATAAAAAGATCAGTAGCTACACTAAAGACATTGCTATTCTGGTAAACTACACAATTGCAAAAAGGCATTCCTCTGATTTTAGGGAGCACTCATCAAAATGGATGAGAACCAATAAACTATAGAGTACTTATTCTTCTGCAGAATCAATTATAGTACCAAACCTAATATTATCTGAGCATTTGTAGTTAAATAGGCTATGAATATAGGGTTCTTTCTGATTCAAAATCCTACCAAGTTGGCACCTCAATTTAACACCATTTCAGCTCAACAGTTATTGTAGTCAGTGATGTCAAATTGTTAACTGTATGAAATAAAGACTAGCTCAAGGTGAGTTGATGGAAAATTATCTTCAATCAGATTCATTAATACTGTCATACAAATATTCATGATAAGATAAACATTCATAAATAATGGTAAATAGCCTAAATAAATAGAGCCAACTTTTAACTTAATGTTACATCATTGTAGTGTTTGCTTCCATTACAGTCTCACTTGCAAATAAGTCTTTAACATAACGTTATACTAGCAAACTTCAGTATTTGTGCAGCAACAAATATCCCTAACCATATCTTCTTAACAATGTCCCTCTCTCTCTCTCTCTCTCTCTCTCTCTCTCTCTCTCTCTCTCTGTCTCAAGTAATGATGTCAGTTTCGTTAATTTTGCTTTCAACAGACCGAAAATCATTAACCGATAACTAAGCGGTTAATTTTTAAGAAAAGTTGTGATGTAGCTTTCATTTGTGAAAGCTGTCCAGCAATCGGTGGTCAGAGCTAGCTTGACTTTCAGCTCATCCTTCTTCCTCTCAAAAGTGTTTTCAATGTGTTTAGTCACAGTGGCTCTCGATGGCATAATGTACTCAGGCTCGAGGCACGAATATAGATAATAATATGAATATAAGGCGACTCTGATTATCAGACTACCCCCCTTTCCCAACAGCTATTTTTGGAGAAATAACGCTACTTTTTGAATATAACTTACATCATAGTATAGTTACATACTCACACACTCTCCTGACAGGCTTTTGGAAGTGGTCAATAATTATTTTCTCCTGCTGTTAGCATTTATAAGACTGCCTGTTTGTCTTTTTGAGCTGATTATCATCTGTCACGGTGGTATTTGGCGGCTTGTTTCTGCAGTAGAGACGTTGGAAGATGCTCTGGACTCATTTTCACTTGTCATGAATTTATTTCCTCCATGGCAGAAAAACACGTTAAACGAGCCTTCAGAAACCCCTGCAGGTTAAACTGGACAAAGGAAACACTTTTAGTGCTGACTGACTCTAACACACTCACTATAAACAGACTTTAAGACACTCGCTAGCGTAGCAACATTAAGGTCGTATTCAGACCAAATCAAGCGGTGCAACGAAAACACCAGTCCTTCCATTCATCTGAATGGGGGTAGTGTGTTTCGTCTGCAGCGGTTTTGGCTGCTGTGGTGCTGCACCCCACTGCGGCCGGAAAGTTGAGCCAGAGTCAACTTTTGGAGAAATGCAATGCAATGTTATTTTCTGATTGTTTCACAGCGGTTACGTTCTAGAGCACAAAAAACAGTGGAGGCTGGTCCATAGAGGCAGAGGAGGTTGCTCCTTCTCTATTTTTTGAGAGGCAAGAAGGAGATCAAAATATAAAAAGGAATATTTGGTTGAAATAAACCATTACCAAATCTCAGTATTATTTATAAAATATTTTTTCTCTCTTCCATGGAAAAAATCCATTATTGAAATTCTGGTTAAAATGCTTCAACAGCGACACCTGCAGGGCAGGAGGAGAAAGGGCAGTGTGTGTGAAGTGGTGGTGGGGGAGACTGAGGGGGAGTGGTGGACAGAGGAGGATGATTGTCTGTTGTCCTTCGCAGGGCGGAATCTCTTACATCAATTTAATGTACTTCATTTTTTTCATGCTAATCTATGATTGGCCAAGACACGTAAAATGACACTCCAGGGGACGACGTCCTCCCTAACCAATCAACAACCAGAATGTAATATTGACATTGCGTTGATCCAATGATAGTTTCCAGATTT
Source organism: Thunnus albacares (assembly GCF_914725855.1). NCBI lineage: Eukaryota > Metazoa > Chordata > Actinopteri > Scombriformes > Scombridae > Thunnus > Thunnus albacares. The sequence continues at coordinate 15,831,537 of NC_058107.1, read as the reverse complement.
CATCTTTAATTCTCTTCACTGTAAGGCAGAGTAGCAGAGATAGATAACGAGCAGTAGATAGCTCCTTGCATTAGCCAACGCAACAGTTAGCTTGTTGTAGCAGCCTGGAGGACTCTTTATACATCCATGGAAGGACTGTTAAGGACTGTTGTTAAGCTAACAGGAGAATGGATCTGGACTGTGCAGCGCAGCAGTGGCAGGACGCCACCGGGGAGGCTGGAGAGACAAGCAACCGCAGAAACAACCGGGAGACTTAGCTTGTTTGTCATTGTTGCTAATGATATCAGACTGGTTAAGCAGCAGCCACAAAGTTCTGTTAACAACTACAAATGGACACTATGACATAAATACTTCATCTCAATGATAGAGAGAAGAAGACGTCAGATACAGCTTCTCTCTCTCTGTCTCTTTGGTCGCTAATTTCATCTCTGATGATTAAATATTTCTCTGTGGCTGTTGTGTGAATTTACCTCCTTAACAAGAATGCAGCAGAGTTCATATAATGTGCTGTAGGTAGTTTGCTTGTTGAAGTTACAGTGAGCTGTCTGGACTCACTCGATCATTTGGAATTGATCCCGTTTTTAATTGAGTGGTTGTTCAGTCAGCTGTTGATGTTGTGTGATTTGTGAATGAGTGTGCAGGAGGCAAAAAGTTTTTTGACTGTGCTCAGGATAGTGGCTATTTTGGTTGTTTTGGTTTCTCATTTTATTTTATATAAAGGAAGTTAATAGAAAGAAAGTTTGACACTGTCTCAAGGCAATAAAGAAAGCATTTATCAATTAAATTGAATAGTCTACGCAATATTGAGTGCACGTCGGAACAATCATACCATTAGCAGCCGGTAGTGACTTAAAGTTTAGGTGTAGTCACTACACTATACTTTTAAATCTGTAAATGTTTTTAGTGTTCAATCTTTCTAGTATTCAGCACTGATCTGTACCTGTATCAGATTATAAGCTTTGTGGTACTTTATATATTTACGTATACTAAGAAAATACATAGGAAACATGTGTAAATCATGTGATATGTTGTCTGTTTCTGATGAGAACATAAATCTGTTGTCACAATAGAACAATACTATAAATTTAAATTTTGCTTTGTTGGTAAAATGACAGATTCTGAACCACTCCACAGCTAAAATGCGCATTTCTTTGTTTAGAAACAATATGTATGCTATGTCTTCACCACTCAGGGGTTTTTGTTTTTGAATGCAAATTGTTTTATTGGCATATGAAATTGCTACCCACCCCTCCGATTTCATCAGGTAGAGACAATGATATAGCATGATGCAGTTTGTTGTAAGATTCCATGTTGGTTTTTCTCCTGTCCTCCTCAATTTTTTGAGTCACCAGCCGCCACTGACAAATAAACACTCCCACAACCCCACCACACCTCCGCTCGACCCCGCGGCTGAACGCTGCACCGCCTGATTTGGTCTGAATACAGCCTAATGCTACAAACAACCCATAATGCAACACTCTTTGGAGAATTTGGTTTTACACCAGTACTTTATCCATTAAAAAAGAATATGTGATGTTGTGAACATGTAACTGTTGAGCCGTTAGTGACAGTGGTAAGCAAACCGACATGCCAAACTGTCAAAAATATTCTCAGCAGTTAACCCGTTAATGGTTAACCGTTGACATCCCTAGTCTCAAACTTTGTCAGTAAGGCCAAAGGCGTTTCAGTGTCTTTGCTTAACGTAACTTACTATAATGTCCCTTCTCCAACTGGCTCCACTTTCTTGATTTTTATTTTCTTTTTGAGCATCAATGTTGTGCTATCCGTGTTGTTTATTGAGCAAAAATATCAACCTTCAAGTTAGTGTTAAAGTAGCTAAAATGGTTGGTCAGGCTCGGCTGTTAACTGGCTGTTGTGACTCTAACGTTAGCATTACAAAAGACGGTGTAAAGTTTGAAAATACCAATGAAAACTTCCTCCTGACAAGCAAGAAACATTAATATCGTATCTTGTGGCAGTTAACACTAAGACACTCACTTGAAAACATACCTGCTTTTTCTCTCTCTGAAGCTGGTTCCTTCTGGGGCCAGTTGATGAATCCAACGGCTGAGTTTCCTTGACTTTTCTTTGAGGACTGCTCGCACACTGACAGTTTGCGCACCTGCACACTGATAGGCGAGCACAGGGTTTTTCAGCAGATACGCCTGCTTCACCTTGCTACGTGATCTGCTCAAAAGTAGTTCTAGTTAAAAACACATTTTTAATACACTGCAGTGATAAAGAGGAACAACTCGCTTCCAACCGAGATTTTTTTTACCAGAGTAAAGTTGAGTAGGATATATAGGCTATTAAGAGGGTCTCCTTTGATGGAATCCCCTGGTATATTTCCTTAGTCATAAGGGGGCCTTGGGGGCAAAAAGGTTGACAACCACTGCTTTAATGTGTTATCCTCAGGAAATACTCTAAAGAACCTCTAAAGAACAATACAGGGGCTTAACAGGTTCTTTGTACAGCAGTGGTGCTTTACTGCACCTAAACCACTCCAAAGAACTGCTGGAGAACTGCTGAAGAACCACCATTTTTTTGTGTGTAGTGCAATACTAAATTACTGGAGTACCCCTTTAACTTGACTTGTATTTGTGTTTTCACACTAATTAGGGTACTGACAAGCCTGGCACACTTCCTTGGGGCTTCACCCAAAGAAATACATATAAGGTGGAAGTTTGTCACTTTATGTAACCTCATCTAAACTGTGCCTTCTCTGGGTCATAATTACTATGGCTGCTAGATGGCATCTGTCACTCAAACATACCTATAGGTCGTTTTTGACAACTGACACCCATAGTGTCTTTTTTCTTAGGAGCTCAGGCTCAGAATTTGAGTTAATTAATTAATTCATTGATGCACTCATTCGTTATTCACTGGCACTTTTCTTACATAACTTAATTTGTCTTGAAAAAAGAGAACTTCTAAATTTCAAACAAAATAACCATTAATATAGTTATCAGCTCTACAGTTTTGTTTGCACAGTAATTACAATAAGTCAGACATTTGTGACTTGAGAAGACTGTATATAAATATTTTTACACATTTAAAAGCTGTTGTGAACATTACACTACTGATGAATTGTCTGTGAAAGTGTGAATACGATAACCTCATGCTGCTGGTGGTAAATAAATGAGACAAAGCATTTTATTGCCAATATACTGATAATCAGTAGAACCTTTTTGTTTGATATTATCTTTGTTTGCTTGCTTGTTATACATATGTGCCAAATCTCAACATTGTATGTACTCTGTGTCCAAAAATATGTACTCTTTCCAGGCTGGGGAGGAGCTGGTCTTATTGTTTTCATAAAGCTGTATAGGGTGGCATACAGCTGTTCTGACATCTTAGATGAATATATAGCTGAATTGGGAGGATGAAACAATATCCATGAGGCTTTGAGTTAGGGATGTCCTCAGGAACACAGGTTGAGACGGAATAGCAAAATATGATTTATTTAAAACTGTTGAGATCAACAAAGTAACACATACATCAGCTTGTATGTCATGCTAATAGTGTGGACAAGTGTATACAATTATTTATAAGACATCTCTAACAAACAGCATAATTGTGAATATTTCAGTGTAAGCATCAAATAGCTGCAAATACTGCTGCAACAAGCAGAGACATTATCATTTTTTAAATCCAGAATTTTGCCTTTTTTGAGGATTGTTTATTATTATATTGTCAATTATCTCTAGAAGAAAATGAGGTACTAGCAACACATTAAAATCACGCACACTGCACAAAACATTATTACCATTTCTCCAACAAAGACAGTCATAAAATCTTTAAAATCAAGCGAATTTCCTCGCTCATTTTTAATCAATAATTTTCACAGTTATTACGCACGGAGATAATAACGACAATTATTAAGTAGAATTATGAGTCTTTGTAAAGAAATACTTACTTTACTTGAAACAGTCATAACAACAGAAAAAGACATTAAGAAGCTGACAAAATGCATCCTCATCAACAGACTATCACACCAGAGGCCTACGAGTGCCACCTGCAAGCTCATCACAGCCTGCAACAACAAAATGACGTCTGCTCAAGAAACATCCAGACCCTGTGTCAACATAATGATTCTCTAATGAAACACATTGAGAGTCTTAATCAAACCATTTTGTCTCTCAGCACAGAGAACACAGCACTCTGCAGAGACTATGAGGCACTTCGAACCAAGTTCACTGACTTTAAACAGAATAGTGACCCTAGTTTTACACCTGACAGGAAGCTGGAGAAGGAGGAAAAAAATGTTGTGCTGAATTTCCACAGTGCACCAGTGACTGAAGATGCTGAGGACCAGAGCCAGAAAGGGAGCTTTCTGAGGGGGAAAAAGTTCTGGCAAGTGAAAGAGAAGGGGAGCTTGCAGCAGGATAAAAATGAAAAAGACAAGGACTTGAATGTCTGTGACATGGCTGTTAAGTGCAAAGTGGAGAAGGAGGAGGCCATGGGAAGAGGTAAACAAGACTTTGAAACACAAATGTTGAGGCCTCCTTCCTACCATGAAGCAGTAAAAGGGTCTGAGGAGCAGTCTCTCTCTACTTTTCAGAGCAGGGGAGAGATCTTCCTCAAGACCTGCACCTTTTGGGAGTCAAAGCAGACTTCTTACCAGGACAAAGACAACTTGAAAAAGGTGGACATGAGCATCGCAAATGAAAACTTGTTGAAGCCACATGAAAAGGAAGAACCACTGGAGCACATAAATAGAGTCCCAGAAGAGGACATGTGTGGACAGGAGCTCTCCATGAATGTCGTGAGCTTGACGGCAGAGGTGGAGAGCTCGGAGCAGGACAAAGGAAGTGTCAAAGAACATGAGAACTCCACTGATTTGTCTGACCTGTCCAAGGAGCAGGAGGAGGAGGCAGAGTACCAAGGGCTACTAAAAGAACTTGAAGACATTCGATTACAGGTTGCTACACACCAGGACTTGAATGAGGTAGTGAAGTCTAATGCAGAGGAGGAGGAAGACAAACTTAAACAGCTCCTGAAGGTGGAAAAAGACGAATTGGACTCTCTCGCCATGCGCAACGAGAACCTCATCAAGGACATTAATTCAGAGAGGAAAATGACAGGTGTCCTCAATGCAACAGTTGAGGACTTAGAAGACCAGTGTGGAAAACTGTTGCTCATGAACTTTTTGGAAAGAAACAAACATCAGAAAGAAATGAGGAGCAGAAGGGAGCCTGAGTTGTGGCAATGGGAAGCAAATAGGTGGGGGGACAGCTGGTAAGCTGGTAAACTGGAACACATCAATAGTACTGAATATTTTACAAAAAATAAAAGGTTTTTCATTTTTTATAACTAAAAGCAGGAATTAGTGTTAGGCCCCTGAAAACAGAGAGAAATAATCATGAGCGTGATAGGGTAATGTTGAGAGAGCGTTTACTCGAATGAGGAAAATACCGCGATTTCCCCTGGATACGTGGGTGGAGTGAAAAGCAATCGATCTCAAGCTAGCAGATTAAGACTACTTTGCGGATCACTGATAATACTATTATGGCTGAACTTTTGACCATAAAGAATGAAATAAACAATGAATGAATTAAAGACCTTTTAATATCTTAACCCCTTTTAACATAATGAATTATTACTTTTTAAACCTTTTAAACACATCTTATAAATTGTTTCTCATGACCCTTGATCTTTTTAACCTTATCACAGCATTTTAATGTACTGTCTTTTTAAACTTGTACAGACCATTATTGTATCATTCTTTTAACTTATCACAAAAAACAATTTTCTCTTTTTTTATTAATCTCTCATGAACTTGACAATGAAGATTTTCTGTGAGTTGGTACACAAACAAAGGTCACAGTCCAGTCTCAACAGTCCATAATCACAGGGCCACAGTCCATGTCCAGTGACTAAACTGTCTATAAGCAGTTTTTCAACAGTCCATTAGTTTTTCATGGCAATGATCTGTATACACAGTCTGCAAATTGTCCATGACAAAAGTTTATAGAAACAGTCCATAAATAGTCCATGGCAACGGTCTGTATGAACAGTCTATGAATTGTCCATGGTGTTAGTCAAACTTAATCAGGTCTGTAGGCTTATGTTTATGCTAGAATCCATACATGAAAGTGGGGCTGGAAGTTGTATGGCTGAAGGGGCAGTAGCCATGGGACCAGTCCTGGTGCATGGTAGACAGGTAACATCTGAGTTGCTGGCTGGATACTGTAGCAAGAAGGGATGCCAAGCTGATCGTAGGTCATACGTCTTGGCGGGTGTCTCTCTCTTTGTGGCAGCTGGTAGTACGGCTTCTTAGGTTCAGCAGCAGCACTTGATGAGGGAGAGTGGTGAGTGTTCATCAGGCAAATTTCCAACAGGTAAGTCTATTTCCTTACCAGGCAGCTTTTCAGCAGGTGTGCTAGACTCCTCCAGCTGATCTCCCCCAGGAGGCTGTGCTTGTGATGCAACAGGAGCTGGCGTTTCAACTCTGTCCTCTGCTGGTGGGTGTCTGTGTTCAAGTGCCACCCCTGATTCACCCAAGGCTTCATTTCTTTCTGCTGACACTGTGGGGACTCAGAGTGGCTCATAATGGAATGCATACTCATCCCTACTATCCTCATCAGACTACTGGGTTTGAGATGCAGGCTGGTGTTGCTTTTTCTGTGTCCTTTCTCCATTTTTAGTTAACTCTTAAGTGATCACAGGGCATTAGCAAGTTTCTGTGCAGAACTCTGGAGCATCCCTTACCCCTTTCAGGTCTCACTACATAAATTGGCAGGTTAGACCCCATTTGTCTCACTACTGTGTGAACTGTGCCCTCCCAGTAGTTCTGGAGTTTACCTGGTCCTCCTCTGGGTGTCAAGTTTTTGATCAAGACATGCTCACCGGGTTGTACTCCTTACTTTCGTGTCATAGTACCTTTTACGCCTTTCAGCAGCCTTTTGAGCGTTTCGGTTCGCAATGATGTATGCTTCCTCCATACCTTGTTTCCATTTCTCCACATAGTCTTGCTGGTCACTGGAACCGGACTCTGTGTGCAGTCCAAATAGCATATCGACTGGAAGCTTGGGTGATCTCCCGTACAGAAGATAGTGTGGTGAATAGCCTGTCACTTCGCAACATGTACAGTTATAAGCATACACCAGTTTGTTCAAGGACTCCTTCCAGCTTGATTTCTGTGCCTCAGTCAGTGTTTTAAGTATTTGTAACAATGTCCTGTTCATACGTTCCACTTGACCATTCCCCATTGGGTTATAGGGAGTTGTCCCAGACCCAGCCACTCCGCTAAGTTTCTGTAGCTGACTGAACAACTGATTCTTGAATTTTCCCCCTTGGTCATGGTGGATGCGAGAGGGGAAGCCATACTTCAAGGCAAAGTCACTGAAGATGAGGTTTGCAGTAGTTTTGATTTGATTCTTACTTTGTCAAAACGTGTGAAATTATCAACAAGGACAAGGATGTACTCATATCTGCCTTTGCATCGTTCAAGATGGAGGAAATCAACACATACCTATTCAAATGGCTGTTGTCACAATATTTGTCAAGGGAGCTCTTGTGTTGTGGCAGGGTTTTTCTGTTTTAGACAAGTGCAGGCTTTAGTCACATAGTGCTCTATGTCTGATCACATATATGGCCAGAAGAAGCAGTCACTTACTAGAGATACTGTGCGATCAGTGCCTTGGTGACCCATGTTATTGTGCAACTCTTCCAACACCTTTCTTTTGTATCTTTCTGGCAAGACTAGTTGCTTACGGGCAGTGGTAGTTCTGTACAGAATACCATCATCATTTATTATCAATTTATCCCATTCCCTGGACAGGCATTTTGTCTTTGGACTGAACTCTCTCAACTCCATTACTGTTGGCTTAGAACCTGACAGTTCACACTCTTAACACAGGACAGACATTTGCACTTCTCATAACTGTTCTTTTGGTATGGGGCTGATAGATGCAGTGGCTGGCTCACTTTCAGCTGAAACTGACATGGATACAGCTGTGAATTACCAAGTTGCAGGGAACTCTTTCTGTACCTCAACAGCTTCATCTGTGTCTGCTTTTAGGAGCTCATATAGACAGCTGGCTTTTCGTGAAAAGTCTTTGATGTACTGCCTGTGCGAGGTGAGTAGACCAAACATTTTCCTGAGTTGGCCCACAGTCTGAGGTCTGATATCTTTTAGTGCTCTAACAACTTTGAAGTCGGCTGGATCAACCCTACTGCCCTCTGCAAATGCTATTCTGCCCAGATAGCGGACCTCAGGTTTGAATAGATCACACTTACTTGGCTTGAGTTTGATGCCGTGCTCTCTGAGGCGTTGCAGCACTTTTCATATGTCATTCACATGGTTGTCCAAAGTTTTACTGAAAATGAGTGTGCCGTCCAGATAAGGAATGCAGATGTTATCCCGCAGCCCTTCCAAACATTCCTCCATAAAACATTGGAAGGCCACAGGGGCATTCATGAGGCCGAAGGGGATGCGAATCCACTCATAAAGCCCCCATGGGGTAAGAAAAGCTGTCAGTGGTCTGCTTTCTTCCAACATGAATCCCTGGAGGCAAGCTTTCCCCTGATCTAGGAGAGAAAACCAGGATTTACCACCTAAGCTGTTCATGATGTCTTGGACCTGAAGGACAGGCTGACGATCAGGATGGGTCTTCCTGTTCAGGTCACTGTAATCTATGCACAGCCGCCATCTTTTTTCGAACACACATAACAGGTGAGGAGTATGAGGAGTTTGACTTCCTGACCCAGCTCTGTGCTATGAGGTCGTGGAGGTAACCCTTCATTTCCTGGTACAGGGGGCTAGGCACTGATATATATGTGCGTTTGACAGGTTCAGTGTTTTTGAAGAAAATGGTCATTTGCAACTTTTCAATACAACTGATATCACTGTCTGACGTTGAGAGGGAATGACACTCTTCTCTGAGCATCTGTTTCACTACCTGTCTCTGATCCTCACTAAGGTGACTTAGATCTACCAGTGGATCACACTGTTAACTAGCACTACTTGTGGGCTTTGTGCTGGTGTGGCTCACTGTGGCTGATGTTGCAACTTTCTCAAATATCTGGGCGGGCAGGACTGTCATAATGGTTTGTACTGTGCCAATTCAAGTGCGCCCTGGCAAAACAATGTCATGGTCAGTTGGGTTAGAAACATCAATTGTGATGACTGGCAATACACCTTTCCTGACTCTGACTAGTGTGTCATAAAACTCAAGACCATCTGGCCATTGTGGGTTCAGGTCTGGCTGAAAAAGCATGTCATGTCCTCTTTGAAGGGCTGTGTAGCTACACGACAGTTGATTTGAATGTTGCTGTGTTTCGAAACTGCAATCTCCTCTTTCTTTGTTTTTAATACATACTCATCTTCTTGCTCTGTGCTAACAGCATGTATGAAAGCTCTCACTTTGTTTCTTTAGAGGCTTGGGAAAGCTTTCCTCACTGTGTGATACCGTTTAGTCTTTTCATTTTTTTTCCAGGATGTGCTCAGTAACATTGAGGCCTATGATGGGATGAGACAGGTGCCAGCCTTTCATTACAAGCACTGGAATGATCAGTTCTTCTGCTTAGTCAGTTTCAGAGGCTAGCCGGAAAACTGTTTCAATTCATCCCAAGTACGGCATTTTAGTTCCATTTGCGATAGTCAATGTCAAGTCATCATGTGAGTCAAGGATCTCTGAAACATCTCTCAGCCTTGTGGTTGGGAAGTATTCCTCTTTCCATCTTTCATCAATTACCGACACCTGAGAACCTGTGTCCCATAGAGCTTACTGGTGGTGGCCATTTAGGTAACATTCAAAAAGACACTGCCTGCTAACTAGCGAGGTGACTTTGCAGGGGTGGCTAACTCGAGGTAAGGTATGTTTTGGAACAATCAATGTCTCTTTACAGGATGAGCGTTGTTTCAGTTAGTCAGGTGAGTCTGCACTACCACAATTTACACATTTCTGGGACTCTTTGCTATTCACGATTAGCACCCATCCATTGGTGGTAACCATTCCCTGTTTAAAAGGAGCTTCCCTGGACGGTCTGATTCCTCTGATTTTGCATCCAGCCTGAAAATGTTCTCCACTTCCACATCAGTAGCAGTGCATGCAGCGTTCATTCGCTCCTGTCTGCTGGCAAACAAAACATCTCCATGGAGCATGGACAGAGTGGTTAGTGTACTGATTAGGTCCATACTGTGGCTGCATTGGAGCAGGTGTTTGAGGCTGGCTGTAGTCTCTGTAAGACTGCTGCGGTGAAACAGATGGCTGAGAGTCCCTATCTGGCCTAACTGCAGGTGGGGCATAGGACTGTGGCTGGAACCTAGTCTGATGTAAAGTTTCTTTGATCTGGGCCATCTCTGCACCGAGACCTTTCAAAAAAGCTACACCTGTCTTAAGCTCTTGTATCTCTGTTAACAGTTCTGGGGAAATCCTTGTTTTGGTTTCCTTCACAGAGCACTTGGCAAGTGGCCTATCTTCTGACTGCACTACATTTACACTCATGGCTGGCTGTGGGTTGCTAAACTTCCTTTTGTTTCTCCTTTCAGTCTCATTAGCACAGGCAATGTTTAACCTCTCTAGCAGAGGCTCATCTGAGGTCTCAGTATCTAATAGGAGAGGCTTCATGTCTATCCTGATACTTTCATTCTGGAGACCACTAAGTAATGTGTGTAAGCACATGTGCTGGACTAAAGCTGGATCATACTTAAGCACTGAATCAGACTCTTGGGAAGCAAACAGTACTTTCTGCCTCAAATCTAAAACTTGCATGAGGAAAGTCTGAGGAGTGTCTTTGCTGTTCTGTGCTTCAGAAGCTAGCTGCTTGTAGAGCTCTGTGGCGCTCTTTTCTTGGAAGTGGGAGCGCAGGATGCATCGGAGCGTGGGGAGAGTAGGGTTTTCCTTCCAAATAGTTGCATAACTGTGAGCCTGGGAATATAACTCTAATTACAGCATCTACTATTTCTATTTCAGGATAACCTCTGTTCAGTCCATTCTCAATCTGTTGAGCAAGGCTGGAAAACGTCAATTTGACCTGAGATTTTGAAATCTTTGCACCAGCATGGGCTTGGCTGCAGCAGCTGAGCACTGACCAAGGGCTGCATGCTGACTGATGGGCTAACAGTAGGTTGGGACTGGCACTGAGACTCCTAACCAGCATCATTAACAGCGTTGGACTGCTCAGTTTCGTTTACGTCTCAGTTTACGTTGCTTTACAGTTCTTTGTTCCTCTATTTCACTCTGTGTCCCTGCCCTTTCCACATTCTCCTCAGTTTGTGCTGCTCTGTTATGCTTGCCTGTGGCCAAACCTGCAATTTTGTCTTTCAGTAGCAACAATTCTGACATGCCATCATCTAACTCTGCCACTTCTTCTCTTTCCAGGTATTTCATTACATGAATCACCAGTGATATGTGGGACTTTCCTTCAACATTTTCTCTTCGCTCATCTGATATGTTAAGAAAATCACAAACTCCAAGCAAATGTTCTCTAGTCAGGCTATGAAGTTCTCCTACAACCTCTTCCTGTAGCTCTTCCAAGGCTGTCATCATGTCGACAGGGCAGGAGAAACCTTTACTGTGCAGGAGTTGACTCTGAACTGGATGGCCTTTAATGTCCCTGATGATCTCTGACTGGCCTCAGGTGACGTGTACTCAACCACCAGCTTCTAGCTCTCCTCGAACAGCAACACTTTCCTCGCTACCACCTGCCTGGGTCGTATTGTGGGAGATTTGGCTACCTCAGGATTCGGCTGCCAGGTTGTGGGCACCAGACATTCAAGGAGCAATCCCAGCGGTGCCTCCAAAATGTTACGCCCCTGAAAATGGGGAGAAATAATTATGAGAGTGATAGGGTAATGTTTCCTCATTTAGAGCATTTACTCGAATGAATATTGAACATATACACAATTTACAAATAAACATACCCTGCATAACAGGTTGGTTGCAGTAGTGTACATACCTTGTCTAAGTTACAAAAATATGTAGTATTTCTTTGAGACATAATTCCCATTCTCTCTGCTGTTACTGGTAAATAATATGCTGCTGTAACTCAGAAAACTCTCACAAAACTTATAAAAGTTACTAAATAAACAATAAACAAAAACTGTGTAACATACATTTACATATGTGTACAAGTGGATTCACAAAATGGCGGAAGCACCTGGCGTAGCTACGGGTTGACCTCTGCTAACAAGCGGGGCTTCGCTCACACGCACACTATACCATACTCAGCAAACTTTACTTTAACTCACTTGAAATGTTACATACATTCACTTGACACTTGAAACATATTAGACAATTATTACGACCACCTTAATAGTGTCAAATACCGACAACATACCTGAAAACGGGGGGAAATAATCACGAGAGGGATAGGGTAACGTGTCCTCAGGGAGAGCGTTTACTTGAAAGAGGAAAATACCGCGATTTCCCCTTGATAAGTGGGTGGAGCGAAAAGCAATCGATCTCAAGCTAGCAGATTAAGACTACTTTGCGGATCACTGATAATACTATTATGGCTGAACTTTTGACAAGAAAGAATGAAATAAACAATGAATGAATTAAAGACCTTTTAACATTTTAACCCATTTTAACATAATGAATTCCTACTTTTTAAAACCATTTTTAAACACATCTTATGAATTGTTTCTCATGACCCTTGATCTTTTTAACCTTATCATAGCATTTTTAAATGTACTGTCTTTTTAAACTTGTACAGACCATTAGTGTATAATTCTTTTAACTTATCACATTAGCAGATACACAAGTGATATACTTTTCAAAGCTCAACGAACATGATAACGGCTGTATGTGACGAATTCAGAAGCATCTGTTAACTAGAGTTTGTATAACTGGTGTTGCGACACCGGCAAACCGGACACTGAGCTGATCGCTACTGTGCTTTGCCTCTCAGTGTCCGTCTCGTCTTCTGAACCCCGACACTGTGTGCATGCGCTCACAACGTTCACACATTCAATCCAGTACACGATAGGAGCACATGAAAACAATGTTATGTCTGTGCTTGCCCACCACATTAGTTAGTAATGTTAGCTGAAAACTCAAATGAGGTTTCTGTAGCCACCACTGGCCAACTCCGACCTAAAAATAAACCAAGTGAAATTTCTTCTCTACTGTATCACAACAAGTGCACACATGTCCATCTATGTCACGCACATTATTTCACTGGAATCTATAAGGCCCAATGAATAAACAAAAAAGACCGAACACTTACCCAGAAAAACAACTTGCACCCGAAACGCCACTCTTGCGGTCTTAAGCAGAGGCTGGAAATGGCGGACGCTCACTGCTTGGCAACGTCAGGGAGAGTGAACTCCCGCGCGTGCTTACGTAGTTCAACTTGTTCATTTTGGGTTGAAGTGTGGCACAGGGGACTCAATTAACTGATTTTAGGTTACATTTGTTAAACATATTTGGGTTTAATATATTTTCATTTGGCAAACAATATAGTAATGTGTCACCTCTAAGAGGGGCTTGAATCATTTTTTTGAGTGTGTGTGGCAGCAAACAAAAAACAAAAAAATGATGAGGATGATGAAGGAGGAGAGTTCTGTGGAAGGCCAAGCTTTATACTCGAGACCACACCGGGCCCAGGTGTGGCTCATGATGGCGATGACGAACCTCCGCCCTGCCCCGGATCCTGCAAGACAAAAGGAAACCAGCAAACGGAACACAAGAGCACCTAGTGGAGCGAAGGGGTCGTCACAAGAGCATAAAACCAGGTAAAGAGAAGCAAGCACACACACACACACAGACATACTGTCTATTTAAAGTACATACACACACAAGTTTTCTTCCTTTGTAAAATATCAAATATTCACACAAAAATGCCACATTATGATTGTACTGAAAATGTTTTAATATTAACAGTTTTTCTTTACATCCACAGGCATGACTCATTGTCAAGACGGCATTGATAAAACATGGCATCCTGTAGGATCTTCATGGAGAAACAATAAATGTATGGACTGTGATTGCGGTGGATGTTGCGCTGCATAAGTTCTTAGATCACAACATTAAAGTGTTTACATGAGAAGAAAATTATTTCTGTATCTACATATTCTATTGTTGATTGTGTGTTTACTGTATATTTGCAGGTATTCCACCCCCAGACAGCTGTGTGTCAGTGTTTGACCCAGTAGCATGTGTGTACATAGTGCACAAGAAGGACGACCCCACCGTAGAGTGTCCAATTTATGCTGCAGTAGGGAAATGATGGAGTATGAATGTATTTTCTTTTATTGTTGTTGTTGAACTGTGGAGAGAGAGAAGCAGATGTGCTCCCTCACTGGCTTCTCACAACAATGAAATGTTTGTTTAAATGCACAACCAAGAGCTGAATTATTGAAAATAACATACTTCTACAAATTACATTTCAGATAAACAAATCATACATTTCTTTATTATTTATTATTATTCAAAGTTCAGTTTATTTGTCCAGAGAAGTACTACTCAGACTGTGAAAACAGTCGTATGATGTTTTCTGTGGCTCTAGAGGAAGCTTTCCAAAGTTTGATTTGATAAAACGATCCTGATGATGTAATCATCTCAGCTTGGACTTGAGATGTAAATTTTTTGACAGAACGCAAACTTGAGGTTTGAGGCAAGTTCTAGTGTTTTTGGAGATTTACCCACACTATCTTGGCTTCTGCTACTTCAGTGTTGACCATTCACTTTAAATCTGTTTAATCATTTTTATTGATGATAGCGCAATACTAAATTACTGGAGTACCCCTTTAAGTCGACTTGTATTTGTGTTTGCACACTAATTAAGGTACTGACAAGCCTGGTGCACTTCCTTGGGGCTTCACCCAAAGAAGTACATATAAAGTGGAAATTTGTCACCTTATATGGACTTCATCTAAACTGTGCCTTCTCTGGGTCATAATTACTATGGCTGCTGGATGGCGTCTGTCACTCAAATATGATTATAGGTCGTTTTTGGCAATTGACACCCGTAGTGTTGTTTTTCTTAGGAGGTCAGGCTCAGAATTTGATTTATTAATTCATTCATTAATGCACTCATTCGTTATTCACTGGCACTTTTCTTACATAACTTAATTTGTCTTGAAAAAAGAGAACTTCTAAATTTCAAACAAAATAACCTCATTAATGTAGTTATCAGCTCTACAGTTTTGTTTGCACAGTAATTACAATAAATTAGACATTTGTGACTTGAGAAGACTGTTGACTAAAATAATAATAATTTTACACATTTAAAAGCTGTTGTGAACTTCACACTACTGATGAATTGTCTGAGAAAGTGTGAATACAATAACCTCATGCTGCTGGTGGTAAATAAACGGGACAAAGCATTTTATTGCCAATATACTGATAATCAGCAGAACCTTTTTGTTTGTTATTATCTTTGTTTGCTTGCTTATTGTACATATGTGCCAAATCTCAACATTGTATGTAGGCTACTCTGTGTCCAAAAATATGTACTGTTTCCAGTCTGGGGAGGAGCTGGCCTTTATAGAGTGACACACAGCTGTTTTGACATCTTAGATGAATATATAGCTGAATTGTGAGGATGAAATAATACTCGTGGCTTTGAGTTAGGGATGCCTTCATCTCACGTGTTGCCGTTTCAACCCACAGGGACACAAGTAGAGATGAAATAGCAGGAGCCTAGTTTCCAAGGTCTAAAATATGATTTATTTAAAACTGTTGAGATCAACAAACTAACAAAATACATATTTATAAGACATCTCTAACAAACAGCATAATCGTGAATATTTCCCTCAGTGTGAGCATCAAATAGCTGCAAATAGTGTTGCAACAAGCAGAGACATTAACATTTTTTAAATACATAGGCCTACTTTTGTCTTTTTTGAGGATTCTTTATTATTATATTGTCAAATATCTCTATACGAAAATGATGTACTAGCAACACATTAAAATCATGCAAACTGCACAAAACATTATTACCGTTTTTCCAACAAAGACACTGTCATAAACTCTTTGAAGATTAAGCGAATTTCCTCATTTTTAATCAATAATTTGTTTAGAAACAAACTGGGGCAAATTCAAGAAACTACAATCAGCAGAATGGGATTAATTCTGCTATCAGGACATTTGGGGGTTTTACAGCTATAATCCAACTCAAACACAGCGTCTTCGGAGCTTTCATGCATCTGATGATCTCCAGCCAACAGGACACATATGAGGTAGATCCGCAGTCCGCAGTTTGGGAAATGCTCCGCAAAAGCGCTGTTATTACGCACGGAGATAATAAAAAGAATTATTAAGTAGAATTATGAGTCTTTGTAAATAAATGTAATACATGTAAAAACAACAACAACAACAACAAAAAAACAATAGAACAGTTTATTTAACTTTTGTTGTTCTAATTTTGATTATTACGGAGTCCGTGAAGTCATGTAAGGTGATATTTTCTTATCTTGTGCGCACATGATTAAAAATGTGAGGCTATCTATTATCATCGGGGGTCCTTAGATTTTTTTCTTACTACTACTATGCATACGGAAATTCCGTAATTAGGCTACGGTGGCCGGACTGTTAGTATCTCCACAAACGCAAACACAAAATTAAAAAAAACACAACGTCAAATGAATGTCGGTAGCCCCGCCCACTGCTACGTAGACTCATTCGTCCTTCTGTTGACGCAAGCAACCTTTATGACGTATCAAAGGCAGGCAACAAGCTGAGGGTCAACCTGAAATCACATTTCCTACCAACACAGTTATTAGACACAGGAGGATTATTAGTAATACTAATAATTTGACTTGCCTAAGACTTTACAAGCAAAAACAAGGATTTATTTGAAACAGCCATAATATTTTTCCAAACATTAAGAAGCTGACCAAATGGATCCTCATCAACAGACTATCACACCAGAGGCCTACGAGTGCCTCCTGCAAGCTCATCACAGCCTGCAACAACAAAATGACGTCTGCTCCAGAAATATCCAGACACTGTGTCAACATAATGATTCTCTGATGAAACACATTGAGAGTCTCTATCAAACTATTTCGTCTCTCAGCACAGAGAACACAGCACTCCGCAGAGACTATGAGGCACTTCGAACCAAGTTCACTGACTTTAAACAGAATAGTGACCCTAGTTTTACACCTGACAGGAAGCTGGAGAAGGAGGAAGAAAATGTTGTACTGAATTTCCACAGTGCACCAGTGACTGAAGATGCTGAGGACCAGAGCCAGAAAGGGAGCTTTCTGAGGGGGAAAAAGTTCTGGCAAGTGAAGGAGAAGGGGAGCTTGCAGCAGGACAAAAATGAAAAAGACAAGGACTTGAATGTCTGTGACATGGCTGTTAAATGCAAAGTGGAGAAGGAGGAGGCCATGGGAAGAGGCAAACAAAACTTTGGAATTAAATTGTTGAGGCTTCCTCCCTATCAAGAAGCAATAACAGGGTCTGAGGAGCAGTCTCTCTCTGCTATTCAGAACAGGGGAGAGAACTTCCTCAAGACCCGCACGTTTTGGGAGGTGAAGCAGAAAGGGAGCTCGCAGAAGGGTAAGACTGAAAAAGAGAAGGACTTGAATGTCTGTGATATGGCTGTTAGCTGCAAAGTGGAGGGGGAGGAGGCCATGGGAAGAGGCAAACAAAACTTTGGAAAGAAATTGTTGAGGCCTCCTTCCTATCATGAAGTAGTAACGGGGTCTGAGGAGCAGTCTCTCTCTGCTTTTCAGAGCAGGGGAGAGAACTTTCTCAAGACCCACACATTTTGGGAGGTGAAGGAGAAAGGGAGCTCGCAGCAGGGTAAGAATGAAAAAGAGAAGGACTTGAATGTCTGTGATATGGCTGTTAGCTGCAAAGTGGAGGGGGAGGAGGCCATGGGAAGAGGCAAACAAAACTTTGGAAAGAAATTGTTGAGGCCTCCTTCCTATCATGAAGTAGTAACGGGGTCTGAGGAGCAGTCTCTCTCTGCTTTTCAGAGCAGGGGAGAGAACTTCCTCAAGACCCGCTCGTTTTGGGAGTCAAAGCAGAAGGGGACTTCTTACCAGGATAAAGAACCACTGGAGCACATAAATAGACGAGTCCCAGAAGAGGACATGTGTGGACAGGAGCTCTCCATGAATGTCGTGAGCTTGTCGGCAGAGGTGGAGAGCTCGGAGCAGGACAAAGGAGGTGTCAAAGAACATGAGAACTCCACTGATTTGTCTGACCGGTCCAAGGAGCAGGAGGAGGAGGCAGAGTACCAAGCGCTCCTAAAAGAACTTGAAGACATTCGATTACAGGTTGCTACACACCAGGACTTGAATGAGTTAGCGAAGTCTAATGCCGAGGAGGAGGAAAACAAACTTAAACAGCTCCTGAAGGTGGAAAAAGACGAATTGGACTCTCTTATCATGCGCAACAAGAACCTCATCAAGGACATTAATTCAGAGAGGGAAATGACAGGTGTCCTCAATGCAACATTTGAGGACTTAGAAGACCAGTGTGGGAAGCTGTTGCTCATGAACTTTTTGGAAAGAAACATCAGAAAGAAATGAGGAGCAGAAGGGAGCCTGAGTTGTGGCAATGGGAAGCAAATAGGTGGGGGGACAGCTTGTAAGCCGGTAAACTGGAACACATCAATATTACTGATTATTTTACAAAAATGAAAAGGAGATTTTTAACAACTAAAAGCAGGAATTAGCAGATACACAAGTGATGTGTGTATCAGAATATTTTCACAGATTCAGGAGGAATATGAGCCATTTACTGGAGAGGAGGTAAGACTATTTCTTAAACAGCCTATATTTTATTGCATGAGTGCATTTTACGTTATGATAGCGTTCTAGTATTCTTACAATATTAATATATTTCATAGTGAGGGAAAAAAAGTAAGAATAAGGTAGTCTGATGATGTATGCTCTAATAAGTCCTCCAAATTGGACAGGCTGGTATATTCATACACATCTGTACATACCTACACACATACACAGGAAAAAACAAACAAATAAAAATAAATAGAGACAAACAAGCTCACTGATTAACTCATTTATCTATGTTGAAAAGTCCTTTGGTCTTTATGTTTAACATTTTTTTGATTACATCTTTTACTCTTCAAACACTTCAAGTCTTGAAGGCTGAATCTCAAGATCTGCCTCCTTTCAAAAAAATAAATACCTCAATATTGTTCAACTGTGAGCCTCATTTTTGATCCATTTATTTCATCGTTTCAAGTATTTGCAGTTCTGATTGTATAAGTTATTCTTTCCATTTCTAAAATACTGTTTATATCTAACTTCCAATAGTTAAATGAAGGTGGAGAAGGTTTTAACAAGCTCCTTGTTATCTGTGTAATAGCTGCAGTTCTAAGTATCCTGTATAGATTTCTGTCTCAAGAGTGAGTTCAGATGGTGATACTTGAGAAGACTTTCAACAACAATAATAATCTTACACATTTAACAGTTGTTTCAAATGTCAAATTACTGATGAATTGTGAATACAATAACCACATGCTATCATGCTATTGGTGGTAAATAAACAGGACAAAGTATTTTATTGCCAATATATTGATAATCAGCAGAACCTTTTTGTCTGTTGTTACCTTTGTTTGTTGGAGGTACTATTGTAGCATTTTGTTCAATTATTGTGTGAAATTCTTTTGAATTTGAGTTCAAAATGCTACATCTTCTTTTCATTTCTCTATGAAGAAATATTTGGCTCTGGCTGTGCTACTTTGTTCTTAGCTGTCACTGTCAATTGCTCAGTGCTCCTTTAGCAGACAACTGCTCCAGCCACGTTCCCACCACACTAACAACCCCCAAACGAATTCCAAAGGGAACCCGCTCTTAAGCCTAAAAAGGGACAGAACAACGGCGATTTACTACAGCCGCGCACAGAACCGACAGAACTCAGAGCCACACAAAAACTCACCAGCATAATCAGCCTGGCAACACAAGCAAAAACCTCAGCCAAATCAGCAACTCACTACAGCAGTTTACATTATTTCTTTTCTTTTTTAATTTTCTTTTTATTTACCATTTTCACATACATTCTGCTTACAACTGGTACACAATGACGTATTCTTTTCTCTATTCCCAATATTACAATATTATTCAATTAAACATGACAGTCTTCCTTAGTCTTTTACTTTGGATCCAGATAGAGAATAACTGTGCCTACTCATACATATCAAGAGGAAAAGTAGGATAAAATAAAATATATTATTCATATACCTATAGCTATATATACATACATGGATACATATACACATGTCCAGAGCACAACAGTTATTCACAATCTCCCATACCTCATGGCCAGTTGAATTAACAGAGTTCTACCATGTGATCGATATTGCAGATATTGTGAAATAGAATAAAATAAAAATAAACAAAAAAAAAACAAAAAAAAAAAAACAGAACCTTTCAACATCTGTAGCTATGATATATGAACTAGGGGTCTTTGTTCCTATGATGTACATCTCAGATAAAGTCTAGTTTTATGTACTCTATCCAATTTTCCCAAATTCTTTCAAATCTGTCCATCTCCAGTCTCACAGAGAAACTTAACTTTTCCATCCCATATATATTGTGCATAACCTCAACCCAGTCCTCGACCTTAGGTACCTCATTCTTCAACCACTTTCTGGTAATTGCTTTTTTACTTGCAATCAGCATTGTTCTGTAAATATATTTGTCCCCAAATCTTGTTAAATCTATGCCCAGTGTCCCCAAGTATAACACCTCAAATGTAAGTGGAAGATTTACCTTCAATACTTTATCCATACACTTCTAAAGCTCCTGCCAGTAGGTACGAATGGAGGGACAACTCCAGAACACATGGAAGTGGTCAGCTTTCTCAGCTGCACACAATCTCCAGCACTTTGTATCGTGATACTTTGACAGTGCTGGTGTTCTAAAAAATCTTATAATATTCTTCCACCCATGTTCTCTCCAAGATAAAGAACAGGTTGTTCTCCATTGCTGTTCATTTATCTCTTCCCATTCATCCACTGATATAACAATATTTGCATCCCTCTCCCACCTCTCTTTTATATACACTGTGTTTGTTCCCTTTAAGTCCTCCACTCCCTTATATAGTCTTGAAATAAGCTTCGTTCCCAATTTTGATTCATATGTTGCAGTAAACATCTTAATAATTTCTGTCCTCCTCCTGTTTATGACCCCCCTCATTGTTTGCTCTAGATAGTTCTGTAATTGCAAATACCTATATTGATCCGAATTGGTTAGGTGATATTGGTCTTTTATCTCCTGAAAACGTTTAATTTTCTTCTTACTTAAGAGCTCCAAGAATATTGTAGGTCCCCTTTCCCAATTGTTGGGACTTGTTGGCCTTAAGATTTGAGATTGCTTTATTAACTTCCTCTTCTGTAATTTCAGCAGTTAAAGCCTCATTCTGTTCTTCTGTTACATTTGGTAAATTTAAGTTCTCCAAAAATTGATCTATCTGGGTTTTATCGCTAGCTTTTGGTTGAGCATATAGGTTTTTATAAGTTTCAAAGCATTTTTGTATTTCCTGTTTTGACCACTGTTGATCTTGTATGCGGATCTCTTATTTTGTAAATGTTATTTTTTGCCTGCTGTTTTTTCAGTTTATATGCCAGAAATTTTGTTGACTTACCCCCCACTTCATAATATCTTTGTTTTGTAAACATTTTTTTTTGGATCTCCTGTGCGTAAACCTCATTTATCTCTGTCCTCTTTCTTTTTATTTCCTGATATATGTCCTCTTCCAATTTATCTTTATGTTCTCTTTCTAGCCTTTTTAGATCTGATTTTAATGTGTCGAGTTGTAGCTGTCTCATCTTTTTTAAATATGCTGATTTGGCTATTGGCTTCCCTCTCATCACGGCCTTACACGCATCCCACAGTACAGAGGGAGACACCTCACCATTGTAATTATCCTCTATATATGTTTGAAGTTCCTTCACTATTTCTTCCTTTGTGTGTCCTCTTAACATGTTTGAGTTTAATCTCCAGATTGTTATTTTTTTCTCACTTGCCAGACGTAGTGTTAAGAGGGCTATGGTCTGATAGATCCCTTATTCCTATATCACATTTTTCTACCCTATGCCTATCTTTATTATACATCAGAAAATAATCAATCCTTGTGTATATGTTGTGTGGTGATGAATAGTAAGTGTAATCCTTACTTGTGGGATTCAGATCCCTCCAAATGTCTACAATTCCCAGTTCAGACATCATCATCTTAATTTTTTTACTGATTACACTTTTTTGTATCCCACCTCCTGAGGCATCCAGCTGTGAGTTTAGTCTCTGGTGCAAATCGCCTCCAGCAATCAAAATACCCTCTGCCTCTAGTGTCATCAATTCAAACATCTGTCTATAAAACTTCCAATCCGAGCCTGGTGGGGCATAGATGTTAAAAAAAGTTACCACCTCCCCCTCAGGTTTCCCCTTAACCATGATGTATCTACCCTCTTTGTCCCCTGTCACAGATATCTTTTCAAATTAGATCTTCCCTGAAATCAACAAGGTGTCTGAAAACGTATTTTCTTTTCTCTCAGTACTTTTTTTTGCCTCCGTGTATTCCTTGCGTTTTCTCAGGAGCTCTGGTGCATAGTCGTAGTCTAGAAACACCTTCCTCCCCTCATATATGAAACCCTTTTTCTGCCACGCAATCTTGATAAGTTCTTCCTTACTGCGGAAACTTTGCAACTTCATCACGATGGATCTTGGAGATTGGGAGACTAAAGCCCGATGGGCTCTTTCAATCTTTAACTCAAGTGATGGGGGTAAATCCAGCTTCTCCCTAAGGAGGTTTTCGATGAAGGTGATCATTGATTGAGCATTATTCTCCGCACCTTCCTTCACCCCATGGATGCGGACATTTTCCCTCCTCTCGCGGCCCTCCAAGTCCGTCATTCTGGTCTCAACCCCCCTCTGCAGCTCTGCCAATTCCAACGTGGCTTCCTCCAGGCTGCAAGGGTGCTCCTCTGTTTCCACAATCCGCTTTTCGGCGTCATCAATCCTGTTGTTTATCTTTCTGATATCTCTGGATTTCTTTGAGATTTTCGAAGTTCTCCCGGCAAAACTCTCTTATCTCTTGTAAGATTGTTTCCAGGTCTGCCATACTTTTAGCAGGTGGCTGTATCTCTCCTCCCTCTCGGCTCGGTTGCGCTGCTAGCTTGGCATTCATTCTCTCAGTTGTAGACTCTGCTAGCTCTTCAGCTAACACCGTATGCTCTCCAGCCAACCTGCGTGGCTCGCGTGTTAGCTTAGCTGGCTCGTTATCCTGCTCAAAGTTCAAATCAGCGTTTTTAGTCGACTTTCGATTTTTCCCTCTGGTCTTATCCATCACCCTTTTAAAAACACTTTCAAATTTATCATCCCTTTCTCTTATTTAATATCAATGTCGGGGAGCTCACTTTTTATGCCGCTGCCATGTTGGTATCCAGCCGGAAGTCGCAGTTTACATTATTTCAAAACAAACAATTTACCACACTCGTCAATGGCTCCCAACAACAGATTGCGCAACCCATTCATAAAACAAGGCACAGTTTACTACGCTACAGCTGATCTCCGACGTCACGCCAACCCCGGGTCAACAAAGATTAAACGAGTCCCCATATGTCACAGCCCGGCTCATAGGCTGCTACAAACATGGGGGACCAGATGAGTTTGCAACTAAGGATAAGTGTTTTATTTTACAAAATAATAAATGAGAACGGAAAAAATGTGGAAATCAGTAATCAGTAGTGTAGGCATGTGTGGATGTGTGTGGATGTGCACTCAAAAAAATAATTCATTGGATGAACTCAATTAAATTGTGGGCAGAATTTCCATCCAATAAATATATGTAGCCCCAAATCAAACCAAGTACATTTATGCATTATAATGTATTTGAGTTTGTCCAACTTGCTTTTCTTCTGTTGGTCCAAGTCAAACTAAAAACATCTATGTAATATATTTTAATCCAGTTAGTTCTACTCATTTGTGTCAAACAGAGCTTAAATAAAATAACTACATTAAAGTAGTTAAAATGATTTGTGTTTGTTCAACTTAAAAAATGTATAACTAATTGGAAATAAAATCAGTGAAACCCCTCACCCCTTAGGAAACACATGAGACTATACCTGTTGAGGTGCTTTTATTTAAAAGCAATAAAAAATGAACAGGACAACAAGTTTAGACAACTGCTCCAGGCAGCAAAATACCAGGGGGGGCAATTACAGAATACCCCACTCCCATTGGCTCACTGACCAACCAATACCACATCTCCAAATTTAGTGTGAAACTGAAAGAGGGTGTGTTCTTTTAAGACTTAAGAAATTCTCAAAGTTGTTAATCCAAACAAAAGATTTACAATGCCACTGAATCATCTGAAAAATATCATTGCCACAAAACTGGCTGTTATACTTTGCTCATGAAACTTTTACACTTTCAAAGATAGGTGGTTTTTACTTGACAATGACAATTATCAACCATTCAGACCAGGTTTGGTTCAGTGCAGACTCTTGTTCAGTACAAACTCAGTTCAGTGCAGACCAGGTTTGGTTCAGTGCAGACCAGGGGTCCGTTTCACAAAGCAGGTTCAACAAACTCTGAGTCTAATCCTGAACTCTGAGTTGATCTACTCTGAGATATGAAACTCTGAGTTTCTGGTTCCAGAACAGCTGATTTGAGTCAGTTTATTCAACTCGGAGTAGTTTCACCTGGAGTTAAGTGCATGCACCACAACTATAAAAAGCCAGCATCAATGGAGCCCCGATTCAACGAGTCACCATGGCAATGGGGAAGAGGAGGGCTGCGTTTTTCACCCCACTAGAACTAGAAATCTTAATGCGATAATACGGCGAGTTTGAACATGTTTTCAAAAAGAAGTGCAACACCGCTGCAGCTGCAAAAGAGAGGGAGATGGCGTGGGAGAACATTGCTGCTCGGGTCAATGCGTAAGTTTAAATGTAGTCCTTTGCAATCACAATAATATTATAGAGGAAAACTGCTTGATTGGTCGCCTATTAATTTATTTCATTTAGGTCCAATCCCGCGAGGGAGAAGTGCACTTGGCAGCAGTTTAGGATGAAATATAAAAACATTGTTCAAACAAGTAAAACCTCAGCATAATCTCATGGGGGAACCTCATTTTGATCATGTTTTACATTGTAAAGTAAATATTAAGTGGCTGTTTGACTGTGCAGTTGTTTTATCCCCAACATAATGCTGGTTTCACACACAAATGTCTTCTCATCTACATCATGTTCTGTTAAATAATTAATCCTATTTAAACTAACACAGACTTCTACTCAGCCAACAGAAAGAAGGCAGATGTCCGTAAAACGGGTGGTGGTCCAGCACCGCCACCTCTAACGGAGGCAGAGGAGCTGGCCCTAAGCCAGAATTTAGGAAGGCCGGTGGCTGGCTCCGACATTGTACAAAAAACTTCCGTTTGCAAAGAAACGCAGCGCAACACACAATATCTGCTGGGATGTGAGAGCATGATTACGATTGCTAATGTTGCAAATGTAAGGACGGATTAGGTTTTGTATGTAGATGATGGACTGTGACGTGAAACGGTATCTCTCAAAGAGATAATTGTCTGGAAATGCTAGAACATCTATGCGCGGTATGATAACCATCTCTCAACGAATATTTAATTCTCTGCGCAGTAATGCTGCACCTTCATCCACAGGATTGTTATCAAAAGGACATGCCATGTTAGTGAAAAAAGTCACCACCTACTTTGCCTAATGGACTTCTAATATACTGACTGATTTTTTTTAATGATTTTTTTAAATGACAGACGGCAGAACTAGGCTACGCCAAAACTCGCCTGCTGACTGAATGAATGAGGAAATCAAATGGAGCGTGTGGCTCTGAAAGAGGGCGGAGACTGAGAGAAACTCGAGGTTCATTGAGAAAAACCTGGTCCCGACCAGGTTAGGTTCATAGAGTCTGTTACTACGGTAACTGACCAAGAGCTTAAGTTACCTCTCTCTCTGAAACAGGCTAGAGTTATCCCTCTTTCTCTGGTTTGAGTTACCTTCCTTTTTGAAACGGAAAACTCAGAGTTTCCGTCATTTCAGGGTTAACAGACCGAGTTTTCACTAAACCTGCTTTGTGAAACGGACCCCAGGCTCAGTTCAGATAAAAACAAAACAACAACAAATTCCCAGTCCCACTGTCATTTGTCACCTGTGTCTCCTTTTTACATGAACAGCTTGATTTTCAGTTGCTGTATTTTGGTGTTAACCTTGTGTCCATTCAGATTCATAAGGATTTTCTGCACAAACTCAAATGTGTATTTCAGGTTGTCTGGGTAACTGAGAACTAGAGCATAGATTAGCCCAAACAGTAAGATGAAAGCCAGTATGACATTTTCCACATTGGAGAGGACTTTCACACCTTCAATGACAAACCCCATGTCGCCAGGCTCACCAAACTCATTTCTTCAGAACGTGTAAATGCCCATAACTGTAGTGTCATTCTCAGCATCCTCAGCAACAGAGGGCTAAAAAACAGAAAAACACAACATTCATGTTACATACAATGCTTAGCATCACTAATAGATATCTACACATTCATTAATATTGTAGCTCATCCTATTCCATAATAGTGTGCTACTGAGGGAAGTAACTGGGAACACTGCTCTGCACTACACAGAAAACACAAACTTACAAGGTACTACTTGAAGAGAGAGTTTGGATCCCCACTGAGGTAGACAACAAGGCTTTTGAGGATACACTCCCTCCTGATGTTGATGTCGTCACACTAAAACACAGGCCATAAAGCAAGAGAATATTTAGTCCAGTATGGGTGCAATGGGGGAACAGGGAGTAAAACAGGTTGTGGAAGTGCAGTGTTTTTGGTGTGTGTAGCACATGATTGCAGTATTGTTGTATACTTGTTCAAATAAGGACAATTAAGTTTGTATCATAATATTGATCAAATATGTTTAAATGAACATCTATCTACATACAATAAAATCTTAAAATATCCTCCCAAATAAAGCTGAAGGATAACCATTGCATTTTCACTAACCGCATCTTTTATTGCCAGGATGTTCTTTATCTTCTGTCCCTTCACTCCTCTGTTTTGGAATATTTGGAGAAGCTTCTGAGAAGTGGTCCAGCTGGGCCAGGAACTTCGATTGCAACGGCTTTGTGGTGATCCTCAAGAACTCATCATTCACCTTGAAAAAAACAGGACAAAAAAGCCATTTATTTATTGTTTGTTATTACTCTCATTTAAAGTTGCGGGGCTATAACAAATATGAGTTACAAATTTACATCATTAATTACCATGGATAAATAAAAACAGTCAACAACAGGGGTAGAAGTAAATAATGAATCAACTCACATTTCTGTAATTTAGTCATTGTGTAGATTACTTCTACTCTGGAGAGTCGTGGTAAGAATACAGATACTGAAATATTTTTAATTATAAGTAAAGCTGATGGTACTAATGCAAAAGTACTTAGAGTACTCTGTACTAGATACTTTTTAAGTCTTGATGTTTAATGCTTTATTTTCCTGTTCAACTTAGCTCAGTGGTCATGGTCACCTTGTCAAACCTGAGTGTGTTGCCACCTGTACAATATGGTTTTCATTTGACTTGTGTGTGATCAAACAGCCTTACTGGCGATGAAAATGTAAATATTTTAGATTTTATTAACATGTAATCATTATTCAGTTATGAATTTAAAATGAATGCATACTTAAAGCTGGGGTAGACGACTTTTTGTTTAAAAAACAGTTTTAATAGTGTTTTATGAATAAATCATACATATTTTATGATCATTTCAAACTTGTAAAACTGGAACTTAAAAATTTTTATCTGCATATTTTACATGATCTTTTCAAAGCCCACCTGCAGGGCCTTCAGGGCTTCACTTCAATAATCACTGCTCTACAGGATTGTTTCATGTTAAAATTGCATTTAAACACTGGCCAATGTACGCATAAAAACAATAACATTATGAGTAACTATCATTTGTAAAGCAATTCTGAAGCTACATGTAAGATCAAATCATGAAAGCATGTCAACCAAATTTTACTCTTTTGTTCTGTTTCTTTTTAAGTAAATGTTATATCATGTACATTAGGAATATTATTAACAATAATCATGGGGTCGGCCAGTATTAAAATCACTATTATTTAGATGAGTATATTTTGACTTTGCAAACACGATGCATTTATTGACCTTTTTTTGAAAATAAACTTGACGTATTGAGGTCTCTTAAAATAAAAAAACAAAACAAGATATAGGTTCTAATATACAAACAGGAAATACTAAAGACAAATACACAAGCTCAAATTAGTGCACAGACACACAGAGCCGCACACAGGGATATGCAGGCATGCAGGCGCGCGCGCGCGCAGTTAACCGCTCGGGCTAAGCCTGCCTTAGCTTGCTTGCTAGCTAACAGGTGCTCGGATTAGCCGTTAGCTTTTAACCAGACGCGGTCTGGTTCTGATTTAAAAATCCGACTTTCTTCACCGCTTACCTTTTCAAAGCTCAACGAACAAGATAACGGCTGTATGTGACAAATTCAGAAGCATCTGTTAACTAGAGTTTGTATAACTGGTGTTGCGACACCGGCAGACCGGACACTGAGCTGATCGCTACTGTGCTTTGCCTCTCAGTGTCCGTCTCGTCTTCTGAACCCCGACACTGTGTGCATGCGCTCACAACGTTCACACATTCAATCCGGTACACGATAGGAGCACATGAAAACAATGTTATGTCTGTGCTTGCCCGCCACTATAGTTAGTAATGTTAGCTGAAAACTCAAATGAGGTTTCTGTAGCCACCACCGGCCAACTCCGACCTAAAAATAAACCAAGTGAAATTTCTTCTCTACTGTATCACAACAAGTGCACACATGTCCATCTATGTCACGCACATTATTTCACTGGAATCTATAAGGCCCAATGAATAAACAAAAAAGACCGAACACTTACCCAGAAAGACAACTTGCACCCGAAACGCCACTCTTGCGGTCTTAAGCAGAGGCTGGAAATGGCGGAGGCTCACTGCTTGGCAACGTCAGGGAGAGTGAATTCCCGCGCGTGCTTACGTAGTTCAACTTGTTCATTTTGGGTTGAAGTGTGGCACAGGGGACTCAATTAACTGATTTTAGGTTACATTTTTTTTTAAACATATTTGATTTTTGTTGGATTTAATATATTTTAATTTGGCAAACAATATAGTAATGTGTCACCTCTAAGAGGGGCTTCAATCATTTTTTGAGTGTGTGGCAGCAAACAGAAGACGATGAAGATGATGAAGAAAGAGAGCTCTGTGGAAGGCCAAGCTTTATACTCGAGACCACACCGGGCCCAGGTGTGGCTCATGATGGTGATGACGAACCTCCGCCCTGCCCCGGATCCTGCAAGACAAAATGAAACCAGCAAACGGAACACAAGAGCACCTAGTGGAGCGAAGGGGTCGTCACAAGAGTATAAAACCAGGTAAAGAGAAGCAAGCACACACACACACACACAGGCATACTGTCTATTTAAAGTACATACACACACAAGTTTTCTTCATTTGTAAAATATCAAATATTCACACAAAAATGCCACATTATGATTGTACTGAAAATGTTTTAATATTAACAGTTTTTCTTTACATCCACAGGCATGACTCATTGTCAGGACGGCATTGATAAAACATGGCATCCTGTAGGACCTTCATGGAGAAACAATAAATATATGCACTGTGGAGGCGGTGGATGTTGCGCTGCATAAGTTCTCAGATCACAACATTACAGTGTTTACATGAGAAGAAAAGTATTTCTGTATGTACATATTCTATTGTTAATTGTGTGTTTACTGTATATTTGCAGGTATTCCACCCCCAGACAGCTGTGTGTCAGTGTTTGACCCAGTAGCATGTGTGTACAGAGTGCACAAGAAGGATGACCCCACCGTAGAGTGTCCAATTTATGCTGCAGTAGGGAAATGATGGAGTATGAATGTATTTTCTTTTATTGTTGTTGTTGAACTGTGGAGAGATAGAAGCAGATGTGCTCCCTAACTGGCTTCTCACAACAATGAAATGTTTGTTTAAATGCACAACCAAGAGCTGAATTATTGAAAATAACATACTTCTACAAATTACATTTCAGATAAACAAATCATACATTTCTTTATTATTTATTAGTATTCAAAGTTCAGTTTATTTGTCCAGAAAAGTACTACTCAGACTGTGAAAACAGTCGTATGATGTTTTCTGTGGCTCTGGAGGAAGCTTTCCAAAGTTTGATTTGATAAAACGATCCTGATGATGTAATCATCTCAGCTTGGACTTGAGATGTAAATTTTTTGACAGAAAGCAAACTTGAGGTGTGTGGTTTGAAAGATTTGGGCATTTAGGAGGCAAGTTCTAGTGTTTTTGGAGATTTACCCACACTATCTTGGCTTCTGCTACTTCAGTGTTGACCATTCACTTTAAATCTGTTTAATCATTTTTATTGATGATAGCGCAATACTAAATTACTGGAGTACCCCTTTAAGTCGACTTGTATTTGTGTTTGCACACTAATTTAGGTACTGATAAGCCTGGTGCACTTCCTTGGGGCTTCACCCAAAGAAGTACATATAAGGTGGAAATTTGTCACCTTATATGGACTTCATCTAAACTGTGCCTTCTCTGGGTCATAATTACTATGGCTGCTGGATGGCGTCTGTCACTCAAACGTGATTATAGGTCGTTTTTGGCAATTGACACCCGAAGTGTTGTTTTTCTTAGGAGGTCAGGCTCAGAATTTGATTTATTAATTCATTCATTAATGCACTCATTCGTTATTCACTGGCACTTTTCTTACATAACTTAATTTGTCTTGAAAAAAGAGAACTTCTAAATTTCAAACAAAATAACCTCATTAATGTAGTTATCAGCTCTACAGTTTTGATTGCACAGTAATTACAATAAATCAGACATTTGTGACTTGAGAAGACTGTTGACTAAAATAATAATAATTTTACACATTTAAAAGCTGTTTTGAACTTCACACTACTGATGAATTGTCTGAGAAAGTGTGAATACAATAACCTCATGCTGCTGGTGGTAAATAAACGGGACAAAGCATTTTATTGCCAATATACTGATAATCAGCAGAACCTTTTTGTTTGTTATTATCTTTGTTTGCTTGCTTATTGTACATACGTGCCAAATCTCAACATTGTATGTAGGCTACTCTGTGTCCAAAAATATGTACTGTTTCCAGTCTGGGGAGGAGCTGGCCTTTATAGAGTGACACACAGCTGTTTTGACATCTTAGATGAATATATAGCTGAATTGTGAGGATGAAATAATACTCGTGGCTTTGAGTTAGGGATGCCTTCATCTCACGTGTTGCCGTTTCAACCCACAGGGACACAAGTAGAGATGAAATAGCAGGAGCCCAATTTCCAAGGTCTAAAACATGATTTATTTAAAACTATTGAGATCAACAAACTAACAAATACATATTTATAAGACATCTCTAACAAACAGCATAATCGTGAATATTTCCCTCAGTG
The DNA here is from genome assembly GCF_914725855.1 of Thunnus albacares. NCBI lineage: Eukaryota > Metazoa > Chordata > Actinopteri > Scombriformes > Scombridae > Thunnus > Thunnus albacares. The sequence continues at coordinate 15,800,154 of NC_058107.1, read as the reverse complement.
TGAGCATCAAATAACTGCAAATAGTGTTGCAACAAGCAGAGACATTAACATTTTTTAAATACATAGGCCTACTTTTGTCTTTTTTGAGGATTCTTTATTATTATATTGTCAAATATCTCTATAAGAAAATGATGTACTAGCAACACATTAAAATCACGCACACTGCACAAAACATTATTACCGTTTTTCCAACAAAGACACTGTCATAAACTCTTTGAAGATTAAGCGAATTTCCTCGTTTTTAATCAATAATTTGTTTAGAAACAAACTGGAGCAAATTCAAGAAACTACAATCAGCAGAATGGGATTAATTCTGCTATCAGGACATTTGGGGTTTTTACAGCTATAATCCAACTCAAACACAGCGTCTTCGGAGCTTTCATGCATCTGATGATCTCCAGCCAACAGGACACATACGAGTTAGATCCGCAGTCCGCAGTTTGGGAAATGCTCCGCAAAAGCGCAGTTATTACGCACGGAGATAATAAAAAGAATTATTAAGTAGAATTATGAGTCTTTGTAAATAAATGTAATACATGTAAAAACAACAACAACAACAATAGAACAGTTTATTTAACTTTTGTTGTTCTAATTTTGATTATTACGGAGTCCCGAAAGGTGATATTTTCTTATCTTGTGAGCACATGATTAAAAATGTTAGGCTTTCTATTATCTTCGGGGGGTCCTTAGATTTTTTTTTCTTACAGATGTGCATACGGAAATTCCGTAATTAGACTACGGTGGCCGGACTGTTAGTATCTCCACAAACGCAAACACAAAATTAAAAAAAAACACAACGTCAAATGAATGTCGGTAGCCCCGCCCACTGCTACGTAGACTCATTCGTCCTTCTGTTGACGCAAGCAACCTTTATGACGTATCAAAGGCAGGCAACAAGCTGAGGGTCAACCTGAAATCACATTTCCTACCAACACAGTTATTAGACACAGGAGGATTATTAGTAATACTAATAATTTGACTTGCCTAAGACTTTACAAGCAAAAACAAGAATTTATTTGAAATAGCCATAATATTTTTCCAAACATTAAGAAGCTGACCAAATGGATCCTCATCAACAGACCATCACACCAGAGGCCTACGAGTGCCTCCTGCAAGCTCACCACAGCCTGCATCAACAAAATGACGTCTGCTCCAGAAATATCCAGACACTGTGTCAACATAATGATTCTCTGATGAAACACATTGAGAGTCTCTATCAAACTATTTCGTCCCTCAGCACAGAGAACACAGCACTCCGCAGAGACTATGAGGCACTTCGAACCAAGTTCACTAACTTTAAACAGAATAGTGACCCTAGTTTTACACCTGACAGGAAGCTGGAGAAGGAGGAAGAAAATGTTGTACTGAATTTCCACAGTGCACCAGTGACTGAAGATGCTGAGGACCAGAGCCAGAAAGGGAGCTTTCTGAGGGGGAAAAAGTTCTGGCAAGTGAAGGAGAAGGGGAGCTTGCAGCAGGACAAAAATGAAAAAGACAAGGACTTGAATGTCTGTGACATGGCTGTTAAATGCAAAGTGGAGAAGGAGGAGGCCATGGGAAGAGGCAAACAAAACTTTGGAATTAAATTGTTGAGGCTTCCTCCCTATCAAGAAGCAATAACAGGGTCTGAGGAGCAGTCTCTCTCTGCTATTCAGAACAGGGGAGAGAACTTCCTCAAGACCCGCACGTTTTGGGAGGTGAAGGAGAAAGGGAGCTCGCAGAAGGGTAAGACTGAAAAAGAGAAGGACTTGAATGTCTGTGATATGGCTGTTAGCTGCAAAGTGGAGGGGGAGGAGGCCATGGGAAGAGGCAAACAAAACTTTGGAAAGAAATTGTTGAGGCCTCCTTCCTATCATGAAGTAGTAACGGGGTCTGAGGAGCAGTCTCTCTCTGCTTTTCAGAGCAGGGGAGAGAACTTCCTCAAGACCCGCACGTTTTGGGAGGTGAAGCAGAAAGGGAGCTCGCAGAAGGGTAAGACTGAAAAAGAGAAGGACTTGAATGTCTGTGATATGGCTGTTAGCTGCAAAGTGGAGGGGGAGGAGGCCATGGGAAGAGGCAAACAAAACTTTGGAAAGAAATTGTTGAGGCCTCCTTCCTATCATGAAGTAGTAACGGGGTCTGAGGAGCAGTCTCTCTCTGCTTTTCAGAGCAGGGGAGAGAACTTCCTCAAGACCCGCACGTTTTGGGAGTCAAAGCAGAAGGGGACTTCTTACCAGGATAAAGAACCACTGGAGCACATAAATAGACGAGTCCCAGAAGAGGACATGTGTGGACAGGAGCTCTCCATGAATGTCGTGAGCTTGTCGGCAGAGGTGGAGAGCTCGGAGCAGGACAAAGGAGGTGTCAAAGAACATGAGAACTCCACTGATTTGTCTGACCGGTCCAAGGAGCAGGAGGAGGAGGCAGAGTACCAAGCGCTCCTAAAAGAACTTGAAGACATTCGATTACAGGTTGCTACACACCAGGACTTGAATGAGTTAGCGAAGTCTAATGCCGAGGAGGAGGAAAACAAACTTAAACAGCTCCTGAAGGTGGAAAAAGACGAATTGGACTCTCTTATCATGCGCAACAAGAACCTCATCAAGGACATTAATTCAGAGAGGGAAATGACAGGTGTCCTCAATGCAACATTTGAGGACTTAGAAGACCAGTGTGGGAAGCTGTTGCTCATGAACTTTTTGGAAAGAAACAAACATCAGAAAGAAATGAGGAGCAGAAGGGAGCCTGAGTTGTGGCAATGGGAAGCAAATAGGTGGGGGGACAGCTTGTAAGCCGGTAAACTGGAACACATCAATATTACTGATTATTTTACAAAACTGAAAAGGAGATTTTTAACAACTAAAAGCAGGAATTAGCAGATACACAAGTGATGTGTGTATCAGAATATTTTCACAGATTCAGGAGGAATATGAGCCATTTACTGGAGAGGAGGTAAGACTATTTCTTAAACAGCCTATATTTTATTGCATGAGTGCATTTTACGTTATGATAGCGTTCTAGTATTCTTACAATATTAATATATTACATAGTGAGGAAAAAAAAGTAAGAATAAGGTAGTCTGATGATGTATGCTCTAATAAGTCCTCCAAATTGGACAGGCTGGTATATTCATACACATCTGTACATACCTACACACATACACAGGAAAAAACAAACAAATAAAAATAAATAGAGACAAACAAACTCACCGATTAACTCATTTATCTATGTTGAAAAGTCCTTTGGTCTTTATGTTTAACATTTTTTTGATTACATCTTTTACTCTTCAAACATTTCAAGTCTTGAAGGCTGAATCTCAAGATCTGCCTCCTTTCAAAAAAATAAATACTTCAATATTGTTCAACTGTGAGCCTCATTTTTGATCCATTTATTTCATCGTTTCAAGTATTTGCAGTTCTGATTGTATAAGTTATTCTTTCCATTTCTAAAATACTGTTTATATCTAACTTCCAATAGTTAAACCTTGTTATCTGTGTAATAGCTGCAGTTCTAAGTATCCTGTATAGATTTCTGTCTCAAGAGTGAGTTCAGATGGTGATACTTGAGAAGACTTTCAACAACAATAATAATCTTACACATTTAACAGTTGTTTCAAATGTCAAACTACTGATGAATTGTCTCAGAAAGTGTGAATACAATAACCACATGCTATCATGCTATCGGTGGTAAATAAACAGGACAAAGTATTTTATTGCCAATATATTGATAATCAGCAGAACCTTTTTGTCTGTTGTTACCTTTGTTTGTTGGAGGTACTATTGTAGCATTTTGTTCAATTATTGTGTGAAATTCTTTTGAATTTGAGTTCAAAATGCTATATCACTGTACCTTATAATTATATAAAAGTTGTTTTTGAATAACTTAATTCTTGTTGTAACTGTAAGCACAATTGTATCATTATCACATGTATTTACTTAACTTACTTATCTTCTTTATTAAATTCTGTTGCAGTGTTTTGGAGTGGGGCATAATCAGGACCAGTCCTGGGAATCAAGGTGATGACATAGACCACATAGGACCAAATATTAAAGGAACTAAAGAGATATAATTTGTCTTGTTGATATGTCTCCAATATTTTGCCCCTCCCCCCCAACTTCTGTACATAGTGGTGATCACAACTTAAACTTAAAGAAATCATCTTTCAATATATTGCAGTTCGATGACACACTCTCTAAAAAACTGAGCACAATAAGCTTCACATGAGTAGCATTTATTGTAGTGTTGTTGCACAAGGATTCACAATATTGAGGGTCACTGAGTTCATATCCATAATCTGGTTTGGTGGATTAAAAACTGTCCACAATCACTTATCACCACTAGGTGGCAGCACAAGTCCAGAGATCCTGGTGATTGCATTGCATTGTCTACATCACCTTGAGGGAGAGAGAGAGACTTTTGCAATGGTTTTGAGGGTTAGACATCCAGTGTGTGAGGATCCCTCTGCTGCATGGCCTTGTGATAAACAAAACGCAGCTAGAGTGGGAGGTTGTGGAGCTCTTCACCTCTTTGTGCATGATGTGTTGGATCCAGTGATGTCCCAACAACAGTCAGACCCCCAACACTCGTGCCTTTTCTCTCTGTCCTCTCCACTTCCAACTTCTATGAGTTACTCTCACTCCTCTCCTTTGGATTATTGCTCTTTTCGATGCTGAAGACGCCTGTGGAGGATTGAAAGAAGAATCTGCAAGGAGGATTATCTTTACACCTATTTTTTTGCCAACTTTTCTTTATTGAAGGTGGTTTTATTCATCATCTTACCTGTATGAGATTTTCCTCAGATGGAATAATGCCTTCGTGCTGGAGTAGAAGCTCCTGGTTTCCAGTAGTGTTTGGTGCTGCGCTGGTTGTTCTCACTACTGGTAATGCTGGACTGAACCAGGACAAAAGGGAGGGAGGGTCATCCTCATGCTATGGAGGCTTTGATCTATACTTTGTCTTAGACAAGTGAGTTGGTCATTTACTCTACCTGCACACATAACCTGACATACTTATGGGGGGGATGCATGAATAGGATGGTGAAAGCCATTCATATTAATTCAAGAATCATTCATTAATAGATCAGGTTTTGTTGTTGTTTTGTTCATCCTGCATTGCATTCATCTCCAGTGACTGAACTTGAAGCAGATTTGTGCATGAAATGCATTAACATATATAGCACTATTATATGTTGTGCTCTCGTTCTCTCAGTGAAAATCACAATTTGACAAATGTTGTCATGACGTCAGCAACGTCTTTGTTATCATTATGCCCCCTAGTGTGATGTCATGCGGGAAAATCGATAGATGGACTGATGATGCAATGCCCTCATAGGCCTCCATTTCAGCATGGTTTATGTCTACGCATGGTAATGATTAGTGGTGTGTTAGTTCTCTTCTTCACCATTCAGCTGCAGGCTGCACAGACTAAGAACTAACAAGCTTTTATCCAGAACTGCTTGCCAGTAAGTCCGTAAGTGCATATCTCCTCCTCCTCTTGGAGTTTTAACATAGTCTGTGTATCTCAAATAGGACACAGGAGATATAAAGTCACTTGCAGCTTCCATGTTTATCTAACCTGGTTTTAGTGCCCTCTGTGTTTTTCCTTACAGTCATGCCACACAGGCACCTGATCAAAGTAATCAAATGAAACTGTTAATTAAGCAAATGAGTAATATTTTGGTGGGGCATGATATGGTTTGTCAAATTTTTAGTTCCTGCAGTAATCTGGAGAGCATACATGTTGCATTTGTAAGTAAAACTGCACTACAATTTTATCTAACCAAGTGAGTGACCTCATCAGCAAAGACATTCAAATGAAAACAGTTTAAGGCTTTCAAAAATTAGTTTTCTCAGCTGGGACTTGAAGGGAAATAACTTCAGACTGTTGGTGAATATACACACAGTTCCTTTAAACATAACCAGGCTGTTTCCTTTGGACGGTTACAGTGCAATTACATTACGACATTTGTGTTTTGCAGAACTAACTTCAAACTTTTTGCATTTTTTTTTTTCTCACAAGCCATGTATGCCAACTAGGTCAACAACATATTCATCATCCTCCTTATCCAACTCATCGTTTTCCTTGTCTGGAGGATGAGACTGGAGGATTGTAGTCTGCCATCTCCCTCTGTAGCTCTGTAGCTCCACTGTTTAGAGTCTTTCCCTCCAGAGATGGTGATGGATTTTCCAGTTGTTCTACAATACATGTCAGTGCCAACTCTCGGCACACTGCTGCTTCTCTGAGGGGAAATCAGGCAACTGTGTGTAATAGGGAGTAATTGCCAGAGTGATCCATGTTCTAATGGCACGGATTTATGTTACATGTGTGACCTGACAGCATTTATTGTCAGGCATCAATTCACTGCATTAGCTGTTCCTTTTACTTTTCTTTCACTGTCTTTTCTCCCGGCAGGAACTTAGCTCACCCTGCCTTTTAGCAGCGATGTCCTCCACCTGCCCCCACTGTCCTCTCGCAGAATCTGCCTGATCTCTCTACTCTCTTCTCTCTTCTCTGTGTCTGTGCTGCCCTTTCTCCATTAGCTCCAGATGTTCGAGTTTTTCAGCCTGCTGGCTGGGCTATTTGTGCTGGGACTTTTGTCATGGTAACAATGGAAAAAAATAGGTGTTTTAGAAATGTTGCAAGGGGTGTGGGGGTTATAAAAGCACAGTTCCAATGAGAGATTATTTGATACATATCAACAGTGATACAAAATGAAAACATGCCAGTTCAAAAACATCTCTTCATCAACCAAAAACTGCTGAATTGAACTGTATTTTGATATCTGCAAATAATTAGATCATTTGATTAGATGGATGACCACACTGATAAGCTTCCCTCCTTCTTAATCTAAAATCACTTTATCTTTATTTCCTAGCAACGAAAGAGCAGGATACGGAGGACTTTTTGGCAGTTGCTTTACAATCCAACAAAAACATCTGGAAAAAATGTGAAAACCAACAGCTCAGATTTGGGTTCATTAGCTGTGAGGGAGTAAAGTGTAAGAAGATTAACATCCACATTGACCTAGTTGTGATCACAGGGCTGGTTGCATGTAATGAGGGTTCATTTATCTGACTCCAATAACACTGGTATAACTGTGGTGTATTATAACGATGTTAACAGTAATGTAATGACATCATTGCTACTCCTCAGAGTAAATCAGCTGTGCTGCCCAAAGCATTTACTCAGTATCTTCCCTCTTAGAAGCAGCCTGTTCTTAATTTTGAAAGCACTCAATTAACAACCAGTAGCGTGCAGAAAATATCCTTCAGATGCACTTCAGTGAAAGAAAAATACCTTCTTACATTAATTTTGCTCTTTTTTTGTAGATCTGGGAGTGTGCAGAATCACTGGACCGAAATCTACCACTTTGTTGAGCATCTAGCTCATAAATTCATAAGGTAAAAAAAAACCAAAGTCATGAAGCTCCTTTGGGAAAACATGTAACAGTAAATGTTTACTGATTTTTAATTGTCCTTTACTTCAGTCCACAATTGCGGATGTCCTTCATTGTGTTCTCCACTGAGGGAAGGATTTTAATGAGCCTGACAGAAGACAGGTGGGTGCAGATCCCTTTCTAAAGTGCTTTTAATCCTTTGCTTTTCTATCATCCATCTGAAAGGAATGAATGTAATACCAGATTTGGACAGAGATCACACACAGTTATGATCCCTCTGAATTTTTGTGACCGAGAAGAGATTCCAGACAGATACTTTCCCTTGCTGTGATCTGTCTACAGTGTCTTCAGTCTGGGCAGCTATTTTATCATGTGGCTTTTGACACATTGTGGGCTGCAAATGTGTCTAATTTTTCCTTAGCAGAGTGTCTCAACAGCCGCAAAACCTTTTCACTGTTTCACTGCTTCCCTCGTATCTTATTGTACAAAGGATTAATTTCCTGTCGATCTGCGTGACAGTCTCTCATGCCAACATACACCAACACTGTTTCAATTCATTCATCTGTTACACATTGCTGGTATTTTCTGCAAATGCTGGACTTATGGAAACTATTACTATTACCGTGCCTTGCAGTGTCTGTTATGAGTCCAAAGTATATGTTCACAAATAAATCTGGCAAAATAGATATTTTCAATTAGATAAGATTATCACCAATGCAGGTTAACTCATCTCCTGTTTGTCTGCTCAGAGAGCGTATCCGCAAAGGTCTGGAGGAGCTCCAGAGGGTTCTTCCAGGGGGAGACACCTTCATGCATGAAGGCATCCTGAGGGTGAGCTGCACATCCAAATCCGAGCTGGCATCGTCTCTATCTGTACTCTGCATCCAGAACAAACAGCACACAGTCCAGAGAACTAAATAGCTGTTGTGTTAGAGCAGAGAGAAGTTGCTTTATTCACTGCACGCTACCAGATAGTCCAATCTTTCAATCCATCTTGTCTTTTTTCACAGGCCAGTGAGCAGATATACTATGGAAACACTGAAGGTGTGTATTACTATTACATCTATCTATCTATCTATCTATCTATCTATCTATCTATCTATCTATCTATCTATCTATCTATCTATCTATCTATCTATCTATCTATCTATCTATCTACCTTACCTACATAAATTAACTTAACCTATCTTGAATTAAATTACATTTTAGTTTAGTTTAGTTCTCTCACTGCCTCATTAAAAGTTGATCTCAGCTGCTTTGTGTTTAGGAACCTTAAGTGCCATTTAGGAGAACTCTTAATGGCAAGACATTGTGTAAATACAACCCCAGGTTGAATGTATGATAGATTTTAGGGGGTGTCCAATCTGAAAAAAGAACTATAACTTTACTCTGATGTATGAAAGTGATATTTTATTATTTGATATATTATTCTCTGTGTTTGCTCTATTTTAAACAAAGCTGGACAGTTTTATTGCTTCAGGCCTTTATAAATGATTCAAACTAAACAACCTGACATGGTAGAACACATTCAACTCAAGAAAATATGTAACCTTGGATGAGGGGTTGTGAGCCGATTTTGTATTGTTTTAAAGGGTCACAAGGCGAAAAAGTTTGAAAACCACTGTGTTATGTGACAGTTTGGATTTGCCCCTTGACCTGAATTACTTTTGTGACAGCTCAGGATGAGTGTGTTTATGTCTGAAAGGGAGGTCTGGTGCATTCTTCAGTGACAATTTAGATTACAATAAATTAGACTGTCATCTATGAGAAAAATGATTACATTTTGCATCACCAAAAAATGGCAGGAATTTTATTAATGCTGCAAGGTTATTTGCAATGGATAAACAGTTAAGTGAATGAAAGCGCAGCAGGAGTGACCAGATGCTTTCTGTCTGCAGGTTATCGCACCGCCAGTGTTATCATAGCTCTGACAGATGGAGAGCTGCACGAGGACCTTTTCTTCTACGCTGAGAGAGAGGTGAGAGAGATAAAGAAAGGTTAAATAGGTCACACATATTATAACCAGGTGAAACGTGTGACTGTGCACGAGATGGACCACATCAAACACTGCTAGCCTATACATCACCGCTTTGATCCTATTCCTTTAGTAGGGAAAAAAGGGGGGGGGGGTCAGAACAATTTATACATCATAGCTCAGTCGTTCTCTGCACATCTGCACTGGGATGTACTGATTTATTTCTTCAGACCATCAAGGCAGAGCAGGTGAAGGTATGTGAGGCTGTTTATAGTAATCAGCTGTGAGTGTCTTCAGACACATGTGGACATCCTCAGTAGCTTGAAATGCTGCCTCTTGGCAACTGTGGGAGGTCTTAGGTTGTCATTCAGTATCAAGACCAGAATCCACTACTGGGAAATGAGAAATATGGCTTGTGTACTCTGTTTGGCATTTAGGCACTGGCCTGACATTTTTATTATTGTATGATGACTGAACAATATTATTCAACAGGAACATGGTGTTGCCCAACTTCTTGTAAAACCTGGTTAGTGGCCAGAAAAACACAGGACCTTTCTGAGAATGTTTTGGATGATGGTGTTAAATGCAGAGGTATAATTGGACCCAGGTGCTGAGCGTCTTCCTGTTTTTGCTGTGAATGTGTGCATACCTGACAGGCCAACCGTTCCCGAAGTCTGGGTGCCTCTGTTTACTGCGTGGGGGTGAAGGACTTCAATGAGACACAGGTGTGTTTTTCACTAAGTTTTAGCCTGTACCTTAATGTCTCATGACCTCTAAGCTTCAGGGATGGAAATGGATAGTAAGAGCATAAATTAGCTTTGCTAATCAAACCTTTATGTTGGAAACACTGAAACTATGTTTTTTAAGTTGTTATATCATACTTTACACCTAATAAAAGGCACAGTTCATCCCGATTTAAAATGTCTGCTACTATCTAGTCTTTCGTATATCAATCAAAACTATTTATACAACCACCATATACACAGCTAGTAAACCCTCAGGCTGCCAACTCTTCTCCCAGACAACACAAATACATGTTATCTAGTTCGTTCCAGCAAGGATTTAAAATATACGTAACATTTCTCTAAACAATTTAAACAGCATTATCCAAGTGTTTGGAGCATAATGAGTGCAATGTGAGTCAAGAAGCCTGCTTACATGATTGTGTATTATGAAAAATGACCTCATTTCTTTTGAAATTAGATAATTTAGTAAATTGTCATCCTATGAACTCACCATCTCAGTTTAGATATGTCACAAGCTGTGTTTGGTCAGACAAACTTGAGAGAAGTTTCAGCCAACATGTGGACAACAGGAAGATGATTTGGATGTGATGATTGTGCAAGTGTAACTCATCATTGTGCTCACTTGTTATTTAACTCTTTTCCTTTTTTTAGCTGGCAAAGATCGCTGATAGTAAGGACCACGTTTTCCCTGTGAATGATGGATTTGAGGCTTTGCAAGGGGTCATTGACTCGGTAAGCATTTCAGGTCCGCCCATACACATGTTCAGTCAGCACTATAGTGGAAAACAAATCCCGCTTTTTTGCTTTATTTTGTTTGTTTTTTTTTATTCAGTGGACACAGATTTATTTTTAAGATACACTTAACAGTTCACAGTTGAGTTTCAAAACACCACTCCTATGCTAACAGGACATTTTTGGGTTCAAGAACGTTACTGGACACTATATCAAAATCACAACAGCTACTGTACATACAGTATTTATCGGCTACAGATTTGTTTTAAACAGCTACAGCTCTATATATGCATCTAGTTATATGACGAGACATGTTTGTTGTTTCATCTACAAGAGCTAAAGTTAGCATCTGTATTAAAAGCCACTGTTAGTACCATAACATCCATATAGCAATTTCCAGCTTTTTTTTTTTTTTATCAGAATCGGATTGTGAAACATTGCCATTTGCAACTTTTAGCTTTGCAAAGAAAGGAAGAGATGATTCCTCTGTTAATGTGGATGATAAATTACCTTCTCTAATAAGTTACTGTCTTGATAATGACTCAATGATGCACAATTGAAAGAGGTCAACAGGAAATCATTTTGCACAAATGGAATTCATGTAATCTCTCATCACAGTTTCTTCTTCTTTAATCTGATCAAATAGCACACAGGAAGCAAAACAGGTTTAAATCACTATAAGCTATTCCATCCATGGACGCTGGCCAGTGACAGATTCCCAGGAAAACCTGCTGCGACTGTGACTTTTCTTGCTTTTGATCAGCATTGCTGATGTCTGGCCAAACATGACCGGAGTGTTTGATGTATCTCTTAAGATCCACCCTAGTGGTGCTGACTTATATTTCTGTATCGAGAACAGTTTGTCTTGATGGAGCTGTTGTCACTGGGATACAAGGTTTGTTGAGCAGAGTTAAAGGTCAGGCAGCTGCCTGTCCTCAAGTGAGCAGGGCGGTGCATCATGAGTCTTCTTTGTCTTCACAGTTACAGTGTATGTGCCTGGAGAGCAGCGCTTACACATCTTGAGAGTAAATAGCAGCTTCAAGTGGCAAAAGCTTAATCAATCAGCACATTGAAAGTCATGGCTGTGGGTGAAACTAGCCATGAGATGAGAAAAGAAAAGTTTACCATAAGAGACAAACACTGACACTGTGGGAATAAGGAGAACAGTACCAAATTATTCCCTTTAAAAGACTGAAACCATGATGCTTTTCTCCTTATTTCCTCAGATCCTGAAGAAGTCCTGTATCGAGATCCTGGCAGCAGAGCCCTCCAGTATCTGTGCAGGAGGTAAGACGAGGAAGATTTACCTCTGTTCCATCCTCATCACTTCAGGGCCAGTGTAATTAATATCAACACACAGAATCTTTACTGGTTAGAGATGATTATGGTTGTCCTATTGGCTCCAGAGGAGCTTCAGTAATAAACCCCCATGTCGACAATTCAAACTCTGAGACAACAAAATCTCTCACTGACAGCATTTCAAGGTAGCGTCTACTGTGACAGGGCACAATATTTGTTGATGATGCTTAACTGAACATCACATATGTGTTACCTTGAACCACAAAATAAAAATTGATTATAAGGTTCTTATCAGTTTTTGAGGTAACATTTGTGTTTCTCTTTGCCTCATCCAGAGACTTTCCAGGTGGTGGTGAGAGGAAATGGATTCCTCCACGCCCGCAATGTCGATAAGGTCCTGTGCAGCTTTCGCATTAATGATACCCTCACTAAGAGTGAGTTAAACATCACTGAACATCACTGTTGTGAAACATTACTGTCTTTGATTCACCGCATTTACAGTTTCTGGGTGCATGAGTGTTTTAACCAAGTACACAAAGCTGATCACTCACTTCATTTACAATCAAAACAGCTGTAATAAACCCAAAGCTCAAACACTAAGTCAGCCGCACAGCTGGAACTCTCTGTGATCAAACAAGCCGCCATGCTGGGGTTACTGGTATCCTGGCTTTTTGTTTTAAAGAACACATTGTGCAATTTTACAGCCTGGAAAGGAGCCAGAGACAAGAGATGAGACTAGAGACAAGTGGAGAAACAGTGCCGCACATGACGCAGGATACAACCATTTTCCCCACAACGTTTACTTGTGGCTTACTGTAATAGTTGCTTAAACCACTTCCCACCATGTATGCCACAGCAGCAGCATGAGGTGCTGCTCTAATTACAAAGCAAGATATTCACAAGCATTTGGGCATGAACAAAAAAAGGCAGAAGTAGCGAAAAGGTGTGTTTCTTTTTCATCATGTTAGCAGCATGGCTCCATGGAGGCAATTTCTGGCACTCTTTCCTGCTTTGAGTCTCTATTTTGATGTTTACCAACATGTTGCATGATGGTTAACCTTATTTATTACTTTCCTCATTTTAGAAATCCTCACTCATGTAGATACTGTATGTAGTAATATGCATGATAAAACACATAGAATAATTACCAGCTATCCATACAGAGTGTTTTCTTCACTTTAATGATGGATACTTTGATGATGCCATCAACATTCAGCCAAGCCAATGCTCTTAAAATCAAATTATTGTCAGAAAGTTAACAAAAAAAGGGTTTTCAGTATGTTAACAGTTTCTCAGAATCATGTTGTTTCTATCCTGGAAACAATTTGAGTAAAATTAGCTCCTAATGTCAGTCCCATTATACTCAAATACTCCTCCTCCAGATTCATTCACTTCTCTACTTTGTTTACACACAATCCTCGTACTTGTTTACTTCACATCAGGGGTAAACTTAAATAAAATCAATTAGGCCATGGATTAGCTTGCCTCATTTAACCTGGAGTTAAATACATGATGGTCTATAAGGAAAACCATTACTTTTTACTCGCCCTCCATGATGACTCCTCCGCTCAACCTTCTGCATACTTTGCAAATATGGTGAAATATTAAAAAGGAAAGCATCAGCATGTAACTACATGTGTTGAGCAGATGAATTGATGTTTGACTCTATGTGTCTCCAGGAAAAAGTAGCAGCAAATACAGTCAGGCGCACTGGGATTTGGCAGGTTCTGTCCTGAGCTATCCATTGCTTTGGTGACAGATGTTGCAACTATGGTGCTGTGGGCAACACTGAACTGTGTGAATAATGGAAGACAAGGTCTTAAAGGAGTAGTTCAACATTAACGGAAATGAACATAGCATTGCATTGCAGCTAGCTTGACTCTATCCAAAGAACCTCTAAAGCTCACTAATTCACATTTTATTTCTCATTTGTTTAACCTGATGAAAAGTATAGAAACAGCAATTTGTGGTTCACTTTCTAGAGGCTTCCCTTGTTGACTTGTTGCCTACAGGATGTCCTGGTTAACACCCAAGAAATAGTCCACCACGTAACATGTAAAACCACAATTTATTGCTTTTACACTTTTAAGCTTTCATACGGATAAAACAAACAAGACATAACATGAGCAATTAGTGAGCTTTGGAGGTGCTGGTAGGCAGATTTTGTTACCTTTGGACAGAGCTAAGCTAGCTGTTTCTCCCTGCAGACTGCACCGAATCAGGTCCTATCAGCTCTTCACTGGACTTGTCCTTTAGAAGACTCTCAGTCCTTTTGGTTTTGCTTTAATATTGGAAAAGCATTCAGAGTGCAAGGTGGGTGCAGAGATGAACTCTGAGTGGGATTATCACTGCAAAGAGGTCCAGTTTGTGTTGACACTGAGCGTCGATCCCTCTTCCCTGCTGTCCTGAATGTTTCTAGAGAAGAGCAGCCACGACCCATGCTGTTCTTGTGTTGATTTCCTCAGTTCTGGGGTATGTTCTCCCCCTGCCAGCATAAACAGACAGGCTTGGGCGACGATGCTCGTTCAAGCTGCTTTCCTAAAAGCCAGCTGGACACAGAGAAGACCTAGATTTGTCTGAAAAAAAAAAGAAAGAAAAGACAAAAGCTGTGGTGAAATGGTTTGTAGTGGTATTTCTGATAGAGATATCTTCAGACAACAAAAGCACCTCTCTCAGACAGTTTGTTAATAGAGTTACAGTTAAAGATGTGACATCATTAAACTTCTGTAAACATGTACATGGTTTCCCCTTTCTTACTGTCCAACAGTTATCGGATTAAAAAGAAGTCATGTGGCATTAATCAGTGAATAAACTCATTTCAATCAGTTTTAAACAATGACATAATTTGAGAGGTGATTCAGGTCATGATTCACTGGTATCCAAAACGGTGAAACTTTCTGGTTTGGGAGCTCGTATGTCAGTAGATACTACTGACTGTTACCACAAGACAAGACTGGAATATTTGGCTGATGCTTTCACTGTTTCTCCTGACCCTTTTCCCTCTCCTTTCTTCCATAGTGGTGAAGCCTTTGATTGTGGAAGATACATATCTTCTCTGCCCTGCGCCAGTGCTTCAAGATGAGGGAATGTAAGTCCTATAATTTATTTAAATCAATGTGAGGTTTCTTATGACTCCCCATCCACTTTCTTTTCCTACGGCACCACATGAATGACAGCTGAGCCGCTTTTTTCTTTTTCTTTTCCAGGGCAGCAAACCTTTATGTCAGTATGAACGAAGGTCTCAGTTTCATCTCGAGTTCAGTCACCATTACCACTGTGGGCTGCGTGAGTACAATATAACGTACCGGCATTTAACTTGTAAACTGTATTTTTTAGTCATGGTGCATCCCAACAGTAAAAAAAACAGACTAGCACTTGCAACACACAACAAACTAATAAAACCAATCCAAATGGTGCAATGCAAGCTTAAGTAGATGTCTAAATGATGGATACAAACTAATTAATGTTTTCATCATCAGCAGAGTCATGACCTTTTAAGTATCGATTCCACAGAAGAGCAAGATAAAACAAAAAGAGCTTCTTTCCTGTACAAACATTAAGCCTAGAGAACTGGTTTACATCTATTTGGTGTTCTGCATAGTCAGACAGTCTGTGTTGACGTGTCTTTGTTACAGTCTGATGGGACCATACTGGCCATAGCTCTGCTCATCCTGATGCTGCTCCTGGTTTTGGCTCTCCTCTGGTGGTTCTGGCCTCTCTGTTGCACTGTGGTGAGTCCTCTAAAGCACTGATGCAACATTAACATGCATGCACACATGCTGCTTTACAGATAGATATTGGTCTTTTCCTTTCAAATTTCAGATGATTTCAAACACTTTTTGAATGTGGTGATATTGCTTTGCGGACAATAAGGCAGAGAGAAATGTGTTTTCCAGGTCTGTCCTGTCTGGCTAACGCCCCCTAAGGCATCTCATTAACCTAAACACCAGTGCCATGGTGAAAAGGTTAGGGTCTATGAGTCAATAAGGGCGTATGACCCTTTTGGATCCCTGCAGCTGAACGTAGTCCACATCCAGAAGAGGCCAAGGCCACTGGGTAAACGCGTGTTTAAGTAATTATGCTGCTGTTGAAATAATTTGCGTTTCCAAAGGTCACAGCAGGTGACCCCCAAGTCTCACCTCTCAATACTCACAGTTTATTCACCAGAAGACCTATGGTGGTAAGTCTATTAGTTAGTTAGTCTAGTCTTTCAGCAGTAATGGGACTGAATGTGGTGGTATGGAAACAAAATCCCACATAGCCTGAATGTTTTGGATTGATATTGTTGTTACCATGAGATTGGTAGAAGAAAATATAACTCACCAGGAATAAAAGTTTTACGAAAAGTATTTTTATGACATTCATCTGGTCTGGGTACAGTAAAAAGATGAACTGTGCATGTAAAAACATGCCTGTGCCATTATTTAGACAGACTGCCAGCATCACAATATTTTAGCAAACTCTCTCATCAAAATCTGTATTTCTCTTTTCAAACGAAGAGACTAGTGTCTCTTCAACATCCACTCCAGAGGTGGAAACAGGAAAGTTTCAAACTGCCAGACAAAGATGTCTGCTTTTACAACATGGCTGTCCCTCCCTTTACTTTTTCTGTTCTTGTCCATTTAGTTGCAGTTGAGAACCGTGCGGCTCTGTTTAGGAAAGCGATGCGAGGTTGCTATGGGGAATCATTTTGTGTTCCAGGATTTGGAGAGGCATAGAGGAAAAAATCACAAACAAGAATCAGAATCACTTAATTTGCCAAGTGCATTTAATGTAGAAGAAACTGTCTTTATTACACTGGTAAAAAAAAATCCATATTAACAGCTCTTGTGCAGACATACATGGTGACAATGACAGCAAAGGCACAAGGGGACTACAAGGAGCCAGTGCCAGATATAGACTAAACTGTGCATGCTTAAAAATACATTCTGTCTATGTGCAATCATGCAGTGCAACACGCTCTGAGGATGGAGAGAAAAAACTAATAAATTGCAAAAACAAGAATCATAAATACAATAACATTTTATTAATAACATTGCTCCATGCAGAACGTAACAAGAAAAGATAAAGTATTTATGTGCCTGTTACTTTTCCCTTCTCCTAATCAACAACCTCAGGCCAAAAAATCTGGATAGCAGATATCTAGGTCAGTGCATTGCTCTTGTTAAGTAGTAGAGACTTAGAGGAAAAAACACAATTCCTAAGCCATGTGTTGTTTTGTAACCATCTTGTTGCACACAGAACACATTGCTGTGACATGCAGGTTATATAAAAATCCATTTTGATACATGTGTTTGTGACTTTTGTCATTTCCTGATATATAACAACGCCATCCAACCTTCTTCCTCTCATGCAAACTGTTTTTCTCTTTCCCTCAGATCATCCATGAACCCCCACCGCCAACTGTGGAGGAGAGTTCGGTAGGAACTGTCTTGACTGTTTCTTATGACTCAAAAAAGCTCATTATTGAAGATTCAGGCTGCTGTCAGTGTTTAGGTTGAGTTATTTTTCAGTGTCTACTCTGACACTCAATGACCACACAGCATCATTCACTCACTCCCTGGCATAAAACTCTGATTTAACTTGTTTAGTAATTCGTCAAATGTGCTGTGAGTTGACGCCCTCTTACAATAACAATGAAATCCTGACTTTTACTGTTTATTTTGTCCCTCCCCTGTTTTAAAGAGGACATGTGTGATTTCAATTCATGTTTTCTAGACAATTTCCTCTGGTGCTGTCTGGAGCTCTCAGTTATGATGTCAAGTAAAACTGACTAATAACATTATTTCACATTAATTTCATCAGCAAATTTGTGTTATTAAAATACATTTTTCCTGCCCTAAAACATTTGCGATAACAGCAAGTGAACGCACCACTGTGGCACAGAACAGGATGCATTTATTAACACCATTTAAAATGGAAATTACATTTTAAGAGGGGAATTTATTCCCAAAATAGCCCGGGAATCCAATGACAGCCTTGGCCTCAAAAACAAATTTCAGTGATCGTTGTAGCTTCCTCTGCTTGACGTCCTTATAGATTATTAGTCAGACAGGCTGCATTAAAGAGCTGAAACATCACAAGATTGGCCAGTGGGCTTTGTAATTTCCTCTGACCTGCACAGACGCGACAAAAATGAGGGCTGGGGTTAAAGTGGGGAGGGCAGACAGAAGCATCTGAAGGATCTTTGTAAATGTAATTGTGCAAATTATCCGTCAGCTCTATGAGAAAAGGTGAATCTAACCTTTTCACTGCACTTTTGAAGTAGCTATTTAGCCAGTCAAATGGCTCATTTAAAAAGTTGACACAATCAAACCTGCCCCCTGTCACTCTCCCACAGGATGATGAGGATTTAGAAACCCCTAAGAAGAAATGGCCAACTGTAGATGCCTCCTACTATGGAGGAAGAGGAGTTGGGGGAATCAAAAGGATGGAGGTAAGATCTAGTAAAAAAAATGAACAAGAATGGGAAAGGGAAACTTGTTTGCTGTGTGGGCACAAAATTGAACATACCCATTCAAAACAATCACACATGGCAGACACCCAATGCCAATGACACAATACTTACTACCATGAAGCACTGGCCATAGTAATGCACTCACTTTAATTGCACTGAAACATCTCATCTGTTCATTTCTACAATCCTGACTATCTTTTTTTTAAAAAATTTTCTCATGATGTCAAACATTTAAAGATAGTGCCTGGCGCACTGATAAAGCTCTGACTCTCTATAATTAGGTTCGCTGGGGTGAGAAAGGCTCTACTGAAGAAGGAGCAAAGCTGGAAAAGGCCAAAAATGCCAAAGTGAAGATGCCTGAGCAGGAGTATGTGCCGCCCCCCACGCGGGTTCTCAACAATGGCATGCACAAACCCCCAGGGCCACGCAAGTGGTACTCACCCATCAAGGTACCAAAACAAGGAGCCAAGAGGAAACCGTCTGGAGAATGTTTTTAGTCTGCAGATGCTTTTTCCAGTCTCTTTGTTGAAAACTTATAAAAATGGCAAATATATAGGGGTAATGAATTTCAACTGTCCATCATTAAAAATAAGAGATGATAGCAGATTTTTGAGATATTTGTATATGCATATAGCTCAGCTTACATTTAAATTTTAAAATCTTTCATGTTTGTTTAATAGCTCTGCTGGGAAAAGCTTTTTTTCAACTGTTAGCATGTGTACTGCATAAACTACAACATCTGTTACAAATTACTCCATGTTAATCTGGCGAAATGTGTGTAAGTAATAACGTTATTAAAATGTCATAGTGAAAGTAGCATGAGATGTGTTAAGGTAATAATACTTAGGTGACTACTGGCACACAGCCCCATCCTCCAGGGCCAGCATGGGGTTAAAGGAGTCGTATTGAAGCCTTCCCAGTCAGTGGGGGATTACTAATAGAAACCAGACTCCTGTTGGACTGACCTCCAGGGAACAGGGCTGCACAGCCAGCAGTTTTGTGAGGAAAAACAGCTGCATTTCTGCCCTTATCCTCAAAGTATTTGCTGTGTTTAAAACTATGAAGAATCAGTTCACAATTAGACCATTCGAGTTTGTCACTTTGAAATGGCTACAGGAACTGGATAATACTGGTCATTTCATTGCAGCGGATGGCTTGAGGGGGCACAGAGATTTCCTGTGGCTTTTGAATGCCAAGGAGAACCCCCAGCCCCCAACCCACACACACACAAAATAAGTTAATATCAGAAATTTGATTGTTTTTGTCAATGGTAACAGCTCTATTTAAGATCACATTAAGAGAAATGGTTTCAATGTTTGATTTATTCTCTGCTTCCACAGAGCAAGCTGGATGCATTGTGGGTACTTTTAAGAAAAGGCTACGACCGTGTATCTGTAATGAGACCTCACCCAGGCGACAAGGTAAGAATAACACAAAAGCCACACAGGTAGGCATCATTTG
Source organism: Thunnus albacares (assembly GCF_914725855.1). Classification (NCBI taxonomy): domain Eukaryota; kingdom Metazoa; phylum Chordata; class Actinopteri; order Scombriformes; family Scombridae; genus Thunnus; species Thunnus albacares. The sequence goes on along the minus strand of NC_058107.1, from coordinate 15,780,109 downwards.
AGCATCATTTATCAGCCTGTACTTTACTGCCTGACGGAAGGCCTTGGCTTTGTATTAGCATTTGGCAAAGAAGGAGATTCTTTTACATCTGAAATTGTTGAGAAAATGGACCAGCTGTGATCAACAAAGAAGTGTGCACAGACAGACTCACAGGGAAACTTGTGGTGAGTTGGGATTAATACTGTAGCGTCTGACTACAGTGCACTGCAATGTAAAGACGTCTGGTGAAGTCATTATCAAAAGGCGAATGTAATTCCTCAAAGGCCAGCTGCACAGGTGGGGGGATAACAGAGCGCTGACCTCTACTGTTGGCAGCTGACGTGTAGTCTGAGACTGTGGGATCTGCAAGTGTTGAAAAAATAAGCCTTGGGGGAATTCTGTATATAATAATCTCTCACCCACAGGAGTTTATGTAATGCTTCATCTTTCTTTGAAGAAAGAAAACTGTGTTGATCTAAAAGCAGAAATTACCCGCAAAGTTGGAGAGACCTTCAGAACTTTCACATGTGCGCCATTGTCTTGCAGATTTTACATTTTAACAAAGTATTTAGCATAATTACTAGTTAAAGTTACTTTATTATTATTGTGTTATTTGCATTATGTTAGGTCAGCCAGTTGTGGATGCACAGACAATCCAGGCTGTGGTGTCTGCTGTTAAACATAGGCCTTTGGATACAGTCTTATTTTTTTTCACAAGGCTGTATAGGGTGGCACACAGCTGTGTTGACACTCAGAATATAAAGCTGAATTGGGAGGATGAAACAATACTCACGTGGCTTTGAGTTAAGGATGCCCTCATCTCATGTGTTGCTGTTTCAACCCACGAGGACACAGGTAGAGAGGGAATAGCTTGGATCAAGATCTAAATATGACTTATATAAAGTTTGTTATTAAGATCACAAAATTAACAAATATTCATAAGACATCCTGAAACAGCATATTCGTAAATAGTTTCCCTCAGCGTAAACAAATCAAATAGCTGCAAACAATAAATTGCAACAAGCAGTAATAATCCAGACTTTTACCTTTTTTGAGGATTCATTATTATTATATTGTCAAATATCTCTAGAAGAAATGAGTCCCAAGCAACACATTAAAATCACACACACTCCAATAAATGTTATATAACAACTGTTGCTCTAGCAAAGACAATGTTATAAACTCTTTGAAGATAAAACAAAGTTCCTCATTTTTAATCAATAATTTGTCTAAAAACAAACTGGGACAAATCCAAGAAACAATCAGCAATCAGCAGAATGGGATTAAATCTGCTATCAGGACATTTGGACTTTTTTACAGCTGAAATTCAACTCAAACACAGCGTCTCCGGAGCCTCCACACATTTGATGATCTTCAGATTTCCTCAGATTATCAAGCAAACGACATGTGTTAAAATGTCCTTGCATTTGCAGAATAAGGTGACATTATGCACAGAGAGCCTTTGCGCATGGTCATTTGTATATATACACATCGATCAGTCACAACATTAAAACCACCGACAGGTGAAGTTAATAATATTATCTTGTTGCAATGGCACCTTTCAAGGGGTACGATATATTAGGCAGCAAGTCAAAAGTCAGTTCTTTAAGTTGTTGTGTTGGAAGGATCTGACCAACTTTGACAAGGGCCAAAGGCTAGTCCGTCTGGTCTGATCCCACAGAAGAACTAGTGTAGCACAAATTCCTGAAAAAGCTAATGCTGTCTATGATACCTAAACATTGCTGCAAGTACCCCTTCATGACAACAGTATTCCCTGATGGCAGTGGCGTCAACATAACACTACAAAAATCATTCTATACCCATTAATCATCCCACAGGCCCTCAGATTTATCTTGTGACCTTTTGGAGTGGCCCAACCCCCATGTTGGACATCACTGGATTAATAATGTCATATATAATCATATAACAATCACAGAGCAGAATGAGTTTTACTTTGATATTTTAAAATAAACTCTGCACTTTTACTTCAGTAAGATTTTAAGTGCAGGACATTTACTTGTAAAGGAGTATTTTAACATGATGGTCTAAGTACTTTTACCTGAGTAAAGAATCTTAGTATTTCCTCTACCACTGGGGCTCACAGAGAGGATCAGAAGAAGCTACTATGGGGGGCCTAATGGAAAATAGGTGGACTAGCTCACTTTAGTACACTTAACTACTTTCTGAAGTTATATTCAGAGGATTAAATTCTGTGTCTTTTTTCCAGGAAAGCCAACATACCACACCATAATTAGAGGTGTACAAGTGAGCCCTCTTCACTATAAAGTGAAGTTTATTCCAGTGAAGAGCTATAAAGCTATAAAGCTCTTCACTGGAATAAAAGCTTGACTGTAGCATCCTTGACGATTTGCCATTAACAACTTCCCCTAAATGAATGCAGTGTTGGGAGGAAGGGTATAGTTTATCCTACTGCCTGAGTCAAGTTCCTGTAACATGTCTTATACTTCTGAGCCTCTAAACCACAGCTGTGTTTTTAGTGGTTAGTATACAGTAAAGGAATCAAAAACAAGGCACAACACTGCAGGTTCAAAACTCAACATCAGACATCTTACAACACTTTGCTATCACATTTATTTTCTTCAGTACTGACTGATTTTGAGGTAAGTTGTAACTATACAGTATAGGAGTCAAGATTGCTTATATTCAGTGTCCCTCAGGCACTAAAGGAGTAAAAATATAGGTTGAGTTTCTTTTTCCATCTTTGCCGTACGTCATGAGTCATTTTGCATGGTTTAGCCTCAGAGGTCATTTCGCCCTGCTAGTAAATGAGAGACACAGAGCTGCGCTGTCATCCCCTATCAGTCCACTTCCACTCCCTGATCCCCTCAGTGCAGCTGCTCCAGAGGTGTAGCTTGTTTCTGGAACGTGATCTCTTTCAACATAACGTCACTTGGGTTTGGAGAGTGGTGGCTGGGTAACTTGTCCAGCTGAGTAGGGCGAACACACATTATTGCGCATTACTAAAACTGTGTTGAAAAGTTTCAGCACATGTAAGGGTTTGTTAGAATTGAAATGTAGTCATGTAAGATGTGTGCGGACAACAGGCAATGCTTCTTCAGGTGGGAGTCACAGTACCGTCTGCTGTAGTCATCAGTCCGTGCGATTTGTAACAGAAACCAACAAGGGACATTTTTACATCTTAGACTAATTCAGCTGTCAGAGCTGGAAAGTTGTGTGTTTTGTCAAAACAACACTTAGAAAAGCAAGTTTCGAGCTCCAGACTGTGGTACTTATCTGTTTGACAAAACAGGCATAATGAGAAGCAAAAGAGTTTTTGATTGATTTGCTTGTTTGGTTGTTTGCACTGGTACTCTCTTCACGAAAGAAGTTCCCGAGGGAAAAATAAAGTTGTTTGAATTCTTGTGTCCAGCAGTTCAACTGAAATATATTTGCATATTCAGAGATTTTGGAATTTGTAATGAAGAAGAAGGAGTAGATGACATTTTAAGGATTGGAAAAATCATATCAGACACACATTATTGTTCCAAGCAGAGCATTTTTGTATGTCTTAATACATGTCTGGAGTTGATTTTTAAGCTTTTATTACATTTTGATAGTTTCGGGCTCCATACTAACAGGCCTTTTAGAAGAACAGCTTGAAAGTGAAAAAGAAAATGCAACTTTGTTCATACATTATGTTGTTTATCACATGGCCCTCTAAAATCTGGTCTACTTTCACATTTCAGGGCAGATGCATGAACTTCACTCGCATTAAGTCTCCGTCTCCTCACTACCAACACAACAACCACCACCCGTCTCCCATCTACAACCCTCCCAGCAGGAGTCCACCTCCGGTGGGCACCCTCCCACCAATCCCAAACAGCCCTCCATCATCTCCATCGTTCTCCTCCACCTGTCCATTGCTGCCTCCAACACCTCCTCCCACCTACTCCACTCCTTCCCCTCCCATCACTCCTCCCCCTTACACCCCACCTCCCAACCGGGCTCTTCCTCCGACCACATTGCTCATACCTGCCCCGCCAGCGCTCCCACCCACCCCGCCACCCTCCGTCTCCCCGACCAGCCCCTTACCTCCTCCTCCGCAGGGACCTCCCCCAGGACGAGCCCCGCCACCGGCCCGCCCCCCGCCGCGCCCCGGCCTGTAGAGCAACAAGAGTCCCACCAGCAATCAGCACATCCTTGATTGTACCTGCGAGCGAGGACATGTGAGCGCCACGTGCCAAGCTCAGCGGGCTGTGGCCTCTCTGCCTTGTGAAGTGGAGCAGTGAAGACTTGTTTTTAGCTATTTGTCTACAGTGAATTTTGTACACATCTAGCCCAGCAGTGCAATTGCTCTGATGCTTGAATTACACAGACATTCCCTTAAAGTGAGGTCATGCAGGCCGGCTCAAAAACATTTAGCCTCCATGGTCTTCAGAGCTGCCTCAGGCCCCGTTGTCCCCCCCAAGACCACATACACAAGCCTGGATAAAGCCCTGATGGATCCCAACCAAGCAAAAATGATCACAAAACTAAAATATGTGCCTGTGTAATGCTCCTATCTTTTCTGATAAGAGATAAATGACTCATATGCATAATGTTCCACACGCCTATACAGACTTGATTTAGAGGAACCTGAAAAATCCCAATTTTTGTTTTTTTAATGTTGAGCAACTGCATGCAATAATGTTTGAGTCAGCATTTTTTAAAGTTTCTACCTTTTTTATACCACATAAATACATTCTTTATTTGTAATTTCTAATTCTTTAATCGCCTTGTAATTGCTGCATTGTAGACTACATTGTCTGAGATTGAATTTTGAGGTTAGAAAAAGTCATCGCTTACAAACACACATAACAGGAAGTGTTTATTGAAACAATATTGCAGCATATGTGAAATAACTAATGACTTCTAAGTGGTGTCAAACCAGCCTAATGTGAGTCACAGCTGGCCTATTTTTTGTGCACATCAGAGTAGACAGTGAATTGGGAGACTAAATTAGCCCTATTACTATAACTGACATTACCAAAATGACTGCAATCACTGCTATAATTGCATATACTCTGTCTATCAAGATGTGGACAAAAATATGTCAGAATCAGGGAAAAGCTTTGCACATCGTCTCGCTCATCCGCCCATAGTCCTTAACAGAGGTTGGGTTTAATGTAAATAATCATTTTGATATAACCATGCGTGTTTAGATGTGTGTATGTACTGTTTGAGTGTGTGTGTGTGTGTGTGTGTGTTGAAGAGAAAGAGACGAGTCTTCTGTATGTATTTGTGACAGCATATTGGTCATTGCCAATACTGGGTTTGTCAGTTTCATAAAAAAAATTATCAGAATTTTTGCACAAGACTCTTTCAATTCCTCAGATCTTGGAACATGCAAGGACTTTGATGAAAGCATGTTGTTATATGAGGCATATAACGCTCGGTGTAGATTAAACTGAAGCTGTTCTTTGATGCTGATCAGAGGAGTCTCAGCAGAACGAAATGCAGATTGCAAGCCCATCTTGAGCAATTAGAAATGGTCTGAATCTTATATAAATGTCATGAGAAAAACTGAAAAGATAGTATGTAGCTCTCAACCAATGCAGCATGTAGACACCTACAGCATGTCTGTTTTCATTCAAAATGAAAGTAAACAATTAAATTGTACAAAATTTGACTCTTTTGTGTTTCTGTGTTTTCTTCCAATACAATGTTGTACATCGCTTACATTTGGGTAAGATATGAAAATGCTCTGATTGCATATGCTACTTTTATTCTCTTTCTTTAGTTTAAACAGGGATTTAGACAAGTGATTTTGTCACTGGGATCATTGGGTTCACACACTGGAGTGACTCTCTGCAGAAAGCACCGTGCACTTCGCTCACTCCCTTAGATGGAAAAAAAAAAGAGAGAAAAGAGTATGTAGAGCATGGCTAACTAATTCCAGATGTTCACATGTTGCATTATGTCACATGCACGAATAGAGTGAGCTATCTTGGAAAATATTAGACACCATCTAATCTTCAGGAAATATGGACAGGCTGCAGGAAAGGCGTGCTAGTGCTAATCGTTCATGACATAATTTGGGGACAGTGGATACGACAGGGTGGAATAACGAGCTATGGTCTCTGAATGTCTCAAAAACACAGAAGGTGACTTTGATTAATGCTTCATGTTTTCTTTTGTCATTTTAATCTGACGATATGCAAAAAGGACAGTCATACTTTGCTGTTTTTAGTAGATTTTCCATGTCAGGCAAACTCAATGCAAGATGTATCAACACAGTTCCCAGCTTTTGTTTCCACTTTGTTTAAAGAATTACAGCACAGATGTCTGACATATACGTCCAAAATCATTGCATCACAAATTAGAAATATTTTGCAGACTTCTCTCATGTAATAAAAAATAAACAGCAAAGGCATCAGTGTCATGCTGTGCAGTGTCTCCTAAATCAATTTTACAGAAGAATTCGAGGCAAGTTTTTTTTTTAAATCAGTATAAAACATAAAAATAATTAGTGACTGACAGTTTATTGGTAATTGGATCCAGCTTTGTGTTACTAAACCAACATTCACTGGTGTCTGACTCCATACAGCTTGTGTGTTAGATTAGATTATTCAAAATCAGACCAGAAGAATTAACTGACCATTAAAACTAAAAAAAAAAACAAAACAAAAAAAAAAACTTGTTTATCTGCCTCTTAATGTCAAATATTTAAACATGGATTTTGCCTCTTCCTCAAAAAAATCAGGGAGACTTTTTGAAAAAAATAATCAAACAAGCCTTAAAGGTATATGGTCTCTCACTCCTTATTTAACACTAATGCATCTCACTTAAATAACTTTACATATCAGCTCGTCATAGGATGAAAAGCACAGGTGTCATTGATGACACCAATGATGGCTCTGGCCCATTTAGGACTCTGCTATTGGATGATGGTGGCTCACTGGAGCCATTGTTAACTTTATTTGCTTCACCTGTGCTTTTCCTGCTATGACAAGTAAAAGCGTCTCTGATTAAAAGTCCTACACATCAAGCTAGAGCCAATCTAGAGTCACTTAAAGATACTGTAGGTCACAATTTAGTTGATTTAACCTTATTGGCAAAACTATACTGATGCCATGTAGCTGCACTAATTAAGGTCACAGTGACAGCAACACCTGTTCATAGTTATTCAATTGCACACAGACAACATAAAGCTGCTGTGATGGTTTGGTTTGTAGAGACAGGTGAAGGACTTGGGTACAGAACATGCTTCAGATGATGCTCTTTCTAGATGAAAAGCTTCCCGTGGTCAGAAAATGGAGACTATATTTATCGAGAGCCACGGCTGTCTTCTGTAATTACTCTGCAGCTGCACTCGAAGCCATAGTTGTGGTTAGTCAGTGCAATGAAATCCTTCTTAAAATTGCACTTGCTTTCACTAATGGCTTCGCTTTTTATCTTTCAACAATGCTGAGGCTGAATGCGTTCCTCAGGGAGATGCTGGCAGGTGTGCTCCCCTCACGTCAGGAACCGGACCGAGACGGACAATCGAGCTGCTCCGCCCGGCCTTTACCACACACCTTCAGATACAGCAGCTGCTCTCCTCTATGCTGTGGAGGGGGTACATCTGTGAAGTCACTCCAGTCATTGTTGTATGCTGTGCCTGCACTTTGCCGATACTCACTGTCTATTTGCATGACTGTCGTCCATTTGGCACCATCAGCGCTGCCACATCTGGGCAGTAATATCACATCTACTGTCTCCACCATTGTGACTTCATATGGATGCATCAAACCAGTACTGTCCACATTACAGACTCTGACGGTTTACTCCACACAGGTGCTTGGTATTGTTTGGGATCTGTCGTCGCTCCTAAACAGCCCCTGAATGTCTCATGTACCTTAACTCTTTGTATATAATGTACATAAAACATGAATGTATCAAATGATTTGTAAACTTTTAATATTGTTCCAAAGGTGTGTTTTATTTTAATAAAGTATCATTTTATGTCCTGAATCGCTGCACCTTCTCATCAAATGAACTCAGACACATGAAAAAGAGAAGTACTTGACACTTTATTGCATCAGTTCCACTAATAAATAGTCCCCCACTCCATCAGTAACTCTACAAATGTTGCTAGGATTCAGTGCAGTTGCCTCCAGTCAAGAAATAAGTCTGCTCATTTATGTGGGTTACAAATACCTGTAACAGCATTTCCAGTTTTCAAAGCCTTTCACGCTGAGGAAAAGCTCAATGGTGAGGTTTGGGGGGGGGGGGGGGGGGAAAAACTTGAAGTTAAGGCTTGATTGCAAAAGCAAGATAAATGTATTTTAACCTAAAATATGTGAAGGGCTATAAAAAAACTGAACTGAAGCAGCTCCTATTTCTTCACTACACAACTGTGTGTGCGAACATCTTCACTCTCTCCTTGGCTTTTGAAACAAAGACATTTGAATCACAGAAACACACAGCTGGCATCTGACTATCTAAATAAACATCTACAGTTTGACATACTGCCACATAACTGTGTATCTGTTCTCTTAGGCTTTGAAGCGTCTTCATGTGACACAATCTACCAGCATCAGTACCTGTTTGACTACAAAACGACAGGATGAACATATACAATATATATATATGTTTTGGTTTACAACTGCCAAAGCCATTGTAAAGATTTTTGGTTTGACAGGACATTTCAAATGACAGTAACATTCACATTTCAAATCAAAGTGTAACTTCAATAATATAAAATTCATTGTCTTTTAAGAAAATAAAACAAAAGTAACAAAAGAAAAGAAACAATAGCTACAAATGGTCCCAATATTGTGATTGCAGTAGTCATCGTGGCAGGATGTGGGCTGGCAGCTGTGCAACTTCTACTTCAGTTAATTAACTTCATCCGACTTGAATTACTTCAGTTTAGTGTTTAAATGTAAACTGAAGACCAGAAAGCAGCAGTAAGGTCTTGTTGATGAGCTGTTAGGCAACAGAGGTCAACAAAAGAATCAAACTAAACTGTGCCCGAAAAGCTTTACAGTAAAAGTATGATTTAAAGAACTTGAAATAAAAGCAGAGTAAGGTAACAGAAACAAAGTGTCATGAGGCTTATTCTCTTTAACTGAGCCGACCAACATCAGAGTTTGAAATCCGAATGGTGTGTCACGTACATTGTGAACAAGCTCAAGACGATTTCACACAACAGTGTACTCATGGGCTTTGGTGGAGATCGCATACTTACGATGCAGCTCCTGCAGTAATTAGTATGTACTTAGAAGCAAATCCAACTGTGCTGCAATTACTACGAGGCGGAGACCTGTGGCTTGGAATGATTTAAGTGGAGTAAAGACACTTCAAATGATTAGCTGCCAAAGAAAAATATTCTACCTAAACTACAAATCATTGCACTAAAGGAAAAAAAGAGCCAGTAAGGTCTTTAAAAGCTAATGTCTGCCAGTCAACAGCTCCCAGTGAGACTAATCAGCACAAATAAACATGGAGGGCTTACGCAGAGATCAATGCAGAAACTTGTTACAGATTAACAAACACAGAGAGAAGTGAAAATGTATCACTGCCAACCCAGACCTTGCCAGAAGAATACAGAATAACTTCTCTAACAATAATATGACGACGATGCCAAAGGTTTCCGAGAAAATAGACAGTGAGATAGATAATATGCAACAGTGAGATACACAACTGTTGAGTAAAAGATTGCCTTAAAAAGAGCCGTGACATAGGACACATAAACAGGAAATTGTACTGTATCTGTATACAGACGCTCCCCCTTTGCTGTCTGTACGTGTCCGCCAGGCTTTCGTTAGGTGAAGAATGGTGCGGTTCACTCTACGGTCACAGACTTGGCCAGGTTTCTTGGACAGTCCACCTGTATTTAAATAAAAGAGGTCAATCACTACATGATAGACAACAGTTATACAAAACTGTCCAACTATCAGTAGTATAATTTTAAAAAAATCTTAAAAACTTTTTTTTAATATGCCTGCTGGTGATATGGCAGCTTGACAACGCTGCTCTTTTAAACCCACCAGCCAGAACGTCTCTCATCACTTGGAGGGTGGGAGTGTGCATGGAGAAGTTTAAATGTTTGTCTTTCAGTCAGGACAGCGGCGCCATTTGTCACAGTTTTGTGAATAGTCTTTGAACTTTAAAACAAGTCATCTCTTTCTCTTGAAGTGAAGTTCTTCAAGAGTAGCATCAACAATGGCTGCAGTTACACGTTGTGCAATACTTCAGTTAAGCTGTTTACTTTGACATCATGCAAATACAAAATACTGCAAAGCCAGTCAAGTATACAAGAGGTCAGATCAATCAATCCTGTTTTAATAGGGAATTAAGTGTAATTGTAATGTTTATAATGTTGCACAAAAAACAGGAGTATTAGGCCGTATTCAGACCAAATCAGGCAGTGTGGCGAAAACGCCAGTCCTTGAATGGGGGTAGTTTTGGCCGCTGCGGTGCTGCACCGGACTGCGGACCGGATTCATCTCAGCGACCAAAGTTAGAAAGTTTACATGCTTCGACTCAAATAAGGATACTTGTGAGTGAGTTATATACAGAATGATCTGCATGTATAAACACCGCATGTTGTTTATTTCTGGTGATGGTTCTCAATGCCTTTGCCTGCAGAGTGGTCCAGGGGTAACCTGCCAGATCATCGGTGACACTGTGCTTACACTGACTGTAAACACACTTCTCCCCTCTCTTGGACACTTTACCTTGAAACTTCAAGATTCTCCTCGAAGTTGTCAGCTTCACACAACAGTAAATGTAAAACATACAGGTGTTGTGGAAAGTTTTTAGTTGGAGTGGTCACTGCAGATGAAAATGGTGGAGCTGTTGGATGTGAGATGAAGTGAGCATACTTACATCGTAACCTCGGAGGACCGCCAGGTGGAAGGACAGCAGCTGCAGAGGGATTACGCTCAGGATGCCCTGCAGGCAATCCACACAGTGAGGCACTTTGATGGTGCGGCTGGAGCTCTTGATGGTCTCATAATCATCTTTGTCACAGATCACGATGGGGCGTCCCTGTAAGTCAAATAAAAACTTTAAATTTCAAGCACAGCATCTGTCAAAATTTGATCCTATACCTGCCCCCCCTCCCTGGATTTTAACACCTCTGAAGTCCACATCTGCTGCAGATTATTAACAGCAATGATGTCAAGCTGAGCCAACCCTCCCTTGTATTTATTGAGGTTGCGGGATCAGGCGGTTTTAACTTTGGGGGTGGGAGTGGGCGGTCAAAAAAATAAACTGTGGGCCCCGGGATTTATCTAGCGCTCAGAGCTGGGCTGAGTGCTCAGTCAGTGCTTCTCCTGGTGCTCCCTGACACCTCTACCTGGTGCCACTCCTCCTCACACACATACACACACACTCATGAGTGCACACCACCAGCTGCTGCTGCAACCTGCTGACAATGTGTGCATATTGCATTATGCGATACCACGTTTTATTACTACTTTTGTGCTCTTTTAGGAGGTAATGGAGGAGTTGTAAGTTTGCATCAAGTTGCATGCCATCATCATTAGGAGCACTACTCCTCATCAGTGCATTAAAAGACAGAGAAACAAAACAAAAGAAAACAACCTCAGCAAAACAAACAAGCCACAGTCAACAACACATGTTCTAAAACAATAGGTAAAATTAAAGCTGCAAGCAGCGTTGAACGGGCTGCGCACGTCAGGCCACGGTGCAGTCGAAGGGCTTCTGTCACGGGCACGTAGATGTCTTCAGACCCAGGCTGTTTTCAGACAGTGCAAGAAGGAGATAAACATCACTTCCTTTGTCCACTATCTTGCCTGCTGCTGGGGCTGCTTTGCTGTGATTTTGTGGGGGGCGCTATTCAGCCAGTTTGATTGCACTTCTATGTGGCGTACGTTTAAATGTACATTGTTACGAGAACTTGCTAGCCAAAGACGTGTAACTTCAGTTTTTCACTTTTATCTAACATTGCATGAAGGAGTTAAATATCATTTCCTGAGTCCACTATATTGTGCTAGAAAACACCCATTAAGTGAACATCATGTCACTGTATATCAACTGTATTGCACACCTTGAAAATTTCATGTGAATGAGATGATGTTTGTCATATAAGGCTGAGTTGCTCACACCTGTGTCATCAAAACTGTGCAAGTTTTGAGCCCGGTCACTTGAATTTCAATTAGTAAATTGAAAAGTCTTGATGAGTTTGTGTCTAAAACAAATTAATTTCCTATATTTCATCGTCTATTTTTAGAAAAGTAAACACTTTTAACCCACATGATCTGGTCAAAGTTTGATTGAAATGTGTACTGTCACAGGGCTCTACAGTGTGAGTATTTCACTCGCATTAGTGATAGATATGTGTGAAGTGGAGAAATAATTTACTTGCACACTGTGCGACTGCAAATTACAACCATAACACTATATGAAATGCTAGAGGGATTTAAAGGTGAAACGACGGATACAGAAAGTGGCGATGCTAATAAGGCTAACGGAGCGTTAGCTGCAGCATGACCGGAAGGAAGCACAACCTCTGCTCAGCTCTCAGCTAGCCCCGGCTCTCTGTTTCGATCCAACCGCACCACTGAGCCCTGGTTTGTTATTCAGGTTAAAGTGGGAAGAACCAGCCGGTCTGTCGGTCAGTTAAGTGAAGTGAAGCCTGCGGAAAAAACACCGGGACCATCAGGGTGAAACAGTCCGTGGAGGATTTGCTGTGTTCAGCTGCACAGATAGGAAATTCCTCGGCTGACAGGATGTACCACTCTGTTTGAAAAAACCTCTTATTCTCCTCTTTTTGGGTTATAACAGCGGTTGGCACATCACCGCCACCCTCTGCTTCGGACTGTAGACCAAATATTAAATCCTACACATCAATCCTGTCTGTCTAATAAACTCAAAAAACCCACAAAAAACTGCCACTCCACCCACTTGGCGGGAGCATTAAAGTTTTAATGCTGAACTCCTGAACTCCAGTCTTCCTGAGTTCTTCCTTCATATATTGTCTTTCTTGATCATACTTAGTGCAATCTATGCTTGCATGCATAATAGTCTCCTCAGCCAGCTGGAAAAAAATATGTGCATATATCGGTATCGGTATCAAATTAGTTCAAAAACAAGTTTGTTTTTACGGTTTGCATGTTAGCACTCCAAAGGGATGTTATAAAATAGACTGACATTTTTAAATTATTCATTTCTCCTCCAGGAACATTTAGCATTTTGGTTTTGTGACAGCAACAGGCCATCGTATTCTGACAAAGGTTTGCATTTGATTCTTAGGGCTGTGCATACAGATCTTACCTGTCGGGCGACGACTTGCTGCAGGGCGTTCTGACATTTGATGTAGGTGTGGTCTCTCATGATGATCATGATGACTGGCATGAGTTTATCCACCAGGGCCAGCGGACCGTGTTTCAGCTCTCCAGCTAGGATGCCTTCTGAATGCATGTACGTGATCTCCTTGATTTTCTACACGGAAGAGAAAAAAAATCCACATCTTTACAAAGATCTAAGCTCATATTGTAGTTATTATGGTTAACATTTGAAAAACATAAATTTTTAGTCCAACTCTGTGACGACACCACTGCACTACTCATAAAACATACCTGAAGTTACTTTTCACTGTTTTTGATATACAGTATGTGGCTTTCCAAATCAAACTTTACTTTATTATCCAAAGGTGGAGTCAGACGTACAGTCAGAATCGTTAATGTAAAATATAACTCACTACAGAAATGAAATATTTCTGGCAGGAGTTTCTCAGAATAAAACAGGTGAAATGATTCTTGCAGTCTGGTATTACTTACTTACTAATTACTGATGGACAAAACTAGAGCAGTTTTAATAGTGCACAGTTCGAAGCAGAAAAAAAAAGTCAGACAAAGCTGTTTTCTTGAGGAAGGTTGTACTTGCTCACCAGTGCTCCTTCCAGGCAGGTAGCGTAATGGTAGCCTCTGCCCATGATCAGCACGCTCTTCTGCTGGTACAGCTCTGTTGCCAACTTCTGGATCTCATCATCCAAACTGAGGACCTCCTTAATCAGATCTAACAGACATAAGAGAAAAAAAAACAGATATGATTGAAGAATTTCATACTCAGGAGCAGAGAGAATAAAATACTGTGTGTGCTGTCACATGCTGGAAACTAGACTGGACAGGCTCATAATGTTGGACAAGGAGCAGCAGAGTGGACAGACATTCCTCATTAGTTTACCATTAGGGACATGCCATCATATGCTTTAAATCCAGAGAAACATGCAAAGGCCTACAGCCAACAGCTACCCCCCCCCCCTCCCTCTTTTCTCTCTCATCATTTAACTTCTTCCTCCAAGAAGATTGTTTAAAAAAAATAATGAAACAGGCTTTGAATGTACTCGATCTTTGTTCTGAGAGCTGACTTTCTATCTCTATACATTCTAATCTCACATGTGGGGTCTGCCTGGCCTAACCAGACATACTAGAGGACTTGATTTACCTGGAAGCACCCTCAGGCCCTGGATTATCTCACGGCGTCTGGGTTGCATGGAAATCCTGTCATCACACATCAACAGCGCAAACATGATCAGGGCTACAAACTGGCTGGTGTAGGCCTGCAGAGCGACAAAGCAGAAAAGCAGAGTATGTGTCATTAAAGTTGCTGTTAGGTTCACTGTTAGGTCAAAACAATGCAGCAAATCTAAACATCTTCTCACATATATATAGTTAGTTCTCATATTTCATCTTCCACTGATAAAGCAAACAGCTGCTAGAGCCCGATGACACATATATGAATGAAGAAATTGCAACTTAACTGCAACTGAACATCGCTCCATCTCTTGATGTGACCTGATACTACAACTTAATACTGCGACTTGCAACTTAATACTGAAACCAAATTACAGCGGCCAGTTCCTGACTGAAGCCTTTCTTTCAGTAGAGTTTGTGTGCTTCTTGTCTGCCTGTTTTGATAACGAACTTTGTCTCCAGCTAATAATCTACACCAGATGATGAGAAAAGGAAGGAGAGGTGGGTTTTTAAACACACGCCAAGCAGCATTAAAATGCATGCAGCAGAGCTCAAACAAAACTAGTGCTCATCCTGGAAAACTTGGTGAACACACACACATCATCACATCAGTGAGCATATTCTCTGATCATTCTGGAAATATCACCCGCTCACAACCTCAACACATCTGAGACTCGATGCCTGCCGTCATCGCTGCCCACCCTCTCTCTGCTCCTTCATCTCCGAGCATGTTTGGAGACCCTCCATGCCTATTTGGGAAATTTAATCAGTGTTTAAGCGAAGCCAAGTCATTTCACGGGACCCTCTGGACTCAGAAATGCCAGTGTTTAGGGCCAAGAAAATAGCTGTAAAACCTTTACACAGTTTTTTTCCCTTAACAGCACGCTAACCACAGTCCCTCAGAACTCTTGACAGTCCGCGCTGTCGGCTCAGATGTGGCAACATGTTCCACATAATAAACTGATGTGTTTTTCTGTGTTCATGTCACCAACTTTTCAGTGCGCAATGCAGTGCGTTTCATGCAGAACACATAACTGTTACCGTAGAAAGATGACCACCCTTACATACAGCTGAAACATGAACATGCTTCTTCTCAAACAGAAAGAGATGTAAACCAGAAAACAAACTTCCCAATGGATACTTTTATGTAAATCACAAAGGCGGTCTTCCACTGTCTGTCAGTTGACCTGCCAACAGGATTTGCCTTTAGATAGCATCAAAGTATTCTGCCTCAAACTTTGGAAAAACTGTTTCCATAAATCTTGAATATGATCATAGGAATCGGAAAGAGGTTCATTTCTCTGTTCCAGTTAAGAAAAAATATCAAATTAGCATAAAACATAGAAAATAGAGGTCTAGCAGTCATTTAGCAGATGGGTGCAATACATGTTCTCCAGTGATTTGATGACCTAGGTTGAGCAGCATTTGGTTGCGCTGGGTGTGTGGCCCAGCCAGCCAAGCAGTAAATGATGGCGTCTCCGAGGCGTGCTTTGGGGCTTTGGAGCAGCACAAAAGCCCCAGAGCCAAGCCCAAGGGCTGGGCCAGGGAGAGACCTGCTCCACTCTCTTAGTCTGTGCTCGCTAACTTAACTGAGGCTCCACTACTTCAGGCCCAAACTGGCAAATCCTTTTGGTTTAGAGAGGTTGGAGGGGGGTCGAGTGAAGAGAGGCAGAAAACCACTGATCCTGACTTTACATGAGTTGAGATGAGAATATCAGGCTTCTTCACCTCCCCGTGGGATCAGAGTGGAGAAAAAAAAAAAAGTCAGCTTCCAAGAGGCGGGACCAGACACACAATGGAGTTTTCATCTGGGTTTCATTCAGTGTCAGTGGGCGTTGGGTTCATTTATAAGATGATGTAACAAATTGGTGTACAGTTGCTTCACGCTCAGAATCTGAGTGTCAGTTTACCCAAAATATAAAAAGCTTAAGTTCTTTCTTTAAGTGCTAACTGTTTACTGCTGCGGATGAAAATGTTGCAGTTCTCCTGCACAAATTCTTGTGACAAAACAAAGACGGACCCATTGTTTTTCTCAGCTGAAAAATAGCTCAATGGTGCTCCTGTGCTGTATATATGAATCTCCTTCACTTGAGTCGTCACCAAATATTCTGTCTTTTCCATGAGTACTGGCACGCGTCCTTTTTGTGAAGAGTTAGACCATTGGCAGGTGTGCTTTCAATAAAACTCATAATTTATGGCAAAAGAGTTGTTGAATATTTTGATTGTATTTTTTAGTGGCTTTCACCTGGACATCCATTCCAGCTTTTGATATTGGTATGAATTTATTATCTTTAACCAAGCTGCTACACAGTCCAAAACAAAATTTTCCCAAGATGCTAAAATCTGTAACCGCAAGTTAAAAATGCAACCACTCCATTCATCTGTATGACTAATATGACCTGACCAGCTAAGGCATTTAAGAGTGGGACGAAAGAAATCCCACTAGAGGACAAATTTTTCTCCCCCACTGTAGAAACTGTCCATGTTAGATGATGACAAGCAAGTGTATTGTTTCAGTCACTGAGGGACAGTAGTGTGTAATAAATGTGTTTTAAGGTAAAAACATTAAAGGTTGTAACATACATACTGAAGGTCATCAAAGAGCTGAGAGAGTAAACCCAAGCTACGGCTATCACGGCTCACCTTGGTGCTGGCTACTCCGATTTCTGGCCCGGCGTTGATGTGGACTCCGCAGTCAGTCTCCCTGGAGATGGAGCTGCCCACTGTGTTGGTGACACCCACAGTCAGAGCCCCTCTCTCCTTGCAGTAGCGCAGGGCCATTAGGCTGTCAGCAGTCTCCCCTGAAAGATTGACAATAATGGAAAAAATAACAGTTTATGCAATGTAACACTTCTGACAATATAATTATACTGATTTATGAGTTTGTTATGAAATAGCTTTTGCACTATACAACACCCTGAAACAGCTTTACAGAAAAACCACAAGGTGGACCACAGAGATATTACACGCATTAACACACACAAAAAGAATCCTTATTCTCTAGGCTACAACAGAGCAGTTTGGGAATAGAAAACTCAACAGCACAGCAGAAGTTTTACTCAACAGTTTGATAAAACTCAAGCATAGGATAAGGAAAACATAAATCAGGAAGAACCAGAGTGGCTCCCTGGGATGGAAAGTGGGGACAAATCGGGAATGCGCACTAGATCAAGTCCAGATGGCACCGGTCTCCCCACCTGACTGGCTGATAAAGAAGCAGACGTCGTCTCGGAAGACGGGTGTGTTCCTGTCCAGGAAGTCGCTGGCCAGCTCCACCATGACAGGCAACTCGGTTAGTTCCTCCAGGACCTGGCGGGTCTGGGAAAGTAACAGAGCACTGCTCAGCATCATTCTGTTAAAACAAACTAGATGAACTGAGAGCTGAGTGAATGCAGCACACAAACCTCGCACCTGTGTCTACAATATAGACATCACATTTCCAACTACTCTGATGGATTCAATGTGGAAGTCAAAGCAGACATGTTTCCATGATGTTGGGTTTTTTTTTTTTTTGTGTGTTTGGTTGGTAGCTACTCACCGCTACCCCAGCGTGGTAGCTGGTGCCACAGGCAATAAGGATAAGTCTCCGACACCTCTGGATCTCTTTGATGTGGTCCTTCAGTCCACCGAGTGTCACTGAAAACCAAACCGAACAGCCAATCCATCATCATCATTTTCCACCTCGTTAAAAAACGGCAACAAAGGGCCCATGAGAATGCTGAGAAAGAATTTCAGTCACTCGCAAGGCTTTTCTTTATGTGTTGTGTTTTCACATGTATGCAACTCTGTTATATTAATGCATGCATGAGAAAAAAGGAAGGAAGTAAACTCTTTAAGACTATTTGATTATTATTATGACATGCAGTGGTATGCAAGCAATAAAAATAGTCAATGTTCTTATGTGCTTTTCCTTTTCAAATCCTGTGTTTGAGTAAAATGCATGAAAAGAAAAAGACAAGAGCAACAAGAGCAACTGTTTGCACTTTTAGAGGTTGTTTAAATCTTGGCAGTTATGATAGTGTAAAACCTAAATATAATAAATGGTGACAGAGTGGGAAAATAGTGCATTTATAATGTGTGTTAATGCATCAACACTCCACTGAGACACTGATCGGACACTTCTCTCACCTGTGTTGTCATCAAAGTTGACTCTTCCTCTCATGGTGTTGACAACAGACTCCGGCTGCTCAAAGATCTCTTTCTGCATGAAGGAGCTGTAGTTGCCTGCAATGGGAGGATCAGAAATAAGGGGAACATTTCCAACACTAGTAAAAAAAAAAGAAAAAAAAAAGGTAAATGCCTCTTAAAAACACTGATGGACTTTTTACAAAGTGTCGGATGAGGGAATCTGAAAAGGGTCATGTTGACACACATTAATGACACACAGTCCAAGAGCAATCTTTACAATGTTTTACTGATAAGCAAGCCTTCCTGGGAATGCAGGGAGTTACTCCTACATCTTTTTTTATTGCTTTATTAACATAGTCAGACACACAGAGTAAGCCACCTCTTTAATTAAGGAAAACAAACATATGAGGCATCAGGGAGATAGGGTTTTTCCATCAATAACAAAACTGTGACAGTGAAATATGTGGGCGCTTTTCGGCCTGCCTCTGACAGCAATCTGGGTCATGCGAATTAGGTTATTCAGCAGAATGGCTCCAAAATCTGAGACAGAGGAGAGAGGCTGAGTAATGACAGGACCACAAAGGAATGTCGAGTCCAGCCAACATCAGCTTACCTCTGCTCTCTGCTGGACAACTGAGGAAGAGCCAGTGAGGGAGAGGGAAATAGAAAATCCACACTTACAAGAGACATGCTGAAGTTATTGGGACAGTAACACACTACGATTTTAAATCAGGTGCTTCAAGGGTATTTGTGGGTGTTTCAAAGCCCTTTTATAAACAGTCTGCCAAATGTAAAACAAGAATCCTAAACATATAGCCAAAGCAAACATTTTTTTTAATTTAACCAATACATTTTAGTCCCTAAAATCGAGAGTTTATGTATGAAATGTCAACAGTTCCTACACTGTTTGTCCTCAGTCTCAAATGAAAGCTGTAATGTATACACTTCATATTCTCTGTTTCAGTTTAACTGCACTGTATCTTAACTAGAGGGAGGCTTGGGGGGGGATGGTTGTAAAGCGAAGCATCCTGGATTTCAGGAGTCACTTTGATGACTTCCCTGGGGGTGTGAGTGATGAAGCAGCGTTGTAACTACCTGGATGATGTCTAGCAAGGCCTCAAGGCTGAAAGTTAAAAGCCACTTCAGCTATATAACTACTGTTTTAGTACCACTTGTGCAGTAATGACAGGGTTCTGGACAAATTATAGGGCAGTGGTACTTGGGATTTATTTGCAAATACAGCCAGAGGCAATATATGGTGGGAAAAGAAAATTAACAGAACAAAGTCTGACCCTCTACTTACCCTTCATGATCTGCTGCAGCTCCATCTGCAGGGTCTGGATGGCGCGGGCTGGGTAGTCTCCGGCCCTCCGTCTTATCCTGTGAATGGACAGCCTGCCTTCCATCACGGCCGCCACATCGTCGTCTTCCAGGAAGATCACCCGGTTTGTGTGCTCGATCACTGCGCTACCGAGACGAAAGTGACAGACCAAAAAACTACATTAGTCTTGTGATTTACATTCTAAAGCTGAGACATATAGAAACCGGGGAGAATGTTTCATGGTGGCTTAAAGTTGAAAAGGTGGCTGCAAAAGACACAGCTGTGTGGTTACCTTGCATCAGAGGCAAAGTAGTACTCCACAGCTTTCTCATCCACAGGGAACAGGCAGGTATCCTGGTCTGTCCTGGGTAGAGCGCTGCAGCTCTTCTTCTCTTTACCGGCTGAGAAATTTAAAAAAGAAAAAAGAAACTGGGTCTCAGTGCTGCTGATCCAATCACATGCTGGCAAATTGGACCAAAAAGAGAAATGTAAACTTACAGGAGCGGTAGAGCACAGGAATATGATCTGTGGACAGCTTGTGATCACTTCGCACTCCAATCAGCAGAGGACTTCCCCTCCTACACAAAAGGAAATATCATTTTATGTTGCACCAAATCGTAACCAATATAGGAATCTCTACATGCAGCAGGGTATGAATGAAAAACATCAGCTAATAAAATTGTTAAAACTACAAACAGATAGTGTAAGAAAAATGCCAAGAATAAGTTGTAATTGTATTTAAAATTATGTTATTAACTTTGAGTGATTTATTTAGAGACTTTTTACAAGTCAACAATACCTGGATCTACAATAAATAACAGTTTGACAGCATCAGCGGCAGTGTACCTTGTGCCAACTGCCTCCCCGGGGTAATGGACACTCTTGAAGACCAGGGCAAAAGCTCCTTCCTGTCAGATGAAAGAACAAACACATCAGAGAGGCTCTTCTATCTGCCGATCATTTCAGGGGCAGTAGTGCATGCGAGCAAGCCCTTACAAGCTGCTGGGTCACCCGTTCCACCAGTGTGGCGAAACTGATGTCGTCACTCTCCCGGTTATCGTACATGTACTTCACAAGTTTGGCGATTGTCTCTGTGTCGGTCTCTGACTCAAACTCGTAGCCTTTGCTCTCCTGTAGAGATGGAATGAGAGAGTAAATTCTTGAGTATGACATGTATGAGGATAATGAAATGACAGATTAAAAAAAAAACGTCTGCTCACCAGGAATTTCCTCAGGTCTTTGTAGTTGGTAATAATTCCATTGTGAATAACAATGAACTCTGCAAACCAGACAAATATATCATGAAGCTTGAGGCATCAAAAGCTTTTAAGGTTACCAAAGGGCATTATTTTATAAGCAAACTATTATATTACAAAAACTCATGTATAAAACTCATGTATAGTTACAGGATATCACTGAAAGGAAATGCTTTAGCAATATCAATAATGATTAGAGTCTTACAGATTAGAAAAAATGCTCCAAACAGGAAATGACTACAACAGTGACAACGGAGAGGTGTATCTAGGTCATCAAATACTGAGAAAAGTAAAAACCTCAAGCTGTGTGTAGCGAGTTAGCTTTAAAGAGACTTTCTGTCATCAACACCACTGACCATTTGTCTTGTCAGATCTATGTGGGTGACTGTTAACTGGGCTTGGCACACCATGGGTGGCCCAGCGGGTGTGAGCAATGCCGAGGTGAACATCGAACTCCACATCCAGGTCCATATTCTCCTGTTCTACAAACAAGCACAGCACACAGAATACTCAGTATCCTGACTGTGTCACAGATTACAGATGAGAAATCAAGAATTCATATGTTAATGCTCACTGTTTATCTCCTCGTCAAGAGCCTTCACTTTTCCACGTTGCTTGATCAGTTGGATAGACTTGGCGTTAGACTCCCATTCCTTGCCGTTACCGCCATCAATTCCTACACCTAACAAAAGCAAACAAATCAGAAACTGCATGAAAATTAAGTACCAACAGGTTATAAAATGCATGTTTCAGATTCCCTTCACTGATGCCGCTCCCTTTCCGAAATTCTCCAATATGCTGGTTTCATCATTTTGCAAATCATGTCCTGTTTCTCTGTCCACACAAGTCTCATTTTGGAGCAGAACTCCAACATAAGAAGCTGCTACACTCACTTCATGCATGCAAAAATCCTTCAGAGCTGAGCAAAATGCAAATGGACTTAACTTACAGTAAATTAGCTCCATTAGTTGTGTGGTGAGTGTAACCAAGCGACATGATAATGGCTGTTCAATAATTCACAGAAAACATCAGTCTTGTTTTGTATTCTTAGCTCATGAGAATATAAAAAAAACAGACAATTTTTATGCTGCACTAACGTTATCTTGGCCAGACCTAAATATTACCAGTTACTCTGTGGCGATATCAGACTAACTGTCCTGTGAGGAGATAGTAAAGGAAAGGGGCCTGATAAACAAGCCAGTGCATGTTGGTGATATTAGCCTTTTCCATCTCTCTAACCGGCAGAGTCGTAGCCTCTGTACTCCAGACGTCGCAGGCCTTTGAGGAGGATCTCAAGGATCTCACGGCGAGTCCTCGGCACATGGTAGTTGAGATAGGCAAAGATTCCTAGGGAGCAGAAGAAAATGTCAAGATTCAGTGCTGTATTTTTTTTTTGTAAAGAATTTCAGTCCAGCATCCATGTGACTGTGTTAGTTAGCTGATAATTCAACACTGTTTTGCTGTTGACTCTCATGTGGATCCCTGTAGGTGTAAGGAAGGAAATACAATGACTAGGGTTGGGTGATATGACTAAAACCAAGCCTATATTACAATATTTATTTTTCCAATCATGAAATGGAAAATGTCGGCAAAGTTGCATATTACATAATCAGTACTCCAGTATTATTCATTAAACCAGCGCAACTCTCCACACGTAAAACAAAAACCCTGTTTGTTCAGTTTTTTAATTTTTTTTTTTTTACAGAATTTTATACATATATGATAAAATCATAATGTCATGATATGATTTCACCAAAAGTCAGTTTACAGAATTTCTGACCAGCCCCTAATAACAACAACAGTGGATGCCAAGCATTACTTAGTGATGTCAGCCTCTACTATATGTGTCATGTCAAAAAACCAAATGTAAGTATTACATGAGAACCAGTCTTACAGGAAAAGTTACTGCACTGGAAAAACAGCAAGACCTGCTTAGAAACAATGGATTTTATCTATAGTCTCTGTGTTTCGCAAGCTGATATCTCCTGCCTTGGGAAAAGGGAGGGGAAGGAAGAAATCTCAACTAAGAGTTTTTGGTTTTGGTACAAGATGCTATGACTGCACATGGCATCAATAGTCTGCCAATAATCTGTTTATCATTTAAGGTGTTTGCAGTGTACAAATCTGACTGAGATTTCTTCGTGTACGATAACAAAACCGACTCAAAAACTAATACGCTACAATCACAGGCCCACAGTAATCATCTTATTGACAAATCCCAACAATACTCATCAGTTCTTACATATTTGGCATCTACAGCATGTCCCAACAACTAACTCACACTGACAAGAGCATTACCTTAAAGGGCCAATTGGGAAGCATGAAATGCAGCCCTGTTAGACAGCTAAGCACTGACAGATAGATGCAAATGTGGAGCCAGAGGGCTGCCCGGTTCAACAGAGCATTCATTCAGCACAGCAGTTGATGGAGGGAGGCAGAGAAGGGCAAATCGCCAAGGGAAAGTGCTGCAGCAAGGGGGCAACATCACAACACCCCCCTTTGTTTGAGGGAAAGGTTTAAGAGTCAAAATTGACCTAAAATTGCTGTGACAGCAGATAGAAAAGCATCTGTTTTGGTGTCCTAAAAATACCAACTAGTCTATCTGGTGCCCTCAGAGATTGTAGTGACAGTGATGGGAGACAGAGAGGCATCACTTATCAGTCAGGAGACACAGTATGAGACAGTGATAGATCCTAGTGAAGCATCTCAACTACATTTCTCTGGTAATACATCAGTCATCATTTTCCGTGTTTTCCCCTCCTCCCCAGTAATCTCAGCGTGACAGCACTGGTATGACTGTATCCAACCAATGCATCACCTCTGTTCACGCTTCCATTACCTTAAGCACATAAACTATGTTAACGGCAACATGAGCTCACAAACACTTAAACATTTAGATCAACAAACCACAGTGACAAAGATTCAGTGGAAAGTTACGCGATGGGCGTAACGTTAATATCGTTAGCTGTCTGGCGTTAGCAGAAAGACAGCAATTCATTTATTCAAGCTTGCTTTCAGATGTCGACTTGCCGCTTGACACTCTTGATCTCTCAACACAAAGCCAAGCATATACAGTAAAAGAGAAACATCGCTTGGTTCATAAGTTACTTAGCAAGCTAACAGCATCAGTAGCACCAGCTCATGTTCGCTAACTCAGGTTAGCCACCCCTAGCTAATTTCAACTGACTTGCGCTTTCAGTTTGACATTAACGATGATGTTAATGGTTCATATTTAATTTATTCGCTGTTCTGATAGGTAAAGAATAATATGCCATTTACACTTAATCGTATAAACGTAGAATGAATTGAACACTTACCACACATGTCTGCAGTTTGGCTGCCAGTTAATGCCTGTCAGCTAAGGTTCGCCCCCTTCTGAGTCCACTGAATCAGAGCCAACCGCCTTCTTCCATGGCGCCCTCTCATTGGTCGATCCGCCCTGCCAATCAAGTTGCATCTACCGAGTCCTGACGTGGCATCAGGATGCAGATCCGCGAAAAGGACAGTCAGATCCTGCTGCCATCCAGCAGCGCACGTAAAACCAACACCACGGCTCAATGACAGACCTGTGCTCTCTGCCAACTGCAGATGAATACAGAATATGGTAAAACAATTAATTATTGGCCAGATTTGTTCATTTATTATATTCTAATATACTGTCAAATGGCAGAAACTTTAGGCTGTTTGGATTTGATGTGTCCTGTGTATGCACAAACATCCTCCTTCCTGCAGGGAACATTAGTCATTATGATGTGTTTCTCAAACATAGAGATACAGATAACTCTTATTTTCTTTATATTGTGTTCTATGTTACTGGTACTGATATATGTTATTGATATTGTGGCACAGAGTTTCACTGTGAATGAAAAGTGCGGTACAAATCCAATGTATTATTATTAAATACCCTATAGAATACAATGGTTGCCAAATCCTTCAGTGTCACCAGGATCTTCGAAATACTGACGTCTCTACTCCAAAGTCCTCCAGCACAACCCACACAATCAAGGCACTTTTATTCATTTAATTTATTCATATTACTTTAAATCATATTTTGTGTAAATGGTAAATGGTATCTCCCTATTGATCATATAAATGGTATTGCAAAGCAATCTCTGCCAGCCAGGTATGTAACTGGTGAAGAATACAGAATCCATTTTAATTTTCAACATGTTTAGATTTCTAAGATCAAATTTTAAGAAATTATGTTATATATATTACTAAGATAGTAATCTCTATTTAAATATCATAATGAGCCTATAAAACGTGTTTGGTACTCTAATGCAACATAAATCTTTGTTTTACATCTGTTTTGTTAGATGCAAATCTTTCATGTTTGCTCTGGATGTAGCTTGTAAAACAAAATCATGATTCTTTCCACACACACACACGCACACAACAAACTGTTGGATTAGGTAAGACAGATCAAGACACAATTATAAAATATTTCAATAAACTTTATTTATATACATACAGTATGTTTTTTCAAAACTGAAAGCTGCTTTGACTAGTGACTGATTCAGAAAACTGTGAAATAATAAATACAATTTATTTCAGCTCTACACACATCAGTTTCTATGACTGAGCTCTTCTGAAATACTGTCAGTATACAAAAAACAAATAACCAAAATCTGAGTGATGATGATGGTGATGATGAGTACTCCCACACAGCTATGCTAAATACCAGGCAGGAAGATGCTTATTTTATTGCACCTATAGTTCGGCCAGGGTGGGGAGGAATGTGAAAATGTGGTTCTGGTTTCAGTGTCATTTTAAACTTGAGCCGCCTCCTCTTCTTCCTCATCCTTCACCTGTGGAAATAAAACAAAAAAACATAACAATATTTATTAACAATTTCACCATTCACCAAGATTACATCTTTTATGCATTTTTGTTTTGTTGCTCTATAATATGTGTGCTGATTGTGTGAATTTAAATATGCAGAAAAAACAAATTTACAACACAAAACATCTGTTAAAACCCCCTTTGGAAAATCACGTTTTAACAAATTACTGGCTTGTAATTTATTCAGCAATTAATCATTTGGGATCTTTATAAAAAAAACCCACAATAACCACTTATTTCAAAAATATAATGTGAAGTTTAGGCAAAATATCATCAGATGTTGATAAAATTTGCTTTGCACTATAATAAATCAAGCAGTTTAGTGTAGAATCTGCTCCTGTTTCACTGAGTGGATGGCAGAGAATAAGAGGTGCTTCCCTGCACCACAACAGATGCTTTTGACAATAAAACATAAACTAATTGCACTGTAATAACCATTTTGATTCCCTTCAATAGCTGAATACAAAATATAAATGAGGAGGTCAGTTATAAGAGGTGTGCACCACTGTGACTAAATTAAGCAGCATTTTTATAGTATATTATCTGGCAGGAGAACAAACCTGCTCCACTGATTCCACTTCGGGGACGTAAAACTGCAGCATGTTTTGGATCCCACTCTTCAAAGTAACAATGGAACTGGGACAGCTGGTGCAGGAGCCCTGCAGCTTCAATTTAACGACACCGTCTTCAAACCCTCGATACAGAACATCACCTCCGTCATCCTGCACTGTTGGCCTGGAGGAAAACAACAGCAATAAGTGTGGAGAAAAGACAGAATGCCACGGTAACAGGGACCAAACCTGATATTATAATGTGTCTTCACGAGAACCACAACAACAGCAGCTACCTTATTCGAGTATCCAGCAGTTCTTTGATCATAGCAACTACTTCATCATCATCATCAGACGGTGCTGAAAAGAGAAGAGGAGGCACTCATCAACAGCTGGCACTAAGTGTTTTCTCTGTTTAAACATTTTGTTACGCACAGTTGGTTGAATTCTTACCTGTATCTGCACTGGGTTTGCTGTCCTCATTGACGACAGGAAGTCCAGAGGTGAAAAAGTCCATAATGGCGGCAAAGACATCAGGCTTGATTACTTTCCATTCCATATTTTCATCGGCCTAAAGGTAGAGAGAAAGGAAACAAGCAATTACAAACAATGAGATTAATGTATGTCACACTGTGCTGGTCATTCAACTGGGCCTGGTTTTACCTTTGTTATGGTGATAAAGTCGGGGCCAAAGAACACACTCTTGACACCATCAATCCTAAATAGCTGTCTGAAGACAATACAGAACATTATTCAGGGTTTGGTACATTTATGATATGATAATAACATTAAAATTATATTACAGACAAAATCAATAGATGGATATAGAATGGATAGTATGTTTAAAAAAGTGCACAAACATATATAGTGTCTATGTACACATTATCAATGATGGGTAATACCATATAATATACTTTATTAACATGAATATAAGATAAAACTGTAAAAATAAAACGTCAATGTTTGGAATTAAAATGTCAAATTGCAACAGAATCCATCAAAACTAAATTATATCTGAACAATTCCCTTTTGGCTTCAGACATGTATAGGATTAGATTAGATTAGATTAGATTAGATTAGATTAGATTAGATTAGATTAGAATAACGTATCATTCACAAAAGTGGGAAATTGTCTTTGGCTCATCCACTACTTCATGAAAAAATCCAAAAAACATGAACACACATACACAGACCACTTAACAATTATGCTAAAGGTATGAATACTCCAAATAATAAAATTCAATACACAAAAGTTAAGAAAAACACTTCAAGAGATTGAAATTGAGTCACCAAGGATTGTCAACAAGTCCTTTGCTCATGTGATGAACAGTTACACTAGATCTAATATATTATCATATATTATTGTGACACAGCACTTGCAGTATTTAGTTTACAACTGTTAAAATTGAATGATTTCAAGCTCAATTTGATGTAAAAGACAAGCAAACACAAATTCAGTATCTCACTGAAAATGTGAATTGCATGAGAATAACATAATGAATTTATGCTTTGAAAGACACACAAGGTTTCACACAATTATGGGTTGGATCATAAAAAATGTTCTCAGTTTTAAGGACTCAATGATATTCTGAGCAGCACATTGAAGTCTTACTACTATTTACTTTGGCTTACAAGACTTAAAACTTGTTTTGCGAGTCATACAGCTGTATAACAGGTGAATAAACCTTCACAGGTGACTTGCTAAACACAAGTGTAACAAATGATAATAATGGTTGTGTACAATTTAGCTGTGAAACATTGGAACATGGCCAATATTATTATTTATACTTGTGTTTTCCCTGCTGTGAAAAAAACCTGTTACTCTTTGTTCAGTAAGCTTGTATTTAAGAAGTCACATACCTGGCTAAGGGTGAGCTGTACGCATCACGAGGGCCAGCAAAATTCATAGTTCCCTCCTCAAGAACTATACGACCGGGCAGAAACTTTAGGGAGTTTGGATTTGGTGTGTCCTGTGTCTGCACAAACATGGTCCTCCCTGCAGAGAGAACGGTAACATTAGTCATTATAATGTGTTTCTCATAGAGACATAGAGATCCAGAAGAGTGCTACAGGAATACACACCAGGGACAATCCAATGGGGGTTTTGTGGCCATCTGTTTGTGACTCCAGTGTTATTTGAAAGCCAGTGCAATCCAGCGCTCCGGTATCCACTGCCAGCAAGACTAACACTGCAAATAGCGGACAGAGATTCATAAGGTAATTACATTTAAAACCACACTTTATTAATGCATTCATGCTGCTAAAAATCTGAATATTCCACATTCACACTTGAGGATGTGGCAGTAACTGGTTCAAAGAATTTGTTTAGTAAGTCTAATCTTCTAAAACCCTTTTGTACACAGTGTTAATACTCAGGAGTAATATAAATTGATACAGGGGACAACAGGTTACCTAGCATTACCATGAGTGATACATGGAGGATGCTCATTCACATCTGCATTTAATTGTAATACTGATTAACTTTATTTCTATAAAGCTTTTACAGATATAATGCAGGGTGGCGTGACTACTGGAATTAAAACACAGTCAGATATACACAATAGGACTTTATATAAATATACATAGTACACAATGAGGGATGGTAAACCTCTTTGTTTTATTGTTTTACATCTTTGAATAACAGTGGACTGGTTAAACATCCTTGACATGTGTAAACAGCAAGAGACTAGACACAAAATATTGCGAAAGTAGTCATGTCGTTCACTATGACAAAGTTGAATCATCACTGGTGCAGCCAACTGTTATCAGAAGTCACATGATGCATTGAATGGAGGCCACCTGTGTGTAATCAAGGTGTGTTTAATTATTATGAGTTAAATATATTTATTTGGAAGTTCCTAGTTAGTCAATTTCCTGTCAAAAGCTGAGGCTGTGTCTGATATCACTCCCTATTTACAAGGGGTGCAACGGATCACAAAACTCACGGTTCGGATCGTATCACGGATTTGAGTCACGGATCGGATCATTTTTCGGATCAGCAAAAAAAAAGAAAAAGAAAAAAAAGAGGGAGACAAATAAAACTTTGCTTTCCATATATTCTTTAAAATACTTAAAGCGAGGAACTTTTGCCCATGGTCTTAAATTAAAACAACATTCAAGATGTCCAATGTTTAAATAAAATCTTAAAATATTCAAAGCTCAATTGTTAAATTAAATTGCAATATGAAGCATGATTGTTTGTTGAACGAGCCACCAAACAAACATTCACCGCTAACGTCATTTAGCAGCTAAAAGGCTAATTAGCTGTTCTGCTGCAGGACATTAAACAGCATGTAAATCACGTTATACCTGCAGATGTCACTTCGGACCCGTTAGATCCTGGTTTGGTCGTTGGTTTTCAAAATCCCTGTTAGCTGTCTGTCCATGACTTGTACTTACAGCAGTTTGTTTTCTTTGTCTTAAATGAGACATTACATTTTGCAATTAATCCGCGGTTCACATGCGTGCCGAACCGTGGGGGGCGATCTGTACGGATCACGGATCACCTACGATCCGTTACACCCTTGCTATTTACTATATAGTGCACTACATTTAGCCTCCGCCATTTTATTAGATATATCCACTATATAGTGCCTTCAAAAATTCCACAATGGAATAAAAAATAAATAGAATCTATGGCATGTACACTACTTTCAGCTAAAAATGCCACAATGTAATGCTGATGATGATGACGTAAAATAGCGATGATTAGTAGCTGCTACAACAGTAACATGCTGCTTACACACTGCTGCTTCAGTATTAATAATCTAATGATGTCATATATAATAATATATCAGTCACTGGAACCAAACCACTACTTTTACTACAATATTTTAACTACATTTCGCTTCTGCTACTTATGTATATTTACTAAAGTAGGATTTTTCATGCAGGACTTTTACTTGTAATAGAGTATTTTTTCATGGCTGTACTGGTACTTTTACTAAAGCAAAGGATCTGAATACTTCCACCACTGGTTAAAAGTCACAATTAGTTAAAATTTGGACCTCAAGGGGTGTATATGATGCAATCATTTTAACAGCACTGAAGGTAGCTTCCGACTTAGAGTTAAGGGGAAAGATAAGGGAAACATAAACAATGATGACTGGCGGCTGATTCTCCGTTTTTGCACCTCTTACTTTTGTGAAAGAGTGTTAACGTTAGACATCGTAGCAAAAGCCATAATTAAACCCCTTTTCAGAAAAAGAAATTCACGTGACACTAATCCCCTTCCGTAGATCTTATTTATTTTGAACTTAATTAATGCAATTTGTATAAAATTGTTCAAAAGATGACAGTTAATGGTCATTTTTGTTGATCAGTGTAAAAAAGCTTAAAACCCAGACTGTGATCCAAAGAGTTACAACAATCAGACAAGGCAGCATCATCTAATCAGGCTGCGTCACTGCGTGACTTAGCCAGTTAGTCGTTAATAGTTAACGTCAGCCAGTACTTATGAAGCCAATACATCAATACGAGCAAAGTGAGAGGACATGGCACTCTCACAACTTAGAAACATGTAAACTTACGGTCGCGAAAGTCTTGCTGAAATACCCAACAACCTGCCGACCTGTCTGTAAGTCGCCATGTTTGTTATGGTTACCTAAACAAGAACGGAAGTCCTCGGGTCCCATTAGCGGAAGTGACGCACTATTATTGTGCGTTTGCTTAAGTTCTCCCCACTCGTTAACGAACAGTCTGCCATCGTAGACCAACGCCGTTTTATTTTACAAAAGCATAGAAGTAAAGTGAAGTTGCATTAAAAATGCCGTGTGGGAAAAACTTTAGGAGGAGAAAGGACTCGTCAGATGTCGAGGAGGATGAGACAACTGAAGAAGTCAGGTAAAATACTTTGTTTTGTCATGTTATAGTAGCTAACCTAGCAAACCGCTTTGTGTAAATGTGGCTTAAGCTTAAAACGGCAACTACCTACTTATTAATTTATTAACTATGTGCATTTGGTTTTAGTTGTAGTTTTTAATTAGGGGCATCATATTTATTTCTTGTTTCTTTAGATCAAAAGTAGAGGAGGCCAAAGAACTTCAGAGTTTGCGGAAACGACAGAGCGGAGTCAGGTAACGTGAATTCAACGGAACTTTGAGCACACCTCAGTAGTTTACAGCGAAAGAAGTATTAAGATCCTTTACTTTAGTAAAAGTACCAATATAGCAATGTAAAAAAAGCCATGCATGAAAAATCCCACTTAAGAAAATGTACATAAGTATTAGCAGTAAAATGTAATTAAAGTATTGCAGTAAAAGTAGTGGTTTGGTTCCTGTGATATATTATCATATATGACATCATTAGATTATTAATACTGAAACATCAGTGTGTAAGCAGCATGTTACTGTTGTAGCTGCTCGAGGTGGAGCTAATTTGAACTACTTTATATACAGTAGCCTTGTTTAGTCTAGTGGTTCCCAACCTAGGGGTCAGGTCCCTGCAAAGGGTCACCAGATAAATCTGAGGGGTCGTGAGATGATTGATGGGAGGGAGAGGGAAGAGGAAAAAACAAAGTTCTGATACACAAATCTGTTTCCAGTTTTTGGACTTTTTCTCTAATCTTTGATCTTTGGTGAAATATTGGATCATTTGAACATTTATTGAAATGAAACCATGTGAGAAGTTTAGAGGGAAAAATTTGGTGGAGCTGTTAACAATCATAGACATATGAAATGTGACCCCGACTACACACTACTTTTTGTAAAACATCAGAAGCCCAAAAGGTTGGAAACCACTGGTTTCATCTTTAACAATGTGTTGTATTTTAAAAGCTTGTTATATTATCCATTGTGTCAAATCTTCATCTGAAAAGTAACTAAAGCTGTCAAATTAACACAGTGGAGTAGAAAGTACAATATTTCCCTCTGAAATGTTGTGGAGTGGAAGTATAAAGTAGCATCAAATGGAAATATTCAAGTAAAGTACAAGTACCTCAAAATTGTACTTTAGTACAGTACTTGAGTAAATGTACTTACTTTCCACCACTGGTTGTAAATTGATGTTTATATTTTCCTTTTGTTCAGTGTTACCGCCTTGTTGGTAGGAGAGAAACTGCCACCAGAGGCTGAAATTGATGTAAGTGACAACTTACAAGTTGTAGTTTCTTTGAATAAGCCGTTTTTTTGTCTGGTAAACTTGTTAGTTTTATGTTTATCTCATTGTCAAAAATAAACTTTTCTTTCAGAATGACCCTTTTAAGCTGAAAACTGGAGGGGTTGTAGACATGAAGAAAGTCAAAGATAGGAATAGAGACATGTAAGTAAAACCAACCACTTTTATGTTTTTTGTGGATAATTATCATGCATGCATTGGTATGTCAAAATTTGTCTTTTCATGAGACATGATTTGACTTAAGATGACCTTTGTTTCCACATGCAGGACAGAAGATGAGACAGACCTCAACCTGGGAACCTCCTTTTCAGCTGAAACTAACAGAAGAGATGAGGATGCAGACATGTAAGCGTGCTTTTTCATTTCACACATTTAATCCCTAATATTCAGGATACACTCAAGTTATGATCACTCCCACACAGCTGCTTACTTAGTGCTTCATATAAATATTCACAGCTGTATGTTTTTTCAAAAATCTATCCTCAAAGGATGAAATACATCGAGACAGAGCTGAAAAAGAAGAAGGGCCTCGTGGAAGCTGAGGAACAAAAAGTTAAGGTGAAGAATGCAGAGGACCACCTGTATGAGCTGCCCGAGAGCATCCGAGTGAACTCTGCCAAGAAGACAGAGGAGATGTTATCCAATCAGATGCTGAGCGGGATCCCGGAGGTTGATCTTGGTATTGAGTACGTAGAGAAGACTCTCAAAAGGATCTGTGTATTTAGTTTTTTAAAATCACTAAAATATGTATTTTTATTATGTGCGAGACCTTTTGACATGGCAGTGACTACCTGACAACAGGATGTAACAGTTACTAATAGCCTGTTGTATCTTTCCCAGTGCAAAGATAAAGAACATTATCCATACAGAGGAGGCAAAAGCCAAGCTGCTGGCAGAACAGAGGAACAAGAAAAAAGACAACGGCACATCATTTGTGCCGACCAACATCGCCGTCAACTATGTCCAACACAACCGCTGTGAGTTCTGTCAATGTGGCGGTTTAAATAAACAGTAGAAGGTGATGAGTTGTGAAAGGTTGGCTAACTATACAAATGTCTCCTCTCAGTCTATCACGAGGATGTTAACGCACCACAGAGGCACCACAGACACAGAGAAGAGCCCAAAGCAAGGCCGCTGCGTGTGGGCGACACTGAGAAACCAGGTCCAGAGGGTAAGCAGAGCGTACATACAGTCACACTCTTCTTATAGTATATGACATTTGTGTTTTTTGTATTCTGTCTGGCAGTTGCTGTTGTTTGCAACATATTTTTAAAAAGATAACAGTTGCTGATCAGTCTTTATGCTTTCTCCTGTTTCTCCACAGCATCCTCACCACCTAACTACCGTAAACGTCCCAACAATGAAAAGGCTACTGATGACTACCATTACGAGAAGTTCAAGAAGATGAATCGACGATATTGAGGAGCTGGGTGTTTTTTGACTCGAAATTATATTCATCTTTTTAGGGAGTGAAGCCTCCAGATGAGCTATGAGGATAATTTGCAGACTGGTTGACCCAAAGAACTGAGAGGACTCCCATGACAGTGTTGTACTTTGTAAATATTGTACATATCTCCAAGTGGTTATTGATTATTGATAGTCATTTGCTTTGTGTTATGTTAAAAGAGAGAAGAAATCATAATTATGATAGCCAAAAACAAATAAGATCAGAATTTGTTTAGGAACACAGGAATAATATTGATGTTTAACTGAGTGGTTGTCCTGTTTAAGGAGAGGAACTCTGAAATAAAAGAGACATGCATTTTATTCCACTTTTAAGTT
The DNA here is from genome assembly GCF_914725855.1 of Thunnus albacares. Classification (NCBI taxonomy): domain Eukaryota; kingdom Metazoa; phylum Chordata; class Actinopteri; order Scombriformes; family Scombridae; genus Thunnus; species Thunnus albacares. The sequence continues at coordinate 15,745,707 of NC_058107.1, read as the reverse complement.
GTGACTTTTAGTTGTAGAATTCTGTCTTTATTAAAAACATAAAACATTTGTGTTGTTCTTTAACTGGATCAGTGCTTGGTGGGGTAAAAAAAAAAAAAAACTGAAATAAAACATTACAAACAAAAACTTTTACAAATGAAATGTAAGATCATACATTCTTATTCAATACTTCAACCAAAGTCCAGCATGTGTACAAAAGAAAATGTAAATGTTTTGTATTTTACTTCAGTGTTGGATATACCGTCAGTGTATACACATTTTAAAATTCATTTTAGACTGAGGGGAATGTTACTTCTGACAAGTGTTACAGTATCATTCAATCTTCTGAATTTTGCTCTTTTTCTGAAATACATCTTCATATACAATAAGTCCTCAAAGCCTGAAAGTTTCAGTTCAGTTATATTTGAGTCAAGGTCTATAACACAAAATAGCGGCAGACCTAGTCAAACACTATTTCAGTGTGTAATGGAAACTAAATTAGCCAAACCGCTGAAGTCCAAACTGAGCACAAGTGTTCTGTGCTCCAATCAGTGTCCAGTTTCCTCCTCATGGTTTTTCTATGGAGGTGGTCCCGTGTCCATTGAGGTGGTGTTGAGGGTTTGTCTCCTGTGAGGGAGGTCCGTCCACGTCCTCTCGCTCTCCCTGGGTAGAGCTGCAGCTGCTGCCTGGGGAGGCCCAGCTGTCTCGCTGCCGGTAGGCCTCGCACAGGGGCAGATCAGTGCTGTCCCACTGACTGTAGCTTTGCAGAGCGGAAACCAGTAGGAGGCAAAGAATCAGCGCAGCACAGAAAGAGGAGCAGACGAGAGCAGCAGGTCAGAATTAAGCACATTCATACACATACAGGAGCTTATAAAAGCACACATACGATAGAACGGACAAGCATGGAGGTTATGCAAAAGCACTTGGAAACTGGAACGTATATCAAGCCATAAAACGGCTGTTCATTAATTTGGTAATGTTTAGAGGTATGACAGATCAATTGTTGAGTTTTAAGTTCAGAAAAAAAGGTGGGGTTAGTCACTGATGGAGGGGAAAGCAGAGCAAATGCAGTGAGGAAAGAAGGCCCACACCTAGCATGCTCCAAACAGGACAGAGACACCTCTCAAAGCTTTCTTACAGAAAAACAAGACAAACCACTACAGTGTTTTCTCTCTAGTTTATTTCTTAAATCATTCTGGGTCTATTGGAACAACTGGTACAAATGTACAACCACATCATGTGTGATTGACACTGCTTACATGGTTACAGCTTGAGTCACTTGTGGTCTTAGGGACGGAATCAGTAAAAAAAAATAAAGATTTAGCTGCTTTTACAGAAAACATCTGCTTGAAAAACTATTAGTAACTTAAGATTTGACCTTTAATAAATAACAGCAAACAGCTGTGTCTAACTTTAGTCTATCCCCAACATCTACCTATCCTCAAAATCTAGCATATAGGGCATCACCATTATATTTATGACTTAAATAGACACATATAATCTTAAATGAATAATGCATTTATAAAATATATTTTCTGATATAGTTTACACTTAAAGGGTGCTATCTTTCTATGTTTTAAAACTAGGCCTTTAACAACTATCTAGTAAGTCATCCATTAATAAAATTGAGCTATTATATTGATTTTATGCATTTTCATGCTCTCTGGTTATCACTTAAATTTTAAAATATTTCAGTACTAAATAAACTAAGAGCAGTAATCTCATGACTTTCATTCCATTAAATCATTCATCTCTCCTATGTACCATCAGTACTTGATAAAAGTGGGAAGCTAAAAGTCGAATCACCATTTAGAAATAAACCTAAATCAACAGCAGTGCTTTCTCTTCAGAATTATAACATTTATCCTTGTCTCCAGAAGAGCCCTGGCTTTCCAACCATGCCAATAAAACTGCACCCAAAAATGCATCCTGACCTCTTGTGGTTCAAGCTGGTAACATTTACACTACTGATATTCAGCCTCTTTAATGCTTATGTTCTCTCTACTTTGACCAATTACGACACAAATAATAGAGCAGGAAATCAGTCAAGGCACTGAATCAAAAACAATGTAACGTCACTTAGTGAGGTGAGCTCCATCGTGTATGGTGCAAATCTACTGGACATTACAGTGAACCCCGGCTTATGAATTGTGCTCATGTACAGTTTGGACTGACAGATGAAGATGAGATAAATTCAGCCCTGTCAGGAGTCAGGTTTAGATGCTGGCAGAAGTAAATCTTTCCCTGGGCTCAGTGGTGAATGGTAAGGGTGAGACAGTACATGGTGCTGGGCATGGGACAAAAGAGGGGCGGTGGGATGGGGGCAAGTATGAGCCTACTTGTACCTGGAGGAGTAATATTCTTCCTCGAGCTCATACAGGTCGATGGCGATCTCATCGCGGAGCGAGGTGAGCTTCTTGTCACACTCGTCCTGCAGTGAGCGAAGCTGCTGGTTCTGGAGGCTGATGGCGTCGTTCACGGAGGGAAAGTCATTCAGAATCAGGAACTGCTTCAGATCTGAAACCAGCTTCATCAGGGACTCACCGGCACGTACCTGATACAATAATGCAGATGAGGAGAAAAAGGTGAGTTAGGTTGCTTTGGAAGCAGATGTGAATGGCTCTTCCAATTCTTGAAATACTTACAATGTTGGCTGCTCGTACATGCATCTCATAATGGTCTTGCTCTGCTTGGGTTGGTCGAGAAACCTGTGTCTCATCCTCTATCTGAGGGAAGAAGGAGAAAAGAGCGGGACCATATTTCTTAACTTATATGTATGGAGGGCAATGAGAAAACAACAAGTAGAAAGAGGACGAGGCGGGGAGTTAAGGATAAGTTCACAATATTTTAAATCTGTCTGAAACAACAGTCAGGTGAAGCTTCATATTAGCTTCAGGTAAACTTTTAAATACATTTTTGCACAGAAGGAGAACTGTGGATTATGGATCCATCACATACATTGTAAGTGCATTATGAAGGGATCTTTTAATGGTCAGTATAAACAGGAGGAATGATTATGACACGAAAAACATATTTCAATGTTAATTTGGGCACCTGTTTTTTTTTTTTTTAAGACAGACTTGAACAATTGTGAACCCGTCCTTTCATATCAGGGACAAGCAGGTACCTTCGCTGTTTTGATGATTTCGGTGAAGTTATCCAGGATGGACTTGATGTCATCTTTCAATCTCTTGTTGTAGCTCTGCAGTAAAGTCTCTTTGCTTTGGGGGAGCACTCTCTGAGTAGCCATTGTGCTCAAGAAAAGACTACGCAGCCTACGTTACCTGTCCACACACACATAGACACATTCAGGTGATGAAATAAACAATAAAAACAATCATCACCAGCGAGAACTGTTATTGTTAGCAACCCCAGCTAGCAAGGCGCGTACTTTCATAACAGAAACGGATGAGAAATATACTACTAACGTATATACTGCACTCTACTAACGTTACTGCATAAATACACTTTCTTACACACAATACAATGATTATGACTTACTTTTCACTGCATACTTTGCAAACCACGTCAGTTTTGTACAAAACCATTAAGAGCCACTAGTTTCACCCTTCTTCTTCTTCGCGTTTAATGGCGGGTAACTTCCGGTGTGTCCGTGTATTACCGCCCTCTAGCGACGCATGACTTACTCCACACTGCGAAATTACAGCGTCCCTTTCAAAAAAGATCTTCATACATTTTCATAAATTTTCATAAATTTATACTGTCATGTATAAAAATATATTTTTAGATTTATGGATCTTTACTTGGGTATAAAGTTACGGAGCCCCCCTGGGATCACATGGTAGAAAAAAAACAACAACGTGTAAATCGGTGCGAACGAATATCTAAACCGTGCCCTCGGTTTACATGCCCTCTTCTGTTCTTCAGAAAATGGACCTGCCTTGCATGGATGGACTGCGGTGACCACATCCACCCAGTAAATTCATTTTTTTTAAATCTAGATTTAACAGCAGACTTACCATAGTAAAATCAGTTAAACTGATTTAGCTTTGTGTTTTTGGAGTTTCACAGCTTTTATGTGTACAAACCCACAAACATTTAAAGTTTGTCTGAAGCTAATATGAAGCTTCAGCCGTCTAAAAGAGTCAAACCAAGTAAATATCTTTCAACATTAGTCTTTTTAGTGCCTAAGTCAAGATATTTACTTGATATGACTCAGACTGCTGAAACCTCATATAAGCTTCAGATTAATTTTTAAATGCATCAGACTGACTGTGTGGATATACTGTGGATTTTGACCCCCATCACTTACATTGAAAACACATTTGAAGGGGATATTTTAATAGCCAGTATGAACAAGAGGAATGATTACAGTGAGGAAAACCTCTTTCAGTGTTCATATGGGCACCAGACTAATGTTTTAAGACAGACATGAAAAATTGTGAACCTATTCTTTGAGTGTAAAAGTAACACCAGCAAAATCTACTTTAAGTATCATCAGTAAAAGTACTCACAACACAGCAAAATAGCCCCCATCAATGCATATTATATTAGCTTATTGATTGTGGTAACACAAAGCAGTATTTTTTTATATTGTAGCTGGTTGAGATGGAGATAATCTCAACTAATTTATAAACTGTTAGTAGTTAAACTGAGTTTAAGCAATGTATCATATTTTATATATATATATATATAAAAAATCACACATTTGATATGTAAAATCTGAATCTGCAAAGTATGTAAAAAGCTGTCAGATAAATGTAGTCTAGTAAAAAGGACAATATTTTGCCCTGAAATGCAGTGGAGCAGTGAAATAAATATACATAAAATACAAATTCTTAAACTTTGAGTTCCTCAAAGCTGTATTAGTACAATACTTATGTAAATGTACTTAGCTGCATCCCACAACTGAATGTTTCAGTGATGATAAATAACTGCAACAATGGTCCAAAACTTGATTTACATTCATTTAATATTTTTTTATGACTTACAACAGTTTTGAAAGGAAGGCTGTGCAGCATCACAAGTATTTCGAGTGCCTTTTAATCCAACAGTATGTCAGCTGTTGAATGCTCGATGGACATCCTATACAACACTGGTCGAAAAACATTTTACAGCTGTGTTACAATCAAAACACATTCTTAGAGAACCCTGACTCTGTGTCAGTGACTATGTGCAACCTTCATTTATACAAGTTGGGTGAGAAAAGTGAGCATTTATAAAAAGATTGTACAATTCAAGACAGAAAACAGAAGATTTTACATTGCAACTGAAGAAAATGTGAATTAAACTTTGGGTTGAAACAGGTTGGATCCCCTTTCTTAACAGTGCCATAGCGGGAACCAAAAAAGTGCTTCATGATTTTACAAAGCACACAGACAATAAAACATTTCCAAATGGTGATGGAAATAAATTGTAAAGGAATGTCGTCAGTCACTATTCCAGATCCTGCTTACAAGACGCTATTATTACAATCCCTGACTGGAACTGCTGAGGATAAGTGCTGTAGATATTTATGTGACTGCAGGAAAAGCATTATTAAAGTTGCAGGAGTTGTTACTTCAGTTGTTCATCAGCGGGAATCACAGTTAGTACACATATGGAGTTTAAAGAGATGTCTACAATATAGATGCATTAAAGAGTTGAATGGATATCTTGGTGCGTATGCGTACTGCACACAGCAAAAAGGAAGTTGTACGAGATTCTATTTGGTGCTGGATGCCAGTGCAATAAAATGATGTACAGTACCAGTTAAAAGTTTGGACACACTTTCTCATTTAAAATAAATGGGAAGGTGTGTTCAAACTTTTGACTGGTGCTGTAAATGCAGCAGTTTTTTTTAGGAGGGCAAAAAAAAAAAAAAAGTGATACAATTTACACTGTCTGATGTGGGAGTAGGTAAGTACTGCAAGAGTGTAAGGCTTAAGAGATAACGTCCTGTAAAACAGGGAGAGACAAAAACAAAAAAGGTGAATCTTCTACGTGTTTATAACATAGGAACTATAATGTATTTTCTATGCCTAACATTTATATAAAGGTGCATACGCCACATGGAATAAACACTGATATTCCACTCTCATCAGAGACAGGACAGTGACCACAAACATAATATACATGAAAAAAATGCAAACATTTGGAATGAAACAAAAAGGTTTTCACCATCAAAAATTATTTGCATCATTATCCAGCATCTGCTTAAATGCAAACTGTCAGACCGAAGGGCCAAAAACAATTGGCTTTAAGCACATAATTGTAAGGCAGTTTAATTTTGTTTTGTTTTATGTAATTACAGATGAATTTCTCTGAAACTCCTATTGAGAGACTCTGGATCATCTGTGACTAGGTTTTACTCCATATTAGTGCTATACACAGTGTCTTTTCCTTTTTCCAGCTTCTGTGAAGCCATGATCTTGTGATTCAAGTTGAATCAGTCCTTTCTGAGAACTAATACAGTGGAGGAATGACAGCAAATGAGGCGTTATCAGATCATGGTTTCACAGTAAAGCTCAAATCAAACTGCCAAGGCTGCAGACAATCTCAACTCCCTCACTGAGTGATATTTTTTTTAGCGCTGACAAAAAAAAAAGTAACTGAGGTAGGCAAGAAAACAATCATATGCTTGACCACCATGTCGCCTTTGTGTTGATGTTCGTACCAGAAAGGATGAATGACAATTCGGAAGGTGAAAGGATGTGACAATTAAAAAGTGACAAGGAGTCTGGTATTGATGTCAGTTTTCTTACTCTAACAGAGCATTCAAGTGTAAAGATAACCTCGCACTATCAGAACTAATTCGAGCCAGTTAAGAATGATTTCCATGCAGGCCTGCAGTCCGGCTGCGGCGTTGGTGACAGCATGCAGTATGCCTGGTATAGCTTGCATAATTCAGTGACGCTGATACCCATTGCCCTGACCTGAGTTTGGGTTTAGGGCTTTTCTTGTGGGGCCTTGAGGTGAAAAGGTGCAGAGACGAAGGGATCCACAGCGCTCACTTCTGAGGTCCATGAGTGAAGAGGTCCAACAGGGACTGATCCCACAGCAGTTTGCCTGCTCACGTTAGACACTACTCTGTGAGCTGCTATGGGCTGCTGGGGAACAGGTCCCTCAAAGTGTCGGGAGTATTTGGCCAGAGCTTGTGGGCGGAATGGTTGTGGGGTAACCTGTCCCAACACACCTTGCTCAGGGTATGTTCCTGTGGCGTCCTTTCTTTTTCCAAAAGGAGCCTGCGAGAATACATCGAATGGCTGCTGAGCTGCAACGGGGGCGCGAGGAAACGGAGCGTTGGCAAACACATCTCCTGATTCTTCTTGCGCCACACGAAAGGGGGCTTTTGAGAAGACATCTGCAGCGACGTCCGCCCCCTTTGCTGGCTCGTGTGCATGCTGGGAATGATTCTGAGCAAAGGTACTTGGAGTAGGTTGATGGAAGGTAGTAGACGGTTGTGTTGGTACTATGCTGGAGTGCGGTGATGAGGGGACGGCCAGCTGAGATCCTTGTTCTTCTTCCTCCTCTGAGTCGAGCAGCAGAGGTCTGGAGCCGCTGCAGTCATGGGCCACTGCGTGACTTTCAATGGCTTCTTGGTCCTGCTGCTCTTCCTTGTGGGCTTCTTTTTCCTCATCTTCATCGCTGGAGTGAACACATCCCACATTTGTTTGAGAATCTCCCTCTGGAGTTTCAGTCTCTTGTCCCTCGCCAAGCACAGAGTAGCCATTACTCTCCCCTTGGGCATCTGTATTAGAGAGCAGAGATGGAGAAAAACATCAGAGGTGAACAAAAATATTACAAACAGTCCAAATATTATCAACAAGAAACCTCAACCCTTCTTAAATCATTACCATCTGAGGTCCAGCTGCCAATATTTCTACCAGGGCATCAAACCTCAGTCACACACACGACATACTGTATGACTGATCTCTAACAACTGAAGAGTCTATGAGAGCGACCCGTGAAGAACCAGCACAAGACTACAACACAAACACAGTCTACTCTGAACACATCATATAAGACAGACAAGACTATGCAGCTCTATCATTACAACATCAAATAACCTTGTTTCCACAAATTGGTCTCATACAGCTGCAGTATCCACATCGCTCAACCTTCAGAAACAATGTCAACAATGGGATTGTGTTAGGATCGATTGTGCTTAGGTGAGATCAGAGGGAGTCAGTGGTAGGTCTGTGGAAACAAGGAAAAAGAGCCTTCACAGCTATAGGTAGGGAGCAGTTAGGGACAGACAGGTTTGCACAGATGAGCAGAGACAGATCAGTCTTACCTCAGCAGTGTCGACAGCGGCTGTTAACTGGCAGCTCTTGGGAAGATGTTAGTTGCAGCCATTAAAGGAAAACACCAGTTTTTTTTTGTTTTGTTTCACTACTTTCTTGAGTGATTTGCTTAATCGCTGGTCTATTTTAATTTTCCACAACCAATGTAACATATCAAACTTTTACACATGAATTAATTTAAGTGAAAAACGCATTACAGATAATTTCACTGGTCAGAGCTGAATTCCAACACAACTAAAAATAGTGAAATTGTAGTCACGTGGAATAACAACTAGCAATTTAACTTAATCTGCATTGGTACAGCTAATAGACTCTATAGTCTGTCTGTCCTTGGTACAAACTAACAAGCTGTACACAATTCAGGAACCAAATGCCAGCAGTGAACACTAATCCAATTTTAAAATACTTCCAAGAAGCATAAAACTACTAAGAAGTTAGGAGGGTGGCAAGAAAGCAGTATTAAGAATGAAAGCTTAGAATAAACACTGGTAATTTCCTTTAAATCTCAGGGCAAAGCTCAGTCTGCCAGAAGAAAGGACAACTGAGCAAGTTATCAGACAAACACGTCTGATGATACTTGAACTAAGAGCTGCAAATGTATTTCCACACAAAATGATAAAGGTTTAGAAGCACTGAAATCTATGCAGAAAGGGCCGTAGCGGTTACTCTGTGGTCAGATTAGAGTATCTGCAATCTAATTTGGAAAACTAATCTGTCAGCCAAGTGAAACACTGTCATTTAAGGCAGCTGTGTCTTCTTCTCTTTCAGGTAAAAATGAATAAAAACGTGACCCAAAGAGACATAATGTACATTCACATTAATTAGTTTTATTCAGTGTCTCTCTGTTTGAACCTTAATTCATAAAAATAGAAGGACACACTTAATAACGGCCCTGCTTTGACATACAGTGTGGACGTCTGCTGCCAATTCATGTCAAACATTTTGATATAATGAAAGTAATTTGTACAACTATCACCATTTCAGCCCAACCAGTACAATAAGTACATTGGCTTCACACAGCAACACAAGTAAAGTTCTACGGCCAAGGTTAAGAAGTTTATACTGGAGTGTCTGATAGGAACATGAAGCATTGTTGTAGGATTGCATAGATTAGCCACAAGAATGCGAATGAATTAACTGAACAATATTAGATGGAGAGAAAGAAGAAAGCATAGTTTTATTTGCCCATGCCAATTCTTACAGTATGTATGTCTATGACTAACCTTTACAATATGTAATTGTGGGGAGGAAGAGAAATTATGAATGTCCCAAACACCCAACCTTACACAGCATATACCAGTGTTATCAGGATCAATGTGATGTTTTGTTTGTGCATTATACTGTATTAAAAAATAGCGTCTCATTTTTTAATACCGACTGAGTGCATTATGAAAGCTCCGCTCCTACATTAATGTCATGGTAGTGATTGATATTCATCTGAGGTGAAATTGAGTCTAAAAAAAAAAAAGAGACTTGTGTGATGGACTTCTGGCTAGAGACGAGCCAAAATAAAAAGATAATACTCGGTGGGATTTTTGACACAGAGCCAGTTGTAGCAACTGTAACCATCACATGTAAAGCTGATGTGACTTGTACAGCTGTTTTTCCAAGTCACACTGCCTTAACTTATGGTCCGCAGCCAAATGAGAGAGAGAACACTTATCAGAGGAGAAAGGTGCAGCAGAGATATCAGGAAGTAAATTCCGTCATGAGCTCCGTTTTGCTGCCCGAACAGGATTAAATCCATTCCAGTCATATAACTTACAAGTACCACTGTTATGGAGAGAACTGGGATGGAGAGCTAAAACATACAATCCCAGTCAGGTGAATCATAAGCACTTTGTTTCATTTATCGATGACGACATCTCAAAACAAAAGCACTAGCTTGAATGCTTGACATGAATGGAGAGATAAGACAGAAGGACTTTGGACAAAGGTCAACATCTTAAATACAGATTCATACACAATTATTGTTGTTTTTTTGTATCTATATATGCTTATAAATTTTACATATATCATAATGGTACTCAGTTCATACATTCATTCTAAAGCACTATCAATAGTCACATTTATTCATACAATGATAGATGAAATGCCTTTAAATATTACACACTAAAAAAAAAGACTTTCACCAGTGCTGACAAAAGCAAAATGAGGAAATCTGAACAATGATTTTATGTACATACAAAGGAGTTGTTGGCTTTTTTTTTTTGGAACATCTCCTCAGATTGAAATAAATGTCATATTGGCCCTCAAGGTATCTGGTAGGAATGAACTGGCTAGATAAGACAGAGAGGGCGTCGATGGGAAAGGGAGAAAACATTATCATGTAAAGCTTATTTGTTAGTAACTACCAAAAAGAAAGAAAAAAACAAAAAAACTGGATGAAACCTATAATATCGTGCCACACTCTATTAAACAGTGGTCATCTTCACTGATCCTGAGAGCAGAGCAACACATGGCATAATCTGAAACATAGCATAATAATAAAATCTTTCTTTTAGCTTTGGCATGGCTACAGCTCATATTATTTCATCCCCTTTTATTTCTGCTGTGCTTATATTCACAATGGGTCAAAGATATGAAGGTGACCCGGCCTACACATAAAAAGATGTATTTATAAAATGCAAATATACCATGAATGGTCTTACTGTACCATATGTTGTATATAATGCTGACGGTGAAAGCATCCTGCCATGGTGATGTAGCCACATGAATCAGCCGTGTTAACACTGATTTCACCAGTTTCAGGATTTCGAGACGTGGTCACTGATTTACAGATGGAGAAAATAATACCCTGTTTAATATTCAGCGTGAGGCGATAGAGTCATGCTGAAGCTGCAGCTCTTAATACACATGTTAACATCATCCATTTGACGAGATACCTGTTTTAAAATGGTTATTGTTCTATCTGGAAGTAGGTTAATAGAATTGAAAAGACTTCCTACAATAGCGCAGTCCTGTATGTGTTCAAACCAAACGTATGAAAAAGGAAGCCACATTTTCCTTTCACAACATAACAGTGCGGAAAACCTGTCAAGACTGCCCAGACAGGCGTTTTGTCATCACTGGTTAAATCAGTGTGAACAGCTCTCAGTGGGTCACTCAGGGTGTGTCTTTGCTCGGTCAGTAATTAAGCTACCTGTAAGCACACGTAACATGTTCGAAGCTTTCATAGGAAAGTGCATCAAATTATCCGGGAGGCCTACAACATTTTCACTCCTCACTCTTAAGTCAGACCCCTGACACAGATGAGCATGCCTGCAGGTGGCTTGTTTAAATAAAGCTTCAACCCTGAACAAATACACAAAGTGAACACGATGCGGCTGTGATCAGGCAGTCTAACATGTGCATATGATGGAAGTCGATCACTGTGGCAGTACACTCGATGAGGGATTAATGCATGTATGAGGAAAGCATGAGGAAGACCATGGTGTAGCCAGGGCAGAAGCGGACGATATGCTCAGGCATGAATGAAAGATTATTACCAGCATGGGAATGTCAACGGCCAGCAGAGATACATGAAACCAGCTTATCAGGCAACTAGAGACTGAGTCGAGGCCAAGGAGGCACATAAAGAGAAAGGTTCCACTGAACCGATCTATGCTGGCTGCTCTGTTTCACTTCATAAGGTGCTACATTAAATGCCCCTGCTTCCCCATCTCTACCCCCCGGCCCCCCCTCCCCTGTCCCCTTGTTAGGATTGCACACTGCCCCTTCGACCTCTCCCACCCCCTCTAGAGGTCGATGAGCTGATCCACCAGCAGAAGGGAGCGGGCCAAGTTGGGGATGCTGGACTCTGAACTGCCACTGTTGCTGCGCGAGTGACCACCTGAAACGTGCCAGAGAAAGAAAGACAGAGACAGAGATGGACATGGAAGAGCCGAGGGAGATTGTGAAAAACAAGCAAAAGAATAAGTAATATTAACAGAGATTTAATGGAGAAATTAAGAGCAAGGAGTGGATGAGGATGAGGATGAGGATGGGGTGGGTGGGTGGGGGATTATGGCAGAGCAGAGAGATGCATGAACGGGGGCAGAAAAAGAGAAAGAGAAACAGGCAGAGAGTGAGCTGGGATAATCTTTATACAGCTGCATCATTACAGGGGGAGAGTAAGGGAATGACACTCTAACATGAGGAGGACTTTCAAGATAAACGATAAAGAGCCAAACACCTGCAGGGTGAAGGATCACTGGCAGTATAACATTAAAACAAGGGATAAAAAGCTCACTGATGTGAGAGCTTGATGGGATGAAAAGCATTAATGTGCCAAGCACACCCATACAAGACCTCTCACATCACCAGTGACAGAACAAGCTGTGGTGACGGGGCCTTTTGAATGAGGGGCTACATCATTCATCACTCGGCTCACACTCGAGGGCTTCAGCAGGTGTGTGTGCTCATCTCGGGATTCTGTTAATCTTACCTTGATTTGAGTTTTTGGAGATGAGCACAGGAATAGGGTCAAACTCGTCGTCATTGCCCTTCTCCCCACACGACATGAGGAAAGCGGAGTCTGCGGTGAAGGAAGAGGAAGTGAAGGAATGATGGAAGGGGAAAGAAGTTAACTCAGCCAAAGAAAAGAGCAAAAAAGAAAGGAGGATGCAAGTCGATTAAAAATAGATGGAGCCAGGGCAGTAACAGTATTTAAAAGCCATGCATTTTAGGTGGCTTTTGGCTCTTCCACAAATGAGTCAAGGGTCTGTGAAGCTGTCATTTAATGTGTCCAATTCCATTGTTGTATCTCAGTTTTTGTTTTCTCTGTCTGAACAGGCCTTCCTGTTTTGGGAAGGATCTGTGGTCTGCGATGGTTTCACTGGCCAAAACACCCGACAGACATAAGGCTAGCTAAGAGGAGGTCTTACCAGAGGCTGTCTGACCAGGCGGCAGCTCCTCCAGACAGGATCCAGAGCCGGAGCCAGGAGGAGCAGAAGAGCAGGCGGAGGAGGAAGGGAGAGCAGAAACAGACTGGTTTGCATGAGGAGAAGTATGAGATAACAGATCGCAGCCCAGCAGAGAGTCCTCCCCAGTGAGAGAGTCTGAGACAGGACGAAGCAAAGCCAGAATGAGAAGGGGCCAAAGTAAAAAAAAAAAAAAAGATTGTTAGCTTAAACCTGCAGTGCGGAACTTTTGTCTCCCCCTTCTGGCCGTGAGAGTAAATAGTAGTTATGTAATGTAACTCCAGAGTACATGCGTGAGCCGGTGACGCAACATGTTTGGAGCGCACGGAGGACAGTCCGCCCCTGTCGACAGTTGCTGGTTGACGTAAAACGCACCACTACAGGTGCGCCAGTGTGGGAATGTCATACCAGACACCAGATTAAAAACTCCTTGAAATACAGAGTTTTATCTGGCGGTGAAAAGCTTAATTAGCATTGTGTGAACTTGTTTGGAAAGGGCTTGAATGTAACGTTCATTTATATGTAAAAGTCCCGCACTGCAGCTTTAAGAAGCAGAGCGCATTTTGTTAGTAAGACACTGTTTTATATTATAACATTCAAAGAAATCCCTTGTCATAAAAAAAAACCAAAACAACAAAAAAACAAAACGCAAAATCTGAAAGTTTCCGCTGGTGGAGCAGTGTCCTGCAGCAGAAATATGCTGCACTGGACATAAATAACAAAATACAAGGTCAAAGCCAGGAGGCAGGAGCAACATTTACATTGTGAGTCACTAGCCTACATATGCTAGTAAATAATATCGATCATTACAGAAGAATGTGGACTATGGGTCAATATTAGTATTCATAATAAAAAAATCTGTTCAGTGTTCTCATTGAGCAGACTGCTTCATACCCTATAAAACCTCAGGGGTCGTTGTCCGCAGACATTGTGTCACTGAAGTTTGCTGCTATTTTGCAAGTGTGACAAACCAAGATTACTGGGTGCTCCAGATTTCTTGCCAGGACAGCATGATCTGGCGCAGTGATGAGGGTCAATAATAAATTACTTCATAAATTGCTTTCTTCACAAAAATAAAGTGATTGCAGTTGTAAAACGCCCTCAATAAAACATTGGCTCAAAATTGACTAGGAATCAGGGCTACGACTGGAAACAATTCTACTTGTTTACTGTTAAAATGCCGCAAGCAATTAAGTTGTTGAATTTCTTATACTGTGGTCCAGGATGCTAACCTGGCATGCTGGCAGAGATGAGCTCAGGCTGGCCTGCATGTCGCTGGGCTTGGGGGGCTTCCAAACCAGGAATCAGTGAATCCACACACACCTCTGCTTTTGCTACATGGAGACAACAGCAGGAAAGAATAGCAGTATAAAGCAATTATTAATATCGAAAACAAAACAAATTCCCTTGACAGGAATTAAACTGACGTGGGCCTTCTTCGCTCCTTTCCCCAGCGGGTCTTTCTGAGTTCATGACCATGTGAGAGAAAGAGGAGAAGGAAGGCAAGACAGACGCATGCATAGCAGAGGGGTGAATTTACAGCAAGGCAGGGGACAAGAACAGAGCTGGTACCATTGGTGGTGCTCTCTGCAGAACTACTGAAGGGGTCAGCCAGGGTTAAGAGGTCAGGGAGCAGCAGAGAAGTTTCAGGGGACTTCAGTCCCTCAATCAGCTTCTCTGTGAGCGAGCCAGAGAGAAAAGACGGAAGGGAGCAATGGACAGATGGCAAGAGAGAGAGAAAGGGAATGAGGGAGGATTTTGCATACAAATAAACAAGGAGCAGAAAAAAAGATATGAAACTTCAGCAATGTGAGAAACGATTACATTGTGAAGATAGTTACAGGTTAGTAACATTTAATGTAGCAGACATTGAGCTGCCTGCATTTTTAAGAATAAAATATGAGAACCAGGTGGCTTTGGCTGTCGCATGAAGGAATTTCCCCTGCAGTGACTCAGGGTGGCTCGCGGTATGTGGTCTATGCGGTATTAGCGCCAGTTATTTTGGTTTTTTTGAGAAAATCAAAGTATGTTAGTCTGATTATGTGTCGGCAGCAGTACCTGATGAACACAGAAAACACTTTAAATCATGTTGTGGCAGGAAACAACATTGATCTACAGCTGAGTCCCCTTAAACCAGGGATTTATCAATGGAGGCTAACTGGACGCGCCTTTAGATTGAATGATTGATGGAAAACTACTTTACCTCGCATGTTAAATGGCAACCTGCTTGGCCATGCAGTGACTCAGGCGAGTTTAAACATATAATTGAGACAAAATATTCATACAGACGTGTTTTTAACTACCGAGCATCAGCACCAACCTCCGATCAGCTCACTCCGAGCCCGGATCTGTTACAAGGGCCGTCAGGTTAGCTGGTAATCAGTGTGCGAGAGGCAATGCATGGTGGGTGGGATTCTCTGGAGCTGCCTGACTGAGGTAGCAGCATTCAAGACGTGTAAAACAAGAAGGGCCTAACCTCATGAAAAAAAAGAAATAACGTGAACCTAGCAAGGTTGCGGCGGTTGCTTGCCATCCACCACAGTTGGCTTGTCTATAGCATGGTATTGCGACAGGCCTACAGGTGGCTTAATATATCACAAAAAACGTGTTAGTTAATTTAGTTCTGCCCACCACAGCCACACACTCCGAGAGCAGTTAGAGGAGTGATATCCCATGCACTGTGAGGACAAAACTTGCTAAACTTTACAGCAATATTATCATGCCAAACAAATACTGAAGAAAACACTGAGAAATTTTCACACTCTTTAAGTA
This sequence comes from Thunnus albacares, assembly GCF_914725855.1. Taxonomy (NCBI): domain Eukaryota; kingdom Metazoa; phylum Chordata; class Actinopteri; order Scombriformes; family Scombridae; genus Thunnus; species Thunnus albacares. Next base: position 15,729,809 of record NC_058107.1, on the reverse strand, counting down.
CAAACAGCACACATGTAATTATACAAGCCACAGCAAACATAGTGAGCATACACCGCCCCAGATGCCAACCCTCTTGACTCATGTTTTGGACCAGTACAGACAACTGAGCAGAGGACATCCTTGTTAACACGACTTTTCCCTGCACGCTAAAATCTTAAACATCAAGACTTGCAATCAACTATTAATACAGATTACTGATTTCATTAAGCTGAAATGTAGTCCATGCATGAAATTAAATGCTTTTCACCACAGCTCATACTTACAGGAAACTGCTATGGGGCAAAATTGGGGTGGGGATCTTAGACAAGGAATGTGTTGGCTCAGAAAATGGCACAGCAGATGTGACCTTTTGCCCCCTTCACTACAGGAGAGAGGCGAACGCTGATGAAAAGCTTTTTACAAATCCTAAATGTCAAAAAACTAAATCTCCCAGTAGAGTCAATAAAGAATGTGTGGTATTATAAATGCTATATATATATATATACACACACACACACAGCATGCTACAGTATATTTTCCACTTAATTGCAACAAAGGCGTCCTTATCCTAAATGTGGCTGTGTATCAATCTCCTGTCGACAGACGAACTCAGACGGGGCTTTCTACGCTCCATCAGCAAAAGTCAGACTATGTTTGCTTGTGTGCATCCTATTTCAGTGAGCAATACAGAGAGAGTTAAAGAGACAGCTTAGGTTGGGTAGAGAAGATTAACCACACCCTGATTATGTAATAGCCTCAACATTTTTATCCTCTCAGTTCATGCCTTAAACAGCAACTACATAAAGGAGGTTACCCAGCTAAGATGCACGCACCTCTAAAACGGCTAAAGGCTAAAACTCAGGAGAACATAAAAAGCTGGGTCATCATTTTAACAAGACAGTATGCTTAACTTTCTCCTAGTTCTTAGTGGCACCGGTAAGCAGGCTTCTCCAGCAGTAAGGCAATCCAATTAACAAAGGAGAATTTGTCCTTCGCGTTACCAGGCAACGGTGAAAGCACAGATCTGCAAATGAGATGCGATCTAGCTGTAGCCACTGCCTCTTTTCATGGAAACTGACAAGGAGCCACTGTGAGGCTGCTTGCTATGTCAACATAGATAGGGCCGTGTACAAATCCAAACCATGAAACTAGCAGTCACAAAGTAGCCTTTGGGAGGCTTGATATCCAGCAAACAACCTCGGTAAACATAAAATAGTGACTCATAAGCCCTTAAAATATATTTGTTGTAGAGCCCGTGGCCTGACAGAATCAAAGGCATGGCTCATACTGTGTCAGGTAGAGACAAGAAAATTACCTGGGGTGTCAGAGAGGGAGAGGGTATTAAAAGGGTCCGGGACACTCAACAACGCTGAACCTGCACCCAGGATGTCAGCAGGTCTTTCAGCTTAAGATTGCACCGTGAATAAAGATGGAAGAGAACAAATGAACTACTTTTATGACAACTATGGAAATGCAACACAAGGTAGACATCCACCTCCCTCAAAATGACTCGCTCAAAATGAATTAACTGAATTATTAAAGGCAGTATGCAAACATATGAGGCAGAGTACTGAGAAGAATTAAGCAAAGCCTTACCTGGAAAAGCATCGAGCCCTGGAATGAGATTTTCATTGGAGCCCATGGCCTTCTCTCCTTGAGCAGCAGCTGTGCTCAAACAAAAAGCAAGTAGTTTTACGTTACACAATTCTCAACCAGCGCTGTGCTGAGTGTAAACATACAGTGGACATGTTGAACTCACTCTCAGCTAGTTTTGCAAAGTCTTTGTTTAGCAGCTCCTCTGCTGTTAGCTTGGAGAAGTTATCATCCCCAAAGGGGTTCCAGCTGGGCTGAGTGCTGGGTGCAGAGAGGGCTGACGGGGCCTCACCGTCACCTTGATGATACACACTCTGCTGGGATGAGCAGGGGGAGCCAGAAGGAGTAGTGCTGGCTGATCTGCAGTACACAGAGGTGTAAACATAAACAAAGGTAAGAGTGCATAGTGACGTTTAATCAAGGATGTTAGGACATTGGCCTACTGATGTATGCTAATAAGAGTGAGTGAACAGAGTTATTCGCAGATTGAATTGAGTGATTCTTCTTAAGCTGGATCCTCTGGGATATAAAAGGGTCATTTATTCTCCTTTGGGGTTCTGTCACATGAATGGACTGTCTATCGCCCTTCTGAGCTCACTCGATGCCATGAAAGGACATTTCATCCATGGATCACTGAAGGGAGATAATTCTGCTCACTTGGACTTGTTGAGGCTGGCCTCAGCTGCGGCTGCCTGGAGTAGCTGGGTGGACTTGCTGACCGGGACTCCAAACACGGCACTGTGAGTGACATCGCTCAGGATGCGTCTATGGCCACTCTTGGGGGCCATCTTCGGCGATGAGGGGGGTGTCAAGGAGCTGACTTTGTGAATCCCTCGGCTGGCCGGCTGTAGGGAGTAGGAAAAGATGCAGAGAGGGAAATGAGAGAAAATGTCCATGATGACAATGTTGAGGATATCTGCTTAGTGAATGAAAGGAAACAAGAAAATCGGACAACCGAAGATACAAAAACAAGCGAGCTAGATCCACTGAAAAAGAAAATCAGAAGAAGATGAATCATGAATTCCTCCAAAACCACAAGCCTATGAAAACTAAAAACGAGAAAATAAACAAAACCAAAAAACATTATACACAAGGGAAGACAATCAAGTAGAGAGATTGGACATAAACAGATGCACCAGTTGATTTTAGAGTTAACTGACAAACCATTAAACCATTTTATGCATACATACACTAGGAACTACAAGTATGAAAACAATCATTTTGACAGTTAAAAGAAGTGATGCAGAATGAGTTAATCATTTAGTTGTCAAATGATTTATACCATATTTATGTAACTGCAGCAATTATGTCTTTCTAATAAAGATTAACAGGGAGCATTAGCTACATGGCATTCATATTGCCAGATTAAATTTATTCTGCATTCCCAGAGCCCCAGAAGAGGAAAAAAGTAAAAAAAAAACAAAAAAAAAAAACTTGATATGATTCGTTAGAGAGGAGCTAGTAATCAACTCCCTGGCCTAAAAGAGCAGCAGATGGCAGCATGAGCAGGTTGTTACCACCACATCTGGGTCAGCTGCAGGACCAATGACAGCAGATTCAGGGATGGGGGTCAGATGGGGAGCTGCTGTTTCATGGACTTCATGCTGCTGCTGCTGCTGCTGCTGCTGCTGGTGTTGCAGAGTAACAACAGGAAGAACAGGCTTAGTTTTGGACTGCGGCAGGGTAGATGCCTGAGAAGCTGTTTGCTGTTGCTGCTGTTGATGATGAAGGCTCTGTGTCAGTTGATGCTACATAGGAACACCACACAGCCAATAATGAGGAAGGCCTGGTTTTCAAACTTAGGCACAACTTCTCATGAAATATTGCACTTTGACAAGTCTTTTCAACTGCTTACAAACCTACAGTGTTATGAATAAATCGTCTTTTGTTCCTAAAAGCTCAAGTTCTGTCTGTAGAATACACCCACAATGAATAGATCTCAGGTAGAATTTTAACTACACTGAACCACAGCAGCTTTTAGAGGAACAGAAACACATTTTAAATCAGGGACTGGGAAGCTCAGGCAAAAAACAGTAAGAGAAGGAATAATCTGAGGTGTGACTGTTCATTCATGGATACTTTAATTAAAATAAAAAAATGAAAAAGAAATCTTAGCCGTTGTGTATAAGAGTACATGTCATTACCAGGCTCAATACAGGAAAATCTGTGTGGTATCATATTGTGTATGTTATTGCATTGATAGTGATGTAGAACAAACTGATAATCCACACTGTGTCTGTATTGTGGTCAGTCAAAATAAAAACACTGGCAACACCTGTAATCACGTTGTCCCCGTGCACCACAAGTATCTTCTTTTTTATGAATGGTCAATAACACACATCAAGATACTGGGCTTTTCAAATGCAAACACAGGAATATGATGGACTCATGTACTCTACCTGCAAGTATTGAAAACACGTCTTGCTTTTTAATGCGTTATATGTCTCATATACCTATTGTTAGTGGTTCTTGAGATGTAGTGGAAAATCAAACATGAGCATGCTAAAGGAATAAGAAATGCTTAGTGAAAAACATCCTCGAGGATAAAAAATATTTACTTTACATAGTTAGTTTCAAAAGGCCTTATAATGTTTTATAATGTAGACTAAAAACATGTGGAGATAGATATTATTTCCATTCTTGTTCTGCCAGGATGCTTACCTGCTGGTTACTCTGTGGGCTCAAGAAGGCTGAAGCTTGCTGCTGCTTCATGAGGAGCTGCTGATGTTGTGGTGTAGCCTGCGGCTGCATGTTGGTGGTCTGAACTGACTGCGGCGCAGTTTGCTGAGCAGCTGCAGCTGAAGGTGGGACACTGGAACCTGGAGGGGAGGAAAATCAAAAGAATAGGTGACGTCAACTGCTAGCACAAATGAGAAGAAAAACAGAACTATCATTTACCACATCAAAAGTATTATTTTTAAATGCAACCACATTTCTGCTGATCTGATGAAAAACTCATAAAATAACAATTGTATGGGTTCTTGTTTTCATCAAGCTGTCAAGTACAAAAACTCTTGACATGCTGTAAAAATGAAAATGTGTTTTTTTTTGTGCAGTTGTGTGTTTCCTTGAAAAAAAATATTACCCTCAAATTAGACAGATGGAAAGAGTCTTTCAATTACTGGTAATATTTTGGAAAGCTGATACTTTTATCTTCACTTTCATCAGATTCTGTTTTTTCCTCAATATAATCTACATTTCATGTCTCAAAAACTACTTGGATGAACACCCAGCGAATAAGTGACTCAGAACTGCACATAAAAAATATGAGAGTATGCTGCTGTAATTAATGTGACATCATGCCACCATTTATTCTGTCTTTGCAAGTGGGCCACAAATGGATGGCTCTGTCAAATCGTGAACGTCAGAGGCCTCATAAAAAGACAATTAAAAGCCTTTCGAGAATGGGCTAATTGAACCACTGGGAATACAAGGCTTTAGAGTCAAATTACTGAGCAGTTCACTGTGCTGAATCCAATGCAAGATGTCCGTTTGAGTACATTATTAGCAGGATAACTGTCACATTATCACAGAGCTACTTGTACCTATGGCCTGCGGTGCTCCAGCAGCCACATTGGGCCTCTTGCGTGGGGTCAGAGCTGGCTGGATGGGAAGAATGCCTGATATCGGTTGGGGTTGAGCCTGCCCAGCCTTGGGCCGTTGTCGAGGCGCTATTGAGGTTTCGGTGGTAGGAATGGGGTCTGTGAGTCTGATGAAAGGAGAAGTAGAGAATTGATTGGTAACGTTCAAGTTTCTTATAATGATAACACCCAAATGCTTTGCTTGTCACTCACCTGGCTTTGGTTTGACTCTTTTTGGCCACTGCTTCGCTGGCTCTGATAGGCTCAGGAAGTTTTGTAGGAATGGACGAATTCTACAACAGTAAAGACATTTGCAATTTTTATTTGATCAAGAATAATCAAAGAGTTTCTTACACCAGTGAGATGTGAGGAGAGCTACTATGTAAATACATTAGAAAAGGGCATGAGGAATGGACGCCTAACTTCCATCCAATATAATTTCATTCTAGATACTAAACTATTTCTTAAGAATGCAATGAGACGTGAAACATAACAAAGCTAATTTAAGATAAAAAAGAAGTGACCCAAACGTTAATATTCAACATATTCTCCTCTCATATTTTTGCCATTCCTCTCACTGTGGGAACTTACATGTACATTTGGAACTGGACACTCTCGTCGAGTCAGTTTAAAGGCAAAGTAGGATACTTGGTAGATGTCTGGTCTCTTATCTGGGTCAGGTTCCAGCATGTATCCTGAGAAATTACCAAACAAGGGAAATTTAGATTTAGAGTCAGATGCATAAAAATTCCCCTTCAAACTTATAGTGTCTGCACATACACAGGATGCACATGGATTAAGAAGGATAGTGAGTATATTCTGAGGAATAAGGTTACTAACTGATGAGACAGTGCATGTCCTGGGAGTAGCGGGAGTTGTCTGGGATAGTGAAGCTGCCATCACAGATTGCTACTTGGCTCTCCCCAAAAGGAAGCGTGAAGTAGCACAGCTTATAGAGTAGACAACCCATTGCCTGCACAGAGAAGAAGACCAACACACCTTCTGTAAACTGAGCTCAGTGTCCAGCACATATTATCATAGTTAATCAATGTGATCAATGCAGTCATCACAATATGACATTGTCATAACAAATGTCTATCTCACCCAAATGTCTGCCTTCGCTGTGATGACCTTTCCACCATAGAGGTTGACCATCTCTGGAGCGCGGTATGACAGAGTAGTGTACCTGATGTTAAGAGCAGCAGAGCTATGAGTGTCTGAATATTTGTAAGGGAAAGTATTTAAGGTGTAAATTAAAGGGCTCAGAGAGACTCACTTTTTGATTTCCTCCTCAACGACTGGCACCCCCTCTGTCTGTGGGTTTTGGAAGCGGTTTGTGGCACTTCCAAAGTCACAGAGCACATAGTGTCCCCGATCATGCAGAAGAATATTTTCTACCTACATGAGGAAAACAAGATTAAAACACTCAGAACTGTTTGTACATGACCTAAACAACAATCCCACAACAAATTACTTCCAAATAATCAGCGCTGTCAACAATCAGCCAGCCTTATGCAAGTAGCAGCAAGTAAGTAGTATGTGCATATTTGAAAAGAAAGACTTGCCTTGAGATCTCTGTGGATGATTGGAGTTTTGCACTGGTGGAGACGAGCAACAGCCTCACATGTGTCACAAAAGATCTGTAACACCTCGGCTTCAGTGAAGCCTGTCTGTAGCCGCTGATTCATTAGATTTACCACCTGCCCACCTACATGACACAAATGAAAGACTATGAAAGATCAGCTGATGCCAAGATACCGCTGTTCCTACCTGATGGCTAATGCTACATGTTTTTATGAAAGGAATTATACCTAAAAGTGAATTATTTTTCACATTTTTGGCCAATTTGAAACTGTAAGATATAACTCTCTGTGTAGTTTATAGAAAGAACTGACATGATTAATGAACTTCGTCGATTATATAAATAAATATTCTTTTTTATATATTTTGGAAAGAGACAACTCACATGGCAGTTCTGAAACTGGTGTGCCAATTTATTTGAGGAAAGCTCCAAAACAAACTGTCTGTATTATAAAAAGACTCCAATAACAATACAATCATGTTAATTCTTCAACTTCAGCTTCGACTGACATAAAGCTATTTCTATAAATAACACCGCTTAGTTTTGTATTGACTGAAACAGAAGTTCTGATAACCATCAGTTGAATACTTTGAACAGAACAGGATGCTGTGACGAGTTGAGGGTAATGGAGCCGAGACAGAAAGAGGTGGGGGGTGGGACGGATTTACCTCGACAGAAGTCCATTAAGATTAGGACTTCCCATACATCACCAGCTCCAACTGCAGTTATGCTGGAGTCCAGGAAACCAACTATGTTTTTGTGGCCCACTAAGTCCCTCTGTGTAAACAAACACAGAAAAGGCAACGATAAAATACAATGAAGATACAGTTTTCATAGAATTTATAGCTCTTAAACATTTGGCTTAGTAAATTACTAACTATTCAGTCTATTTTTATCTGTAAAGAGACGCTGCTTCTGTGCCAAAGGTCTACGAGTAATGATAATAACCACCCTGCGATAGTCATGCCACCCAGGGTGTGGCTACAGGAACTGGTTAGTTTCACTTACAGTGAGGACTTTGGTTAGGAAATGGATGGTGAAGGGACTATAAATGACAAAGTGCCAATTCAACATTTTCAGGAGAATTCTTCATGTTATGTTATCCAGCTCCTTCTGTTATCACCGCTGTTACTATACTTGGGTCAAACTATTATTTTTTTGGTTTCTGTTAACTTACTTTAAGTACACAGGACGTTAAGCCTGTAGTGGGACCACAGAATTGGGAAACTATAAGTATCTAAATGTCAAGTGAGTAAACTTCTCTGTTCTGTGCTCACAAGACCATCTCCTAGTAGAACCAAAAATAAAATGTAGTTTGCTGCACTCAGCAGTCAGATACTGGACTGTCTTACTCACCATGATCTGTATCTCAAGATTGCAGACTTGTAGATCATGTTCATTGTTGACATACATCCTTTTTAGTGCACAACGTAGCCCTTGATGAGTCCGCACCAAAAACACAATGGCAAAACCTCCTGCAAGATGAAGAAAGAAGAATAAAAGAGAATAAACAAATATTCATAACAAAAGTAAAACACCTACTATATAAACTGTTATTCAGGATTATCATCTCAAAACATGCCATTCTACTGCATTTCTGAACTTTAAGCAATAGCAGCAACTTGGTGTGCTATACTTTACTTTGTGATGGATATGTATTAGATATGTGCAGTAATACTGAAAACAGGATATTGTCACTTTTAACTTTAGTCACTATGAGTTGCTGACATTTTGTGGCTCCCCACAAGTGTAACCAAGAAAGCCTCCAGCACATCTACATACTGAACATCAATGTAGTTCTGATATGTGAGAGTGACCAATAACATTAGATTCTGTATGATAAATTATCTTTTTTGAAAATGTCTCCAAGCCAAACATCCCTGAGCTGTGCTCTGACCCAAACAGATCAGACATCTCTAAGTCTGGCAACTGATGCTGACTGATGGAATGATGATGGAATTTGCTGCTTAAATATTTTGAATATCTAAATTTGGTGTTATCTTTATGATAAAGTAAGGGAGGCAGTGCTTAAAAGGGAATATGTGTGGCTGGTGACCTGCTAAGAGGAGCTAGAAGCAGCGCTGTATGAGTCAGCAGTTGTGCTGAGGGGAAGGATGCGAGAGGTGGACAAAACTGACACAGGATGTAGGAAGTGAGAGAAGTCATCATCCAACCTTTGGGCACAATGTTGATGACACTCAAGAAAAACTAAAAAAGATGGCTGTGTGATTCATGTCATGGCAACTAAAACCCCCAACAACCACACAGATAAACAAGCATATCTCTTTCAACAGAAATGCATAAATAGACCTGAATCAAGTGAGACAGCATTTACATCTAAAGCTCACACCCACACTTTCCCTCTTAGTGCAAATTGTGCTGTAAAAATTTTTTAATGGTAAATATTAACACTTTTCTTTAAAATGGGATCAAGCCTACTGTCTTCACTGCCTTGAAGATATGAACTGACCTCAGCTGTTAATTTGATTCTCTCTAGATTTTAGGTCAACAGTAAGGAGTAGCTTTTACTATAAAGGTCTGAATTCTGTGGTTATTGCAGCTCTTGTGTTCATTATTTTTTCTCTCACAGCTTGTGTTAATGCCATGCACGGAGCTGACTCATCCAGCTGGCATCACTAAGCCAAGGACAGTTCCACGTGACCAGTCTGGTTGACGTTTGATCAGGACTGCCTTCGGCTACATTACTGTGAGCCCTAATATTGAAGAAATTAATGTAGTACGAGAATATGATGGGAGTCAGCAACATTTTAAAATAATCTTTGAACATCCAATAAATACAATAAATTGTGTGTCAGTGCTCTGTACCTGACAGGGTGGAACTGGGTCACCAGGGATGATAACACATTACAGTTAATTTCACTGATGTCATCAGTTATATATTTAATGTCCTGAAATTTCACAGTGAGGTGTACTGGCAGGACACTTGGCTGAGTAATTAGTGTTATCATGATACAGAGAAGCAATGTGCTTGAGATGTGCAGTTCAATGTAGGGCTGCAACAAATAATTATTTTCACTATCGATTAATCTGCCTTTCTCAATTAATAGTTTTTTCTATAAAATGTCCAAAACTTGTGAAAAATACATGTTGTAATTCCCCAGAGTCAAAGATTACTTCTTTTAATGTCTTGTTTTGTCTGGCCAACAGTCCAGAACTGAAAGATATTCAGTTTACTATAATGTATGACAACGAAAAGCACCAAATATTTACATTTGAGAAGCTGAAACCAGCAAATTCTTGGCATTTTTGCTTAAAAAAATGACTTCAGTGATTATTCAATTATCAAAATAGTTGCAATTAATTCTGTGTTAATCAACTAATTGTTGAAGCTCTAGTTCAATGAAGACAATATCAAGCTGACCAATCAAAATACAGAGCAAAGGGACACACACTGTATAAGCACGGTACACAAGCCTTGTGTGTGTGTGTGTGTGTGGTCCCTCAGAGTTCAGGCCGCTGAACTCCTGCTGTTTAAGCTGAGATGCCTGTAAGAAATTAGAAGGATTAGCAGCCTTCTTAAGCAACATTTAGCAGTGGTCTACGCTCTCTGTAGACAGTGCGACCAAATAACTGTAAGCACAGCCACAAATAGCCACTACCCCTTGACGTAACTGACTGTCAGGATTATACCACACTAGCTTATGCATACACGCTCAAGCAAATGCACACGAAAATACACCTTTAGGCACTGCTATGAAAAGCGCAGTGAAAGGTAAGGTTGGCCACAATTTGTCATCAGTGTGATGGAGCTTACATGACTACTAGGCTTTGAAGATACTACACATGTCCTGACAACTACTATGCTGTTTACAAACATGTTTGCTGCAAGGTTATAGGACACTGCAGTGACAGCAAGAAACACTAGCAGCACAGTCTCATCTACGAATTAACACAGACCATCCAGTGTTATCTTGAGAGAGTTTGTGCTGAGAAAACTGGGTGATTTTCGATTACAAATGAGGGAATGACTCACTGGGGCTCCATGCGTAGTCTAATATGCAACAAAGCAACATGTTACATACATCTTCAGAGAGGGATAATGTTACCAGCAGTAACTCTATATAGAAACAAGAAAACACGCCTTGAGGATAGTAAAAAAAGAAAGCTATGTCTCGGAAAATCCTCTGACAAGTGATTGAGAACAAATCACAGACATTTGCCTTAAGGCCAAATGTCTAAAGCAAACAACTACACAAATGACGTGATTAAGGGGTTTACCAATGCCAGTATGTTACACTGACTGTTTTTGTCTGTACTTTGTGAAAACTGTTTGTTGCAGCTGAAGGAAGCCAAGTTAAAAAGTGATAACACAGGGAGGGAGTAGACAGCAGCCAGCTAACAGAAACTAAGAGCTGAGACTACAACTAAAACCATCTGAATAAATAGGCCTGGTGACACTGAAAAGGAGTCACATTGCAAGCAGTAGGTCCACTGCCGGGGCAAGAAAATATGATCTTCAGAAGAATATTCCAACTAGCACTTTGTCAGAGATGCATAATCTTGGGAAACATATTAATTTTTACTGTCTTTCCGAAAAACTTGTTGTAAGGCTTTACAATGACCAAATCTGCATGATGCTTCTCTCAAGTGAAGTTCTTACAGACACAAACTTTGATAAGTTCAAGACTCACAGGTGAGAAAGTGGGCCAGAAATAAACAAAGAGTTCCCACTGACTGACATCTCTGACGTGACATGTCCAACTCATTCATAAAGCCACGGTGTGCCCAAACAGATGGTGCCCTTCTACAATACTGATGAATTAATCAGTATTCTTACATCTATTATTTAGTAACAGGCGCCCTTAGCTAACAGAGCATGGCAGACTCTCATTGGAAAGACAAATGACCAAGGGAAACCTGTTACCCCCATCACAAGCCCTGTTTAATGATGTTCGAGTAAAATGTTAATTGGGAAGAGCTTTGGTGTTAATACTAATTTCCATCAAAACATTGCTCACCGTTTAACTCTACAATATGGATTCACCTACAACCAATCAACGTACATGACCTGTTTTGATACAGAAACATGAGCCCCCCCCCAATGTGTTATGTACTTTCTGAAAGTTTCATTCTAGCCACTTCCTCCACCTAACCAACAAGAAAATGTTCATCCTAACTACATTTGTGATCTCTCACTCCCTCTGTAAACCTTGAGACTAATGACTCAGCATGGCATTGGTTCTTTACACACAGTAGACAATCCAGTTACATGTTCCTCCCAGCCTTCAGGTAAAAAGTGCAGTACTGTAAAGTACCTGAACAACTGACGACTAGGCGAGTCACTGTATGACACACCATCTCCAACAGTTGAACTGAATCCTCATTTATTCACCCTAGTGATCATTACTCACAGGAAAACAAGTCATGAAAGAAAGGTCTGCTTGGGAGAAGGCTACCTGATAAGTAAATGAAGTAGACAAAAAGAAAAAAGACACCAGCTACCTGAGGTGGCCACTGCTATAGCTTGTGCCAATAAGGATGACCAGAGGTTAGACCAATGCCTTTCTTATCAATAACATATTAAAGGTGGTATTATCAAGTTGGTCATCTAGCTGGGTCTAGCTAAAGGAAAGGCCCTTTCATTTAACATTTACTTGACTGTCCGCCAGGTGCACTTCAGATGTTTGCTCGTGGATCAAAAGCAGTAAAAAGTGGTTGTAAGACATGTTATATGTACATGTAATTCACACTGCACAAAGCCACATAGTTCACCTTCAGCGACAATTTCCTCGACGGTCACTTGATATCGTCCAATAGTGAAGACCCGTCCGATGAAGCTGCCACCGCCGCCGGAACCTGCGCCTCCTCCACCGGCTCCGGAACCAGGCCCAGAGCTCACCAGCTCCCGACGAGAGTCAAAAAATTTCTTCATGTCTCCCAGATGTTATCCAAAATCACGGCCAAATCCTAAATGTGTCAGTATCGTAACAACGATTATGGTTGTTATTCTCTCACCAGTTCCTGTCGGTTGAGGCGCTGGTGTTAACGCGGTAGCAGTTTTTCAATAATTGAATGAATGCAGCTAGCTAGCGTCAAGCTAAATGCTAGCTAACTAGCTGGACCTCAAAATATCCAAAACACTGCTGGCCGACGTTTCTTTTGGCTAACTCATGGTTTGAACAGCAGGCGGAGTCAAATATTGTTGAGGAAACTGTAAAATACAGCGTCCATGCGGAAGTCACCGCTTTTTACTCTGAAAGGTGCTAAATTAGCCCGAAAATAAACACTTGTTAGCCGTTAGCTCACCAGCTAGGAGCGGTGACAGCTGTCAGTTGACAGACTGGCAGCCAGGTAGGTTCTTAGTGTCCAGTGCAGCTTATTACACATCTCCACAGCTATCATCCGCCAAAAATGTTACTTCATGCTCAGCTAGTTCACCGGCTGGTCTCTCAGCAAAATGACAAGTATCCAGCAGAGCTTTGTCTGCGTCCGGCAGGCTGTGACAGCGCTGCTCAACTAACTTAATGACAGAGCTAACGGAGCTACAAACAGAGCAGATGCTACTGGGCAGAGTCCTCCTCTCCGGCTCCTCTTTGCGGATTGCTGGATTTCTCTCGATGTGATTGGTCAAATGAACAACGAGCTCCAGTCAGTCTGCTGCAGTCTCCAGGCTCAGGTCCCCACCAGGAATAATTTACTTCAGCAGTTCATTAACTTTATGAATTAAAACTGTTCATATTTGCATCATCTAGCTGTGTAGAACGTGCTTGAACTTGGCGTAAATCTTTTTTTCTAAACCTTGCAAGAATCATGTTTATACAAATGTGCTAAATTCAGGCTGCAGCAGTCCATCTTGCTCGTCAGGCAAAGCCAGTTGTTTATTTATTAGCTACAGGGGCAAGAGGCTGATTTGAAAGGTGAAGTGGTGTCCAAATGCATGATGGCATGGCATGAGGGAGAAGAATGTCTACTGAACAGGTTGGTTAAGGTGATTAAGGTGATCTACTACTAAAGGTTACGAGGCCACATTTGGAAAACACATTCAAACAAGTCAAACATTGACACACCTTGTTTCAGAGAGTGACACCCAGTCAGACATCCTCAGAAAGCTGAGTCCCTCCACTACTGTCAGAGTGTTAAGGGAGAAGCATGTCACACTGAGGAGAGACAGAGTGGATGGATGGTTGATATGCGTGAGGTAAAGATATCACTGAAGGGAATATAACTACATTGAGCACAGCAACATCAAAATGTGCCTATAATGTACTGCACAGTAATTAATGGATGCTCCGTCAGATAATATGTCATCATAATAAGTGAGCTAAAATGATCTTCAGTCTTAATAACACTGTAAGTCACACTCAAGCTGCATGGTGTCATTAAGCATATTTTCTTATGAGCAATGAGACAGGTTAGATTTCCGGTTGGTAGAATTAATTATTTTTACAGTGTAGCAGCTTTTGAAACACAACTTTCAGATTTGGATGATTTAGGGGGTTTTTTATGTCAAAAAGTAATAAAAACTAAGAGTCGTGTGGCTTTTACATGTCAAGTTTTGAGAATGCTGCATATATCAGGAATCGCATTTTTAAGCAATTGAGAAAAGCTGTGATGGTCTGCACTGCCTATGGTGGAAAATGATTATTGCAGTGAGTAGCTGCTATAAATTATCATGTTTATGAACCTTTTAAAATTATAGCATCAGATTCAAATACTGTATGACTTAAGAGCTGATTGTAGCTGGCTACCTAAGTATATAAGCAGGCAACCCACCATCAGCCTTTTGTAGTCTTTTGTAGTGCTTACCTGTTGTCTGCCCTGAGATTTGCTCATAATATCATTATATTTCAGTTTCTGCAGTCTAATATAGACTAAGATTAGTTGTTATATTGAAAGATGTAGTGTACTGTATGTGTAGAAGGAAGGAAATGGTTAAATAAATCCATCTAATTCTTGCCTTCATCAAGTCAAATCAGCTGGTATCATTATTTGCAATCTTGCAGCAGAGTCAGTCTGGTAGGAATGTTCAACTTTATTTGCAACCTCGCTGGAATGTGCTATGACTTTGTTTTTAGTCAAAAGAATCACATTTGGCTTCAATTTGCATTATCACACAATAAACACAATAAGTTCTTGTCATATGGATTGTATGACATCACTTTCAAGAAAATGGTGGCAGCTTAAAAAACAGGAAAAATTAATATATATTTCATATCTATCCACTTTATTTTTTTAATAGATAGATTTATTTAAATTTATTTAAATTTCTGGAACAAAATCAGATAAACATGTGCATATGCAGCGAGCCAATTGGTTCCAACCTATTATATACATTTGTTGTTACATAGTGAAATAAACAGAAAATAGTTTGATTTCATATATTAGATGAAACATTACACAATTTCTGAGTAAGTTTTGAAATTCATCAGACGGCTAATTGGCTGCATGTGTATGACAATGTGCAAGTCTCCCCTGCAGGGGTCACTGTTTCATCACTAAATGAATTCAAGTCTTCACACCTTTTTTCACTTTGCACATTTGCACCAACTTTTGATGGTTCAAGATTCAAGGACAGAATACCAATAGTCATTTATTTTTCAACAGCAGAACTGTATAAACTTTGTACAACTCTGATGTGGGACTGTTATTGCTTTTAATGGATCTTTTCATTTACTGGCAGAAATGTTAAATTCCACAGGAGCCACTTTCCTTATTCATTCCTTAATTCCTGACTACTAGTGTCCCCTATAGTGTTTGCACCATAGATGATCAATCAAGCACCAAATATGTATATTTGACATTTCTACCATAAGTGGTTTAACAGGCTTAATCCATTATGAAATAGTTATAGAAACATGGCTGTTAATTTATAGTTTTTCCTCTCTTTGACAACATATTTATGCATGATTATTTGTTTACAGTCTATGAGACATTTATTCTAGGACAGCTAATGCCTTGGAATCAATGCATTTACACTTTTAAACATGTGGTGACCATTTTGCTGAAATAATTGGACCATTAAGCTATTTGCGCTGCAGAGTTGTTAGTGCTCCGGTGATAAATGACAAAGCTCTGATACATACTTTCCCCTGTGTCCGTCTACAATATGCTGGCTCTCTGCTGACCCGCAAGCAAAAGGTAAACATACTTTGTTCTCATTTTGTGTGGTCCCCTGAGAACCAAAACATCCTTACAATTTGGTGTCTGGATGTGGATAATGTGAAAAGGCAGGGTCAAAAAAGCAAGCATTATGTATGCATACCAGCAAGTATTAGAACAGAGTCTAATTGTTCCTGTGAACAGAGTGGAGCTGTAGTTGCGTCATTGGAGAAGTTGAATCTTGCATTTTGAAAAAGGTCTTTCTCACTCTGATGCTGAACATTTTTTGTGTGTCCTAGTGGATTTGTGGTCATATTAATAAACCCCCGATGCCTGAAATATCCAAAAGTTTTGAATATTAAAGGGAGACTCCACCCAAAATTGTCTTTCTCTGTAGGCTTCAAAGAAAGCTGTAAAAATATTTCTCATTAACAGAGAACAGTAGCTTGAATTCTATTCTAAATTACCCCAAATACCATCTAAATACTTCTCAAACTAATCCTTGGTATAATTCATTTGTCTTTTGTCCCCCCATATGCTCAGTATGCTCCACACAGTCATACTTATAACTAAATACACTACCTTCATCCAGAATTGTCAGTTTTGTCTCAAATATCACCTTAATAATTGGCCAGAAAACATCCCAACTGCAGATTTTCCATTTTCATGCGTGAAATGATCCTTTAAATGATTCAACACAGAGGGATAGGACGATGGTATTTCACTTTGCCCAGTTGCAAAATGAGTAAAAATGAAAACACAAGGATTCATTTTACGCGTTCACCTCTTCTTCACCTTAATACCTGCCTGAATCCATATAAGGTCAATTAAAAGATGAATTTGTTCCCCAAATACTGCAAGCTTTGGGTTGAAACTGTTTGAGCTCCTTACCACCATAAAGAAAATGAAACCATGTACCTTTAATGACACAGCCTGACCTTTATCTTTCCGCGATTCCAGGTAGCCGTTCTCATCAAGATGGCCTTTTTCAGCTTGTAATGACCTTTCATTATCTTTCCGTTGTTCTACAGGGTAATGTCATACAGTTTTGGTTCATTGTCTATTGTCTAACTGTTAGAGCTGAGTGCCACAGCTAATTGTGAAGATGTATTAACATCTAGGATGGTGACTTTCAGTGGCTCAAGCAAACATTACTCTCCCTTGTAATTTAATCTTTAATGCTGTTTATAAATGCAGAATTACATTACACAAGAAAATATGGCATGTCTCTACCTATTGCAGATCAGCAAAGATACACCAACCACCATCCAAGTTTTGATTAGATATTCCATCAAGTTTGATGAAAACAGAACAAAGTAGTCATGTAGAGATGTCTGTGTATATTAAATCCCAATCAAAGCAGCTGGATCCCCATCCCTGATAGATTGTGGTTTATTTTTTAAAAACAAATCTCAAATGGTTGTTAGAAGAGCTACTGTCAGATTCCTTCCTATCCGCTGGCTTGCTTTGGCATTCACTGCTATTTTAGAGTAACTGATTATTAGAGTTTTTGAGTGTGCGATACATAACGTACCCACAGTCCAGGGCTGGAGTGCCCTCTTTCACTCCAGTAGCAGACACACTACACATCTGGATCTCATCCCCCTGTAAGGGAAAGCCAATCATCACATACCTGAACAAACACTCTTGACTTTCTTGGGATTTTAGCAATGGAGAGGTTCAACTCTTAATTATTGCACCCATTTGTCAGAGGGGTAAAGATTTCCATAGGTATGGTCCAAACTCTGACATTATATAGAGATTCTAAACTCTGGAGGCCGAACAGGCACATTTTGAAAGAAATTTGGCTTCCTAAAGACTACTGACACTGTGCAGTAAAGTGCATCTTGAGTATCAAAGGGAAAATTTTAGAGGAATAAGATGACCACTTTCTTTATACTGTAGCCTGTAGCAGGTCATGGTTCATATCACTGAATATTGCTTTTTTAACCTGAACACAATCTGTCGCCACACTCCCTGCTTCAGTCTTCATGCTCTAACCTTCATCAGAGACCCACATCTACCTCAAGTCTCCACTAGTAGTGAAAAGTCAGGGTGTGGAAAACTCTTTATTCATGACTGGGACTGTTTACCTGTGTGCAAATTAAATTAACCAAATTATGCCAACTTTTTTCCTTAGATGATTTTCTACCCCTTTTTTTTTACCTTTGTTGCAATGAACACATTGTAGAAAAGGGAAACACTGAAAGTAACAGTGCAGAAAATTGAGAGCAGATTTCCTTTTTGCATTTTAAGTTTGGCTGTGATGCGTATAAGCTTCCTGTAATGCCTCATCGCCAGCCGACAAAAACTAATTCCCTTTTCATTCCCCACATTGCTGAAATGCATATTCAATAGGAAATACATTTTAAAGCCCTGGAGTAGTCCTGTCAGCTGTAAATAACAAAATATAGAAAGTGCATATTGTTGAAGTCTGTTGTTAGTGAAAAACAAAAGGCGCACCTTCACTTGTAGTCACTGTAGTTAAAATACTTAATGCCAGTGATTCATTCATGGGCTTTACCTTTTTACTTTTTAGGTTCTCTTGTGGCTGAATCATAAACCTGCCTGCTGTATGCTGGTGTCAGGGTCTCAGCAGCCGTTGAAGACACTGAGGTCATGTCAACCTGGGAGGAGTTTACATTGTTGAGTTAAAAACATGGTGGGTATTTTATGAGTTGATTTCAGTACATTTTTTATTCAATATGTTTAAATTTGGCATTGCAGTGATGTCATTGTCACACATTGTCGCAAACCGTATAACTGAGAGTCTATGAGATCAACATGAAAAGTTGTTCTGTGCCTAAAACTAAATCAGAGAAGTAATGTGTGAAAAATATTCAAATTCCCAACAAGGAAATCTCACTGCTTGTGCATAATTAGCTATTAGCATCTAGTGACATGGATGTTAATAAGATAGTGGATGGTTTTGCAAATTAATCTAGTCTCAGTTAGCGTTATTATTACTAGCTCTCGCTGGAATTTCATGAGGTCATTTTCGGTACATCTATAGCTGATGAAGGTATATCAACGTGAGCCGGTAAAAAAATTGGGGAGAAATGTGAGTCTGGGAAGTGGGGGAAATTCCCTTCTAAAAGGTATTTTCAAGGTTAATTTTAAAAGTCATTATACAGTGCAGGATTGCATAATGGAATTTAATTGTAGCCCCCTTGATGCTATGCACATAGACAATGTATTTACAAATATTAAAATATTTTAAATTAGAATAGAATAAAACATTGAAACAAATCAAATAATAAAAATAGAACAAACATGTTTACCAGTGTCCTTTCTAAAAATCACAGAAAGTACAAATGAACAGTTAAAAAAAATAAAGGAAGCTTTTAGGTTTCTGGTCAATATAGTCTGAGTAGGGTGGCAAGGAATGCGCTGGAGGAACTCATGACCTCTAAAATCTTAGATAAGGCCCTGCCTGGCACGCAGGGGTCAGCAAGCAGGAAAAAACTGTGTTAACATCAACACAGTTAGATAATCACTCATATTCATCAATCCACCTGACATGCATGGATTTAGAGGAGGAAAGCCACGCAGACACCATGTTGTTAAGCAAACAGCACTAACCCTTAAGCCACCGTGATGATGGCTGTGCTCTCTTGAATTAAATTTTGTGTATGTGTGTGTGTCAGCAACAGTATAAAGGACACCTTCACCTGCTCTGCTGCAAAGTATTGTATTGCTTGTATAGTGTTTGTGGCATGGGGACGTGCTTCTTCTCACGGGTCTGTGGTAACAGGCAGCTATTCTGTCAGCCACAGACAATGCAGCAGCAGCTTTTGGATTAGTTTTCTGATTGCATTGGCAGCAGGTGTGCTGACCGAGAGTGGATGGTGTTGATGGCCGTGGTGACAAACAGCCGACCTGACTGGAACAATCACGCTATCTGATGGAACTTGTGGCAGCTGCTACAACACTATATTTTGTGGAAAGAAAAAAATCAATTCAAATCTCTGACCCTTTTTTGATGGAGCCTGGGTGTATGGTACTTCAAGAGTGTTTCTGTCTGGTTTAGCCTTGAGATCAGCTGGTGACCTTTTCTGCGCTGTCTGTCCAGTCTATACTGTACTTGTAACTGTGAAAATGACAGCTGATAGTGATAAATGCACAAAATGATCATTTGTATGTTTAATCGTCACTGTGATAAAATAATATTCAGTATTTTAGCAGTTTCACACCACTAAATTTAATGGTCAGACTTTACTTCCTAGGGTCTCCTCTCCTCATTAGCATCTCTTATCAGCCCACCCAACCAACAGTAATCAGTAAAGATAAGTCAAGGCAGGAAGAGTGAGGGATGAAGGGAAGAGGCGACGGGTAAACTTCCTGTGGAATGTGCCTCTTTTCTCCAGCAAAGGGTGGAGTGCTTCTTACAGACAGAAGAGGGGAGCATTTTACCCTATTTCTGTTTTTTTAATTATTTGTGGTCACAGTACACTAAGCAAGAATACTTCCTTGTGTTAGTAAACAGAGCCAGTCATTTTGGGAGATAAGACTTTTTTTCAGGAATGAGGAAATGACCTTGAATCAGCGCATTTAACTTGATTGTAGCACTGAGTCAGTGGTGGAAGTACATTTAATCAAGTGCTGTGCTTGAGTACAATTTTGAGGCACTTGTACTTAACAGAGTATTTCCATTTTATGATACTTTATACTTCCACTCCACTACATTTGAGAGGGAAATATTGTACTTTCTACTCCACTACATTTATTTGACAGCTTTAGTTACTTTTCAGATGAAGATTTGACACAATGGATAATATAACAATTTGTATAACATGCAACACATTGTAAAAGATGAAACCAGTGATTTCCAACCTTTTTGGCTTTGACATCTTACAAAAAGCAGTGTGTAGTCGGGCTCACATTTCAGATGTCTATGATTGTTAACAGCTCCATCAAATATGATTTTTCCCTCTAAACTTCTCACATGGTTTCATTTCAATAAATGTTCAAATGATCCAGTATTTCACCAAAAATCAAAGATTAGAGTAAAAGTCATAAAACAGATTTGTGCATCAGAGCTTTGTTTTTTCTTCTTTCCTCTCCCATTAATCATCTCACAACCCCTCAGATTTTTCCAGTGATCTTTTGGAGGATCTCGACCCCTAGGTTCGGAACCACTAATAATAATAATAATAAACTAGCTAACTGTATATAAAGCAGTTCAAACTAGCTCCACCTCCAGCAGCTACAACAGTAACATGCTGCTTACACACTGATGCCTCAGTATTAATAATCTAATGATGTCATATTTAATAATATATCAGTCACAGGGACCAAACCACTACTTTTACTGCAATATTTTAACCATATTTTATGTGGTTAAAGTAGCCATGTAGCCACCGTGACATCACCCATTGATTTGTGGACTTCCATTTGAAGCCTTGAGTTTGCATTTTGATCGTCGCCATCTTGAATTTTTGGAGCCAGAAGTAACTGGCGCTAGCTACTAGCTTGGTTATTTACAGCAAGCCCCCAGGAGCAGTGCCGGGCTGTGAAGCCAATTTGGGATAGCGGCCAAACCATGTAATTACAACGTCACGTGACACTATTGGGCCCTTTTTCCCGTAGACTTACATTGTGAAAGAGACATCTGTAAATCAGTGTATAATTTTTTGGAGCATCACAACCCTTGCGAAATGACGCAAAATGAATTTTCACTACTGAAAAACAGGCTTAAAACCATTAAAACAAAATGTACCTGCCGGAAAAACTGAACATCCGATTCCTTAGGGGGTCTTTTAGTAAAACCAAACACTGAACAAGACTTTTTAGGCAACCAAAATATTACAATTAACTTTCATGAACATAAAATACACTGAAATAGCAACGGCTATACCAATACTCTTTGAATCTGGGGTTATGTCATGGTTACGTTACCTAACCAACATTGTCGCTGTGGTAGCGACTTCCCTGTGACGGCACCCACCTGCCACTCAAAGCAAAAACGCCCTAAAGTTATGCATAACTTTCAGCCTTAATAAAATTTAAACAGGTGAGTTATATAATAATTCATCCCTGTACAGTTGTCATGAACGGGGAAATCAGCTATCAAGATCAAAACCGTTTTTTGTACCAGGCTGTAAACATGTTTATTTCTTCTGTAAAGTAAAGGGAACTTTAACATGCGGGTCTACTTTTAAGTAGGATTTTCCTTGCAGCACTTACTTGTAATGGAGTATTTTTACAATGATGTATTGGTACTTTTACTTAAGTAAAGGATCTGAGTTCTTCTTCCACCACTGCACTGACCAGTTGGTTTTTTAACATTTATTTCAAAATAATGGATTTTTTTTTATCATTTATGTAAAATAATTCTGTAGTCAGACTTGGTCAGCTACTGGTAGACTCCATAGAACTATGGATCTATGAAGATCTATCAATCATGGCTCATATTGTAGGTCTTTTTGAATTTTAGTCAACATTGTGACACTCAAATATTGACCAGTGTAAATGCAAATCACGTAGGAAATATCCAATTTGGTGAGATTTTCAAGAACAGTGGTAGGAGTGTGCAACATAGGCATGTGCAGAGAGGGGCTGAGGGTGCCCGAGCATCTGCCCCTTTGCCCCTTGATGTCAAGAGTGCCCTTTTGTCAAGGCGTATTTAATGTTTAGTTTTATGCAGAGTGTCCATCACTTTACAGCTGTTAGCTCTTACCACAGCTCCTGTCGTAGCTTCTAGGAGCGATCGTTTTGCTTTCTGTTTTAACACTGTATCCCTGTATGATACACAGAGACAGCTATTACTGTTAACAAGCAGCGACCAACAAACCACCGACCACTCCTGCTACGCTGGTGTTAAAACAAACAAACCCTCTGTGCTGAAACTAGCAGGCAGACTAGAGCTGCTTTCATGAGACAGATGTTCAGAGTTGAAATATCACATTAACTGACATGTGTGGCATCAAATAATAATGTGTTTGGCAAAAGACCACAAAGTCAGTAGCTTGCAAAACTTCTTCAGTGGAACTACAGCTTTTAAAATTAACAATAGTCTTGTTTTAATCATCCAGTTTATCGAGTGCTGCTGCTTTACATTATAGTAATGTTAATGTAGCTTGATAGTTTTGAGAGAAAAACAAGGGAGGAAAGGAGGAGGAAGGAGAAACACATAAAGGCAGCCCATGCGTCAGGTGATGGAGACACATAAACAAATTTAAAGCAAGAAAACTGGTAAGGGGCTTACAGCTGTATGTAGATGAATTACTGCTCTGATAAATATTTTTAAAGGTACAATCTGTTACTCAAATGTAAGCTAAAGGACATCCCAATAAACAAAAGTCAAAGCACAAGATTGAAACTTGCTATAAAAGGACTTACAAAGCTTTATATAGGCACAAACACTACGCTACAACTCGATTAACATGATGTTTTCTTAAGTTGTTAAAAGGTTACCTCAGTAAATTTACAATAACAAAATAGGTGAGACACCAGCAAAAAAATCTGTGTAAATATTTAAATACTTAGGAGACTATGTCATCCTGCAACATAGTTAACATTACTACCTGCTATTTGGAAACAACTGAAAATGACACATCCCAGCTCAGTGGATGTTTCTTAATGTTTTAAACCTTGAAGATGTGCTGAAGTAAGTAGCAGAAAAGTACTGTATATATCAGGAAAAAAATCCAGTGGGAAATAATCACAATTCATTTTGTTCTCATTTTGGTCAGGAAAAATGTATATTAAAGAATCCTACAAAGTTGAATCTTTATTCAGTGATGTCTCCATTTTAGAACAATTAAAAATCTAACATCCGATAAGGTATTTCAGCCAAAACATGTTCTGAAAAACAGCAAATGGTGTCCAAGGATTTATAAATATTTTTCCATTGTGTTTCTTGGAGCTGTTAAATATAGATGTCAGAATGTTTTCTTACTTTTACAGAAACAACGAGCTAAATTAAAATAAATTATGAAATGGCAGCCATGCGCTACTTGCGCTTAATTTGTGCGGTTTCTTTTAAGATAAGACTTTATAACTATGTGGTTTTGTCTAACTGTCAACAACTCTTGAACTCTGCCTCTCCATTATTTTTAGCCATATTTTATAGTCTTTAAATATTCTCCCTTTTTCCATCCCAGTTTTGTATGCCTTGTAGTTTTTTAAAATTTCTTTGTAATTATGGGATTTGAAGAGCTACATGTTATGGTCTGGATCAGAGAAATCGTCACCATATCAAAAGCATATTCTTTGTTTAGAAACAATATTTATATGCTAAATGTCTTTAATGAAGCAGCCTCTTCACCGCCCAGGGGTTTTTGTTTTTGAAAGCAAGTTGTTTTATATATCATTCAGTCAAACGTTATAAACTGATTCCTTCAGACAAAAATACTTGAATCCTTGAGCTAATCCTGCCATTCATTTACCCTTACAATGACAAAACCTCGATCCTCACAGTTCATGATCTATACTGTGGCCATTATGGTTCTCAGCTCTCAGTGTGCCTCGTTCTGCCTGCAGAGATGTTGCCTTTGGCTCTGTGATGTTTAATAGGTGCCAACAGGACACACATACACAATAGAGAGTGAATCATAGTCCCCCTCTGATTTCAGCGGGTGGGGGACTATGATATAGTATGATGTGGTTTGTTGTAAAATTCCATGTTACATTCTGCTTAAATATGGGTTGCTATAATTCAACAGTTGATGCCATAAATTATGTTGAAGTATGGTGCTTTAAAATCTTGTTCCATATGCCCCTTTTTAACTTTGAGCACGTGCCCCTCTAAAGATCTCCGCACAGCCCTGGTACAACACATTCTGACTGTGATACATTTTTTAGTTTAGCTGTTCCCACAGCTTTAGGTCATATCACACAGCCAACAAGTCCTATAAATTTAATGAAAAAATACATTCTTTGTAACTGCCCTCCTCCAGAAAGACACACACTAAATGTTTTCTGATCTGACTGAGGACGACATTATTCATCAATGCCTTCCAAAATGTTACAAATCAAGGTTGAATAAATAAATCCACTTAATGATCTGACAATGCTATGGGTAAGGTTTGGTTTAGACACAAACACAAAAATGTCCATGATAGAAAAAAATCTCAGTTTGTTTAACATCAATGTGGTCATTCTTAAAAGAAACCAACATAGACTCCTGTGGCAAAGTTCGACAATATGTTGATCAAGATCAGGAATGAGTTAATTTTGTGTTTCCTAGAACTAAAAGTGGGAACTCTTATGTTATCTTGGCTGAGGATTTTCACCTTTTTTGCGTCCATGCCTTCATGTTTTTGGTCTGCTTACATAACTGGCATGTGACATCATCAACTGCTGATAACAACAAAGTTACACCCACCAAGTTGTTACTGTGCATATATTGCACTGTAATGTACATGATCTTATGAATACAACTCTAAAGGCTTTTTAAAGTAATCACAAATGGCAGGAGATCTGGTATCCTTCTGGTAAAATCAATCTCCCTCCTGCAACCCAAAACACAAACGTCAGATTGATCTATGGAGTGCCACATAAAAAACAGAGAAATTATTGCCCATCATGTATGATTGTTTGACTTGTTTTTAACTGTTTCAGTGCTTCATCAAGGACATTCCCCAGCACTGAATTATCTTACAATTGTTTGGGTTTTTGATGTCTGATCAAATGAGATTAATGAGCAAGTCACAGTGAGAAACTGCTGACTGTGATAACAGAGTCTCTCAGAGTTTCTAGAGATGACCCTGAGATCACTGTCCCAGTGGGGGAAGCAGTCAAAGCAAAGGCCATTCCAGTCTCTATCTGTAACAGCAATCTCATATACTGTTATGTGTTTTACTCTCTATATCCTTGAAAATTCAACATACTAAAACGACTGAATATGGCTTAATAACACAGTCATTAACAGATGCATTTGAAAGTCAGATACTTTCAGATGCTTTAACATTTAGTGTTAAAATAACCCAGCTGGTTGTGACTGGTTCAGACATCTTGTCATTTAAGAAATAAAATTAGCACTTTGACAATTCCTTTATGCATGGTTTTAATTTTCCTGATTGAATTTCCTGCTTTTATCATCAAAATGTGGATGCAGATCATCAGTTCAAATTAACAAATTAACTCAGTTCAAATTAAATTAACTTAATTCCTTACAGATGATACCAATGCTGTAATTATTTTTATATGCTGGCAAAAATCTGGAACATCCGCACTCAGCAGTACTGATTATAAGAGATGCATTTGATTGCTCAGTTCAGATGTGGTTCATTTTTGGTGGAAAGTTCACACTGCTTTTAGACACCACTTTCTGTTGATGAAAATAAAGCTGCTTGTTCCCCCGAGTGACAGAAACAGATATCCTGACCACTTTCATCCCACCTCCTGGCACAACAGCCTGCCCTGCATTCATCAAATGTTCAACCAACCCCCAGTGGATTGTAGTGGCACACTAATGAGTAGTCAGCTGAGTCCTTGAAGCCACCGAGCCACAGTAATAACAGCCAAATAGATATGATGGCATTGCCACAATGCATGGATGTTGATGTGACATGGCTGGTTTGATGTATTATTTACTGTGTCTGTCGTACTATATACCTGTAGTGCTATAGCTATCTATTTGCGGAATGATGATTCAGTCAGCACATATCAAAAAGATTTTCTGCATGCTGTTTATGTCTCTATGATGATTACTTCAAGCTCAAATGTTGAAAGGATTTTTTTGTTGAATTACAAACTAAAATGCCACTATCATGATATTTTGTTCTCCTTTGTACAGAATTAGCTGATAACAACATAATAGCTTAATACCAAATTAATCAAATCAACATCCATCATTTTTTCTTCAAATGTGTAGTTTTTCATAGAAAGATTCAACAAAAATATGAAAAATATAGTTTCAGCGTCTCTGCCGGATGCTCCATAACCTCCTACTCCTACAGACATATACAGTATACATACTGCATAACTATACATGCACTCATACACAGATGTATAGAGTGTTAGTGGGTTGAAAAGTATATTTTTAGCAATAAGAATTGCTACACCGTCACCTGAAAAGTAGAATGGAAAATGTGCCCAAACAGCACATGATAAAATAAAGTTTTGTTGTGGTTTCTTTCACAAGCTGACACAAAATAGAAAAGTCCTGTACCTCACAGGGAGTGATTAATGCTGTGGTCCTTGAAGCAGCAACAACTTGTATGGAATGAAAGAGACACACATTTAACAGTTGGCAATGGTAGTGACAAACAATATGGCAAACCCAACTATTTTCAACAGGAAATCCAACAAAACCTATTTAATAACCCACAGAGAGGCAATAGTACTATAAAAGGAAAAAAACATCTCTGAGCCAAAATTAGAGCAAACATTGGCCTCACCTTCAGAGATGAAAAGAACTGAGATGAGAAGGGATTGGCAGCTCTGTTGTTTCTGAGCAACAGGCTACATTGAGTAATTTAGTTTTTATTTTGGACCAGTGGTGATATGGGCCTTCAGCTTGGCACAATTACTTTGTACTTATTCTAGTGCTAGAATTACTGTAAGAATTCACTGATCTTTTTCTATTCAACATTATTATTGTGTCCTTACAGTCATCCATTGTAATAGAAATGTAGCATTATTACATTAATGACTGCTCATTAGATTGCATGTTTTATTTGTAGCCATACTAGCGATGTGGCTCTATGGATGGAAAATTTCGGTCAGTCTGTTGGTTCACCACTTTGGTCCAGACTGAAATATCTGCATATCTATTGAATGGATTGCCATGATGTTTTGTACAGATGCTCATTCCAGATGATGAATTATAACGACTTGTCATCATCCAGTCAAAATTGCAATTTGTTCAACACAAACAATGACTTAACTAATGACATTCCCATCAGCCTCAGTTTTACTTTGTGGTTAGTGCTAATAAGCAAATGTTAGCATGCTAACATGCTAAACTAATATGGTGAACATCAGCATTAGCACTGTCATTGTAAACATGTTGAGGATGCTGATGTTAGCATTTGGCTTAAAGCTGTGCCTTAGTATGGCCTCATCTCATTTGTGACTATATGTGCAAGATTTGCTTATATTGATGGGAAGCAATTAATCTACTACACTGACTAGTGTCAGAATGATTACCCGTTAGCCTTGCACTTACAGAACAGAAGGGGTTTGGTCTTATATTAATCAAAATTTCTGCTTTGCCATCATTTCTCATCATGTATTGTCTGTGACCTGTTGTCTAGAAACAAGTCAGGGGTCAGAACTTGGTAAACTACACATATATGTACAGCTTAATAAACTGACCATTTGCATATAGAAGTTGTTGCAAAAATATATGGCTATGGTAACCACTTCTTTGCCTCCATTAACTAAAAAGGGGATTTACCGCCACAATGGCTGACCATGATCTGTTGACCTGATGAAACAATACATGTGGTATTTTGGTGCTTTCATGCTAATCTGAATAATGCATATACCATTTCACCTGTACTACTGTAGTAAAGGTCTTAAAAATAAATATTAAAGAGCTCTGAAGGTCATGAGATAGATCAAAGTCCATCACTGAACCTTCATTGCGTACGTGCAGTTCGGAGTTCCCCTAAGAGAAGGCTCAGAGAAACCCTACTTCATGCTTGGCTGAGGGAAAAGGTTGACAAACATAAGACAAATGACCAGTCACTGTAAAATGAGATGGATGGTGTGAATTGAAGCAGGCATTAAGGGGGTTGTCTTACGCATCAGCAATGTTTCCTGGGTCTGACATCTCATCTCTGGCTCCAAAATAACATGCAGGTTTCTGGCAGGCAAAGCCCGTCAGATTGAAATAACAAACTGAATGGCAGTAGGAGGATAATGCTTTCTCCTGCTTAGAGGATGATTCTAGGAACCCTTTATATGCCACAGCAAGGTTTCATAGCACATTATGATTCCTGTTTATTACAACATGGCCCTTATTTGCGTAGTTTTGACCATCCTTCTCCTCGGTAATAATTACCTTGTACTAGCCTTGGGAACACATTGACATTTCTAAAAGAAGAGGTCAGACAGCTCAAGGTTAGCCAAGATTATTTAGAGGAAAGGTAAGATCATGGTAGTACCACCACTGTCTGTTGTAAACATCCATCACAGTTTACAGAATGACTTCCTGGTTCAGCTTTGAGTGACTGTATTTGCATAGTTGTGCATACACACAGATTTCCTGTGCAATTAGGGATTATTACTGACAGTTCGGGCTTCAAATACCGTAGAGTAGAAAACTGTTGATTTGATTACAACTTGTCTGATCAGGTCACGGGGCAATGTTTTTTGTCCTGTCTAATTTTTTCATAGTGATATCACCATTTTACTAAATCTCAGCAATTATTTTGGTGACTACAGTGTTACCATTACTAGTAATAGCACTCAGTCATTTAAAACTATTATCACAGTGTCAAAGTTGGCTTCAGAATCAGTCTAAATGCTGATGTTTTCATTAGAGCTGACACAGAGTGGTGGTGACCTATCTGCAAGTTTGTAGAGCCGCACTGAGTAATTGCTTACTAAACAGAGGCAATTGACCGTGTTCAAATAACAATAATGTGGTGTATGTTATTGTGGGTATTGTGGGAAACCTATTACCTCAACGTTTGGCTCTGCTGTGTGAACCTGAGTCTCTGGAAGCTAGTGTTTGTGTCCACGTTTTTTATCCATTTTCATCAGCAAGACAGATAAGATTGATCCAGAGGAAATATGGAAGAATACTCACTGCCTTTTAGAGAGCAGGGTTGGAACGAACTGGAGAGATTCTGTTTCGGTCTCTGCTGACCCAATTCAATAAATCATCGTCTCCAACTATTAACTACTGTTTGATAGAGGGATGTGTTTGTTTCCTTGCAATTTCCTTGTGTTTTTCCTTGGCTGTGTTGGGTTATAAATCACAGTACCAGATGGATGGGTAAAGTGGTGACAATTTAAAATAACCCCTCTTTCAATAGATCAATGGTCATAGGCAGCATCAGGCTGGGAAAGGATTAATGAAGTATGAGATTGGGCTGAGTGCCCCATGCAAGTAAAGTCACCACAGAAGTGGAATCACCAGAAAGTTCACTTCACCTCAAAAGACACAACTCATTTCTCCCCACTGTGTCTGCTGGCCTCTGACCTGAGGGCTGACACAACACATCATCACATCATTAATGTTACGTACCAGTCTAAAACTGAAAATTGCTGCTTTTCAGTTATTGACAGTGTGAAGTACGCGGCCAGCATGACTTTTTCCACAGCTACTCTACACTGACAACAGCACCTATACAGTGCAATATAGTGCTCTCAGAATGCCATTTCCCAACCTAATCAGGAATGTCTAATGTGTCCTGTAATCATACCAATTATCATGAGAGGAGATCGCTGCTGGGACTGAACAGCTCTGTGGCAGTGTGCCAATATGTCACTGCCAATAACAGCTTTGTGGTGAAGTCACATCCATTAATGTGATGTAATCCCAAGGAGCTCTCAGCTTTTCTCCAGAGATTTGGTCAAACTTGAATAACCTACCATTATAGGTCCAAAGGTACAATACACTTAACATATGTACCACGCAACTGAAATGGCTCTTTACCTCATCTGAGGAATGGGATGTTTCTCTCTTTGGAGGTGAGAAGAACATTTTCTGGTGAGGGAGATTGCTCTTTGCTATTAGATAAAATGATAGATAGAATGATAGACAGATAGATAGAGTCAAAACTGATTATGAAAGTGAAGCAAAGATTACCTGTAACAACACAGCTGTTTGCAGAGCTACAGTTGTGCAAGGCTGTCATCAGTTCTTATATTATGGCACAGACTGAAAATATAGACAATAATTTCTTTCTGCAATTTTTTTAATAACGAATTTCCTTTAAATTAAGTAAGCGAGTCATAGAGTAATGCATTCCTAATAAGAATTGAGTATGAACCGAGGGATGCAAATGAATGACTGAAACGTGTAATAAGGAAGATCCTGATTCTGTGTTAATGAGGAAGGATTCATTAAGAAAGTGTCCATTATGCGGATTCGCTGATATTAACTAATCAATAGACACTGGTTCATTACCTTTGCATCTATTAGTCCAAATAACATCATTATCGACTGTATAGTCCCTGATTCAAAGTTATTTAGGAACCAATTATTACAGATAATTAGCAATTACTAGATAACGAATATCTGAGCATGTTTTGAGCATAAATGTATTTAAAAGTTTTTCCGAAGATAATGTTACAAACTTGGCATCAGGCCTACAACAAAATGGTGAGTCCACACAAACAAATTGTTCAAATGCAAAATTAATTTTATTCAACTAATAAAGAAAATAAGATGTGGGAATATGGAAGGAGCCAGCATGTCTTGATGAGTGGAGGTATGTACAAGGTGCAAACCTAAAAGAAACACAGCATTATTGAGACAATGATTAGGTTGAGGCTACCCGGCAAGAGAGCGTGTGACCTGGGAGAGCAGGCCTTTTGTACCCTGTGGCCACTCCCACCTCTTATGGAGTTACTTTTGCATTTTTAATATGCAATCAAACAGAATAGGTTTGCAGTCAAAAAATAGATTTGAGATTGAACTATTGACACTGCAATCAAAAAATGTTTTCTGCAAGTAAAATACATTTGTGATTAAACGTGAATCAATTACATTGTTTGCGAATCCAAAAGTTTTGCTTCCTGTTGAGCTGAGTTTTGTGAGAGTGACTGCTTGGCAACATCTACAGTTAGTAAACAAGAGAAGGAGTTTTTAAGTCCATAATCAATGCACAGGTATGTTTACACATAACTTCCGTCTTAGTAATAGCGAGATTGTTATGTTTGAACTGGTACATGTAGATTGCTTTTGTTTAACGATCTGTGATGTTGTAATGGGTTATGAGCGAGTGACTAACTAATTGAGCTAAACTAGCAACTACAGACTGGCAAAATAAAATATATTTTTTTTAACCCATTACAATATCACAGATCATTAAACAAAAGCAACCTTCCAGTTTAAACATAACATTCTTGCTATTACTAAGACGGAAGTATTGTGTAAATATACTTGCGTATTGATAGGTTCCACCCATGAAATTCAGCTCAACAGCAAGCAAAACCTTTGGATTTGCAAACATAAGTTATTGATTCACATTTTAATCAAAACTTTATTTTACTTGCAATAAAACATTTTTTGATTGCAGTGTCAATAGTTTTCCTCCCAAATATATTTTTTGATTGCAAACCTTTTCTGTTTGATTGCAAATAAAGTCACAAAAGTAACTCCATAACCTCTCAGGAGCAGCCAGTTACTTTGACGACCCACTCGGGCTCCTGTCTGAGGGAAACGGATCAGCACAATAAGCTGAAGGTGGGCCATCACAGTAATATGAGGCTTCAGCTGTCTGAATGAGTCAAATAAATTGGACATCTTCCACAGTTACAGTCTTTTTAGTAAAAAAAAAAATCCCACTTGCTCAGCTGCAGTGGAGGCATAGCAACTGAATAATATCAACTTGATTTGACTAATTTGGACAGCTGAAGCCTCCTATTTGCTTCAAATAAACGTTTAAATACATTTGTGCAGCAGGACTGTGGATTTTGTCTCCCATCACTTACACTGAAAGTACATTATGAAGGGATCTCATAATGGACAGTATGAATAATTGGAATGATTACAGCAAGAAAACGTGTCAGTGTTCGTTTGGGCACCTGACTGTTGTTTTAGGACAGACTTGAAAAATTGTCCTTTGTTCTTTAAGCTTAATTCAAGTCAATAATTGAATTCATTCAATCAATTATACATTACTCAGTGAAAAAGTAACTACATAACATCACACACAGAGACACACACACACACAGATACATATTCTACACATGTACAAATTGAAAATGAGACATTATGATTTAACAAGCAGCCAATCTATGTTTTGCAGGTCCTAGGTGTTTACTGACCATCAAAAGCTAACTCTGTGTTAGCCTGGACACATTGGAGGACACAGTGAAGCTGTGGAGTTCATACACCCTCCAACTCTGAACAAAACCCAGCTGATACCTGAATGTCAGCTTACCAGAGGCTAACGTCAGCTAAGAACACATCCCAGCCCAGTCTGTTCACTAGAGAGACCAAAATGTTATAAACCATCCATCAAACTCCTGATAAGATATCTAATAAGCTGACTCCCAAATTGAGCATTACTGGGAGTAGAAGCTACAATTTAATCACTGAATTTTTAAACTTTAATTCCTTACACAACTCATCACTGAAAAAAAAAACAATACTGTAACGCATTACTAAGTAACCACTAAACAATACTTTACTGCCCAACACTGTGCTTGCTTCTTCATATGAGCGGTCGAAAGATTAAAAATTGTTCTATCTTCTATGAACTTATGAGCAGTGCAAGAAATGTTTTGGCCTTAATTTATTCAACTGTCTCTCAGTTCTCAATGCTGGTGTAGTACGTTAGATAACTTGAACTGTATTCAACTGTGGCTACACTGTGGCAGGGACTGACCCAGGGGATGGCCATGTGGAGACCAGTGTGAGGGCCTGAGAACAAGACTGGAATGTCAATGTACCAATTCACAAACAACTGCAAACTGCACTGCAGGGCTTAAAATAAACCCCAGAGGAATTATAAATAAATATATAGGTTTATGCAACTATCTCTTGTTTTCCATTTTAGAATATATACCTTGCTTCTCAAGGGAAGAGGGTCTTTGAAGAGTGTAATTGTACTGAGGATTCCCATTGGTCTGAACTAAGTTCCCACAAACTGTATGTGTGTGTGTGTGAAAGAGAGAGAGAGAGATTAATCATGCTGGCATAAAGAAACCCAGACATTTCCAAGTTCACAATGGTCTCATGTACCCCCACCCTTCACTCCCACCATCCCCACCCCAAGTCCTCATTTCCCATTGTCTCCTCCAGTAAAAACAGCCTGTGTTATCTCCTGGATTGCTGATAATGCTAGTCGCGCAAATGCAACACTGTTTGTTCAGCCATTATGGACTAAATTCAGAAAAGCCCCAGTACTCTGTGGCCACTATCAGAGTGAAACTTATTACTCAAGTCTAAAAACAGATCTGTTCCCTCAGAAATCCATCTCGGCCAGCTGTGGTGAGGCTGCGCCCTGCACTGCGACCCGAGATTGTTTATCACAAACATCAGAGTTTCATCATGTTTTTCAGTTGCATAATTCACCTACTGATAAGCATTCAGCCAGGTGGTATGTCATGATGTCCAATCAGTGAAAAGATTTACTAATGCTGACTCACTTTTTTTTCCCTTCAAAGTGGAAAACAAACTGGCTGCAGGTGGATGTGGTTTAGGCTAGAAGGTGAAAGGTGAAATGCAGGTTTATCTGATCTTGAGTGAAAGACCTCAGGAATCTGATCATCTGATGTAATGTGTCTGGATTTACACATGGCGCCTGACTGAAGCAGCATACCATCCCACAGACCCAGGTCACTCCCTAAAGCCCAGGAGACGCAAATGCAGAGAGGGCAAACACAATACAGTTGTTTTGGGGAGAGAGGCTTGTTCTCAGACCACACACTAACAACTACAGCTGTCTTTTTGTTCTTACAGTAGACAGTCTGTTGCCTGATAGTCAAATACTTGCTATTTCTGCTCACCCAAACATGGCTCATAGGCTAGACTCTTTCCTTTAACTGTAGCTGTAGTTGACATTAATATGTTACTGGATAAGCTGACATAATCTAAGAAGTGCATACAATTCCCTTTATGTCTGATTGTTCAGAGTTGGACTATGTATGAAGGTGCGTCTCCCAGGCTGAGTGTCTTACCAGTACGTAAAGTGATACACAAGCAATGCAAAACACTGAGTCACATCACTTTCATGCAGCTTCTTTCATATACACTGAACTATTCTTTTTTCCTGGAGCTGAAGTGATGCTCGTGGCGGATAGGCTGAAGGGTCAAAGTGTGGTCAGTTGCAATCCTGCCATCTGGGCACTACCTGCTTTAGGAACCACAGATGGAGTTCCAGTTTACACAGCACACACGGCAACAGCATTCATTCAACACGCCGACATGCTGCACTGGAAATTTCCTTTGTACCGTGATCACATTGCGGGTTAAAAAAAGCTCAGTGAGGAAACTTGATTCACAGCGGTTCTGGAAATTGTCAATGACAAGCCTGAGAGTGTACACCTGTTATGAATTAACACATACTTTGATACACTGTGTGTTCATACAGGACTGTAGTGTTAACAGTTATGTAGCAGCAGCAATTTTGAACAATCTGTGATATTCATTAAGCACCTAAAACAACACATATTTAACTGTGTTAAGAAACTGTGCCACAGAGTGCATTGCTTATATAACACTACTACTTTTTCAGACTACGTGTAA
Organism: Thunnus albacares; assembly: GCF_914725855.1. Lineage (NCBI taxonomy): Eukaryota > Metazoa > Chordata > Actinopteri > Scombriformes > Scombridae > Thunnus > Thunnus albacares. Next base: position 15,694,693 of record NC_058107.1, on the reverse strand, counting down.
AACAACTCTGATCAACTGTATGTGATATAAGATGGAGACAGTGTGTAATCTACAGTGAGATCAAATGTGTCCCACACCTGTTAAAGAATGTGAAAAATGCAGGTGTCATCAGGTAGTGAGATGCCTCCTCTACTCAAAGTGAGGTCAGAAGCCACCTGACTGATGTTTAATCATGATCTGACACTTCAGATTTATGAACCTGATGCCCAGCCTGGAGCTGCAAGACCAATGTAGACAGGAACCATCTCATTTCACACAGCCACACAATACAACATGGGACAATAAAAATACTTGTCACCAAAAAAAGAGAAAAACCCAAACAGGATACAGTTGGCCCCTCTTGTACTCTGTAACACTCAGTCATCATACTCTCTTTGGCCTAAGCCTGGACCTGCCCCCCCGGCATCAGGGATCCATCATGGTGGGGGAGGATAGGGGAATGCTGACAACCAAACAGGCAGCAACCCAGGAAACTCTAACTCGAGAAGGAAGCATGATTTCGCTCTCAGATAAAGGAGGAATTCAATTAGAAGACACTCTGTGGGACATCAGAAAAGAGTGAGAAAACAAACTGTGCAGTGAGACAAGGGTGGCAAGAAAGGAAATAATGCATGTGTTCACTGCAATCGAAAATCAACCTCAAAAATCAATTAGAACTAATCTTGCAAAAACTTCACGGCTATAGTTTAACTTGCAGACTCAACATTGGTAGGGACCAAAATAGACCAAGGTAACTCCAATCCAATTAAATTCAGAGAATCTCCTTCATGAAAGTTAAGACTCTCTTGGTTTCCCATGGCTCTCTGTAGATTCCTGCATTAACTCTGAGAGTGGGTGTTCTAAAAATGCATGAGAAATCACTGGGGCATATTTAATGAACTTTTTTATTTGTAGTGTTAACTCCAGCTGAACTAATCTCTTTCAGTGCACTCAAAAAAAAAACAAAAAAACATGCTTTATCGTCCACTCTATTAAGGCTAAGTGGGTCGTGACAATAGACAGGATAATCAGATAACTTTATTTGATTTAAACTACAGACTCTTGGCAGTATGTACCTCTATCTCTTGGTGGGAAGGACCTCCGCGCAAAAGCACACAACTGTAGTCCAATTTCAAGATTAGATATTGACCTTAACCTGCCCCTCCTTAGTCCACATTTCTGGTTCATCACTTGGAAAACGGGTATCATTTCATTACAACTTGGATAAATGGTCTATGAACAAATATTTGTTTTCACTTTAGCCACTTGCATCCTTCATTTCTCATTCCCTGCAGACATGTCTCACTTGGCACACTGTTGGAACCATCACCATTAGAAAATGGTCTGTGCAGTTGGTGTTTTGCACAACTGACACGTACATATACAAAGACATGCAAGAATTTGTATAAACACACACATGTGCAGAGTGCATAAAATAACAGACAAAACTTCTGTGCATGGATGTGCATGAGATCATGGTCTGCCACTCAGCTTAATCTTTGACCAGAACCTGCATGCTCAGGTCTCATTGGCAGGAATTATGAAAAGCACATTTACATCTTTTACAATCTTATTGTTTATTCCAAACTAAGGTAAATGAGGTATCTCATTCTCTTTGCACATTTCTTAACACTGATTGATTCATTTAACCTTAGTCATTCCTTTAAAGGCCACTTTTGCAACCAAAATAATTTGCACAATGCTTGCGACAAAAACAACAACAATAAATTTAAGAAAATAGGGCAAGGCTTAAATCACAATGGCAAACTGCTGGAGGTGGAAACATGAAAAAGACAGAATGTAGTTCTTACTTCAGTCTAATATGTGCACCACAGGAGCAATAGATCATTTAAATATGAAACTGCTGTCTGAGCTGATAAGCATAAGAAGTCCTGTCTTCACATTGAAAGAGTCACGACAAGAGAAGGTAATTTCTTCCATATCGCAGCAAACAACTTCCCCTTGGCTATTAAGTGACCATTTGGCTTGGCTCTGCTATTTAGTGTAATTTAAATAAGTTTGTAAGGGGAGTAACTCCAGGACTAATCTACCATCATCGGGCAACAACAGCAGTGGGAAGTGGAGATTTCTGCAGTCGATGGAGTGAAGGACAGGGAAACACATTCATAAAGGACTAAAGTAGAAGGTGAAAGTTGTTGGTTTGTTTTAAACTCTGCATAGAACCTGCTGATCAGACAGGCAAACATTTCAAAAACACTCTGCATGAAGCTCAATACAGAGCTGATTTTAAAGCTGCTAAAATCAAAATTTTTACATTATCAAAAGATCAAAGGACTATGTGTAATGTAAAAGGGATCATTCACAGCGGTGATTCTGCAGTTCCTACCTTTTTAGCATCTTTTAACCCATTGTTTTGTTTTATTTTACCGTTTTGGTTCACTCTCATCGCTCTCATCAGCGTCATTTCCAGCTACAACAGACAGCTGTTTTTAATGAAAAAATGCTGAAAACCCACCGTATGTTGCCTGCCCAGCAGCACCAAATAGTATACATATAAAGTTAGCAAGTAGCCGGTGAGCATAGTGGAGCAGTTAGTGGCTATAGAACCAGATATGTTTCTCCAGAGTTGATGGAGACAAAAGGAGAATGAATATTGACTTACATTCATTAGGTAGCTTGAAACACTGAATGCTAATGTTGCATCATATCTGTTGGATGTGTAAATAAGCAACTTTTTGCTAAGAAGTTCCACCTCTCAACTTTATAAGGTGATGATATGTCAATGTTGTGTTTAAAGCTTGAGTGTGGCCAAAAAAATCAATTAATGCAGGTTTAAATTTTGTGAATATTACAGTAAAATGTACTGTAAATGTAAAATATTTTCCTTTTGAAGCTGGTGCTGTGTTAATGTCTTAATTGTTATTGGATTTTACTAAGTCTCAAGTCTTCAGAGCAGTCAAGTCCAAGTAAGGGCTTAGGTCAGTCTAAGTCTGATGTCCACAGCTCTGTCACATGTATCTAATTACTGGGTTGTCATTTCCAAAGACCAAAGACCAGCGATCGGATTTCTATCTCTCCCTCACCCTGTATCATACATTAATATCTTATCTGTCTGTGAACAGCAAAACTCACAGCAGGTTACTGAGGTGGTCCTGCCCATCTGATCACATTGTCATTAGTCTGTTGCTGATAAGCTGGTAATTACAGCAGCAATCGATGTCTCAATGACATGTAATTTCATTACAAATGTGTCCTACTCTTGTAGACTGTAATCAACACTGTGTAATCCTGGTTCCATTTGCCACTTCCCTTTGGCTGACCTTGTTGACACTGCTTGCATCAAGCCAAAAGAGAAAGATGGTGGATATCTACAATAATAAAATATTTGCCTGACACTTAATATCCTTTGGTTTTATTGAGGTGTCTGATGACGCGAGTGCTGTTCCATCTAGTGCAGAAAGCAAAGGTCGAACATTTTATGCCAGTTTCACTAAAAAGGCAGCATTTACTGCCTATTATTCTGGCTCAGTGGCATGGCAGTATCTCTAATGACTGCGGGATAACAAGGCATGTTTCTCTAGACATGTTTTTTTCCCCACTTGATGAGGATTGGTTTCCCCTAAGCAATGAGATGTCCTGTTTGCATTTTTGGGCTGGTACTCGACTGGCCTTGCCGCAAAGGAAGAATCAAACACAGGGCCTGGCTGTTTCTATTTTAAAAGTCAGAGGAACAGGTCTAAGCTCGTCGACTGCCTACATATACCATTAGCAATGCGAGCAATGTTCCAAAGCAAAAGGAAGCTGGCTGAGGAGATGCTATCTCAGGCTGCACTCTTATGTTTTCATGCCATTCTTGTCCCTCCGCTGTCTCAATCTGAAGCCTAAAACCTCTTACCTATCTTCTCCTTCAACCTTATCCCTCCTCCGCCCTCACATTCTGACATTCACCTCTATCCTTTTTTGCTCATTCTTTTGCTCTGTCTCCCCGGTGCAACTCAACCATGAACTGGCCAGTCAAGATTCTTGCAAACATACAGGTAAACAGGCCATGCTGCTGTAAAAAGCTGCGTTGAGGTGTGTCTTTCTAATCTTAGTCTGACTGGCATCGAGGAGGTGAGCATGTCAAGGGACTTGCGTGCAGCACAGGAATTTAGGAACAAAGGAAGGCAGATGCCTCCTCCCCCCCGATGGCCTCTTGTCCCTTTATCTCTCAAGGGCCCCTGGGATCACCGTCAGAGCAATTACATATACTGCCATAAAGCTTTCCCAAAGTAATAACACAGACCATGATTTTAATTCATGAAGTATAATCCAAAAAAATAAAGCCATAATGCTACAGCATGTTGTTCTTCTCAATGAGGGATCATTCAGTAGTAGATTACACAACCCAGTTCCCCTTCCTCTACATTTCCTTTTCTCAGCTTTATCTTCAATCAGCATGTTAAGCCTTATTACAATATGCTTTACATGGCGCCAGGGGCTGAGCCTTCTAACAAAGTCTTAAAGGTGCAGTCACACTATGCGCCAGTGAATATTTGCTTCACCCCTCATTCACTTTCATTGGAAATGACAAAAGGGGTTAGGTTAAAAAAAAAAGTTGCAAAACAATTTCAATGTATTGAGCTGAAGCAGAGTTCATGTTGTGACTTGAATTCTCACAACCAGACAGATGGGCATGTTGACCTCTGAAAGGCAAAGCTGCGTGGTTTTAATCGAAGCATTTTACATGATCCAGTTCTAAATAATAACACTACACTGAAATGATCAATGAGCAAGTATAGTGTGGCTTGAAGTCGGACTGAAGGAGTGCAAAACAAAGCCAAACACTGTGTGCATTATTCCTCTTGCACAAACAGCAAACACTGAGGTTCTGCACATCAACAGGATCACATAAATTGTGCACCACAGACTGCAGTTGCCCCATTTTAGGTTTGTATGTTAATACTTACCATTGATTTCACAGTCCTTATCTAAAGAGCACCAAGTGTTTCTCTCACTCAACAATCTCCTCTCCTGCATCTGACAACAGAGACAGTGCAGGCACAGCTCGTATACGGCAGGTAAGGAACAACAATCTGAGAGAAACAACATTTTTCTTGGAAATAAGACATCATCAGCTTAAACAAGTGATAACTTGTGCTTAAAGCTACTAATGCTGAGTTGTCAGTATCCTGATTGAACAAATTTAAAAGGTGAAGTTTTGTGACCAACCTTTCAGTCAGTGTTTACCAGCTCAAGACATGCAGACTCATGGTTCATCAAATTTATTTTTCCTTTATATGTTAAATCAAAAGTGCCTGAGACATGCAGAAGGTAATATGTCCTATCTGGAATACAGTAAACATTGTACACAAATTCTACAACAGGCAAACTGGAAATTGTGGGTTTTTGCATCATGCACCACATGGAGAAAAATGCTGTGGGCTCAAAGAATCTTGAAAGATTAACTTTCTCATTTGAAGAAAATTTTTTTACCATAACGAGGTACAAGCTGACCATTATGACGGCTCTAAAGTACATCTGATTGCTGCACAAAATAGCCTTGGACCTGATCATGGAACCATGTCAATAGGTTCTCAGCATTGCTGATAATAACAGGCTTTTGCAGTAAGCTAGTTGTTTGATGGGCCGGTGATAGGCAGAGGGTAGGAGCAATTAGAGTTGAAAAGAAAATGCCTTACAAGGATATGTTAGGGGCCTGTAATTAAAAATGTGAACACAAACAAAACTGGGACGGTAGGTAAAAAAGTAAAATCAAACAAAATGTGAGTGTTTGAACCTGAACCTGTGTGTGGTAGATTAAGTAGATGTTATGATATTAGTAATGCAAGGTCTCCTGACACCTGTGTGTTCATTTGCTGTTTGAGACAGAATACAGAATAAATGCTGACATCCTCATGATGTCAGGAGAAAGGCACAGACACAGAGTTCAGCTGGTCCTTTATCATGACCAGCGCAGAAACGTAACAGTCCAGGGGCCGTTTTCACAAAACATCATATGGCTAACAATTATAATTAAATTAAAGTTTTAATTTTATCTATTGAATTTTGTAATTTGACATAATTATTTATTTAATTTAATTTGTAATTTAATATACTATTTTAATTTTAATTTTTTTTAAATTTTTTAAATTAATTTATTATTTAATCTAATTTAATTTATAAATTGATAAATTTTTTTGATTTGGTTAAAACCATTTTTAAATTAAATGACTTTCCTTTTTTTTTTATTTAATCAAACATATCATTTTAAATTATAAATTCAAATCATATTTTTAATTTAATTTTTAATAAATTCTTCATTTTCATCATCTTATTTTATTCAATCTAATTTTCACATTCATATATACTGATGGATATTCTAAGGTGAGTAGATTAATTCAAGACAAATTGCGTCTTAGTTCTCTTGTTAGTAGCTGTTAAGAGGAAACTGCTATAAACTTTTAGGAGGACTCCTTATGGTAAGATAAGACAATGCAGCCCCTGATAATTAGCAAGAATACATGGTGTGAGATAAGAGACTGTGCCTACAGCCTGTGCCACTCCTCGAGGGACTTACAATATGCTTGACAACTCGGACACAGTATACATATAAAAATTTCACACTGTGGCTGAGAAACCAATTAGACCAAACAGGAGCATTAAACTACAGACAGAAGGAAGAGAAAGAGAGAGCGTAAGAGAAGTTGTTAATCAAAATTAAAAAAGGATTCAGTATTAAAATATGTTGATGCCATGTGTGACATCACTACACAATGATTTACATATAAACATGATGCTGAAGAGAGACACCTATGAAAGAGATGCAAAGTTTATATATATATTCAAGGGAATTAAAAAAACATCTATTAGCTGTTTCGCTACTATAAGGATAGTGGCACTGAGGATGAACTCCATACAAACTATTAACATTTTATGAAAATCTTTTAGAAAAACAGCAGAGTTGTGGGTAAACAATGACATTTACAGATTAGTTATTTTGAACACATTCTGTGCCATAGCCTGATGGGATCTGGTGCTCTAACCCTCTTTTACCCACCCACCCCTCCATCCCTGAGATCTACAGTGGCTTGTAATTGACTGAGAGTTCTGTTTTCACAACAGAGACCACATTAGGCAGGTTGCCAAGTAGCTACAGTAAATATTTACTGTGCATAACCAAACTATAGTAAGATCCATCAATACTGTGCGTGTCACGACATCGGCTAACCCAGATTTCTATAAAGTGCACGTGGAGGTGCCTCATGGCCTTCTGTACGGTACCTTCAGGGTTTTTGTTGTTGCTTTACAGGTAATATTTGTGCTTTCATAATGGAAATGGGTGATAATAAAGTGGGTTTATTGTTCTCTAACGTTGGTGACGCTTGATAACTTCTATTTTCTGTTCAGTTTTTCCGCTTTGGGTAAAAACAGCCATTGGCAAAGACTTTATAAATGTGGTAGCTGTATTTATAAAACAAACAATATGGCGCAGTGCTGCACAGAAGCCAAGACCACTTGTATTGGTTTGTTATTTTTTTATTGTTATCTTGATATTAAATACATTTTCTTTTTACGTCAGCATAACTGATCATATTGTCAGTGTGTGGAAAGACAAGGCTGGTAGTGTGTTCTAGATGAGATTGAACTTGGTGTGTTCCCACTGGAAAAATGGCAAGTTGGCAGCGGTGACGGTGAGCGCTGCTCAGCTGAACTTGTCAAAATGTTCGCACAGCCTTGTTCATTATACCCCAATATACAGTCACCTGCAACTTGTCAAAATTGTGATGTGATGGCTGCAACTCATCACATCACATTGCACAGTTGATTTGCTTCCTTTTAGTTACCCATTAAAAAAAACACAACACAGGAATCAGGTTAATAACAGCTGATGTAATGATTTCAGCTTAACCAAAAAACTACAAAAAATACACAAGTGGAAGCTGCCAAACTGCCGATTTCTGACTTTTGGACATGAAGAGAAGCTATTCCATATACAGTCTTAAAAGCCAGACTTCGAAAAGTTGTTTTCTATCTGAAAGGGTAAAACTGCACCAAATTATAGCAGTGCTGCCAGTTTTAAAAAAGCTTACAGGACAGGATGGTGGAAACAAAAAAAACAAATGAAAAATAAAAACTTTTACAGTCTAGTCAGTGTAACACAATAAGCAATAAGCCTGTATTAAAAGCTACCTGTGTAAAGCTTGTAATGTTCAGTTTGGAGACATTACGATTTATCTTTCTGGAAATGTTTGAGGTTGTCGTTTGTGGTGTACAATAAAATTCACAAACTACTGTGAATTATTAAATAAAAACACATAACACACTGACTTCATACAGCACAGTTTAAGTACAATATAAGCACAAGTTTGTCCTCAGTTCCCTTTCACCACCCACACATTTGAGGTTATCTGCTACCATCTTTGCACGGCAGTTTCTTCCCAGTTGCATAAGTATTAAGGTTAAGTGACAAGGGATCAGTCCAAGGTTAGAGACGAAGAATGAATAGAAGTCAAGTATAATGTCCCCGCAGTTTCTAACAGAACAAGGAGGTGTGTGTGTGTGTGCGTGCAAGTGCGGCTTGATATGTGGCTTGTTTCATCCATTTCACCAAGTGAATCTCCACATATTGATTGTGAAGGAGAACGTCCCAGTTGCAGGTCAAGTGATCTGTGGCCTCACCTGGTACGCTGCGGCTGCATGAAAGACAGCATTTTACATGACCTTTTCTCATGACCCTTAAAATACAATAAATGACTTGGTCTATAATGAGACCACTTAATGTGGGTGGTGGGCAGAAAAGCAAGATACAATGACCTGCCTTGAAACACTGTGGCTATAAAGTACTGTGCACTCAAATACACACGACAAGTCGGTGGAAACATTTGGTTTGTGCAGAATGACCGCTGAGGATGCAGGCTGCTCAAAAGAGGTTCTGTGAGCCCAAATAAGGACTGTTTATGTCCCTGTTGCAAAAAAAAAAACATCTTAAGGCTGATTGACGGGCTTCTCACATCTTAATTATTATACAGTGGAATTCATGCAGCTAGAGAAAATGGGTGGTACACCTTGTTTATTAAGCAAAGCCCAAACTGCTCACTCACTCACACTGGGCTGGGCTTTGACATTAGTCTGGAAAATGAGTGTATATCTCTCCCTCTTTAACTGTGACTGTGCATACTGTGTACTGAAGCATGTCAGTAGTTCAGGTAATGTCTGCACAGTGTCTAATTTTTCACTAATGTTTAGAACATTAGAGCACGGCAGCGAGAGTTTGCTGTGCAAAATGACTGCTGTGCATAGATACAAAAGCATTTGCCTCACTTTAAACTCCCTTGAATATACACATAGGCTATAAATAAACAGAAAAAGAGCAACCTAACAGGTTTAAATTTTGCTCGGTGCCACAACATGAAATCTCTTGTATCTAAAGTTTGCGATTGATCAGCGGATAAGAACGAACGGCAAACAAGGAGAGTCCTAGAACTACCCATATCTTGCCATCTTGAACATGATGTTCCTAATGTAAAATCTGTTCAAACCTGCCTTGGTTTCAAAAACAATTGCACTGTACTGGTTTTATCATTCAACAACTAATAGTGTACCAAGCTGCAAATACAGTAGTGGTGCCATGGTGTTTTACAGACCATATTTCATTGGTAGGCAACTGTGGTGCTTAATTTGGTATTTTTAAGTATTTTTTTCATGAGGCACGATACATTGTTATTGTCCCTGTTGTTTCCCTTTTGGTGGTCAAACAATGTCACATTTATCAATATGAGTGAAATTAGATTATAGCAGACACAGAGAAATTAATCAATAAACGGATGTGTAGAATGTAAGTATGCAATGAAAGTAAAAAATAGCAATAGAAATTGTGGTAAAAAAATAAAAACAATGCATAGTACAAGCAGTTATTTGGAGTTTAAACATGTTGTGATGACTATAAGGGTGAAACAGTTCATCTTTGTTTCCACCAGCAGACTTGAGATCTTTCTGTTTTCTTGAAGAAAATATGTTTTTTCCTAACATGTCAAAGAAATGCAGGTTAGGAGTTGGAAACTCTAAATTGACCATAAGTATGAAGGGTTATGTCTAAATGTGTTAACTCCGTGATATTTTCCTCTTGACGAATGTGTGCTGGGATAGTCATCAACCTTTTTATACTCTGACTCAGGTATGGATGGATGTTGACTAAAGGCTGCTTGTGGCACTGCGGAGCAATGAGTGGATCTGTGTATTGTGCATTTTACCACCACAAACATGAGTTTGCGAGCAGTGCCTTTTGCAAAGCGTGGTAATGCACTAATAGATAGCCACTCACCAATAAAAGATTTGAAGAAGTTTGCGATGAAAAAAAAAAATTCAAGATATTTAAAAAAATGTCAGTCAGAGTATATCTGTATTATTAAAATGCATGTATAACTTGCAATAATGCCACTATATTCTATGACTATATTCAGACGTACTGTTGACTCCCTAAATTGTGCCCATTCCTGTGACTCTGTGTTTGTTAGAAACACCTGATGTGGAGTAACAATAATGTGGATTTAAAAACGCAACAATGAAAGAAATACAAAGTGTAAATGTTGTGCTAACATGTACTATATTTAAGTCAACCTGTGTACAACTAGAAAATGAACTTCATTTAAACAGCAAATAAATACATTTTCATTTTCAGCGGTTTTTAAAATTGAACAACCAACCCTGTGATTACTGGATAACCTGATGACCAAACATTCAGTATAGTACAATTACATAAAAGAAACAAGAACTAAGAGTGACTTTTTTCATCCAACAAATCACAATTTAGTCTTTGTCTTCTTAAGTAGTCTCTCCCTTATCATCTCTGTGCTAGTCTTGTGCCCTTATTTTACCTTTCTATGCTCAATTAACTGTCAGTTGTTCTGTCTCGCATACTGACGAAACTGTCATCAGTCCAGCCATCACAATTACGTCTAATCTTTATCTAGCGTGTTTACCTGATAGAGGATTTCATCCACTGGTGGATCTCACCTGGACTGCCATCAATAATTCAGTGAGATCACTGGTGGTAATAAGTATTTACAGTGATTAATGTCAACAAAACTCCCGTTGACTGCGGAGGGCCAACATGCTTCTGACACTGAGACCAGATGAGAGATGAACCAGAGCCCTTCTCTCTCTCTGTCTGTGTGTCTCCATCTCTGGCGCCAGCACTCTGCACTCCGGCTTTCCTCACTCTGACACTGATCCGGAGGATGATCAGAAGCAAGCTCATTCTTTTATTAAGATATAAAGCCAGTGTCAACCTCTGACTCTAATTTACTGTTTGTCTTTACGCAATAACGGCAGACCTTATGACTGTATGGATTTTTAACAGCATGTTGTAATGGTCATCGCCAATAGTCTCGCAGATTTACAACCTCCTAACCTCCTGCTCCTACTAGCCGAGGCTTTAGAAATCAGGGTTTGACACGAATATCGCAAGCTGCATGCCAAGTCAGGTCACATTTATTTGTTTTTTTTTTCAGTGTTTACCCAATGGAAACGCCAGCATATTCATACTGTGTTGTGACTATGTTTTGCTTTCAAAATACCAGAACAAGATACTCCAATTTACTGTCCGGCTGCCAGTAGCACGTGTCCTGTTTAGTTCTTAAGGTAACTCTTGGTCATTAGAAGCTTGTCCTGTATGGGAGCTCCCAAAGAAAACACACACAAAGCTTCCTACATGTTGAAGAATGGACATTTAATTAACAGGTTGTTAAAGGAGAGATGTTATGGAGGAGGATTTCCAAGCCGTTCTCACTGGATTTCCCTTAGTAGACTATAACTTGAGTGACAGCTCCATGCGTAAGCATAAGGTCATAACCTCCTCCACATATTGTATGCACAAATATAGGACAAAAATCTGTGTAGTGTGTTGTAATACATGCATCAGATTTTACTGGTGTTCAACATAAGCAAACAGTTCATTGCTGACTGAACAGCCACTGCTGCTAAGTTAAGAAAATAAACCACACATCCTCGTGATCACTCCTCTGGGTGCCTCATGACCCTGAACAGGATACGCGGTTTACAAAAATGAATGGATGGACAGACTTAATGGGGCCTAGATCAGAATAATTATATATAGACTTTTAGAATCTTTAATTATAATTAACCAATAAATTGGCAAATTTTAACAAGCTAATAGTTAAAGATCCCCCCCAGACATGTTTTAAGATATATGAAAAATACTCGGCTTGGAATAATAATCTGTGTCTGATCTGACTTTTCCACAAAAAAAGTCTAATTACCTCCTTAAAATCATTAAAAACAAATCTCATCCATCTAGAATCAATCAATATGCAAATATTGCTCATTTCAAACGTTTAACTACAGGATGCAACATGTCTCCTATTTCACTGTTAAGTTCATTCTCAGTGTTTGTGCACTTGCGGTTTCAAGTTTCCAGATCACACTTGTCTAAATTTGATACTGGACCACGCTTGACTTGTGGTGAGTGGAGGGTGACTTTAAAGTCAAATATAATATGTTTAGCCAATTAATACTTTTGGTTTCTTTTTCTGTCTTTGAAAGAAAAATAAAAAATGAATCTTAAAATTTAAAAATTTTGTTCCATCACAAAAATAACTTGTTTCCTACATTAACATTAACACTTTCCAATTCATGATGGTTCTCTTTCATTTAAAGTCCACTTCCACTCAAAAATGTGTTTTGCTGCTTGTTCCTTCGTTTGGATGTTTGAGCTTCACTGTACAGAATAATGTATGTGCAGAGTTTGATAGTAGAAGGCTGTTTTCATCTTCAGCTGCTGCTGAAATTTATTCTAAACTCACCTTTATGTCACTTCACTTTGATGGCCAGAGTCAGTGCTATTTGTTTTCAGTACAGTGTGGAAAACAACACTCAGTACACAATGTCAACTGCACTCCATATTCCAAGACAATGAAGCAGCTACGTGAGTTTAAGATAAGAGTATAAAAGCATGATTAAGTGGCATCATAACTTGTTTTGAAGCTAACTGAGGTCCAGTGTGCAACTGGGACGCCCAGTTGTGTATCCTGGCTACGCCAACCATGAACCGCAACATCTCCAGTTTGAGTCAGACCAGGGACCTCTGTGGCATGTCATTCGGCCTCTTTCTCCCATCATTTCCTGTCATCTCTAAGAAATACACAAAAATAACCAAAAATAAATAAAATAAATAAAGACAATATTAAAAAAAGATTCAGTGATGTATGAGACATCGTTTAGCCCATAGTCCCATATTCGGGATTTTATTAATGTGGGAATTTTTAACGAGCTAATTGAACTTTTGTGTGGAAAAACATGTCAGCAGCTTTAACTTTAAAGAAGTGTAAGCAGTGTTTACTGCCTAAAAATGAACTCAAACACACAGAACAACAACTGGAGCTAATGATGGCTGATTAAAATATAATCAGTTTTCTCTTAATTGATTTTCCCTCTAAATGTAATCACAAAGGCGAATATAAAGGGAAGCAGGAGACATAGCAATGTGCAAAAGACACTGCAAATCAATTAGATCAATGCATTTTATTTCCATTTACTGTAAGGACATGAGCTTGAGATGGGAATCATCTGTATGCGTTCAGTGTACTTTTCAGAATTAAATACTCAGGATGGCCCCAAAAATAGCCTGACTTTGGTTTTTGACATTCCTCCTGAGAGTGTGTGGAGGAACAGAGGCCATCGGTGCTTTAAGCCCTCCATAATCCCTGTATACAGCCCCCAGTCCACAAACCCCAGCATGTGGTTCCACTCAGGGCATAATGAGCGCGATTTACCCACGACATGATAGCTGCGGAAGACTGAACAGCTTGGCCTCGAAACCACCCTCCTCTCACCTCTACACATCCTATATCTACTGGCAGAGGAACTGCTTTGGGGCTTTAACCCCCACAGGATGCATACATAAGGATGAAATGTTCTCTTGTTAAATGTAATTTCGATAATTCCTTTTCTTCAGATTCTTGATGGACATTAAGACACATGTAACGCACATTATTATATTTTCATAAACAAAGCCATCATTAGCGCTCCGGGGTCTGAAGTTTTGTTTTACACTCGCAGCCACTCCTTCCTCCTCCTTCCAGTCTTGATTAGTTTCTCCAGCTAATGGAGAGTTTCCTGTGCGAAAGAGAAAAAAGAAAATCCTCCAAACAAACTCTCTGGAGGCATTCGTAAACATCTGATGTACAGAAAAGTCACTACAAGGTGTGGTGTGAAAAAAATCCCCGACCAAAATTTGATTTGATCTGAATCTCGATCAAAGTCCTTAAACATGTAGGATCATGAACATGAAGCAGACTGTGTAGTCAGAATAAAAGCCCTTTTTAAACTGAATAGTTTGACCTCTTTTGTGTTGTGTTTACGTTCATACTGCCAGCTCCTGTTCTACTTGTGTTTGACAGGATGAAGACATTAAACTTCTCTCTGGTCTCCTGCAATGGTCGGCACTTCGGCAGATCCAAACATCTTGAGGAGCCACTGCGTTAAAAATCTAGTGTTAAACAAATGGCCCACAATCAGTACTAAGTGAATATGAGCAAACTCTGTCAGCAAGATTTTCTCCCTCTGGCTGTCTGCGTTGGCAGTGAGTGGGAGAATGACTGCGTGGACTTTTCCAAGCATGGGAGTGCTGGCACTGACCAGATGGATTGCAATGTGAATTGAAATGTAAGCTTGTAAAATCCAGATGGCTGCCAAAGATCAGGTCATTGCTATATGCTGTTATCCTTAACAGAGAAATACCAGGAGTTCTTTGGATATAAGCTAATTGGAACACATCGTCTTTGAGGTTTCCTTGGAGAGGACGGAAACATTCCCAGGGTAGATGTGCGGAGTGAGCGAGTAATAAACAGGTTTTCAAAAGCCTTATGACTACTCTGATGATTTACAGCTTGCCATCATGAACTGAACAAAATCCCGGACTGTTCTGCACACTGTAAATCAGGTTTTCTTTCTAGGGAAGAATGCAGATGTTGTCAAATATGTCTCCAGAGTTACAATTCATTTCACACAAAGCAGGGAACAGTGGGGTCAAGTGCATTGCAGGACCATGTTAATTTGAAAGATTTGCACATGATTAAAGGCGACACATTATTCTTTTTGTGATTTTCGGTTGTTTATATACTCTTAGGATATCTATGTTAAACATGGTCAAAGTTCCAAAACTTGAGGTTAATGTATGTAGAAATGCTGGGGTTTAAGTTCTCAGGCACCATGCCTGATTTCAGGTTTAGAGCAGTTTTAAATTCATATAAAACTTAATTCAATATGTTTGTACACATTTCCTCCTGGACAGCTTTTCAGGCTCACAAATCTTTTCTTGCTTTAATCCCTGAAAATCCTCCCTGCAAGTCAAAAGCCAGAGCCTCAGCCTGTTCTGAACACTTCATTTGCAACATATATTTCTACCTTGCCAATGAGCTGATGTCGAGTCGTTGCACATGCCCACAAATGGCCATCCATTCCATAGCCTTGGTTGCTAAGGTTGTTGCTAAGATTTTTCCATCTGTTGTTTGCATTGGCTACTCGCATATTTCAGATCGGATTCTGGCTCGAACATGTACGGATGTATTTGACAAGCTGACATTTTGGGTAAAGAATGAGAAAAAGAGGTGAAATCTTACTACTATAGTTGGTTTCAGAACAGAGTGGGCTCCTCGGCAGGGGGGCATTAAAGAGACAGGAGCTGAAACGGCCTGTTTCAAACAGAGGCTGAACTGAGGTGCTGCATAAGGGGCCTGTATAACATGAATAAGGAGTTTTTTGAATTGGATATTATGCAAAGATATTCCAGTAGAGCCCCAGAATAAAGATATAGACCTGGAAATGTGCATATGTCCCCTTTAAACACAGGATTTTGCTGAAGTTTTGGAGACGTCACACATTTGGCCTTACTTGGTAAATGACATGTAAAAAAATAAATTACAAATTATTATTCATTAGCAACATACATTAGTTTTGTCAGTTGTGCACAGTGAATGCAAAAAGTTATTCTTGCAAATGGATATATTGCATATTATGCAATATAAATCACTTTATGCACAGTGCACTAACATTACCAACACGGCTTTGTAATGGTGAGAAACCTGTCACGGTTGATTCCACTATCAACAACTCAGCTTGTGCCAGCTGCCGTGCTTGACTAGACTAGGACCAGGTCCAGATCCACCAATGGCATCTTCTCACGCAAAGACAAATGAGCAGCTGTCAAGCTGTCAGCTCCACACTGGTGACCTTCATCTGCAGAAATGCTGTCAAATGGGGCCTTTTGGCCATCAAGTTGAATAAGGCACCAGTGTTTTGTTTTTGCCCCCGTTTCCTGTCAGATGAGTGACAAAGTGACCCAGAAAAAAATTCTATTTAAACCCGACAGAGGGGAAAAAGGAGGGGAGACTTTTTGCATTGGATGAGAACGACAAAGCACATTGCAATACAATACAATTAGATTAAACATCTATTAGGTTCTCCCCAAAGATCATATATTTTAGACGGCCTAATGTACATGGAAAAACTTACGTTCAGTGAAATGAAACATGAACCTCTGTGTAGTCTGTGAAAAGTTTAAAAACCCAAATATTCTACTTTAAAGTAGTAGTTTGATATTTCTGGGAAATACTAGAATATTTTTTCCAAGAGTTAGATGAGAAGATTGATACCACTCTTGTTTGTACGGTAAATATGAAGCTACAGCCAGCAAGCGGTTAGCTTAACTTAGCTTAGTGTGGCACATAACCTCCCATAAAACCACAAATTGTTGTTTTCACACAGTCTTGTACCGATCAAACAAACAAGATATAAAGTGTTAATTAGTGAGCTTTACAGGTACATTTCTTGTTAGCTTTGGACAGAGCTAAACTCTCTGCAAGAAAGAGAATGAGTGTATTTAAGTACAAGCTGCTTTGGAAAGCCCATAAATAACTTATAATGCTACATACATATTTGTAGCTTATACAGTTGGCATTTTTACTGAGAAATGCCTGCTGACTGATCTCATGATACAGGTTCACGTTCCTCTCAAAGCAACTGGTGTGAGAAAATAATAACGTGTTGGAAGAACATGTATTGAACCACATGATGATGGTAAACATGATAAAATGTGAATACACAGGGTTAAAAATCAACATAACAAGTGCAAAAAATACATGATTATGAGAGTGTTCTCTTGTGTATCCAGTCATTAAGTAAAAGTGAATGCAAGATAGGAAGAAATGCAGAGCAATCACAGCTGCAGTCGTAGAGTTTGCCAAAGAAGGAACTGCCCGGTGACAAGACAGCTTAGCACAGCAGCAAGCTGAATATCTGAAGTGAATCGCATGAAAGGCATTTGCCTGATTGTTCTTCTTCAGTGCACCGGCTTGAGTATGAGCGAGATAGCGATCTATTATTTTCTTTTACAGCTTTGAGTCAAAGGGAGGGCACTGATTTCCTGTTCTCCGCAGTCAGGGATGCCTCGTGCCTTGTGGTCAGCAAAGTTGACCACAAACTGTACTACAAATAAATATTTAGAAACCTTTAGAGTTGTCGGATTGAATCGGAGATAATCTGCTATAATCACAATCAAACAGCGACGCCTGCCTTATTTGACAAAATAATCCCTTTTTTTTTCTTTTTTTTTTACCGCAAAGGCAACATGTCTTTAAACAAGTGACAAAAAATGTTGAACCTTGGATGTGTGTGTTTGACATAATCCAGCATCATTTGACAATCGGAGCAGAAGCCAGCAGTGGAAAAGCCTGTCTCATTGTTGACACAGTCAGGTGACAGACACAGTTAATAGGTTAACAAGCTTAGTGTAGCGTTTACATTTAACACAACATCAGTGATGGTAAAGAACAGAGAGCTACTGGTCATCAGATACACAAGGTTATTTTTGCAGTTTTAATGCAGATGGATTTGTCTAATTTTTACATGTTACACACATTTTACACACTCTAATGAACAATTATTGGCCTATAGTTATATATACTATGTGTCTTTGTGAGTGTGTGTGGTTGATTGTTCGCATGTGTGTGGCTCTATTAAGGGTGCTGATCCCTGTATGGCTTCAGCACACAGGCACACTTTTCAACTCCTCCCCTCTGCCTTCAGCCAGGGTGTGATTAGAGCCAATACAATCTTGGGCAACCTGCACTGCACTCAGAGAGAGAGAGAGAGAGAGAGATAGGGAGGGAGAGAGAGAGAGAGAGAGAGAGAGAGAGGGAGAGAGAGAGAGAGAGAGAGTGCAAAAGAAAGAGTGGGCAGCCACTCTGGTGCACTCTGGTGGTTCTTGCGACAGCGTCACTATTGCTTGATCTCCAACAGTCCAACTGTGTGGCATTGTGGCTCATGCAAGATTCAGCGAAACTGCAACTCTCCTCTAATCCCAGTGGACATATACAAATGGACAACGCTGAGTTTTCCTCTCCAAGACTTTTTTTCACCTAATGTTTGCACTTTTTTCTTGGATTCATGAAAGTGTTGCAACTCCATGACCTAATATTGTTTCAGCTTTGTGGACAGTTTGGATACATCTTTTTAGAGAACATGTCGTTGCCTTCAGTAGACGAATCTCATCTTTGGAAAGATGGAAAGCCACTGCTGAAGTTTGAGCATCGCCAAACAAGACTCCGAAGGCGTGAAATGTAAGCAAAAAAAGCAATGCACAGACTAGAATAGAACTATTTCTTACTGAGGAAAACTCCTACAGAAAAACTTCATTTTTTTTTTATTTTTAGCACATTTATGATGCTTGTAAGAAGTGTAGATTTTTTAGTTTTGTTAACTTTGACGTGAGAAAACACATCTTCCGCTTCTTGTGACTGAGTTGAGCCGGTGAATAATGGATGGCAACCTAAGCACAGTAGCATCCTATGTGACCAACAGCACAGGACCCTACCACCATGCAGCAGGACCCTGGAGTCTCATCATTCTGGTCATCATCATACTGACCATAGTTTTGGGAAACTTGCTTGTCATCATAGCTGTGGCTCGCACTTCACAGCTACAGACGACGACAAACGTCTTCATCATGTCTCTAGCGTGTGCGGACCTCATCATGGGGGTCCTCGTGGTGCCTCTGGGGACCACTATTGTGGTGACAGGAAAATGGCAGTTGAGTGACACGTTCTGTGAGTTCTGGACTTCTGTGGATGTTCTGTGTGTGACAGCGAGCATTGAGACGCTGTGTGTCATAGCAGTGGATCGGTATATAGCCATCACCAGGCCGCTGCGACACCAGGTTTTACTCAATAAGTGGCGTGCCAGGGTAATAGTTTGTTTGGTGTGGGTTGTGTCCGCCTTAATTTCCTTTGTACCAATTATGAAAGGGTACTGGCGTGCAGACGGAGACCCTGAAGCGGAGGAGTGCTACAATGACCCTGCATGCTGTGACTTTGTGACCACCAGGGCCTTTGCCATTATATCTTCTATAGTGTCTTTTTACATTCCGCTGCTCATAATGATATTTGTGTATGCAAAAGTCTTTCTAATAGCGAATCGGCAGGTACAGCTTATAGATAAAAGTCGCATGCGTTTCCAGAATGAGTGTGCAGCACAGATGCCAGTTGGCCCCCACATCAACGATATCCTGCCCTCGGCATGTGTGGGCTCCAGCAACAATGCAATGCGGAGGAAGAGTGCCAAGCGAAGACCGTCACGGCTGATGCTTGTCAAAGAGCAAAAGGCCCTCAAGACTTTGGGTATCATCATGGGGACCTTCACTGTGTGCTGGCTGCCGTTCTTTGTCGCCAATATCATCAACGCTTTTAACAGAGATGTTCCATCAAAAAAGATCTTCCGACTGTTAAACTGGCTGGGTTATATCAACTCTGGTCTCAATCCTATTATCTACTGCCGGAGTCCAGAGTTTCGTACTGCTTTCAAGAACTTGCTGGGTTGCCCATGGGTGTCCACCCTACAGCTCAATACTTTCTATAAAGAGCTGCGGACTCGCTGCTCCTGTTTTCTGTGGCAGGCTGAGTCAGGCACGGCAGGCTCTTTCCAAAAAACTCCGACTGGCAGAACGGAGGGGAACGACAGCCTGACCAGCACTCAGGGAAGCAGCAGAAGTGAGGAGGCTTCCCCTGGTCGTATCCAGTCCAACGGCAGCACACAGTTCAGTGACTTCTCAGAGCCAGAAACTGAATTGTAAGTTTTTTTTTCTTAATTCATTTTCCTCATGCAGTCAGTTTGTTTCAGTATGATGAATGTTTTAAGATTTCAACTTAACACAAACACTCTTCAAATACAGAAAGTGTAATCGTACTGTCAAAGACATTGATAATCATTTTTGACAGCTGATACACAAACATGATATCATGCACAACAACTACAACAGTTAATAACAACTACACAACTACCTGCCACAATAATAAAATAATGATTAAAAATACCCAGCAGGGAAAAGTCACATTCTGCATTTTACTCACATGAATAATTTAATTCAATTTGTTAATCTTTTTTTAGTATTTGCTATGAAATATTACAGTTGAAATACTACATTATGAAATCTCACTGCATCTTACTTACTTACTGAGAGAAACTCACAGACTTGATATCAAATCTCTATGAAACTGAAAGGACAGCAAGGTGGCAGTGAGTGTTTGAAACAAGTTTGAAATGTTTCATTCCCCTTTTTTCCTCTTTTTGAACATGAATTCAATAGAGGTATCTGTAACATCAGTGGTCCATCACGTGGCATGTGAGCAGATCATTTGCACTATGAAGCTGAAGACCCTTAGAATAGAATCAATTTCACGGGGAATCAAACAATTTACATTACTTACCGCTTTTGGACATCCTGCTGCAGATTAGCAGACTATTGTGCAATGATGCTGGTGAAAACACGCCTACGCATGTGTGCTTGTGTGTTTGTTTCACTTTTGTTTGCCAACACAATAATCAAAAATGAAAAGATAAAGACACTATAAATAGCATTACTTTACATTTAATGCAGTTTGCAAACATTGTCTTTAACGGTTAATTAATGACATTTGAAACTAAACATAAAGATATTTAATAGAAAAACATTTATCTGTTTCCTATGATTACTAATATATTTAGCCCATTATTGGTTATTTATAAAAGTTTAACTCTATACATTTACCCATCTTTTCAGTATTGTGCTTACTATATTTCTTTGATATACAGTTTGCAGAGAATAAATACATAAACAAGGCATCCTACTTTTAAAGATGTCAAAAATGGTCTTAGGACAGATACTTTTTTTCATTTTAAATATCATTATGCTGCATTATTATGCATTTTGCATTTATTAAAAGTAGAAATCCATATTTGGACATGTTCTAATACATCAGTGTGCTGCTGTCCAGGAGTAAAATAGACGGAGCGCAACAGTACAGAAAAATAAATCATTTCTGAACCACTGGCAGCAGCTGGGGTGTTTCAATATTACTAAACTAAAACTGGAACTTAATATTTGAATTTTTATGCATATTTAATGAATGTTTGAGGACTGTACCTGTATTGGTTACTTTACTATGTTACATGTTATCAGTGTTTGGACCCGGCTGTAAACATAGTAAAAATAACTAACAGATGTCCACAGATTGCTCATAACCTTAAGACATGTTGCTGGCACTGTGTTTGGGGTGAATAATGTTTTACACTGTATAACAATAGTTAACAATGTCATTAATTAATTTAATACTCCATAGAAACCTGTATGCCTTATATGTAGCTTTTTTATCATCTGGTATCTGATGAAAACTGTATCTCATAAGGATAAGGGCCTTTAAATAAAACTGTAAAACCTTCAGCTGTACTGCTGAGCACGTCTGATGACATTTCCAAATATTAGTGTGGCTCTCTGCCTGTCAGTGGGCCTCAGTGTGCCCTGCCCAACACCCCCTGCAGCAGATAAATCTTTATCACTTACGCACAAGACTTCCCCCGTAACTGGAGAGGCTGTTTACAAGACTGACAGCCAATGAGAACGCCCATGTTTACACAGGTTAACTGGGGTTGGACAGATGAGTACTTGATCATTATTCTAATATACAAGTTCAATGCTGCAAGATATGCAGCAATAATTATGAGATGGTAGATTTTATTTTTTAGGTTTTTATCCCATTAGTGGTAAAATGTAGGTTGATTGTGGTGTAAGAATTGCACCACTTACCGAATTAATTTATATCATGACTTCTGCATTTGAAAGTAGTTGAATTTCCCTTTTTTCTCAAATTAGTTTTCAATTACAATAAAAAAGCTTTGAAGTTATTGCCATTAGAAATTATTCCACAAGATTTCAAATTCATCTCGCAGAAAGTTTTCTGTTTGTGGCAACAATATTAGCAGATATTATTACAGCTGAAAAATCTCAAAATCCAAAAAAGACAAATAATACTTGACTTGATAATCATAGTTGTTTAAAAATATATTGACAACTAATATGTGATCATTGTGGTTGGTTATGTCTCCAACTTTTACTTCTAAATTATATGTTGTCACAAACTGAATGCTTTTGCGCAAGTTGAAATTATAGCTTGTTTATGTGGATTTCTACTAACAAACAGCAGATAAAGTAAATTTGAAGTGTTTAAATGTCAGAGTGAAATCAATTAACTTAATTTCAATAATGCACATAAACATGCAAATTATGCAATTTCTAACACAAAAGTTAAATTCACAGCTCATTATTCAATTTTATTTGACAAGTGGCGGACCACTTACACTACAGCCCTTGCCTTGCCATCCGAATTCCCATGAGCAATCCAGTTTTATGGAAGAGGGATGTTTCATTTTAAATATTTACTCTGCATACTATATATCATTTTCCTCTCCTCTTTACATCACATCCTCTCAGTGGAATTTTATAGACATAATCAATGGGGCTGTAAAATGTGAGACATTTAAAAGCATATAAAAGTCTTCCTTAAAAGGAGCCTGGTGTGTTCTGTAGTAAATCACCCCAAGGGGAAGGCTCAGCAGACTCACACTGTGCTTTCAGCAGGATTAGAAACCTAAGTGAGACCAGCCGTTCAAGAATGACTCTGACGAGGCCACGGCTCCAAGACAGGTTTAATGAACGAATGTGACAAACTGTTCTCAATAGAGTCTGGGCTTCTGTAGAGGTTAGTTGTTGCTTCAGAGTGCCAATAATACCATGCTAGAGACTATGTGCTCCACAGTTATTCCTGTCATCTATTTAACAAGCTACACAAAAGACCAAATTTAGCTCCACATTTCCTTTAAACCCTGGGACAACATGCAACAGCAGGGTTGGTTAAGTCAGGGGCTGATGTATCCCCAGGGCTGATAAAAAGCGAGGTAAAAACCACTGAGATGAATGGTTACTAGGGAAGAGTGGCTGCACTGCTCTGCACAGCACATAATAGCCATTATCAATACTTACTTTGTTTTCACAGAAATACATGCAGGCATATCATTCCTACCCTTATCAACATACACAGTCGCCTTCAGACTCTGTCACGTATGCACCATGCTACATATGACAAGTGCATGTTTTCATGGATTCCCTGCATAACAGCGTTTCTAATTCATCTGTCACAATCCTCTGCCAGTTAGTTTTAGTCATCAAAGTGCACATGGAGGCAGATCTGCTAAGTTGTGTGACTTATCTCACAGAATTAATTCAAGTTTACCATTGTGTTCTTCCATTGCATGTCGCTCTGAAGTGAGATAGCCTGCTACTCCATTAGTCCTAATATGTGTATTGGAGGAATTTAAGACAAAGCCTTCATGTATTTGAAAGGCATTGCCGTCTTATGAGCGGAGGGAGCTTGTTAGCACAGTTTATCCATGATTTAGAACACTAAAATTATGCTAACAGAGAGTGGAACGTTTATTTTTCAAAGAGCAGCAGCCAACAAGGTCGCCAACAAAGTAAATTTCAGTGTGAGTGTATAGAAGAAATGAGGAGTCTGACAGACTGGTCCAGAAACATGACCACACGTCTCCTCTTCAGCACATCAAAGACACAGAGTTACAGTGCAGAAGCCGTACAGGAATTTAAACCATGGAACAATATTATTATTATTATTACAGGAAACATGTCTATGTGCACTGCAGCTGTGCTGATGCATTACAATTAAATGATCAAAACACACACCTGAGTAAACGGCTGTCAACATGTTGCACAAAAACATCTCTAAAAGTGAAAAAAGGTATCTTGCACAGTCATCAAATTCACATTAAAATATTTTCCATCTTAGACAAAATATAGTAGCATAAATATTACCGTGATATCATGAGTTGATGGTGCAGGACAACAAAGCACTGCGGCTGATCAGCTCAGATTTAACTCTGAAGCAACATCTGATGGCAACGCTGGCGCTTGCACTGATCTACAATTGAAAATGGATTTTATGCAAATTTGCGTGATGCATCTGGACTCTGATAATACTCTTATTGACAATTCACAACAAAATCTTCTCATAACCATAAAACAAACAAATACGGCACATACATATTCTTAGCTTGTGTGCTTTTACTGTGATGAGTAAAATGTGCATAAATAACCAAATATTAAACAAAGCACAGAGAGACAGTGAAGAATGTCATTCCCAATATTAATACTCATTACTCCAAATGATTGTGTAAATATTGGAGTCATAGTAGTTGACAGCCCATTAAGACAACTCTAAAAAGGACATTGTGTTTATAATGCAGGCATCTCAAGTTTATACTGTAAGTTACTGTGTGTTACTGGAATGAACGGCATCATTATGCCAGCTAAATATGAAGATATAATTGTATTTCTTGCACATGCATGCTGTACCCTCCCAAAATATCCAGTGCTGTATTAATGGACACTTTGTTATTGCAATATGAGTGTGAAAATACAGCATGCAGTACATACGTATGTGACTGACCGGTGATTGATGTTTGTTGCAGGGTTTGTGATTGACAAGCATTTTACTACACTGAGCTGCTAATGTGCAGCAGGTTATAGCTACATGTGGTTTCAAAGCGGCCCAAATACTGGTGTAATAAGTTAAGGCACTGCATCAAGCATATCATTAGGAACACATTACCTGATGTTTTGATGGTGTTTTAAGAGGGGGTGGTGTGCGCTATTGCTTTTTTCCTCTGTGCCATGAACCCTGTAATTCTGAGCTTTTCTCTGCAGTATGCTAACGGTGCCTCTGACCGAACTTCTATAAAGTGCATTTACTTCGCTAAGAGCGAGATCAGGCCCAAGAGAGCATGAAACAAGGGGCAGAATAAAGCAAAACATGTTGGTAGTGACCTGTGGGAAACCTCCAGCATTCCCTTTCAAGCCTGGCTGATATCAGAGCCAATCACACTGCATCAGGGTCTTTAAATGGAGGCATCCGGGAGTAGAGCAAACACTTGAGAATGTATAATTCTAAATTGTTAAGGTCTGGACAGATTTTTAAAACAGCAATAAACCGTAACTGAATATTCTTCTCTGATATATCTCTACAACAGCTGCTAAAATCATTACAGCATGACCGAAGCTTTCAGTATTAACACTTTCTATCACAATAACACAAATATTTAATTTAATTAAAATCATGTTTGCATTTCAAAGGTATTTCCTGATTAATGTATTCAAGAATTTGAAAATGATTAAATGTCTTTGGCTTAGAAATTTGTGCAACTCATCTCCTAATATATTAATTCATGGTCTGACTTGGTGTCTGAATTTAACTCTTTGTATTGAGTTGCACTTGCAAAAATCTACATCACAATATAGAGTAACATTTATCTTAACAATAACAATAAATATTAAAGTATATTTTAACATATCAGCACAGGACAGTGTCTTTCTCCTACTGGCTTGCTTTTAATATGTTTGTTAGGATTAATTACAGTTTAACAATTGTGGACTTTTTGACTGACTTTACGCTAATTGGTTGGTCTGTGAACGGTTACATGCCACTGATTTTGTAGCTAGATGAAAATTAAAAAGACAATTACATCTGATTGACAAGAGCCGTGACACTGTTTACAAAGACACTGTTTACAAAGACACTAGTTCAATTATATGAGATTCAGATTAACTAAAAAATGAAATTAGAGTAAATTTAGATTCACGATGTCTGTCTATCAGTAGATTTGGTTTGTCTGGCCTACTATGAAATACGTAAGCAAAATTATATTTAGCTGAATTTTCTAGCTGTTTCTATAAACAGATTATTACGTTACAAAACATTTCTTTTTCTTGGATCCTGTACATACATTTTGAATATTTATCCCAACAAGTAGTAGAACTACTAAACAAAAATACAAATGACTGAAATCATATTAAACAATACGACTAAATAATTTCTATTTGCAGTCAATACTGTATGTCAGTGTGTACATTGCAGAGAGAAAATACACACGCCACAGATGATGAATGGATTTTCCTTAACTTTGATGAGCTTAGCTCTTTTAATTTAAATGGAGACTACAAAAATATGTGCAAGCTATGTCTGTGGTTTGTAATTTAAAATAATCCAATGACTCAACCGTGAATGTGAGGTTCAACAGAATGTATAACAGAATATTATTACTGGAGCCTTTTAGCTTAAAATCCCTCTTACCTATGAAATGAGGGAAAAGACTATTGTGATTCCACCTTTCTACATACAGTAAAATGGTAAGATTTCAAAAAAACTATGGGAATCCAGATGAAGCCGCATTGTAAATAGTTTCTTGCATATCCTTTTCAGTTCTAGTTTATGTCTTCCTGTGGAGACATGTACAGTGGAGGTGATAGCATCAGAATTCCTGTCTTGTTGAAAAAAAAAGGTACACTTGTACAAAAGGATAAGAGGATAAGAGGATAAGAGGGTACAAAACTTTCTGTAATTAGTAAGAAGAAAAATAAATGGAATAAGCCAGCGATGATATCATTGTTTTTCAGCTAAAAACATCAACATACTGTAACCTGTAAAACAACTACAACAACTTGTTGCCTCTGAGTTTTCTTATCTGATAGAAACTGAAATGCCACAAAGGGTGTGACCAGCACAGACCAACAAGTCATACAGTGACATACAGTAAAAAGCACTTAGTGTTTTTTTGATAGGGTCACATCTCACAGGGCTGCACACCAAGTCAAAGTTATTACGAGATTCATAATGAGACATTTGGCCTTCAGGTACTTTTCAGGTATTCTGTAAACCAATGAGGCTAAAAAAAATAGACCATGTGTTCAGAATTCAATTGAAAAATTGGAAGAAAAAAAACAAACAAACAAAAAAAAAACAGTGACATAATCGCAGATGATTGTTGGATCATGTCATTGTCAGTAATTTCTGCCTTAGAGACTAAACACCATAATTGCAAACTGAATGTCACACTGATTGTAATGGCAAACTGTTCCTCCCTAGGTGACACCGGGTCATCTGTTCTTTGTACAATATTCAAAATAAACTATATTTTACTGTATTTACATCAGATTTGCTCAAGCCTGCTTTTCATTTCAGTAGAAATAGTACATGCTAACGTGTCCATCTCTTTTCAGCTTCACATTGCAGGAGAAAGACGGATGAGAACTGTGAAATGTCGAGCTACTGAAGGAAACTTTGTTCTTCAGCCGTTACTGTGAATCCTGCAAAAGGCTGAGACCAAGCAACAGTGAGGACAACCTAAAGAAGAGTACAACCATCGGCCCTGATAAACTCCAATGAGTGAGATGACTGGACTGACCTCTCCGTGGACGGCAGATGGACTACTGCAACTCACTGATATTAGGTGACACTAACGTTGAACCTCCCAGTGTCATCTACATACTGTTTGCAATAGACTTTCTGTTCCTGAATGAGAAAATATTTAACTGCAAGTTTTAAATACATTCCAGTAAACCTTTGGACACAGTTGATGTGACCTGTGGTTTCAAAAGGACAAACAAAAAACAGATTTTGTACAGTATATTATCTAGTAAGTTATCTATTTATGATACACTGAATCTGTAGCGTAATACAAAAAGTTGTCTAACTTAATACAAGGTCATAATTCTGGCAAGACTGTTTTCACAATCCAGTTAAAAAAAACTTCATTTTCATTGCACAAACTCTTCAGTGTAATGTCAATTCAACCAAAGGGCTGTGCATTCAAATATTCAATTCTGGTGTCTGTTTTCAGTCTTGATGTTTCTATTTGGAGCCTGGACTCTGTATCCGCACAATAAGTTATCATGCTTACATCCTGTAGTCTATGTTAAGTCATACCATGGCTATGGAAAATGTTCATTTCTGATTGGCTGAATGTTAAAATCTTATGTGAAAGATAATTACGGTCAATAGTTTAACAATTGTTAAGTCATTGTGCAAGGTACAGTATTATAAACTGCAGGTAACCATGGCAAAAATACATCTGCTACAGCTACGTTGCCAGTAAACTCCCTTCCATTTTTTCCTTTGGTAAGTGGCCATGTTATAAGCTCTATAACGCACTCTGAAGTGTTCTGATATAGAAAATAATGCACTTGATGGAGGAAATACTAGTGTACTTTGCCTCCACCTCATCCATTATTTTGTTGTATCGGCACATCTTGTCATGCGTTATGACTTTCGTATCATCATGTGTTGCATTGAGAAATAAAATATTATAAAACTGTGTAACATTGGTCATGTGTGCTCTGTGTGCAAACTGCCCGCGGCCATTCATCACCAAATCTTTACTATCTACTGTACAACAGTGGTTCCCAACCGTTTTGGCATGTGTCCCTCCCAAAATGAAGCATAGTCTACTTGTGACCCCTTGTCATCTGTGACTTTTCCTTGTTAGGTTGTTTCATTTTAAAGTTAAAACTGAAATTAAAATTCCTCCAAATCAGTTGGTGTTGATATAAGTTTTTATTTATTTATTTGTTTTGTGCAGGCGGTGTGCACCGCCTACATTGGTGTTCTCCAGGAGTGAATTTACCACTGGGCCAAGCTTTCAACCTCTGCCATAGCATCCTCTTTCTTACTACTCACACTAATAATAGCCTCATGATATGACAATATTCACTTAGATGACCACAAGCCTTGAGTCACAGAGTCAACACTGGCTTCATTATAGCAGGTTTTGCAGCTTTTGTACTTGTGTTTCTGGTTCAGTTGTTTGGCTGTAATTTTTCTCAGTGCCATGGACATCTGGGCAAACACAGATAGCCTGACACACATTTCACCTGCAGCCATAATACGGTTCGATGGGGGCAAACATGTCTGGCAATCCACAAATTCAAAGGTAAATGTTTTGTCGTCACTCACTCAGAGAAAAATGAAAGGCACTTATGCCTACGCTCATCATTCTGTACCGATGTTCAATAATCACACGAGGGTTTGGGTTTCGACTGATAGCGTTGGTCCTGGTAGTCTAATTGATGCAATATGATCGGTGTGGGCGGGTAAAATAAATACTTCATTTTCACATCAGTTCCACTGGTCACACAGGAAGTTAACCAGCTGGAGACTGACGTTGGTAGCTGTTGCTTGGTCCCATCTGTGATTTGAGCACTGCCAATGTTACTCAGAAACTTCTTTCATTAGTTACTCTGTGCGGTGACTCGGATTACGGGGAGACATCAAGAGTGCTGAGGTTACAGGACTACTTGTTGCTGTGAGTTTTGACAGTTTGGCCATTTACCATCACCACATCTGAACACGAGAAAGAGACAGCTAACGCAAACGCTTGAAATGAAAAGTAATGTCTAGTGGGAATCACTGCTGATGTTAGCAAGCTAGGCTAAAAAGCTTCAACTTTTCAAGTGAAGTACAAACATATCAACAGAATAGGTTCTCCCTAATGTTGAATGTTATAAAGGGATAAAATTGCTCATAGTACATAATCAATATCATGTAGGCTTGTTACAAAAGGGGAAAAACATCTCACATTTGTGGGCTATACAGGGATCTGATGTCTTCCTCCACAGTAGTTGACAGCGTGTCTCCTAGCAACACCAGCTCTTAAATGTCAGTCAACCCCCGCCCAATGGATACACCCATCCAGCAGTTTTAAGTTTAGATGTTGTTTCCACAAATATCTTGTTTTTAATAAAGGAAAAATATGTACAATAGCTGCAGTATCACTAGAGTTTACACATGAAGTGAGAATTCCAATTTCAGTTCAACCTGAAGCCTGAAGAGTTAAGAGAATCAAATATTTCACAAGAAAAAAGACAAGCCAGAACAAAATAAACATAATATTGTATAACAGAAATATATATTTGTTTTCTTTGTATCCATATAATCATCTTGTGACCCCTCAGATTTATCAAACTACTGTTGAATTCGACAGCAGAGGCCAAGCTAGGCCAAGAGACAATTCTAAACTTCATGTTCATTTCTGATGTTATTTTAAGCGTTAACCCGCCCACCAAAACCACCACCATCACTGGCCTGGCTACTATTTGAGGAGATGTCATGTTGTGTTATGCGAGAAATTTACAAGATAAAGGACTTTAAAAAATAAACCAAGAGCAGAATACGAGACATTTGAAAACAAACTGTGACCGGCATTAGCTCTACCAGGCCGGCTGTGTGACTACTGAAACATCATCCAGCAAAAAGCCACAACAACTTGGGTTGGAAACAATTATCCTGTCTGAAGTTAAGGCACATTCTTATCAGCTGATTCCTGTTACAATGTTTTCCATGAGCAGGATTAGATCAAAACCAATCAAAATGGTATTTTTTAGGGAAAAGAAAACCACTCCTTATGGTACAGCTAGGAGGGTTTGACAATATATGAATAAAATGAAACAAAAACTGCCACTAAAATGCATTATCTTTAACGAAACATGGCTCATCACATTGTTTGATTTAATATGTAATCAAACATTCAGCAGTGTGCAAATGAGGTGCAGGTGATGGGAAGGAAAACTAGCACAGCACTGCTTATTTTTTCCAATAGATATCTCACTGAATTTTATTTGGTCTAGTCTACAATGAAAAATTAAAAACAAAAGATTATAAATTATACTCACTAATAGAGGGCAATTATAAACATATATAAAGGGAACATATGAGGTGTCAAACCATGAGGTCAATTATCAGCTCTTTTAGATGGGAAAACTCAATTCCAATATGATGTAGTAATATGTCACATTGCTTTACAGGAACCACATTTTGAGTGTTTTCTATTAATCATGACAAAGGCATTCTTTAATCAACACTGCTGTTTGATTAAATGTTTTTAATCTTGGAGCTGCTTTGAAGCGTGCAGTATTTTCTCTCTCTCTCTCTCTCTCTTCTCTTGATTGCACATGCAAATCCCTCGATTGTAAATATGCAGAATTCTCTTTAACTCTGTTAGTAAGTTAGTTCTGTTTAGTTTTTTTCCGTTGAACCTTTTTCTACTCAGCCGATGTTACAGCAGTTTTCTTCAGGACAGACGGGGAATTTCAGATAAAGAAAAAGTCCTTTGACACCAAACTTAGACTTCAGAGCTCACTAGTTAGGGGTCCTTAATTTCTAATTGAATCAACAGCAGCTTAATTAGATTAAGTATCAAAGACTTATCCTGATAACATAATAGCCTCATGATATTACATATTTGCTCAGATGACCACAAGCCTTGAGTCACAGAATCAACATTGGTTTCATTATAGCAATTTTTGTAGCTTTTGTGTTTGTGTTTCTGGTTCAGTTGTTTGGCTGTAATTTTTCTTAGTGCCATGGACATCTGGGCAAACACAGACACACATTTCAACTGCAGCCATAATACGGTTGGATGGGGGGGATAAAACATGTCTAGCAATCCACAGACTCAAAGGTAAATGTTGTGTTGTCATTCGCTCTGAGAAAAAAATAAAAGGCACTTACGTCTACGCTCACCATTCTGTACCAATGATCGATAATCACAAAAAGGGAATAATCCAAGACAGAAAGGGCAAAGATATGAATTTCTCTGCTGACATCTGTCTCAATAGACAAGAAAACAATGCACCTATAAGGCATATAATACATTTTATTATTTGTCTGGAAAACTCTGAATCCGCTGTTACATATAATAATACTACTACTGCGCAACTGATTCTCTGAAGGCTGTTGGTGAGTGCAATATTCTGAGAAATAGCACAGTGGTACAGAGAACAGTGGATGAAGCAGGCCGGGGGAAAGTGTGTATCTTAAAGTACTTTTTTCTTAAATTACTCCTGGTCAGCTAATTGACAAGACTAACTGCCTGGTTTGGCCATCTACTGCCATCTAGTGCAGTGATTTGTGATTACTGGCCTCATAAAATGTACTTCTACAATGTCTGGCTCACTGCTTTTTTCTCCCATATAATAGCTGCAAGATGTTCTGGTTTTCAGCTACTGTGGGGATCACTGCTACTGCTGTTAAGAGCATTACACAGTAGGGAAGCTGGAGGTATATTCTTCATCATTAACTGACTGAGGTTGTGTCATTTGGTATGAAGGCACGTACAGAAAATTACTCCACATTTTAGGCTATAAGGAACTAAAACCTCATATAAAGATGCAAGCTTGATGCATGAACATGAAAGTCTCTTTAAACCAACCCCTTTAAACCACTTATGCAAAAAGATATCCAGCTCATGTTGATCCCTAATATGCTCATTAAAACCGAATCTTTGTGCAATTAAACGCTGCTATCTTAGTTAAGCTGCCTCAACAAACCTTAATGAGGAGCACGAGGGGCCTCTCTTTGTTATCAGTGAGCGTTTGAATCAAACATGTTGGAAGCTTTTCTTCACCAAAAAACTGAGAACTGATCCTTTCATTTTCACACACAGGCTAGCCTATTTGATGATAGCTCACTGCGATGGCAAAAGTAAACTCACCAGACCCACAAATTAGGGAGTGACAAACTCATCCATCACCGTTGCCGGGGTGACAGTATCCAAATACGTGCTGTAGCTTGGCAACAGTGCCTAAACAAAAGGCTTGCAGGCAGCAGGGCTGATTTAGCTGGCTGGGTTCAAGATGAGCCGACCCGCCAGTAGCCTTAATGAAAGAGGGGTCAACCAAAATGAAGAACCAGGGGGTCATCTCTCTGTGTTCACCAAAACTCACACCGCTGCAGTGAATCCTGACACGAGGCTATTGTCCGCCTTCAAGACAGACACTCACGCCAGCAAAGTGTACCTGGCAGGGAGAGGTGAGTCCGCTCATCTGAATTCATTTATTACGAGTTTATTTTCTTTCTCCCTTTAGAGCTCCGACCCGGAAACAAGCTGAGAGGCAGGTCTTCTCCCATGATTGCCAATTTGCATGAGTTGCAAGTAATTACGGTGACGACATTATCAGTTGTTAGACACCTTGGTTTCGTCGCTAAAATAATGTCAGAAATGTTGTGCAGTCAAAAACACATTGCGTCTCCTTCATCTTCCTGCAAAAGTCTGTAAAGTAGCATGTAAATATGTTTGCTTGTGTTATATAACTTTCAATGTACAGACCAGCGGAACATTTAGAGTTCAGCTATAAGTGGCTTCCTCACCTGTCTTGGGTAGATACAGGTGACACACTAAATGACTCAGTCTGGGGGTTCATATAAATTTAATTAATGGACTTCTAAACATTTGGATGGAGAGCTCACAGTGAACCATAATAAATTAATATGTGGTCATAGAATAGGAAGAATATGAACAAGAATATCCATGTGATTTCATCCACAGTATAAGTGTATGAGGGGGCTTTTTAAAACCTGGAGTAGGTTGGTTTTCCCCTCACTGTCATCAGCTATTTGGTTTAAAGCCTGAAAAAAATAATTAACTGATGTGTATCTCTTGAAATACAGTACAATCTAGCAAACCCAAACCTAAAGTCACCCCTCTTCATGCTTTATTATCTTCTTTATGGTACAATAATTGACAACAAATTAGCCTTGATATACAGTAGCCTACAATTAATTAAAATATCAAGACTATAACATCTTAGCAGCCGGTATGTGAATATTTTGTCTCGTTCACTTCAGCTTCAACCTCTTGTACGATTTCATTTCAATTACAGTTTTCTCTGGTTGTTACTTTTCGTTTAATATCTACAATAACAGTGATTTTTCACAGTTCAATACAGTTTTTTTGGATGAAAATGTCTTCATTTTTCCACAGAGTATTTCAGTGAGGAGGGGCAGACCTTTGAGCTGCGTCTTGTTGGGAAAATAAAGCAACAGCTAAACACTGATCCCACTCTGCGTCCAGAGTATCCATCTTCCCTTGGTCTGACAGAATTCACCAGGCGAGCCACAGAGGCTGCTTTGGGGAAGAGCTCCAAGGCTATAGTGGAGAACCGGGTACATATACTGTATCTGATTATAGTTACTGTATATATTTATACCTCAGTTTGCACAGCAACAACACATAGAGATGAAACAGTAGCCTGTGGCTAACTATCCGATCAATCAGAACATTCATTACCTGGAGATTACAGCTTACAAATTTACTATTTCATTTAGCTTTTATCCAAAGCAACATACATCTGAGAGCTGACACAACACAAGCAGAGATCTTGTCAGGAGAGAACAACACGAGTAAGTGCCATAAAGCTAAATTTCAGTCCGATAGGACGTAGATGCCAACATGTGGTGCACAGAGGCAATGCATAGAGTGCATAGAAGCAGTTTTTTTTGTTTGTTTCTTTGTTTTTTCTCCACCCTAAGTCCATCAAGTACAGAGGTGTTCATGAAAGAGTTGAGTCTTTAGTCTTTTCTTAAAGATTGAGAGGGACTCTTCAGATCAAACAGAGTTTGGTAACTTGTTCCACCACCGGGGAACTTCAGAGGAGAAGAGTCTAGCTAGTGACTGTTGTGGTGGTGGTACCAGGTGCCTTTCATTGGCAGAGTGTAGTGAGCAGAGGGGAGTGTAGACCTGAATGAGGGAGTTCAGGTAGGCGGGAGCTGTTTTAGTTGCTCTTATTTAATCAGGGATTTATATCCATCTTCAAACTCAGAACAAATCAATAGAAGATCAGCACTCAGTGATTTTTGGTGTTTCCTGACTTTTATTGCAGGTGTTAGGTGTCCAAACTCCTGGTTTCACCAGTGCTGTGCGTCTTGGGGCTGAACTCTTGAGACACTGGTATGATGTCAGTACTGCTTGGGACGGGCCGGTCTACCTCTCTTCCCCTTGTGACAGTGAGTAAGATTTTACTTCCTTAACAGCATTTAAAGAAACAACCATTAGTATGTTGGCTGAAAAATGTTGCACATTATACTGTGCTCCTGAAACATAAACAACACACTGTAGCACACACACGATCCCAGTGTTGTGACTGCAGCTGCATGTACTTGTTAACCTATACAGCATATTATCCACAGGGTGACTCACGTGTGTGCCACATATATCATATAAATAAACAATGGACTGCGACTGTATGCGTAGCAACATACACACAATGAGATTCCAGAGGGAAAAAGATGATAATGAGAAGAATATAAGTGTTTGAAAACATATAATGTGAACAGTTGCACTTTAGACGAGGTGTAGGCAGATGATAATAGACCATAAACATATAGATTTATTGAGAGAATCTTACATTTTGCAGAAACAGAAAAATCACTATATGTTTGCAGCTTTAGGCCTAGATGATATAGTGGAGATTTTTAAATAAAGGAAATGTGTACAGGAAAAACTCCACAGTGTGTTAAAGTGTGTTATATGCACTGCCACATTAACAAAAGTAGGTCAAAACCTCTTATATGTCTGGACTGTGTATGAAACACTGGAGGGCTTTTAATTTGTACGTTGCCTGGTTACCATCAGACATGGACGTCACCAGCATTATTAAGATGTTTGTTTTTATCTAAGTTTATTTATTTGTTAACACTTTTCATACAGTAGTTGTAACTCAATGTGCTGTACACATAGAAAATCATTAAAAATATTTAAAATACATTGCACCAGATTTTGGGCGTAAACTATAAGGTGCTGTTGTAAGAAAATAAGAAGGGTTGAGTTAAGACTTAGGCTATTTTTTATATGTGTTATATATTATTTCAGTGATGTGGGTTAGAGCGTTGATGTAAAGTTATGCATACTGAATAATAACAAAGAATAATAACAAAAGAAATAAATCCGAAGATTTAGTCAAGAAAGTTAAGTCTCATGTGCAACAAGAATGGAGTTCATATTTATACAGATGGATCAAAGGATCCAGAGAGTGGTAAAGTGACATTTGGAGTAACCATTCCTGTATTACAAATTAAAAATGGTCATAGATTTTCAGATCTGATGTCAGTATTCACAGCAGAGATGCTGGCAATATTGCACTATGATTGGTAGAGGACAATAAACCAGACAACTTAGTCATATGTAGTGATTCAGCAGCATCTTTAACTACGACAAATCTAAGACAAATCAAATCCAAGTCCAGACCTGATATATTGACAGAGATTTATAATTATACAGAATTCACAAGATAGGGTGTGAGGTGGGTTTTATTTGGGTACCAGCACACATGCGTGAGGAGGGAAATGAGGAAGCAGATTACTTGGCAAAGAACGCCGCTCTTGAGGATGGAGTAGAAATTGTCCTACAATATGGACGGTCAGAATACACTTCAATCATAAATAAGTCAGTCAAAGAAATGTGGCAGAATACATGGGAAAGAAAAGAAGGGGAGGTCTTACTTTGCAATACAGAAAATAGTGAAAAAACAAAAAGCAATTTTGCCTGCAAAAGAAAAGACTCAGTTGTCACAACCAGGTTGAGGTTTGGGCACTGTGGGTTTAGGAGTGGGCTGGCTCTGATTAGGAAACACTTGGATGGCAAATGTAAGTGTGGAGACTCAGAGACAGGAAGACACATCCTCACATCCTCATCCTCACCTTGTACCTTCATCTCTTTACACATGTAAATATATCATATTTACATTACAAATGCAAAAAAAACCCCCCCAACATTTCTGATATAGACGAGAAGTTAGAAGGTTGTTGTCACCATAATGTAATTACATGCAGGGGTTTAAAGCTGCAGCAGCGCTTTAACTATCTAATGTAATGTTTTGTCTTGATCCTCCCTGCAGACTCATTGGCTACTATCTTCCAGGCAGCAGGGATTCAAGACATCCGTGAATATTATTACTGGGATGACGAGCAGCGGGGTGTTTGTTTGGAGAAGCTTCTGGGAGATCTGGAGAGGGCTCCGGAGCAAAGTGTTGTTGTTCTGTCAGCCTCTGCCCACTACCCAACGGGAGCAGACCTCTCTCCGAATCAATGGGCCGTGATTACACAACTCGTCATGGTAACTGACCTGCACATTTATGCTCTTAAATTAAGGATACAATTATATTTTTATCAGACAAGTAGCTCTTCACTCCTACTCAGATCATTATTTCCTGTTTCAACAGAGGCGGCGGCTTTTTCCTTTCCTCTTGCTGCCCGCACAGGCGCTTTGCTGTGGAGATTTAGTGCGGGACGCCTGGCCTATACAGTACTGTGCATCTCTGGGGATGGAGCTCCTTTGTGCTCAGTCGTTCTCCCACTGCTTCGGATTGTATGGTGAGAGCAACACTACACAGTCTGCAGTGGTCCTGCTATTAAAAGAAAATACAGCCAGTCAATTTGAATTCAATGTTCCAAGAAAAAGAACATTGAGTTTTTTCTTCCACCCAATTTTACTCTCTCAACAGTTTTGAATTAACATCAGGAAATTCACTGTGATACAGATCAGCTTTTTTTCTTGTTTCTGTATGACCTGTTGAATATTCACTCACCTATGACTGAGTGGCTTTGTCAATTTAATGCACATTTTACGCAGTGCTAAAGTCAGAGATAGAAAGTGTAACATTACGTCATGCTTCTTCAGGTGAAGCTGTCGGACACCTCCTGTGCGTCTTAAAGCACAACTCTCTCCTGTTAGCGGTGCAGTCTCAAGCTGACAAAATAGTCAGATCGCTTTGGGCCCGGCCGTCTGTTGGAGGAGCACATGTTGTTGCCACTGTGCTCAGCAACCCAGCCCATTATGTTGAATGGTGAGTCACGCTCGACTTGAATGAATAATCTGGTATTCAAAGAATTTGACTTGCGTCATTGCTACAGTATCAGTAGATGTCCCTAGTGATAGCTGTTCTGGCCATCCCTTTAGGCATGTGGGGCAGTGTCTCAAGAGAACAAAATAAAAGGATTTATTGGACAAATTCCTCCGCTGACAAAATGCAATTTTTGCTCACTGGATGCTTGACATTTTGAAGATATTGAATTCTGATATTTTTTTCTCGAATGCTGTCCACTGTATTCCCCACAGGCAGGGAGAAGTGAAGCGTATTGTGGAAAGATGTATGCTGATCAGAGAAGTCTTGAGAGAAAGGTTGAGGCTTTTGGGATCTCCGGGTTGCTGGGACCACCTGATTCAACAAAGTGGCCTCTACTGTTGTACAGGCTTGAATGGTAGGGAGCGTACAGCACAGTTTCTGTTATATTGACCTTACTTTTCTAATAATATTGAACAGGAAATGATTTGCAGCAAAATCCAGAAATTAGGAAAAAACAAAACACTGTCTGATGTTCATGATTACTTTTCTGCACTGTGAAATTCTTCAAAATGGATAATTGGCACTTACAGTACATTATTACAGAGTCATTACACATCCAATTATTGCACGCCATACATAGTTATGAATTATTTTGAGCTCACTTTATGTCTGGACAACAACAGGCTTTAACCTCAGTCAGTGTTTATAAAAAGAATATTCATGATTTTGGTGGTATCAAAAGTATTTATAAGAAATAATTTTACAGAACTTTTACAGTATTTGATTATGAACAAATACTATAAACAGTAGAGATGATTACTAATAATGATTATTTTACATGGACAGCCAAAATGTATTCTAGATGGACATTTTGTTTACATGCTAAAATTGTTTAATATAAAAATATCAGAAAAACCCACAATATCATCATGAATACTGATGCTTATACAGTATTTCTTCTGCATTTTAGGTCAGCAGGTGGAATTTCTGATGAAAAGGAGACATGTGTACCTGCTACCCAGTGGCTGTCTAAACATGAGTGCAATCAACGGCCGTAACCTGGACTATATAGCCGAGTCCATCCATTTGGCTCTGACCACTTCACTCTGATCATGTGGCTTTTGATCAAGATCTGAAATCAGTGTGACAGACGCATAAATTTTAACCTTTCAAATGTCTCATTGAAATGCTCGGTTTCAGGTTTGTTCCAGTGATTGCAAAGAGAATGCAAACACACACACAGTATACAGACATACGTGAATATTTATACCACAATTGTGATAGATATTACTTTGGTGCTAATTTTGCATAGTCTGCCAGAACCTGGATAATTTCATTTTGAATGTAGTTATTCAGCACATGTTCATTTATTTATTTAATCATTTTTGGAAAATCCACTTCTTTGCTTTCTTGCCAAGAGTTAGATTAGAAGATCAACACTTCTCCATTTTTCCATTAAATACGAAGTCAATTAGCTTATTTTAGCTTGTTAGCTTGGCTCTGTCCAAAAGGAACAAAATCCACCTACCAGCACCTTTAACGCTCACTAATAAAACGTTATATATCTTGTTTTCTCAATGAGTGCAAAAACTGAAGTGTAAAAACACCAATTTGTGGTTTTACAGGAGGTTATATGCAGGACTATTTCTTAGTCAGGCACAATGACAAAACCACAATTTGTCACTTGTACAGGTTAAAAAAGGTAGTTAAATCAGTGGATTTTGTCTGTGTGAGTACACACTGTAAGTTGTTAGACAACTAGAGACAACAGATCTGTAGATGCTGTGCAGAAATGGTCACTGACCGGCACTGTCCACTATAAGTTGAATCCTGAACTTATCAGTAGCCAAAGGGTAACCTTTACAGGGATGATCTTTAGACAGGCAGCTATATATTGCTTACTGTATTAAAAGCAGAAAGGATGGTTTCCTGCTTCATGAACTCCCTTCAGCTGTGAACATCAGTCAGAAAAATCCATCTTATATATCTTATATATTGGAAACATATGCTGTGGACACAGCAGATCACAGCTGCCTTCATAATTCAGCTGGGTTTGCTGAATAAACAGCTGAAGTAAAGCCAGAAATGAAATATTGTCACAACTGTCCATGCTTCTCATTAGAAAGTCTAATGCATTCCCGTATCTATAAAAACATACAGTATGCACAAGCTTGATGCATTTCTATGGCAGTCTTTGATTCTTTGTTTCTTTTGCCTCATATAATATTTCTTCTCAGCAACAAATGTCATGTGTCAGTGCAGGACTGGGTTTAATAACAGCCACAATTACAATCTGACTGGCCAAAGCGGCAGAAAGAAGGAATTAGAAAAATGATTTTGATTTCACTGACCTTATTTCAAAATTAATTTTCTGGAGGCAATCATAGTTTTAACAGGTTGCATCTGCAATGTAGTAACCTTTCTTCTAAAAAGAGCTTTACTTGTACACAGAGACTGTATTGTCATATGCCCCGGTAATTGTTTTAGAAGCATTTCCTTTCCACTCAACTAAGAAACATTTCCAAATGCTGTGAATGTATTATACAGCAAATTATTGTTCATCTGGAAACATAAGTGAGTAATCCCAGTTCATGAACGTCTGTGTAGCAGTAATGGAGCAATACAAAAATTAGTATTATTTTCTTGTTTTGTCAAAAGATAACATACTTTTGGAAAACACAAGGCTTTTATCTAACTAACTTTATATCCTCGGTAGACTTCCTCTCATTTGTGAGATACGCCACTATTGTCACTGTATGCTGTTTAGTTCTGGGAAACCGGTTGCGACAAGGTATTTAATGGAGGCAGTGTGCTCGCTCTTTTCATTTCGGTGACCTTGGGTGCACAACGAGGATAATCAGCATCCACCATCATACAGAGACTGAGCCATTAGACGCTGTGCAGCCCTTTGATTTGCATCTGAGCGTGCTTACATGTACACAGTGGTGCAGATACTCACTCGTATCACAGGTTTGAAGTTTGAGATAAGTTGTTTACATGCCTCCTCAGATTCCACGTGCAGTTATTCACACATATGTGAATAAAGAGCATTGCCTTAATACAAATATTACCATGGAAACTGAACTTGCATGGACCGCAAAAATATGAGAAAGGTGTTGCTTGCCTTCCAGCTAATATCAGCATTTCCTAACAATCATATTCAGCTTTATATTGGGGCACTACTGAATTTAATAGTTAATACAGGAATATAAATGTGAGCAAACACAATGTTTCAAAAGTTAAATTTATGCAATTTATCTGAATTAAAATGTCCAAAAATGTTCCTCTTAAACAGTGATCACCATGACCCAAGATTTGGGCATGAATTGTGTGGTACCACTTTCTTGTAAGTCACCCTTTATGATTTATAATAATGCCTTTACTAATGTCAATAAATTATGTTCTGTTTATCCTTTCTTTTTGGTCATTATTAAAGTCCTCATCCACTCAAAACCTCACTTGGATGTTTAACCTTCACTGTGCAAAATGTTTTCATTTTTATCTACCGGAGAGGAAAGTTTCTCTGTGCTCACCTTAAATCTGAGTTTCAGGCGTGTACCTGCGAGCATGACTTATGACATCACAACTAGTTCTAATCGTGGTCCAGTGTGAAACTTACACAAGTGTGGTGTGGAAACTCAAAGCCTGCCGTGCACACACACTGAGAGTGGACTTAATAATCTTATTTACAGCAGAAATGATCAGTATTTGCATATTCATAGATTGCAGATTTTTACAATGAGGGAGAAGGAGTAGATGCCATTTTAAAGATTTTAATGAGATTTAACTTTTTTTTGACACAAATTATTATTTCAAGCAGAGTATTTTCTTAAAATGTGCAAAGGGGACCTTTAAAAGGTTTTTACCTGATATCAAGTCATGTCAGTGGTCAGGGATTCTTCTCAACCTGGCTACCAAGTTGTTCTTATCAGTGGCTTATAACTGATCTATCAAGCATTGGTAAATGATTTATAAACTATTAATAAAGTAAATAATACAATTTATTGAAAGAGCCTTATTTTAAAGTTTTTTTCCTGAAAAGCACATTGTCAAAAGAAAATAACCAATAGCGAGTGTTTTCTGTCCCTGCAATATTAACCTCTCCATTACCACACACATCTAAGCAGTGACATTGATGTTGAGCTGGACTATGACAGAGTAATTGCACGCCAGACAGCAGTCTAAATAATTGTTCATTGAACTTTGTCTTGTCTGAGCAGATTTTTTAAATCATCACAGCAAGATGCCAATCAAGGCAGTAAATTTAGGGAACATTGGGTACCACTGAGTGGACGCGAAGCAGCCTTTCATTACTGCAGGAGTAAATGATTTTCAGGTGTTCATCTGCTGGTCCAGACAGAGTGCACTTAGACCCAGTAGAGATGCGATGATTAACAATGATCAGTGGTTAGCCATGACTCATATTGACTGAACTGAACAAAGGCTATTAGCTTCAAACAAAACAAACCTACAATATTATCCAAATGACAACTGTTGTCAAAATGATTCCCTGGCAGCATAATAATTTATTTCAAGTGGAACAAGAATAATGTGCTTCTCTGCAACAATAGTAATTCAAATAGTGCTTCACTTGTGCATGTCATTCTACAATATTAAAACCTGATGCTCTTGACAGGACATGCTGTCATGAAAAAACATATTCTGATTCGTTGATACATGATATTATGCTTCTTTAATGGAGCCATATTGAGCTTGAGCTGCCACCTCTGTAGTGAAATACTTAGAATATCTGTAACCTGGAAACCTACAGTTGCACTGTTTATCTTGTAGCTTTATTGTGAGTCAACAGGGGCACTGGTTGATAT
Organism: Thunnus albacares; assembly: GCF_914725855.1. Taxonomy (NCBI): domain Eukaryota; kingdom Metazoa; phylum Chordata; class Actinopteri; order Scombriformes; family Scombridae; genus Thunnus; species Thunnus albacares. The sequence goes on along the minus strand of NC_058107.1, from coordinate 15,652,099 downwards.
TGATGACTGTGAACTTGGTAACCGTAAAGCTTTTAGCAAGTTTGCTGAAATATTTGTGAAACTAGATATCACGCTATCAGTATTCTGTATTATGTCATACATTTTATATTCAGTTGTGACCTCTGAGATGATGCTGCTGAGTTAAGGTAGAGTTTTTTAATTCATCCTGTGACCTGTCATACTGTACTTACCATAAAAAAACATGTGTGTGTATAAAGTTTTACAGTGCAATATACAACTGCAGTCACCTTCATTTATGGACAAAACTACATGAAAGCAAGATCCAGGTTGTAAAACAAAAAGTTATTCAAGATGCATGTGATATAAGAACAAAGTGATTTTTTCATGAGTGACACCAGCAGTTTATACATACCATACAGTCCTGTAAAATGGAAAATATCAAAATAATATGACCATAGGAGCCATATTAGACTTGGAGACTATACCACAAGATAGATTCCCACACATTTATCCCCCATCTATTGTCACCAGTCTGCGGGCTTTGAATGTTGAAGGCATTATTCGCTGTCAGTGTAAAGCTGTGCCTCATCACATCATCTCTCTTCTTTACTGCTCAAGGTTTGGAGTCATGTTGTCCTCACACTGTGTATTTGACCTTTGAGACGAGTGCACTCTAATGCCGTGAACACAGTCTTTGAGGAGCTCAGGCCATCATACTGCACTCGATTTTAGCCCAATGCTATAGTGCCGTTGTACCCAAGCAGCTGTTTAGTCAAGTGTCTATCACTTAACGGGAGAGTCCTTAAATTTCAGCTTGTGACTTTGATTCCACTGGCACAGTTTGTCTGTGTAACTTTGTTGCAGTTGTCTCAAAAACTTGCAGTTGCCGGCCTTGATTTACCTGTGTGGCTGCTTTTGCAACTGTGATTCATCAGTTCCTCATGTAAAGTACTCTTATGTCTACACACTAGTGCAAATATCATCAACATTCACAGAGTCTATGAGAGTAAATCTGCAGGAAGCTGAAATATTTTAAGGACTTTCATTGACAATGTTTGTCCAGAAGATATATCAAGTGGTTTCTATCAGACAGTAGCTTGCTACCTGCCCTTTGAATAAAATTATGCAGCTGTTGGTAATCATGTACAAAGACCAAAATATACATATGCTCTGATGCTTGTAACCCTACTTAAATGAATGCATGAGTCCATACAGTTATCTGCTTGTTTAGCAATAGAGATATTGCACCTATAAAAAGATAACTGCACATGGCTTCTGTTGTAAAGTATTTAGGGTGCATGTATGAATTTGAGAACATGCAATACAAAGCAGCATGAACAAAAATGCTTGTTCACATACTGTAAAAGGTCTATAAACTAATATTATCAAAACAGCACAGGCAGAATTTTGTTGCTTTTTCAAGAGAGGACGATTTTGCAACATTGAGCTTGCCTTAAATATCAAGGAGTGTGTGAATAGTCTTTTCAACAAAAAGGATGTTCAGCTGCAAATTTCCCTTGCAGCTCATTATCTTTGTCTTCCCTTATTATGTTTTTTTTTTGTTCCAGAAGAAACCCAATTTTATCCTCACAATGTTACAATAAGAGGTTATTTCGGTTTACAAGGATCAAGAGATTTTCTTAAGAGTTTCCTGTGCTGGTTCTTTCCCAATTGAAAAACAATTTTGAATAAATTGAAACTTATTTGACATGTTTTAGACAAGAAGTTCAGCATGAAATGCATTCAATAATCTCAAAAGGATAAGTTCTGGCTTACTTCTTTTTAAACAAATCCTGCTGACAGGTGACTGAGCTACAATTGGCTGCATGCTGGAAGGAGAGTGAAGAGACTTAACCTCTATTGATTACAACCAAACTCTTGTAGCTTTAAATAAGCGCGCCTAAGCCTCAGACACACTGTGAACACAACCTCCACTGTGAACATCACATCAGGATCTCCTTACCGGGCCTGGACATCTAGGCGTCACACCAGGCTATCGATTTAGAATCAATCCACTAATGTCAGCATATGCCCACGATTGTTTTGTCTCTGGCTCGGCTTGTTTAGGAGAAACTGAGAGTCAGTTTGCACAAATGAAACACCATGCCTACGGAGCTCCATCTCTGATTGTCTTCCTCACAAAGGCTTCTCAACATTCTGACACCACATCACGTTACTCCCTTATCAGTCTGCCCCCCAGTCCCTTTTGCAAACATCTGTGACCAGTGAAGGATTACAGTTCAAACATGAGAACTATAGAGGCGAAACCTTGGCTGCATTAATCCAGCAGTGTGACCTTTTGGGCATGCATAAAAATGCACCTTAACCCATCACTCATCACTGATTAGTCTCTTATGTTAATGGATTTTCAATGGTTCACTGGTATTTCTCAATGTAAAAATCTAACCTTTATCAGCTGGTCAGATATTGTTCCAATTGTGCATTATTTTTACTATTACAGAAGTCCATATACAGAAGAATATTATAAGACCAAATAGGAGATGCACATGAATGAAAATCTTTTGTTGGTGTAACTGTTAGAGTATTGTACATGTTTTTTCGTTGATACTATGCAGGCTTAACTATTTTCAATGGAGAAACGTGCGTCAGACGCTCTGCCAGTCATCAGAGCTGTCAGTCAAGTTTAAAGGCAGATATAAAAGCGAGCCATCCCCGTCAGTTGGACTGCACCTGTTGATCGCCTGGCAACACACACTTAACAACGATTTTCACACAGGTGATTACAGCGCAAATCGATACTGACACATGCAATACCAGTGGTTCAGAGTGTGAATGCATGGCTTGTGTGCTGTTCAGAAACCCCGCATGCGTTCATTTGTGTGAGAAACGCGCCTCTCTCCAGAGGCGCACAGAGGCTCAGCGCTGGATCTCCATCAGCTTCTCCTGTCCGTCTATCACTAACACTGATAAGGTAGGTGTGATACTTTTTCACCCCAGCTCGTGATACACAGTAAAGATGTGTTTATAAAATGGGGTTAAGTCCATCTACAAATCTGTATATGAGAGAAAAAGACACAGACAGTAGAATTTACGCAAATGCACCAATTGCATCCAATTTCAAACGGTTTATCCTCAGTGGTAGCTTACCTTTAAAGTGAATTGATCATGCTTTATGTAGAGGATTTATTTTCCATAATCTCCAGTTGTATCTCAAAGTATGGGATCGATACTTATCCGCATAGTTTCCTTCTCATTGCATCAGGTGATTACTTGGCTGCATCTCTTTTTCGTGTGAAATAATGGTTTAATTTAATAGTTTTGCTGAACTGTAAAAGTGTGTCTGATTTCACAAAATTGCTGCCACTATAAATATTTCTTTCAGTCATTATATTCACATATTGATGACGAGGATATCACAAAGAGTGTGTGAATCAAATAGGTACAGTTTCCTTTGTTCGACTAGCTATGTAAATTGTATCATAAAGTAATTCACTAGTGCATCTGATATTGTCACTCCTGATCAACCTGTAAAGATGGGCGTTGTAATTACTGGGAGTGCTTATTTTCAACGAGGAAACTCAAGCTGTAAATGATTTCAGGTTTTGATAAACATGTCAAAAACACCATAAACAACAGATTAATCCATTCTTCATAATCAATTCTTACTGTAAGCATAGGCTATAGGGTTACGTATTTAGCTTTGAGACATGATGTTACATTCCTGTGCCCCTTTTGTCAGCTGGTAACTTCAAGAATTTTGATAAACTGTCATTTGGACAATTGTGACAGTTTGGGACTTACTGTGTGAATTAGGAGATGGTCATTTTTTGTACATTTTGGCGGTCAATTAATAAGAGTCATATGTGATTTTCAGTCTCTATTTCACGTTATTCACACATTAAAATAGATGTATAATACTTCATCCAGCAAATCTGTAAATTCTAAATGAAACAAGTCTGTGTGTCATGACTAAGTTGACTCATTATTTCCTCAGTACCTATGACTTACTGTATGTCAGTAGTGTCTCATGTTGTCATATAGTCATATTATGTCCTGTACTTTTCATCAGTTGTGCTAAATATAGTTTAATCAAATAGATGTGAACTGAAAGCCTCCTGTTCTGTGTATGAATAGTGGAGAGCTGCACATCTCAGTCACACAGCAGCTTTGCTTTAATGTTCAGTCTTTGTCTTGAAGTTCTAAAAATCTGATGAAATAACTGAAAGGCAAGGCTGAAATAATACTAATTCAAAACATAGCCAAAGCAAACTTTACTGTATTCTAATAAAAGGAGGCTGTTGTCCATACAGTGGTTTTCTCTTTTGAGCCTCTGGACTGAAATTGTCTTATCTGATTATAATTTCACAGAGGAACTTGCTCATTAAACTGCACAGCTTATCTGCACTTACACAGGATAACAATAAAAGGGGGAATTTTCCATTGATGTTAAATAACTGACACAAACCGAATGTAGAAAGGATTGTTTTATTTATCAGCCATGCTCAGAGATTAACACATTCTTGTCTACAAATGCCACACTATATATGCAGTATTTAGCATTTAAAGGTGCAGTGTGCCGGATTTAGCGGCATCTAGCGGTGAATTATATTCCATTTCTGCCAAGTCCTTTCCACTAGATGCCACTAAATTCTACACACTGCACCTTTAACTCATGATCGAATACATGCACTGTGGTTTATAGTAGTCATGATTTCACCCCTCCAGGTTGACATCAGCCTTTTTGGATGGAGGGCACAGGCAGTGGCTGGGCCGCAGAGCTCACCCCACCGCATGTGATGCCTGATGTAAACGGGAACGATACCGGTCAGGTCTTTGACGTGGCGCTGCAGAACGGCTCCTCCAAACGCAGCCCACAAATTGTGGGTGTGGAGCTGCTGCAGTCCTTCAAGCTGCTCATCATTCCCTGCTACACCTTGGTGGCTCTGGTGGGCGTCTTTGGCAACTACCTGCTCCTGTATGTCATTTGCCGCACCCGTAAGATGCACAACGTCACCAACTTTTTCATCGGAAATCTGGCCTTCTCTGACATGCTGATGTGCGCTACATGTGTCCCTTTCACACTGGCCTATGCATTCAACCCACATGGCTGGGTGTTTGGCCGATTCATGTGCTATCTGGTTTATCTCATCCAGCCAGTGACAGTGTACGTGTCAGTCTTCACTCTCACTGCCATCGGCGTGGACAGGTAAGTCATAATGACCCAGAGGACTGTGGACAGACTATAAATAAACCTTCTGAGGAGTTCTGCAGAACCTTATTTACATGCATCCTGCACAGACATATCCTGTAATGCACCATCAGATAAGCAAAAGGAAAAAAGGCTTTCAGCTTGAGGCATTTATTCAAACCAGTGACCTTGTTGCATACTCAAAGAAATAATAGTGTGGATAATTTGACACAAAATGAATGTCACTATCTCTCAAAGAAAATTACACAAAATTGCAGTGGCAGATACAAATCTGAGCACCTGGGTGTAGTGGATTTTTATGCCAGCTCTGAAAATAACAGTCACATACTCTAGAGTTTCTAGGACTGCCGTGACCAAATACAAGTATCATACAGTATAGTATTACAATGAACACATTTTTTACTCTGTGAATGTTCTAGTACAAAACCTGTACTGCAAGTATTCCTTGAGATGTTTAAGGATCATAGATTTAAAATGCTTTACTTTCTGTGCTCCATGACCTTTTAAGCTCTGTAATTGTAAAGAAAAGTAAAAGGCTTTAGTATTTCTTCAATGGGTCATGCTACTCATGCTACACTGCAGATATAAAGCCACTACATTCACTAGTATCCACAATTGATGACAATTTTGTTTTCTCCAAATGTAAACCTGTCTCTGAATGAAGGAAGAAAAGGATGGAGGATAATTTATCAAACCATAATACTTTTCTCAATTGCTCGGTGTTTCAAGGTTTTATGATTCTTACACCAACCTGTGTGCCGAATGGTCAAGTCTCGCTTTGTCTGTTGACCTTGGATACTGTGGCAGAGCTGAATTGGATTTGAGAATTGTGAAGCTCAGTACATAATGTTTTTGTGTGCTGTCACTTGCCAGTTGGAAAAATGTTCTTCTTTACCCAAGATAAATAGAACCCATTTCAATCCAAGGTAAAAACTGAGGCTCTTCTCTTTTTCTTCTGTACAGATACTATGCCACTGTGCATCCTCTGAAGAAGCGTATCTCAGTCTTGGCATGCACCTACCTCCTCTCTGGGATCTGGCTTCTGTCCTGCGGTCTGGTGGCTCCAGCTGTGGCTCACACCTACCATGTGGAGTTTAAGAACGAGGGCTTCACCATCTGCGAGGAGTTCTGGATGGGCCAAGAGAGGGAGCGGCTGGCCTACGCGTATAGCACTCTCTTTATCACCTACGTGCTGCCTCTTTCTGCTCTCTCCATCTCCTACCTGTGCATCTCTGTCAAACTGCGGAACTGTGTCGTACCTGGCCACCACACCCAGAGCCAGGCGGAGGCTCAGCGCATGCGCAAACGCAAGACCTTCCGTCTGGTGAGCCTGGTGGTGGCAGCCTTTGGAGTCTGCTGGATGCCCATCAGTGTGTTCAACGTCCTGCGTGATATTGACATTGACCTGATTGATAAGCGGTACTTCCTGCTCATTCAGCTACTCTGTCACTTGTGTGCAATGAGCTCCTCCTGCTGTAACCCTTTCCTCTATGCCTGGCTGCATGACCGCTTTCGTGCTGAGCTACGCAAAATGTTCACATGCCGCCGTCGCATTGGTATCTCGGCCAATAACTGCGCCACAGCCAGCGTGGTGCTGTGAAACTCCAGAGATTTAGACACAGTCCTTGCTTCTTTGGACTGTAATTTACAGTCAGTTATATATATGGGTAGGATGCCATTAGCCTGTGTATTGAGACAAATTTCAACTTATGACACTCAAAGTATACCCACATGACTATCATACTCTGCTATGTCAAACACTTTGCCCTGCTCTATATAGGCTTCAGCCTGCACACGATATGACAGTCGACTGTAATATATTTGTCCTGATGCAATCACATGGATTTGTCTGTTTTTGTAAATAATAACATTTAACTTATCTATTTTTTTTTAAATATATCTTTCATCTTTGGAAAATATGTTGTATAGTAATCTGTTTTGGTGTTTGGACCATGAAAAACATTTTTCTTTTTTCCAGATTGACATACAATTGAAATAAAGGATTAGGCTGGCAATATTTTTTATATTTTTATTGTCATATCCTATGAAAAAAAACCAAAAACAATAAAGCATTTGTCTGTCTCTTGATACTTTCTGACTTCTCCAGCCTTTCTTTGAAATATATACTTAATTTTGAAAAAAGGCTTAATATTATCCTTAAACAGCTGAGCACTGTAGTTTTGTGTTAAGCAGAAGTAAATAATGTAGTTGTTGGGGACTATATTCAGCTATGGATGAATATCAGTGGCAGCTGGTGACTCAAAAGGAAAACCAACATGGAATCTTACAACAAACCGCATCAAACTATATCATTGTCCCCAACCTGATGAAATCAGAGGGGTGGAGGGCAATTTTATGTGCCAATAAAACAATTTGCTTTCAAAAACAAAAACCCCTGAGTGGTGAAAAGGCTGCTTCTTTAAATAAATTTAGCATATACATATTGTTTCTAAACAAAGAAGTGCTCATTTTAGCTGTGGAGTGGTTCAGAATGTGTCATTTTACCAACAAAGTTAAATTCAAATTTATAGTTTGTGCTACTGTGACAACAGATTTATGTTCTCATCAAAAATAGACAACATATCACATGATTTCCTGTGCATTTTCTTAGTATACAGAAATATATAAAGTACCACAAAGCTTATAATCTAATACAAGTACAGATCAGTGCTGAGTACTAGAAAGACTGAACACTAAAAACATTCACAGATCTAAAAGTGTAGATTCACATCATTAAGTATTAATGCATGTATCAAATACATGACTTACACACTCTTATCTATATGCACGACATACAAAATATAGTCTACAAAGTTGTCTTGTTAACACTTGTTATTCTAGTTACTTTAAACTTATTACTCAATATACGGCTCAGCTTAAAAACAAACTGAGGAAATTGTCACAAGCAAGCAGCCAGACCTCCTGCACACTCGTTCACTAATCACACAACATCAACAGGTGACTGAACAACCACTCAATTAAAAACAGGATCAATTCCAAATGAATGAGTGAGTCCAGACAGCCACAGAGACATTTAACTATCAGAGATGAAATTAGCGACCAAAGAGACAGAGAGAGAGAGAAGCTGTATCTGACTCACATTATCTGATGTCTTCTTCTTTCTATCATTGAGTTGAAGTATCCACGACATAACGTCCATTTGTGGCTGTTGGTCATCTTGATTGTTAGCTAACAGAACTTTGTGGCTGCTGGTTAACCAGTCTGATATCATTAGCAACAATAACAAACAAGCTAACTCTCCTGGTTGTTTCTCCGGTTGTTTCTCTCTCCAGCCTCCTCGGTGGTGTTCTGCCGCTGCTGCACTGCTCAGTCCAGATCCTGCTACAACAAGCCAACTGTTGTTGGCTAACGCAAGCAGCTATCTACTGCTCATTATCTCATGCTGCTGCTCTGCCTTACAGTGTAGAGAATTGAAGATGAAATCTGGAAACTATGATTGGACCAACGCGATGTCAATATTGTATTCTGGTTGTTGATTGGTTAGGGAGGACATCCTCCCTTGAAGCGTCATTTTATGTTTCTTGGCCAATCATAGAATAGCATGAAAAAAAATGAAGTACATTAAATTGATGTAAGAGATCCCGCCCTGCGGAGGACAGCAGGCACCCGTCCTCCTCTGTCCCCCACTCTCCCCCACTCTCCCCGAAAGCAATTTAAAAATCTGTGATGTCATCACAATGTAAAGTCTATGGGCCAAGCGGGAACTCGTGGGCCGGGCCAGCAGGTGAAACACTACTGCGCATATTCAGTGGGCTGCACAACGCGGAAGCAAACCCAGAAGCTAGAAACTTTTTTGGCGTATGCGCCAGGCGAGCAATTCCTATAGTACTGAATGGGCGCCATTTTTAGTCCAGTATCCAGCTCTTATTATACATCCATGACTGCTCCCCACCACCACTTCACACACTGCTCTTTCTCCTCCTGCCCTGCAGGTGTTGCTGTTGAAGCATTTTAACCAGAATTTCAATCATGGATTTTTTCCAAAGAGAGAAAAAATATTTTATAAATAATTATCTTTTTTTATATTTTGATCTCCCTCTTGCCTCTCAAAAAATAGAGGAGGAACAACCTCCTCTGCCTCTATGTACCAGCCTCCACTGAAGAATATACATTTAGTGCTCTAGTAGCATTTACAGTGTAGCTAAAGTACATACAGCATGTGGGATCAACTCCAAATTAACTATGGTGCCTGTGTTAGTAGGATTAATTCATTGTTTGCTTTGGGCTTTTCTTGGTATTTATTAAAATAAGAAAAATATAGAATATCACCAGATGTTACTTTAACAGCCTCAATTACTTGTTATTCATTGTTTTAATCATAAGAGAGAAGAAGAATGGCTACCTTAGTGATGACAAAATTAATAAACATGTTCAACTGCACTGTCACTTGGTGTGGAAGGCAGCTATTGTGTACAATAAAACATGCTGTTTCCATGGTTACACTTTTTTAATCCTTGTTGGTCTTAAGAATATAACTATCATGTGAGGGTCACTCATTTTTTTCCATTTACCTTACATAAAATGACCTGCTGTCAGTGGGAATAAAGCATAATAAAGACCACAGCTTTAGATAAATTAGATCTATAGTTGTAGACATGCAAAATGTCATGAGAAAAGATGTAAACAATGTCGATTAATATTACATTTATATGTTTTATTCCATTCAAAAATGTATATAAACAGTAAATACAATCTGGTGCAACAATTAGTGTCTTTATTTCAAATAAAACCATATTTTTCTCAGCATTATTCCTTTCAGAAGTTTTACAAACACTTAATGCATCCGACTGTACATTCTGCACATTCTTTGAGCGCTCACCCAGAACAACTATTCCAGCAAATCAAGACATAAAAGCCATGAAAAAGGTTTTTGAAGGCACAGGTCTATACATTCTCAAGATTAATATTGCTATAATTTCCACGGTAACATCAAATGATATTATCATATAAAAGGCAGAGATGCAAGGTTCATTCATTAGTGTAGTTCAATTACAAAGACAAGGCCAGCTGTGTACGACAGAGACTGCTACTACTGTTCCTCTGATGATTAAGTTTTGATTATCATTTTTATAAATAAAACACAAAAATCACAGTGATCAAAATCTTGCATTATTATTAGAATAGTTTGATTCTGTATTACTTGCATAATAGTTCAACCAACTTTGTGCACAGGCTAAATAACAACCAAATGAATGAATTAACTCCCATAACGACTATGTGATTAAAACTATGTACAGTAAATAGTAGCTGCTTGCTGTCATTCGTTGCTGGTTTTCTAAATAATACCTCTTTAAAGCAAAAGTAGGCACAATATCTTTTGAGGACTGGAAGACAAGCTGACATTCAACTGTGGTGAGTAAAAAAAAAAGGGAGGAATGTTGTTAACTGACTGATGAAAAAAAAAAAAAACATGCTTGCCAAAAAATAAAAAATAAGACTTCAGTGGTGGAGGGAGAAGTCAATGTGTGCTTGTTATGTAAATAATCTTTCCTCAGTTGATGTGGTATCGAGGTCATAATTTATAGTTATGACCTGTAGTGATGGAGTGCAAATGACTAACAATTTATTGCAAATATACAAACTACCTTTTGAGAGAATTATTACATTCTTACCTCAGGATGGTGCCTGAATTTGGAATGATTGTATAACGGCATGTTTGTGATCATTCTTTACACATAAATAAATTAAACAAATCCCAGTGTAGAGTAAAAAAGGCCAGTTTGTCTTTGCATAATTGATATATTAAATAAAGAGCAACCTAACTTTCATTAAGTATGATATATAAATCAAGATGTTGAACATATTATCATGTAACAAGTTTTTTTTAAAGCAAATGCGAGTACCTTAGTGTCAAAACAAATACATTCATTTGCATTTATAAAGATATTTACTTGCTTGTTATTGAGGATTCACCACACACCATCACAACTTCAGAAACACTTTCCAGCATTCCAAAACAAATTTGACTCTAACTCCACTTTGAAACTAAAAAAAGTGCATATGCTCTTAGTCTTACACAGTGACAACAGTACAAACATACACACAAAAACATAACTGGGTCCTTAAGCAGGACTCTTCCTCCAGCACTCTTAACCTTACACTGGCTTGGCAGCGTTAAGGGCTTGCAGGATACTGGGCTGCTCGTCAATGACGCGGACCAGCAGGTTGTCTATGTACTCTTCGAGCTCAACGATCTTAGCGTCCTTCCTGGACAGATCAGTTTGCTGCTTCACCACCAGTGTGATCAACTCTTCCTGTGTCAGCTGAGTGTAAGGTCCACTTTTCGCCGAGTCTGCCACCTGAAGAGAAGTGAACAAAGTATATACACTCTAATTAAAACACTACATACCGAAGTTGTCAAAACCATCTCCATGACAACTAAGCATACTCCATGTGCTTAGGACCATGAGATGTGGCTGAAAGCTTCATAAAATGAAAAAATACGTCAAACAGCTGTGTTCAATGTCAAGAAAGAACCTTCAAGCTCAAAGTTTAACAACGTTTTCTGAATTCACTGGCACAAGAATACGGATGTAAAAAATGATTCACTTTGGAGCTGCCAGTTATAATTGAATTTCTTTTTATCATGAACCCCACGTTTCAATTCTTAGAAAAAGGAGAACTTGTAGATTCCTTTGAACTGTATTTGTTAAAGGGTGAAGAGTGACATTATTAAATGTCTCCTCCTGCAGGAAAATCCAAATAAATTACTGTGAGGGGAAATGTCAAATCTATTAAGGTGTTGTGGTCCAAGAATGTAATTTATGTCAACATTACCTTAATCTTCGCTGGTGTGCTATCGTGGGCCTTTATCTCCTTCACAGCAGGGGTGCTGATTGGATGCTGGGTTTCAGCTGCGCTCATGGGCTTCACCGGATGAGGCCTGTAAAGAAATTCCACACATTATTATAAAGTACTCAAAGAGATAATAAGGTTACAGCAAGTAAGAACAACAACAACAACAACAACAACAGGGAAAGAAACTTCAAAGAAAATAATAAAAAAAATACTATAAAACCAGAGAAAAAGGTTCAACTACTTTTTCCAAATCATTCCACTGTGATCCAAATTGGCAAAAGTTACCAAGAAATAGCAAGCTTTCAAAATGACACCCCAGGTAAATCCCAACACCTTATTTGCTTCCCCATACAACATCAGCAGCCATATTCCACAATCAAATCTAGATAAACAGTCCACAAATGCATACTTCGTAAGTAGCCTGTTCAATCTCACCTGCGTGGAGTTAAGGCTAGCCCACCTCCATTGCTATTCTGAGCACTGACAGGCTGAACCTCAGAGGGCGAGACCCATGCTCGCAAAAGAGTCTTTCCCCCAGACAAAACTCCTGCCTGTGATACTGGTTCCTCCATAACTACCTGAAGGGGCTCTGAAGAAGTAAAGGCAGAGGGTGCAGTAAAAGGCTCAGCTCCGAATGGATCCTCTCTGCCATAAAAGTTGCTTTGTGTTTTCACATCACCTTGATGCTTTGGTGTGACAAACTCATTTGCAACATCTCTTGCGGGGAGGCCTTGATCAGCTGTTTCTTCTTGATATGCAGGTTCTTGTCGAGATTTGGAAGCTCTCTCTGAGTGAGTTATTGAAGGAAGAATCTGTTTTCGCTTCTGTGAATTTTTTCTTTGGAAAGCAGGACTGAGTTGCTTTGAATCATCATCTTTTTTCATGTATTCGTTTTGTTTGTTTGAACTGCTGCCATTCAAACTTGTGAAGGGATCTGTTGGTTTCTCTTGATTAAAGATGTTATCAAGATCACCTGTTGTCAATCCGCGATCTTCTGGTTTCTGCTCTTTCCGTACCCTGCCGGTAAAAAGGTCATCTGCTTCTTGGTTCTGGCTCACTTGTGCCCACGGGTCTTTGGAAAGAAGCTCAGTGTTGGGGAATGGGTCAAACTCAGTAAAGTTCTCCTTTGCCTTTCCACCATTTTTGTACGTGTTGCTCATATTTGTGACAGCAGATTCTCCTTGCTCTACTGGCTCTTTGCCACTAACCCTTTGCCTGGGTTTGGCTGTGGGAGCTTCTTTGTTCATGGCGACTGGCACTTTTATTTGGTCATCTGTTGGTGCTGTATCCCAATCCATTTGGCTGGTTGGTCTGGGTGCATGTGTTGCTGCAGGGGGTGGTTGCAACGCCTTCTTTGCTCCATTCCTGGAAATCTCTGAGAGATTTCCTCTGCTTAATGTGTCAGTATTTACATGTCCTGGGGCTGCAGAGGGATTGGGGCTCATGAGAGACTTCTGAGCATGTGCCATGTTTTGGCTTTGTCTTTGACTGGAGTCTGATACTGATCTAGGTTGTGGAGAAACCACTGGTTTAGGGGGAGCTGGGGCCGCTACTTTTTTTGACGACACAGGTTTGGCTTCCCGAGGTTGTGTTTGATGATGCCTCTCTTGTGGAAGTGAAGACTGAAGACTGGGTTCATTTTCCTCTGGGCCATCCACACTCATCTCTGGACCCAGAAATTCAGGTGGAGTGTCCCGATGTCTCTGATTGATATCAGCAATTATATGGTCCCATCGCGTTTGCCCCTGTACTCCATGTCTCTTCTGGGGGAAGAGGGTTTCATAATCAGGGAGGGGTAGAGAGATTTTTTTGCCTTGCTGCGACACATCTGCCTCAACGTATCCAGGGTTATTGATCTCTCTGACAGGTATGTAGTTTCCTCCTGTCTGGGTCTCATGTACAGGATTCAAGGGTGGGAGGGGGGCTCTTCTCTTCTTATCAGCCATGGTGGTGGAAGATCCCACAGATGACAGATTCTCTATGCTGCCACGAGGAGAACCAGATGGACTTTGACTAATATTTGGTGGAGCCAGAGACGAGTGAAGGTTGGAGAAAGTATCAGGGGATTCAGATGGGACACTAGAAAGGGTGGATTCAGGGGTGGCTGGGGAGGGACACTGCTGACTGGGGGTTAGCGAGTCAGTGGGTTCAGACGTCAGAGATTGAGCCAATCTGCCAAGGAGTGAAAACAAAGGCCTACAGGTCAGTGAGACCATCAATTTACCCAAACTGACTTTCACCAATGTACAACCCGCCACCAATTTAACTAACATCTCTCAGATCAACAAATTTGTCAAAAAATTCACAACTCAAACCTCACATAATGCAGCTCTGAGACTGTTCAAAATTTACCAAACTTAACCACTTTGCTAAATCTTAAAATACTGAGAATAATGTGTGACCTGTGACAACAAAATTCATTGCATCATAGTGATGCACTAGAAAAGGCTGACATTGTTCATAAATGGTCCACCATTTGATGTCATCGTGCAACCTAAAAGCACAACCTCTGATCACATGTCTTGCTGTTAATGTTTCTATTTTTAGTAGAGACTTGTTTACGTTGGGAAATGTACTTTCCAAGATAAAAAAAGACAGTGTGACATTTCTGCTTTAATTCAACTTCTTAGATTATAGTAGGTTGCCAACCTGGCATCTAATTTTAACAAAATATCCCAAATGAATAACAACAACTTAAGCTACCTGGGCTACCATCTAGCAAACACACTTGAAAGAAAAGACTAGTGTAGCATTAATACCAAGCAAAACCACCTTACCATGATGATCCAAATATAAAAAAAAATACAAAAAAAAAACAACTCTAAAAAAATCAAAAAGAGAACCCAAGCACCAAAGACGTCCACATAGGAAGTCACACCGTGTCTAACTCACTCCTTATGAGCTCTGTTCAGTCCACAACCTGTTCCACAACATCCTCACACACATAAGACACACCCAGATTCTCATCAGTGTGGAGACCAAGCTGGTCAAACGGGTCCGTCAAGTGTCAGATGCAATTCCAAGTTTTAGTAATTCAAGACAGTCACAAGGTTTGGTCAAAGTGAACAGTAACAGGACAGAAAGCTGTGAAACTGTGGAGTTTCATTGTTGACAGAGATGGTGTAGGGTGAAACTCATTAATCATCTTGATGCTCCTTAACAGTCGTGTACATTTCTAAGTCTGCCTTTTACTGCTGCCTGGACATCAAAGTTGAGGAAAAACAAAACATCTTTTCGCTGTGAAATTTGTGTTTTGCCTTTTTTGGTGACTTAGAAAGCACACACACTGAAATGCGACAGTATGTGCAAGTCCACTTGCAGGCCTATTGAAAGTAGTATTCAAATTCCAGTAAAGCAAGTCAAAGAATAGTGTGCCTACAAGCAACCGACAGCATTGCCCTGTATCACAACACTGAAATAACACTACATTATTACATAACATTAGTGCAGAGTCATTTTTGAGATTATATAATACAACCAATAAGAAGAAGGCCTACCTGGGTTTGACTGCAGACACCTTTGCAGTACGGTTGAGGAAGACCATGGCAGAGGGGGTTTGTGGGTTGCGGTTAGATTTCAGATGATCAGCTGGGGTTTCGTTACTGCTAACTGTGATATCTGAGCTGGGGGGAACTTCCTCAAACGGGTTGGTGGAGTGGTGGGAGATTGGTTGATCAGGATCTTTTGACTCAATGCGAGGGGCTGCTGTGGGTAGCTCCTCTTTGGTATTTTCCTGTACCTCCTCCTTTTTCTCCTCCTTCTTTCGGATCATTCCAAACAGAGACGTCAGCCTGTCGCTCATGGAGGCCTCCTCCTGTCGTTTCTGCTCCTCCAGTCTGTGACGCTCCTCCTCAAGCCGCTGATTCTCAGTTGCTTCCAGCATCCGGCGTTCTTCCTCTTGTTTCTTCCTGTCTTCCTCCTCCTCCCTCTGTTTCTTCCTTCTTGCTTCATCCTCAAGGAAGCGTCTCTTCCTCTCCTGCTCCTCTTTGTACATGCGTTCCTTTTCCTCCTGCAGTCTCTTGGCCTCTGCCCTGTATTTCTCCTCTTCTTCCAGTCTCTTGGCCTCTGCCCTGTATTTCTCCTCTTCTTCCAGCCTCTTGGCCTCTGCTATACGCCTTTCTTCTGCCTGCCTTCTCTCCTCCTCCTCTTGATGGCGCTGTTGCTCCAGTATAGCCCTGTCTGAAGACTCATGGCTGTGGGAAGGCACAGGTACGTTTTTGAAAGAATCTGCAGACATATCTGAGGAATGTTTCCGGACATCCTCCACAGATCCTTGGCCTGAGCTGTTCAGACTGAGGGTGGATCCACTCTTGGGCTCTGTGTCCTCTGCATACACATGGCTGCCGTTGATGCACAGGCTGTTCAGGTCACTGTTGCTCTGCTTGGAGCGGCCCAGTAGGGAGAAAGGACCCTGAGACACCTTGCTGTCAGAGCTGCCTGTCCGCTTGTGGCCCAGGAATTTGAATTTCTTCTTAACTGTGGGAGGAGAGACAGTGAAATATAACGTCATTGTTGACAAGCAAAACACCACTATTTAACTTTCACCGTGGAGCATGAGAAAGACAGAACTGTCGACATACAAACAAACAGCTTCAACGCAGAGAATAGAAAGGTTAGGTTACCTTCAGGGGAGTCTACATTGAGACCAGATGAGCGGCTGCCACTGAGAGATGAGTTCCTCTCAGGAAGAGTCCCCAGTGTAGACATGGACTGTGACATATTCTTCTGCAAGTTTGATTTGGGAGCAAAAAGGGTTTTGAATTTAGATTTCTTTTTTTTCTCTCCTGGAGTCTGATTAAGTGAGACTGAATCGGCCTCTCCATCGCTGTCTGTCAGGACCTGGCTCACAGACGGGACAATAGCTGAGGCAGAGTCGGAGAAGCCATCCTTTTTCTTCCCACGGACTTTGTCCTTTATCTTGGAGATGCGGGAGCGTGGTTTGTCCTGCATAGAAAGGTCAAACATGCTAGCTGACATGTTGTTTCGCATAAATTGAATATCTATTAGCACTTCTCCTCTGGCCTTGTCCTCCTTTCCAGTCTTGTCCACCAGCTTGAACCATCTGCAGATGACAGAAAGAATAAATCAGACTTTTAAGATGGAATTTCCTTATAATCAATGACAGGCATTTTTGAATTTCAACTTGGATATCTTATTAATCTTAGTACATTGCAATAACCCTCCATCTTATCAGGAAGTTTGTCCTATAGTAACTATTAAACCCTTAAGACTTATTTTTCTTGATGCAAGATGAAAAAAGGGCAACATGACTGTGACATTTCCATTTGTCCTTGGTGTACTTTTCACTGTTTCAGCAAACAAGACAGAATAAGACAAATGGCTGACTTTGTATCA
Source organism: Thunnus albacares (assembly GCF_914725855.1). Lineage (NCBI taxonomy): Eukaryota > Metazoa > Chordata > Actinopteri > Scombriformes > Scombridae > Thunnus > Thunnus albacares. Next base: position 15,634,794 of record NC_058107.1, on the reverse strand, counting down.
AGAAAAAATGTATGAAACAAGTACCAAAAACAGGTGAAATTATTTATTAAAGTGGAAATGGAAGATTGGAAAATAACTTGTCTCTGTGTAAAATGACATTTTGAGGCTTAGTGCTGAAACTACTTTTCAGCTAACTGATTAGCTGAAAAACAAAAATTCCCCAAGATCGACCACAATTCTGATAATTGATTAAGTTTTAAGTAATTAATCAAACAAAATTGTTAACGGGGTGGCGGCACTAAATAAATGCATCAGCACTTCAGGAGGGGTTAAAAACAGTTAAATGCAAGTTGTATATAAAAAACGCAGCACAATTAAATCCCCTACAAATAATTGATTGATTCTAGTTCTGACTTTGTCTGCTGCGTCTCATTAGACCTGAGACCATTAGAGACTGATAGGTGTCATTAACTGACATACAGCTTGTTACATTTCCTGCTGGGAATACCATGCCAACAACAGATAAAGCATGACAATTACAGCTTTGTTCACCCCCCCCCCCCCCCCCCCTTCATGTCCTCTCTGTTGAACAGGATCAGCACTTATTGTCTACAAAGGAAAGGTAGGAGTGTTCTGGACAGCCCTTTCTAAAACCATGCCAAAACAAGCAATTAGAACCATTACATATGGATGCTTTCTCCTTGTATAATTAGAGACATGCTATTATTAGACGCACTACTACTTTAGCAGAAGTGCCCATTATGGTAAGCTTTTCCCCTTTTGAACTCTATTGTTCCACAGCAGAGCCCTCCAACTGCTTCACCAAAAGTTAAGGTCACGGTGTTAATTTCTCTTTGATCATTTTGTAGAGTAACGTGTACAGTTCAATACAGTTCAATCTAACATTATAAAGTGAGGTATATGGATTATATCTGTCACTGAATTTAAAAACACAACATTAAGCAGACAATTATCTGCAGTTCACATGGAGTTTACTGCTCCAGTATTTACTTTAGTGTCATGAGGCAGGCATCCAGACAGGCTTCTGGGGATAAAAGTCAGGAAACAAGCATGGGAGTGAACCAACATTCCTCAAAGATGTTCAAAGCATGCAGGGAGGCTTGAAACGTGATGTAATTAAAGTTACACTGTGCCTAATTCAAACATTCCTCATGTCCAGCCCTAAACGGAGCATGCCAAGTCAAACAATCGCTAACTAACCACAAGGACGGACAGATCTCACTTTATCAAGCTTATCAAGGAATTGCCTGCTGTTCCTTCAGGGTGTCTTGTCTACGTCAACTGCAGCAGGGCATGTGTTTCAGTTGACTGTAATGATAATGCATTATTACAATTATGAACAGGCTTACAGGGTGTTCATGTTCTGTATTGTTTGCATGAATTACTGAGCCGTGCCCCTGATGCATGCTCTCACCAGTCCTGCTGGACAAGTTCCCTCTGTTAACTGTCAAGGGCACTTCTCTTCCATGTCTAATGATTAACAAGAGGGCTAATGTTTATCCTATGAGTGGACGCTAGAGCGGATCCAGCCTTTAAAATAGTAAAATCTAGATACATTGCTCCAAATTGTTGTTTTAATACTTTCTAATATTTAACAGCACTGCAAGGCTTTTCTAATTTTAAAAATAAATATACCAGACACAGTCAGCAGGTTTGATTCTTGTGTTAGGTAAACATAAATGTCAGAATCTGAAATATTAAATATTAAAATATTCATCTGCTCTTTGTTTACAAAATAAATATTGTGGCTCAGGTGTCTGACTGGAGCTGACTCTAGAGAACCAGCTCTGCAACAACTAGAACTGGTCTGATATCATTGCGGCTCCAAGATATTTGGAGTTGACAAGATTAGCTGACAAATTTTGAAGTTTTTTGAAGTGATTTTTGAAACATTAGCAAACACTGAACAAACATTTATTAGTTCAAGCTTGTGAATTGTGAGGATTTGCTGCTTTTCTTTGTCATACGTGATGGTAAACTGAATATCTTGGATACATGGGTCAGACAGAACAAGCAATTTGAAGATTTCAACTGTGAAAATGTATTTTCCAGATATTTTAGGGACCAAACAATTTACCTAGTAATCAAGTAAATAAGCAGCAGATTAAATGATGATGACAAATCCAAACTTTAAATCGCTCTGTACTGAATAATATACTGAACATTAAACTCCCAACTTCTGATAAATTTTAAAAAAAGTGGCCCTACATCCTCATTTCATCTGGGAAACACTGTATTGTATTAGGAGCAACAGCAGAGCTTCCTTTCAGCAGGGGAACAAAGTACTCAATGTCACACCCTGTACAGTATCAGCACAACGGGAGAGCAGGATAGAAACCTAACACCACACGCTTCAAGGCGAACACAGCAACATCTAATACCCATCCTGCATACTGTGTCTTAAAGAAGACAGATGGAGTAGATAAAACAAGGAGAGTGAAGAGACTTCAGACTTGGAAATGAGAACGCAAGGACTGAACTTTGCCACTAAGTGTCCTGAGTAAACACAAGATAACATTTCAGATATGAATGTACAATAACCAAGTGAATGAGGTCATCTCGGCACTGAATCAAGCCTGCCCTTGCTTGAGCGATAACTGCCAACTCACTCAGGCTCTTAAAATTAAAGGAGAGAGAAAGAGTTGACAGTACAGTTGACAGAGTCTATATTAAACCATCATTTATTTTTAAATTTCTCTTACATCACGGGGTGTGTGTGTCATCATTCAACACTAATGCAAAGTTTTATTTTGACTCTTGTTACACCCACGTTCCACCCATGCTACGTCAAACCACAGATGTCATCTGACTCGTGTAACGCATCTGGGTGTGATCAGAGTAGACGTTTAGTATAGGAGTAAATAGCCCTGAGGAATGTGCAGGATCAACAGCAGCAATGTCAGAAAATGACCTGCACATAGGCTTCCGTCATCATAGCTGGCAGTGATGGAGTTCACTTCACACCAACTTATAAAGTAGAAGTCTCCATGATTGGTCCGACAGAGATAGAAGACAGAAGGAAAGGACTGAGATAAAGATAATCTTGGACTGTTTTCTCACCAGCTCCATAGTTTCTGTTTTTCCTCTCAGACACTTGTAAGAGGAGGGAGGGAGTTTTAAGGTTTATAGATTGTTTCTTTGTTTTGTGACCAATTTAAAGTGCATTGTATTTGACCTATATTAACAAAAAGTGTCGTGAAAAGTCTGCATTATTCATTTGTGTTTCTAATTGTCTCTGAAACTAGACTTGACCCCATTAGTTGGACAATGCAAAAGGCTACCATACTTCTCCAAAAGGCCAATTTGGTTTCAAAGTTCATGCATACTGTACAACATAAAGGTACGCTTTGAATTGTGTGTCCCTCAGTTATTTTCATCAGTCTTCCATCTGTCTTACTACAAAAATATATAGAGATTTTATTTGTCTTTCTAGTGAATGCTAAAACTTAATGTTGTTTTTACTGATTCCAAATCTCAAAGATAAAATGGCAATGTTAGGTTAAACTACATGACGATTAACGCGATTTAACCACTGCATGAGTTCAAGGAATGGATCAAATGGTTCATATTTTGAGAAATATCCAAATCACCATTGGATTACCGTGTTAATAAAAACAATGTTTATTGACACAGGAACATGTTCAAACATGTAAGATAGGGCACCTCTGATACTGTGTTACATAAGAGGTAAGGTGCAGTTAAAAGAACAAACAGGTAGAACAAGCCAAAGTCATTAGCTGCTTGCAAAACAAAACAAAGACACTACAGTGTATAGGATATACTTTATATAATGAATCCTCAATCTTAATGTTGTGTAATGTTCATATGACTATTATTGTGTACGTTCCAAATATTTTGACAAATTTCACCTGCTTTGTCAACATTGTTCTTGAAACCTTAGGGCTGACCAAAATCTCATATCCTGATAACGACACATATCACGATATAGCATATTTTCTGTAAATTCAATTAATAAATAGTTTCTGGTACAATAACAGCTTTGCGAGTAAGAAGCCAGGAAGAGTAACTTATTAATGTAATCCATGCAAAAGATGGACAGTGTGATTTGCCACACAACCAAATAAACAATAGAGCGTAATATGAAACGATAAACGCTTTTCTATCATCACATGATATATATCGTCATATGGCACAGCCCTGTTGAAGGATGAGAGTGATGTACTGTCAGTCAATTTGGATTAAGGTATAAGTTGAGCTTAATGAAGAAAACTTCATACTTATTTTGTATGAACTGGTGGATATCTTTGTGTAACCCCCTTTGATACTATCAGTGACATCCCACCCAGATGAAGCTCCACTTCACACCAAAATGAATGTTCAGCTTTATTTGGGACGGTGTATCTAACAGGCTTTCAATGCTATTAATTATAAAACAGTGAAGGCCCACAGCAGCCACTTACTCTGTCTTTTTGCGAGACTTGTTGTCGTGCTGATCCAGTAGGTTTATCACAGCTTGCCCCAAGAATTTGTCGAGTCCCACCTGGGAACGATGCATCACTATGACATAAAGGGTGCAGCGTTCAGCGTTGCCCGGGTGGAAGAGCGGTAGGTCAAACGAAGCCTCCTCTTTCCACACTGGAGCGACACATTTCTCCGCCACAGAGGTAGAAAACTTATCTTTGGCCACCTGGATGATGGCATAGGCGTCGTTGGTGCCATTCTTACCCTTGACGCGCAGGCTCCGAGCCTGATGCACCGTTACCTGTACGCTGGTGGGGAACCACTGCTGGCTCTGGTCGGCCAGAGACATCGCGACAAGTCCGGTTAAGCTTCACCAAAAGTTACTCCGAACTGTCTTGTGACTGTAGACGTACAAAGTCTGGAGGTCGGTTAAGCTTTTCGTGGTCTGTTTTTTCACCTTCGGCGTCCGCTGCGGTTATAGGTTTTGGTTGCCTAGCTTGACTTCAAGTTCAGGAAGCTCGGGTTGATGGCGTAATACTTCTCCCTCCTCTTCGTAACGCTATATCTAAACCTCTGACAGCACTTGTGTGGAGTGAACACTTGGTTAGCCAATTTAACGCTAGTATTAGCCTGTGTAGTGCTATCAAGACATCCCTGCGGTGCGACTAATTCCTTTAAGAGGCTTCCATGAAAACAGTTCCCTTCCTTTGCCTCCGATAAGTTTAACAGTCCACTTCCCCGATGTTTACGGGTTCCCACCCATATTCTACATACTGCCGTCTGATTGGCTAATATATCTGTCAGTATCTGAACTCAGTCAGTGATTGGACAGTGGAGGAGGCGGGCGTTGAGACATCGCGGACCGTTAATCAGCAATATCAACCACTGATCAGGAGTCAGTTTTTCTTCACAAAATCCACAGAGACGTTCAATAGGAGACAAATGAACACTGAACTCAGTCCAGTGACGCTCATTTACCATATAAAGGACAGAAGATGACCAGACAAATAATTGTTCTCTCTTTATTTTGGATCTGAAATTGTAAGGCAGAGTCTGAGGTTTCTTAGAAATATATTACTTAAGTAAAAACAGGTTTCCAAAATGAGAGTAAAACATGAGCAGGCCTGTATCTACACATGTAAAAATTGCCCATTTTCTTATTTAAAGGAGAGTTTGGCACATGAAAACTGATCCCCTAAGATTCCAAGTGTGTAGTGTTGTTTGTTTGAAGGAGCTTAAGAGCAGTACATTCAGGTTATGGCTGATCAAATTATGTCAGATGGTCTAAATGTGAACCCACAAATGCCCAAAGCAGTCCAGAACTAAGTAGGATGAAATTGTTGAATCTTCTATCACTCACTGACATCTTATTATCTATGGCTGGGTCTGGCCACCAGGATTTCATCAAGATACTGAGGTTGATTTCAGGCAAAATACGTAGTTGATCAGTACTGTAGTATAAAATAAAGAACAAAATATTTCACCATTTCACAGTTGCATGGGTTCTTGCAGGCTTGTGTAATATTCAAAATAGAGTACACTTCACAAGACTGAATGTTTTGGTAGGTAAAAAAGCCTCAGACATTCATCAGAATTTAACATTCAGTAATAGATAATTAGAAATTTGAATAATTTAAAAAGTGATTGCCAAATGCTTCATACTTCATGAACATACTGTGTAGCAGGCATTTTGGCACACATTAGGAAAAATCATCCATAAAGGAATTAGCATAATTTTCCAAAAAGTGTTTTATAATGTTTAAATAAATATTTGGTTCGCCAACAATTTGGAAATTGTTAACAAAATCATTACTGATACGACGTAAAGTCAAGATTAGGCCTATGTAACTCAGCCACAGCCATAAGAAAGTGTCTAAAGTGTCTCTACAGCACAGGCATGAAGTACCTGCACATGATGATATTGAAATTCATACTGAATTATGAATAAGAAATGTCTATATTAATGCTCATATTATGTTTTTCATGAGAAGTTGAGTTCAGTAAAAGTCTGGGACACATGGAATATAGGATAATTTTCATGTTTTACATTAATACTATTTTGCTGAGGTTTGATCAAAAGCTCATATTGCACAATATGTAATAATATGCACAATAAACTGACTATACGAGAACGCTTAAGAGTGACATACAGTATGCGTTTTTTTGAATTTCAATAAGACTTCCTTCCAAAGAACAATGGACAAAAGATGTGATAATAAGCTGCATAGTAGAAACACTATTTCCTGCAAATGCAATTTCCTGAATTGCAGATGTACTAAACTGACAAGTAAAAAGAAAAAAAAGAAGAAGTATGGCTTAAGTCTATGTTAGTCTACTAAAATTTGAAGACAACAATCCAAATTAATTGATTTAAAAAGCTTATCTTCACGCAGTGCTGTTGGTCAGGACCCTGATATAAGATAAGTGGATCAAAACTGGTGCTCTGTGAACACTGTTGAGAGATTTTTCATACTAATACTTTTAAAATCATAGTGAGAAGATTTACTTAAAAGTAAGCCTCACATTTCTAATCCCTCCCAGACTGAAATGTTGCTCTGCCATCCAGGAGGGGGCAGTCATTCTTGCATTAGACCAGAATAAGTCCTCTGGAAGTGAAAAGTGATTGAACACTACAAGTTACTGCGTATGTAAAAGCTAATTATTTCCCCCTGATTTTTATTCCTTATGTTTTTATTAGACATGAAGAGCTCTGTGTCAGTGCTGAGGGGAATACATAGAAATAAAAATGAAACATTTTCACCATATATTCAAAAGTCTCGCATAGCTTTTTTTTTTAATTCACTCAGAGATTCTGTGCACCCACACTCATGCACACACACACACACACACACACACACACACACACACACACACGAAGAACATACAAATGCACATGAGCACACGCAAACAATTACTTGAAGCAAACATAAGGGTGAAAGGTTGTCCACAGATTAAATGCATATAGCTGTACTTTGGAAAAGGACAATCTTGCCTTCCATTTCATGCTATAGTTGATATGCATAGAAAAATCACAACTAAAACAATAAAGCTTTCATTAGACATCCAAAATCAACATCATATGCCAATTTCAGAGCATTCTTGCGCATTTTTTTGTGAAATGGATAAAATGAATGAGTATCTTATTTTTTGAAAATGACAAATGCCTTCTTATTTTTTTTACCATTTCACAGCAAACTCTTACAATGCTACAAAGGCAAAAGTACCAGTTTAGGGTCCTGGATGCCTTCATGATTTTATATCTTAAATTATATAATTATTATAATCAAAAGACCATTAAAACATAACCCAATCATTAAAGAGTCTGTTAAGGTCATGCATAGAAGTTCATGTATAAGTATAGGTTACACTGTGGTTTCGCTCTTCCACAAACTGCTCTTCATTCCAACAGAGCTTTGAGATTGGTCTGTGCCACTCATGTCCTGCTCCAGCTCTAGCACTGAGTTTTTCAGGGTGCCATTCGGGGCAGCGGCCCCCGGCGTAGTGGTGGTGACACTGTTCAAAGGGTAGGAGCAGCGCTTAGCTTCTCGCTCTGCAGCAGCCGCCAGTTTCAAATTGTCTCTGCTGGCACATCGTCTCTGGGCACCGTGCATGGCTGCTCTGCTTGCCATTGAGGGTAGCAAGGGGAAGGGTTTGCGGCTCCCGCTGCTGCCCCCATCACTTCCCTCTGATGGACTGGTGGCCACTGACTCTCCCACCCGCTTCCCATTCGTCAGCGGGCTGGCCTGGCTCTCCGAGAGGCTGTGATGGATACTGCCATTCTCACTCGTGGCCTGTTTATAAACTGTGTGTGAAGAACTGAGGTGCTCTAAACCTGTGGGACCTAAAGCTCCAAGGCTGCCCCCACCTCCAGCTGTCCTTAGAGCTTTGAGACGATAGTGACCTCTGCCCTCACCCCGATGGTGATATTGGCTGCTCCCTTGTTTAGTTCTGCTACTCACTTTCCTTCTCTGGGGATGCACTGGTGCCGCAGAGTTAATGGTGGGCAGAATATTGTTTGTTGGCTTGGTGATGTTGTCAGTACTGGTGCTAGTGTTGTTACCCGCAGGCGCACGTGAAGTGTTGTTTGGATTATCTTGTGCCACCTGCAACAGGTTGGTGAGCTTGCAGGGCCCCGGGCCCACGCTACTGATCCCACTTGGTGTGGATGATGACCTAGCTGACGAGGAGTTATGTGAGTCACCAGGTGGATGGCAGTTGATGAAGAGTTGGGATCCCTGCTCAGAGGTCTGTACTCCACTCACAGTAGTGCAGGTGTGTGTGTAAGTAGACATAGGATGTGAGCGGCGATAGCCTGGGCAGCATGCCAGCCATGAGGCTTGCACATCCAGACGTCGGAAGCAGTGGTGCACCACCAGAAACACCCCCAGAACTGTGGCAGCCATCCCATAGAGACAGCTAAACAACAAGCTAGTGTGTCCTGTCAGCCACATTGCCATGGCTCCACAACACCACAGAACCACAAATAGGAAGTGGGTGGCCACCAGCACCAAGAACTGTGTCTTCAGTGAGTACTGGTCCTCTAGAGCCACAACAGGGTTTATAGGGCCCACCACTGAATCTGTGGAGAGAAGGCTAGTGCTTCCAGCCAGTGCAGGCTGGCTCTCAGTCACAGGAGAGGACAAGGTGGTTCCTGTGCATTCTTTGGCCACACGGTGCCTCAGGCGAAACACAGTGCACAGGAAATAGATCCAGGTCACCAACACCACCAGGCCAGCCGGGACAAAGAAAGACCCCAGACTGGGGCGCCACACCAGCCAGCAGCTGCGAGAGGAAGAAAAGAAGTCAGGAGGGTCAGTGCAGAACAAGGACATCTGTGTATTCAACATATCACACAGAATTATTCATTTCAGCACCAAACAAAACAACACAAAGTCAAGGGCCAAATGGCTCAAGGATAAAAAGAGAAGTACTCACTAAGGGCTGTTGTCTCCGTAGTTGCTGACATTGACAGCTGCAGTGATCCCACAAATGATAAGAGGAACTCCACCAGCTATCAAATAGAACCTTGAATAACAGAGAAAAACACATCAAACACAAGTTCCCAGCTGCAATTTTAGATATGAAGAGCAGTTCTTGTTTGTGCCACAGGATGCTGTATGACCTTTGGCTGCAACGTTGTTTTTCAAGTGTGCATGTCGGTGTCATTTTCCTTTTTGTGTTTTTATGTCTCTGGCTGTCTATAATCTGAACTGAGCTGTGTGATCCTTCATTCTCATAGTGGGCAGAGTGTTACAAGGGTCCATTTGGGCTCCAGAACTCTGTGATTTATTGTGGCCTAATCCCATGTGGCCGAGTGGGCAATAAAAGGGTGGCTGGAGGGCCAGCGAGGTCAGCAGCACAATGTATGATCGCAGTTCTAGGATCACAGGGGCAAGGCCAGGCAAGAGGGAGGAGAAACAGAAGGGAATATTTGGAAAGACAGCGCACCCCCCGAATCACCATGCTAAGATTTACGACGACCCCCTCTGCTCCTGTTATGCTGGTTTCATACATTCCTCCCCTCCCCCACTCTGGGTCCATCTGCGCTTATAGATTTTTTTTCTGTACAGCAATACTCTGTCATGTCTCTCCAAAGTTTCATAAAAACAGAGGGACTATGGTTGTTGGGCACAATGACCCCCTTTGACGGTGCACAGCTCGGGTGGCCGAGCACAAGAACTCCTGCATCTGTCTAAAACATAAACCGTATTGACAGCAAACAACAATCTCATGGTACAGGAAGTGGGTGAAGATGTGTTGTAGCTTTCTCTGATGTAATCACTGACCTGAGCATAGGTCGCTGAGTAGGTGGAACAGGTGACTCTCCCTCCGGCTGCCGAGGCATTCTCCACACAGCCTCTTTGTAGATGACCCTGGCACTGACTCCGATCCACAGCAGGGTTGACAGCGAGGAGTAGTGCAGTGCAATTCCCACCTGTCGCATATCAGACAGATCACACATCAACCTTACATGCCATGAATCAAAGTAAAGTGACTGTGTAAAGTTACGACTTACAGCTTGACAAACGACTGGGTAGCTGGTCAAGCTTATGCCTCCTGCGTAGATGGCCGTTGTCATGGCGATATGGAAGCAGGTATTCAGTAATGTGTGCCAGCTTTTTCTTGATATGTGAATGGAACTGTTGGGGTAATGAGTAAAATAATGAGAAATAATGAAGCAAATAATAACAAATAGCAGCTTGTATATGCACTTGCACATGTGAGGAGTACCTGTGGTGAAGTATGTGTGTGATGATGATGGTGAAGAGGCAAAGGAGGAGCACTGCAGTACAGGCATATACCACAGGGTGGAGCACCCTCACAGAGATGGTTGTAGAGTTGGGGAAGTCTGGCACCTCCTATAGTATTAAATAAAAAAAATGGCATTAAATTAAAGTCTCAATGAGCCTTGGTGATTCTGATGGTGCATTAAGTAAACTTGGCCATCCTACCTGCAGCACTGCATAGTTGCTAAGCAGAGAGCAGCGCATCGTGGAGGTGCTGCTGTCACTGTGGACCAGTTGACAGCCCTCCTGGCTCCAGCCTCCCTGCTTGTCCAGTGCCTTCAGGCTCCATTGGGCTGCCATGGCATCAGTGCCAGGTGATAAGTGGCGAAGTGACACCCAGATGGGTTCTGAGTGGTTCGACATGCTGCAGCCGTCTGTCACAGAGAGGAGGGAAATTTTTAAAACAAACTGTACCAGTGACTGAGTTGTTTATTGTAAAGTCCATTTGTGTTTCCCAACAGCATTCCACGTTCCTTCGGCCTGTCACATGTTCTTTTATATTGACTGATGAGTTTCGATTCCCAGAATGACTCTCAACATCCCACAGAGACTGGGATTCTCTGTGCTCTTTATACGTAGGAGGAAGAGCTAAGCATAGCAGTTTGTCAAGGTCAGGAAACAGTGACTGGACAAAACACAGTGCTGTGCAAACTGAGTTGTTTTTTTTTTTTTTTTGCTGTACACTGTACCACTGACAAATATGCAAAAATGTAACCACGTTGGTAGAGGAAGTGCTTCTTGTACAACAGATGTCTCCCTACATTCAAATAGTTGAAAATCAATACAAAATGGTGAGTGTTACCAAGACCCTTAAAAAAACTTTTATTGTTGATGATATAGATCTATGTCACAAGGCTATCAACAAGAACAAGAATGAAAAAAGGCCCAGAAATGCAAAGTATATTTTTAAAAGTGTTTTAGAGTGTATTTTTCCTTTAAAGGCAGGAAAATATTGCATCTAAGTGGATTACACTAAATAGGCTGAGACGTTTCCTTACCTAGGCCTACAAAGATGACAGGAGTGTTCACACTACGTCTACGAGAATGTTCCCCAGTGTTGCTTGAGTTCCCAGACAGTGGAAAAAAGCTGCCTGTCCTAAAGACTACAAACTGCAGCTTACAGTCTGCAGGAGCATCAGGAGGAAACAGATTAGCAGGGAGAGTCACAGAGGCCAGGGCTACTAAATTCTGGAGAAAGAGAGAAAAACAAGACATGTCATGTCACAAAGTCTGTATTTAATGTTGAAATCCATCAGTACACCTTAATATTTATGAATGCAGGTACAGTAAGGTGCTCACATCTCACCTGTGAGGTGAAATTGTTCAGAGAGGTGTTATGCGAGCCAGTGCTGCAGCGAAAACGAAGCTGTTGTTCATGGGCAGACTCCTGCATTTCCATTCCAAGACTGTTTGTTAAGACCTCACGACGCTGATATGCAGTGCAGGTTATACCAGTGAAGTGGGCTGGTCGAATTAAATGGGCCTCCATCACAATGTTCCTAGACACCTGTACAAATAATAGGGAAATAAGGGTAAAGAGTATTGTCTGTGTAGATTCATCTCAATCATCCAGGTTTGGAGAATATAAAAACAAAATCATCTGGATTTATATTTTGAAAGCACATTTTTTCGGACTTCCTATTGTACCGTTGAGTTTTTTTAGGCATAATCACTGTGAAAATGTAATTGAAAATGCAAACCTGTACAGCTTGGTTCCTATATTCCTGGTGAAATGTTTGTTTATTGAATGCTAGAATACTATTCAGAAACTGTACTTGCTCTGTTTAAAAAGTTTATAATGATCACTTTAGTTGATAGTCCCTACCATAGAGAAGTCTTGAGCATGGCTGTGTAGCTGAAGCCAGGCCAGAGTCTCCAAAGAGAAGACAATGGAACTGCAGGCTCTCTTCTCTCTCTGGGCAAGAGTGAGGATCTGGTCGTCCACCTGCATCAGGTTGCTGCCCATCTCTACCAACACCACAGACAACTGTAACACATGCAGAAATGTAACAGTAAGGGGATCTATACAGCAAGAAACCAACATTGACCACACTTACGTGTATATAGGCATTTTGCTCACCTCTCTCAGCTGTCTGACATATTCCATAAACTTCTCCATCATTTGTGCAACATAAAGCACATCCACTGAGTCGGTGAAGCCTGCAGCCTCCAAGGTGTATGTGTGTACCTGATGTGCCACAGTGACGGCATTTGATGTATTGATAGGCCTCTGCAATGGAAGAGCAAATGAATGAACAAGGTGTGGGGTCATGATACTAAATCTACTGTATCTAGTGTTTACTGAACAGGAACCATCCAGCAAACCTAGTACTGACCAGAATGAAGGTATGTAGGACACGGGTGATGCCATTGGTGTAGTGACAGTTTGAATAGTCGCCTTCCTCCCACTTTCCAGAACGGTCACAGTAACGAGAGGCTTTTTTCTGCTCCATACCCCCCTCCATAGACAGGGAAGGGTAACGCAGCTGCAGGCAGTACTGATGGGAGGTGATGCCTGCCAAAGTTCTTGGCCACCTGTGGTTTAACACCAGAGAAAAATGAGAACACTATATTTTTTAGGTATGTAGTAATAATCAATGTAACTGTAACTGACCTGAACTCCCCCCGGTTGTTGACAACTTTATCCTCTGGACAGAAGGAGGCACTGTTCTCCAGCACCACTATTTCAACACTGCGAGATGTGTTTCCCCGCCCAGTAGAAACCACACACTCCCACTCTCCACTGGCCTCCACATGTACATTGAACAGAATAAGCTCACTGGAAAGAGAGGATATAGAAAGTGCATTATTACACATTATCACTAAATACAATGTGTGTCTGAACTGGTTGAGCATTATTCTTTAAGTGTATCAATTCTGTCAACACGTTTTGCCATCTGCCTGAATATTTCTAGTTTCTGCACCTGGTGATGAAGGTGCAGTCATGCGGCACGCTGTCCTCCAGCTGGACACCCATCTCTGGGTCAGAGGTCACCAGCTGACCATTGTGGCGCCAGTGCAAGGTAGTGATTTTGTCCACCAAGGCAGCAGTGCAGTGGAAGGGCAGCCGATCGCCTTTGAAGACTACCTGACGCTGGGACGGCAGCAGCGACAGGGTGTGCAGCTCCAGAGGACCATCTGAGTGACATTGGGAAAGACGCAGATGTGCCCGTTACACATCACTCTCAATTATTTCTGCAGCTCTCTCATTACTTCAACCTCAGCTAAATGTTTCCACAGAAGCTATTATGAGTTTGCTGTTCTAGAGCAGATTGGATGCAGACAGCAGCAAATAAATGCAACCCACAGGATTAGATGTCAACACAGCCCAGTGATACTTTTAGAAGTATGTCCCTGTTGAGCTGCTGGAGTAGATTTTTTGCTTCCCATTTGGTCTGCTAATCCTTAAAAAATACTGGGACAATCTTGAGTGCTATTAAGAGCGTATACTCATTGTCATTCACAAGCCGGTGTTTTCTGAAATAGAGCGGTGAACCGCCTCATTCTAGCAAAGACCTCACCACAGCTCAGCTGGCTTTCCCTTAGTCCACGCAGGGGCTTTCCCCTCAGGTTGCTCGGGTAGGCACACAGGGTTTCGTCCCCCAGTCGGGCTGAACTGCCGCGAAAGAAGCCCGGGACCCAGCGCAAGCCACAGTCACAGGACAGGTATTCTGAATTGAAATTCCTGGTGAGAGAAGTCATGGTCATTTATCAGGGAAGATAGCAGGAGTTGGATGTGCACTTTCACTACACCTAGTTCAGACACAGTATTATGCTTACTTGCACATTATTGGATCAACATATCATACCTGTACGTGACAAAAAAAAAAATACTTGTGACACCCAATGTTGAATTACAGCCTCCCTAACACTATATTTGTTCACAGATTACAGATTTATTGTTTTCACTTAATTAATTGACAGTTTTATGCAAGGACTGTGAAAACAAGCAAAAGTTGGCTCACATCTGTAATTTAAACAGAATTGTCTTCTGATTTATAATTTAGCCTAACTTTAATCTACAAATCCTACATAGATGAAAAACATCCAAATTCAAATAAATGCATACCAAATAAATTTTCATTGCTTATTTTAGTATTTGTACAGTCTTGAAGTAATTGAAAATGACTGCAAACCCTTGAACTCTGAATCTTATCTCTGTCTGGAACATGTATTGTTTTATTCAGATATGGAATGGTATGCCGTGAGACCGAACGTCTGGAGTGCAGAGCGTCTCTAACACTCACACTAGCTTGAGGGACGGCAGCTCCTGAAAAACTCCTGGATCCATGGTCGATATGATGTTGCCAGAGAGGTTCCTAGCAGTACACAAATTACATATGAATATGTTAACTTGATAGCTTCCCCAAGACACAGAAAGTACAATATTTTTATGGAATCAATTTATTTGTCTCTTACAGTTTAGTGAGATTGGTCAGCCCCTGGAACATGTCTGCAGCTAGGCAGCCAATGCGGTTGTTGGATAGGTCGCTAAAAGTATGAATAGACAAAAGAATGCATTGGTTATTTTTGATTCAAGAGGGCTCATCTCACCTACTCAGTCACAGATGGTGATATCGTGACTTCTGATATCAGATCAAACGCTAGAAAACTGCAGGACCTTCTTTTGAACCTTATTTAAATAACACAAGTAAAGGGTTTTCTCTGCCTCTGGTACCTGCATAGTATTTTCCACTACAGTCTGCTCTTTTATATTGCACTGCAGAGGTTAGAAAGTTAAATCTAAATCAGCATGTCCACAGACCCTGCCACTTTCCCTTATCTCTACTCCATGGGACCCCAGTAAAAGTTTATCACCAAAAGCAGGGCCCCTGTTCTGCTGTCCACCTCTGAGTGTGATGTATAGCCACAGCCAGAGAGGGATCTGCTCTGCTGCACCCCTGACACTACCCAGCAGAGAGCTGTCCAGAGCATGTGTTTATCTCCCCCTGTTTGTTTTGAGAAGCCCCAGACCTTGCAGGGAAAACACAAGTAGGGGGAGGAGGGAAGGGGAGTCACGCGGCGCGGCACAGACGACCAGCTCCGACCCACGCCGCAACCAGACCTCAGTGTCCAAAAACACAAGGAGTGAGCAGCGAGTGGCTGTGAACATCTACCCTGTCACATCCAATGACGTGTGAGGAGCCTCTGCGTGGCCCTGAGGTTTCCACGGTGGTGGAGCGGGGCACCAGAGATGAGATCGCAGGCCCCCGCAAGTATCAGCAAAAACACTTAACGGAGGAGGCCCTTTATGGTCACACTAACACTAGGAGCTCAATATAATGCATGACATCTGCCATGAGCTGCCAAAACAGTGCACACTTAAGATAGATGAGGGGGATATGTGGGTTTGTCTCTTTCAACTGTGAAATTGGGGAACAATGCTGTTCATATCGTAAAAAACTACCCTGACTCCTTCATTTGTCTCATACAAAACAATTCAAAATTTCCATGCCTGTGTTTATGATTTCTGTTAATATATTTGCTGCTCTTAACCCGAATGGAATGTGAATCATGTTAATGTCTACTTACAGTTTCCGAAGCTCAGACAGGCCTTGGAAAGCTCCGGGCTTGATGGTGCTGATTAAGTTGTGCTTGAGGTCCCTGGAGAGAAAGAGAAAATATTAGGTCAATGAGAAAATGAATGCAGGGATGATGTTGAAACATCAGGAGAAGGCTTCTTTTTAAGTGAAAATGAAGGGGAGTGGTGGATACACATGTCCTAACCTGGATCCTCCAGCAGGACACAGCAGGGTATTTCTGCACACAGATAGGAAATCTTATCCCATCAGCCACCTGGGCTTGAGGCAGGAAAAATCCAGATACTTGACCAAGTAAAATATTAGTGGAATATAAAACTGCAAGCAAGGGGTTCTGTCGTTTTTCTGCTTGTTTCAAAAAGACGCTTCCCACAACAAACTTGGCCACTGCCAAACTATAAATATTAATTCTCTTAACTTTCTTTGAAGATCTAATTTGATACTGTCCGCTGCACTCTTCTCCACCCTCTTCCCATTCCGTACCCACACCCATGTGTTAAACTATTCAGCCACATGCCCCCCTCCATCAGCTATAACCTGCATTTGATTTTGAATCCAAGAACTTTCTTTATTGGTCAGGTGGGAATAGCGATGTTAAAGCGGGTCAGGAGACGGATGGTTATCTGCAGGACATGGCCGACGCGGGTTAGAATGTGATCTGTGTTCCTACAGCATGAAAAATGCATGGTCCCATTGGACTCATCACAGAGGAGGAGGATTTCCTTACAGGAGCTCACATGCATTAACGCTGCGGTATACAGGCTGCATTTTTCACTATTCCATCCCTACCCAGGATGCCACTGTGGTAGGCAAGACCTCAGGGGACTTTCTGGTCCTTTTTTCCCGCAATAGTTATCTGTCATCACCATTCTCGACCACGCAGCCTCACACCACCTCAGGCATCTCTTAACCATTGTCTTGTCCGCTTTCCAAGAGATGAGCTATTTTGATCAAACTGGGGCAGGAAAATTGTTTCAGAAAATGGCTTCCAGTAGAAAAATTAGACTGTGCGGTATGGCTGGGATAGAGTCAGAGATCAGGGATTTTGCTGCTGGTCCAAGCTCTCGCAGCCATCGCTCATATCTGGATTATAGATGGGAGACAGGTTATAATGATGGAGGAAAAGCTATCTGGCCTTGGACCAAAAGGCTGAGGTCTGTTGTGTTTGTCTCAAAGCAGACAGCCTTGGACAGCTCAGCACAGCTCTTTGAGTGCGTGCCAGCTTGTCAGACAGAACACTTTGCAACAACTTCACAGCTTTTTAAAAAAAGGTGGAGATGTTTCCACCTCTCTGATTCTGAGTGTGTCTGTTCAACAGCCCTCTCACTGTGTGTGTGTGTGTGTGTGTGTGTGTGTGTGTGTGTGTGTGTGTGTGTGTGTGTGTGGCCTTGTGGGTCTGTCACAATGTACGCGGTAATCTTTATGTGGCTATGTGTCGCGCTCTGAATGTACATGTGTTTCTGTGTGTCAGTAGCTGTATAGGATTTGTTGACCGGGGCACAGGGAGAACAATACTGCTGTTTCCAGTCTGTGTGTCCCGGGGCTCATTAACGCAGCAATGAAAAGCAAGGCACTGCCCACTATTTCCTCTCTCTGATCACCGTCTCTCCTTCCCTTTCACATGCATTTGCTGTGTAACACTGATCTTGTGTATATGCATTTAAACATGCATTTGTAATGGGATTAAGATGATATTACAAGTTAAATAAGGCAGAGCCCATGTAAACACCAATTTCTAATTAGGTCACCATGTTTAAGCTCTTATTCAGATAAAATGTGGAGTAATGGAATAATGAGGACACCTCTACAACTTTTCTTTAAATTTGATGTTAGTTGTTCTGCCCAAACATATCAAACAGGAAGGTTTGACAGGGGAGGTGTCGGTTATATACAGAAATAATAAAAACAGCTTAACTGCACTTCTGTCTTATTACATATATCAGTGTTGGCAACAGTGAGTTATTGTGTGCATATAATACTTTTGGATGTACTTCAACTCAAGTCATGACTAGATTCAGATGCCTTTAACCTTCTTCATACATTTTCATGGGCTCTTAAACGTTTACTGACTGTTGATAAGATAAAATGTGTTTTATTATTAGAAATATTGAATGTAGAAAGAATTTACAACCAATACTAAAACTTTTTTTGGGGGGGGGCATTTCATTCCTTTATTGGGAAGCTGACAATAACATGTAATAGATTCAAAGTAGGGATGTTATTAAACACCCTAGGCCACCAGAGCACCCCCATTTTAAACTTTTAATTATATAACTATTTCGAGATGTTTGTTATACTGTTTGTGTTGGTATGTCCCCTCCCTCTGGTCTCTGTTACAAAAAGAGATCTCAATCTCAATTAAATTACCTTAAATAGTATTACAATAATAATAGAGACAATACCTAAATCTAAACAAATAGAAGTTACACACAAATATACATGCACAAGCATAGAGACACACAAACACATCAGATTTTCTGCTCTTAGGGGACATTACACTGAGTCTTTCTCTGGAGGCTTATAGTCACTTTAACTATAACCTATACATGCATGTGCACTACAACTAAACCAGACCACACACACACACACACACACACACACACACACACACACACACACACACACACACACACACACAAACACTGAGCCACAGATTTTATGCCAATGAAACACATGCTGAGAACCACAGTAGTATTGTCTATAAGCACTTCAAGCTTTCTGTATTTGAACTTTTTGCCCAGTGTACTGTCCAGTCTTCAACTAACAATACACGCTAAACACCTGCATTTCCTACAGTCTGCTTCTTTACATGGAGCTTGAGAGGGTACAGTGCTGTGTGTGCTTTGGCCTGAAGAGTACAGTATCAACAGTCCACTACTTCTGATACACTCTCTTATCACCAAGCTGGGGAATGTGGAGGAGCTCACCAGAGTCAACAGGACTTTATACACTAGCCAAGCCACTGTAGCCCAAACATAAGCTATAAATACCAATATAAGCCCTTGTTCACCAGCATAATCACAGCAAAATCTATACTGCAGCCCCTCATCGGTCTCCCAACTCTTTAGATAATTTATTTCAAACTTTATTTCAAGCCTACAATCACAAACGCCAGCTCTAGGAGGGCTCAAGCTCAGGCGATGACTTGTCTGTGTGCCCTCTGGAGCAGACAGTGCCCTCCCTGACAACAGCTTCACAGCTCAGCGACCTTGACACTGATGACAACAGCTGTCACCAAGCAAGAGGATAATATCAGAGACAAGAAATAATTCAAAGCCTCATGCTTGCTGAGCATGAAAATATCATTGTTAAGAAGTTGGACTAGAAGTTGCAACTTGTAGCGATTACCACAATTACTTCCTCAGCAGCAGCATGTCCCTCTTCAAAAAGTAACAGGATTGGTGTTGACACATTACATTTATGACTTAGGAATTTGATGCCGTTTCTCTTTGAGTTGTGCTTTGTAACCTTGTGAGTGCAGTGCTTTATCCCCTTCACCACATGTGGCCTATGTGATTGGGTTGTGACAGACTCAAGCTCACTCCCAGCCCAAAAGAGGCCATTGTTTGCTGCCGCTGGGCCTAACACCAGAGCCTGACATTAAGAATGTCTTTTTTTTCCCCAAAAAACTCCTCCTGACCAATGGCGCTGGTCCTCTGCCATTCTGAAGAGTCATTTCTCTGTGGGTACATGGGATGAGCACCTGGGCCCCATGCAGGCTGGAGAGGAGCGACGTGCTTGTAGGGCAGCAAGAGGGTAATAATGAAGACACGGTCTGTAAAGCGCTCCAGACGTGGAGTGCTCCATTATCAGGAGCACAGCAGCAGGGACTGGAGTGCTCCACTGACATTGTTTAGGCCCCCGGCCCCGGAGGGAGCTGGGAAAATGACTGAAGCCAGGGAATGGCCACTCATTATCGCCAGACTGGAATCAAGAATTTCCTGTTCCTGGAATTTTTTTATGGAAAGTTGTGGCATTTCAGAGATCATTTTCTGTGCTGTAATTCTATTTATTTCCTGATGCAAAACTATGGGTTAAAGGTATGCTGGAAAAAGAAAGCAAAGTGGGTTAGCTGGCACCTTAGCTCCTGACAGAGGTCAGTGGAGACCATTTTTGTGCCGCGTGTCATTTCCTGTCTGGTTGGCGTCTCTAGCAGAGGCCCTTGCTCGTTTATTTTTACAGTTTCCTTTTTCTCCTTTTTTTAACTAGCTAGCTTTCCCCTTTAGGGAGGGGCAGGTGGGTTAGGGGATTCAGTACTGAGCAAAATCGTCCCTGTGTATGGCCCCGCAGACCCCACCTCCCTACTCCTCAACACACTTGCTCACAATGGGGGCTCTGTAACACAGGCCCCAAACGTACTCCTGCCTTCCCCCCAAAAACAGGAAACCAGGATCTGCCGAGCTCTTGTTTTTATACTAATTTCCTGCTTTGCTGCCCCTTCCCCAGATTATTTTCTTTATTTTTTTTGCTGGTTCCTCTCAGATTGGATGCCTAATCAACTTTTTGTCTGTGTTCATCTGGAAACCAATTGCTTTTTAAGTAGTGGTTGTCATAAGATGAAGCTCATGAAATGTAGACATATCAATAAAATCACCATTTGTGGATTACTACTGGACAAATACTTTGGTGACTTCCTTTCAAACCTGGACAATTACTGCCACCGCAGTAATATGGTTCAAATGAATAAGGCCCTCAGCTCTGCTCATGACTGACAGTAACATAAACTCTGGATTCAGCTGCACAGCATTTAGAAGGATCTACAGAAATAGCAATATACACTTTTATTTGAAGTGTAAAATTTCCTAAGTTGATTACATGTTTCTATAGTCTGCAGCAAGAGGAGCTGGAGATTATTCTGCCAAGGAAAACTCTGGAACCACAAACTGTTTAGGAGCAGCCTTGAGAAGGGGGTGATGCCCGCTGTTGATTTCATGACATCTACCAGCCTGCACAGCAGTCAGTAACAATGAAACTTAGTTATGTTCGTAATGGAACATACAGTACATCGTGATAGTTGTCTGTCAGATTAATAATCATGTAAAGCCAAAGTGTCACAAGGTCAGCAGTGATAGCTATTTTTCCACTTACTGGTCTCAAAAATGTTTATGAAATAATATTATTACAATTTATTCTTGTGCCAAATTGAGTCATTTGCACAGAAAGACTCATAAGTCTCACTGAACGTCTTTACCAATGAGATAATAGATGTGGGGTTGAAACAAAGTATGCTTTACAACTGGGAAGGAAACAGGAACAAACGCCTTTCATTCAAATTATCAATGAATAGGGAGACTCATGTCCGTGAGTGAATTTTCAGCCAGTAGATGGACTATAGCATGTAGAGAACGGGTAGGGGGAGTTACAGTGAGAGACACAGTGAGCTGGGAGAGGGGAGATGCAAAAATAAAGCAGAAAAAGGAACACAAACGGAAGTGGGGGGAAGCAAGTCCAGAGAAAGCTCAAGTTCCTCCAGAGGAAAATGCCATTGAAACCATATCAAGTTTGCCAAATGAGTGTGCGAGAGAGAGAGTTACTGGCGTATAAAGTGTACAATTTGGTAATGGGCTTATGAGGGGGCTTGCTCGCTGTTTCAATAAACCCCCAGAGTCATGACTGAGCTAGGCTTGCAATACAAACACACCCCGTTCCTTCAGTTTATCTGAAAGACACATCTGGAGTCTATCAACTCCAGCAGCACCCCCCTTTCTGTTTCCACTCTCCAGCACGCTTAACCCCTTCCTCACCCGCTCCGCCCCTTAATGTCATGCACTCTCATTAGGTGACCATTGCTTAACCGGAGGCCATTCAATGGCGTGTGCAGGAAAACATACTAACACAAATACTCATTCTCCTGTGAGGGAGAAATGAAACTCCCTTGTGCGACCTCCAGAATTGGCCCAAGCTCTCCTTAGAGTGGTGGGCTGGTACAATCTGAACCTTGTCTTACCCAGACTGGTCTAGACAGAGGGGCTCCTTGCCATGTCCGCACATTCTCCTCTGTTTTTACACGCTACAGTATAGCGCTGCCCACCTCTGTTTTGTTCCCACTCATCAAGGTAATTTGCTTAGCCTCTGTGGAAATAATGTTAATCTCCCGCTAAGGAAAACAAGCTCAGGTTTATATAAGACAAACTGCAGGAGTGTGCGTTCCCTCTCTCCCTCCCTTTTCCTCTCTTTCCTTCTCTCTCCAGCCACCATACCATCTTTAGCCATTTCGGCTCCACTTCCCCTGTGTCAGATGGTAAAGTTGTTTAGGTTGGACTACTTCCTAACCCCAGCTGCTCAGCATGGCAGAGGCGATTTCAAGGTTGGTTTTCAGGAAAGCTCTGAAAAGCCAAGGTCTGAGTGGCCCTTCTCCCCTTTTGTAAAACAAATACTATCACTTTTAATCATAACAGACACAATGTGATAATACTGTATACTGTATATTTTCTATCATGTGTGCAGACATTTTCCCAGATTCGTCTAACATCTGCACATTCTCATGCCCTGAATGACTTATTGGTCACAGGTTTCAGTGCAAACTTCCCCTAATTCTTGTTGCCTTACAGCATAAATCACAAACTCCTTATTTCCTGTTCTTGAATGGAGTTGTTTTAAGTGAAGTTTTCGCTAATGTTGCATGACAGTTCCTGTGCATATTCTTTGACAGCACAAGAAAAGTAAAAGTACAGTCATGTCAGGTAGATTCAGGGATCATTTCAGACTCTCTTGTTGACAAAGTCTATAATGCTGCCAACACCCTGAGCCTCTAACCAGCCCTAACCACAAACCTCACTCCTGCCTTTCAGACCTGTCCACTGCAGCGCCCTGCTGCTCCCTCATCCATCATCATCGCTGCCCTCTGCTCTCCCTCTCTGCTCCCTGCTCCCTCTCTCCCCGTAGGGTGAGCAGACCTGGTAATGAGGGCCCCTTGTGCCTTGCCTGCCTGTCCTGTGTCCCATGGTGCAGTGGGGCCCAGTTGGACAAGAGCCAGACTACCTCGACCCTCTTTGCTCATTATTCTCATTACCTCGCCTCAAATCAGCACAGGACAGGCTGCTGGGATCTGTCCACAACTCATAAAGGTCCCGGCTCGTTAGTGGGGCTGCCAGCGTCAGCTCCCATCAGAAAGGGTGTGCACAGAGGTGGAGGTACTTGAATAGGTACACCAGCACAGTGTCGAAGGCCTGATAGCCTGTATGTGCATGTGTGTGTATGTGAGTGATCATTTTGCATATTGCAAGCACTGCTACAGGAGCCAGGTATGATTCAATGAATGTTTCATCCCAAAAGCTGGAAAGAAACGAAGTATTCCAAGATCCAAATGTAGCTGTTGGATGGTAAGCCTATTTAAAAGAGCTACAAAAACACAGTAGTCCAGTAAGAGGGCAAAAACAAACAAGGCTAAATTGCTCCTCTGCACTTGGGTGGTTTGGCAGGTTATGAAGGCAATAGTGGCTTTGAGGAGGTTTGTCCCAATGAAAGGGCTAACTGTGTAGATTGCTGCACTGTCTGGCCCGGGCCTGGAGGAGGGTGGCCTGCCCTGGAGCTGTATTCTCCCACTAACAACAGCAGATCAGACTGCATTCAACTCTGAATAGACGTCTGGTGTGAGCGTGTGGGTGTGAGTGCACGTCTGAGAGTTACCAGACCCATTTTAAATGACGAGACTGGACGAGAAGCAAAGGTGCCCATACTAGGAAACACACACTCACTCAGTTACAGTACATGCTGAAGTCACAACAGAGATGGGCCGAGAGCGAGAGTGTGTGTGCAGCCAGGGAGCAGACTGTTTATCCTTGTCACGTAGAGGAAGAGATGCAGTGTAATTCCCTGATGTGTGTTTACTCAGCCCTAGTAGGCTGGCCTTTGATTAGAGCACTGACCACATAATATAAGTTACTGTTCACTACTGCTCCAAATGACAAGCACATGTAGATGACACACTGGAAACAATGAGGAGACCTGAACGGACAAAACAAAACTGAAATCTCACAGGGAGGGAAATGTAGCACATGAAGTAGGCAGACACCAAAACTTGCAACCAAACCTTCACTGTAAACTAATTTCTGAATTCAGCTCTTCAAACCCTTCCATCACTGCAACGGTGAATTTCAATGTGGCATTTTTCACATCAGACAGCAATTTTCCCATGAGCTCAGATGTAATTATAAGCTGTGCAGGGCTCAATTAAAGGTTGAAGACGTCAGAGTGAGTGAGCAGACCTCCACTGCTGTGTGTCAGAGAGCCAGCAGAGGTTGAGGCAGAGGAGTGAAATGAGGCCTGCATGATTTACGTTATGTCCTCTCCTTACACCAGACGCCCACATCTCCCTCTGTGGAGCAAAAGTATGTGTGTATTAAAGTTGGTCTGCCTGTTCTGTTTCTTTTCTCCTAGGTCTCTTAGTTAAGAGCCTGCAACAAAGCTCTACCCTGGTGCTCCCTGCTAGTTTTAACCCTGCTCCAGGTACAAGGGCCAGTTAGCGGGTAAGCTCAGGTTACTCGACCCACCGACCCTGCAGCGCTACAGGGAGCCTTGTCCGCACTTACAAAAACAAGCAACATCAGCTCATTTTACATCATATACTTTAAGCTACAGATCCTCTTTGGCTTTATTTCTCTCTAAAGTAGTATTAGTCACAGAATCTAAGTTTAGGGTCTTCCTGTCAACAACTTTATCGGTGTCTTTGGTGCACCAGGGTGCAAGACAGTTGAGGTGAGAACTGAGAACTTGGCCTTGAAACTATTCACCCGTGGCATTCACATGGCAGACATAAAAACAGCAACTTCAGCAAATTTGGCTTTTGTTCTTGACTGGCACATCTGGTGTGAACTCCAGTAGGTAGGTACTAACAAGCTAACAACTACGGCAAATTACCATATTTTTCTTTCTTCCAACATTTTTGAGAAGCTCGTTAGCTTCATGGGTGGCAGCTCTGAGTGGCATGTGGAACTAATATCCCTATCCAGCCCCCTACACCCTCCCTCAACAAAATAAGTGTCTGCCAGACTACAGTATCCAGACTGAAGCTGCTCCATGTGTGTTGTTAGCTACCAGGATGCTATAAAGCTTTAGTGGGATGCTCTGTAAAAGAACACTCCTTGAATCAGTAATTTGTGTTGGGCGGGAAACTTACTAGATGAAATTCTCACATCGGAGTATCAAGAAAGCCAGGAGTGGTATGCCTAGAGCTAACCCAAAGACATACAGTACCAGTCAAAAGTCTGGACACACTTTCACATTCAAATGAATGGGAAGGTGTGTCCAGACAAATACTATATACAGTCCTGTACTGTATATGGTAGCCTTTACTGTCTGTCTGGCTCATCCACTGCTATTTGAATCTAAAGTTGACAAGTTAAGTGTCACTAAGGCTACTGTAGTCTAAGAGCATTTTTCCCTTTTTTGGACTCACTTTATTCTTCTAAAAAAGTGGTAAGTCAGCAACACACAAGACAACACTCACAGGCAACATTTTCCAGTATGGTCCTTTTTCTGTTTGTTACCAGCAGTGCCACTTATTCCTTTTTCCCCACAAAATTATCTTGTCTATCATCTGTCTAACACCCCATTCAAAGAGATGATGATTCTACTAAGGAGGGCCAGACTGTCTGTGAGCCACAGGCGAAGCTGCCAAAGCGCACCTCCTCCCAGAGATCCCCTTATCTTGTCCTACGGAGTGGGGCTTACCTGATAACGAAGGACTGAAGTGTAATTATGTGAACTTTTCAACATAACTCTGCGATAGCCAGTCTGAGTGTATCCACCTCCCTTCTGGACAGAAGCCCATTGGATAGAAGCGCACAGAGCTGCTCAGATCTCACTGATACCTTGTCTGTTTTTCTCTACCCCAAAGCAAGCCTAAATAACAGATTACGCATGGATGCATCACATATATATCATGCACACAATAAATATGGCATTGCAGCAATCTGGAAAAGGGAAGAATTAATAAAGGATGATAAACAATTGGCTACTCACAGCTTCTCCAAAGCATAAAGTCCAAAGAAGGATCCATTGCTCAGAATTCCGATTTTGTTGTGGCTCAGGATCCTAAAAAGGAAACACCACAGTATTGTTAGAAATATTCCACTGAGGATAAACTGAAGCATATCTTATCATGCTAAACTCAAATATGCAAAACTACAATCTTGGACATCAGTTTTACTGCAAAGGAAGAAGTCAGGTTTAACCAAACACATGCTGAAAGGGTCAAAAGTAAAAGATGAGAGCCAATTGCATGTCCACTTGGTGCTGCAGTCACACGTAACAGACATTAGGCAAAGATGTTTCCAATTAATGTTAAAGACTGAAGAGAACATCAAGATTAGACGGGAAACTGTAATCTTGATAATCATTTCGCATACATTTTCACATCAAAAGGATGTCTTTCCACATCAAACGCCATGTTAATTAGCCCTTTCCCTACTGGCGAATCACTTGGCTTACAGGACTCTTATCGGACCGGAGGGCAGAGGGCTCCAGGACATTGGAAGTGAGGTTGAGATGTCTGACAGGGGATCATGGGAAAAGGATATTTACAGTAATCAGTCTGCTCCGAGGGACTTGCTCTTGTCAAAGTTGGTCAGGATAGCTGTACATTTCATAGACTTACAGTCCTTCTTTTAAACTCAGACTCATACAGATACATACACAACCTTCACAAGCCTCACTGGACACAAGATCATATACAATGTTCAGAGAATAGCACCCACCCCTGATAGTTGTGATGTTCCAACCTTGTCCCCATTTACAAAAACCTTTAGAAGGAACATACCAGTAACTGCTGTCTGGCTTATGTTCATTGACAACACTTTTCCAATTCAGGAAGTGAGTTACAAGAAGGAGTCTAGATGGACTTGGAGGTTCACACTGTGCGTCCCACATGTTATTAGCTTTAGGCCACTAAAAAAACTTGTGGTTTTGCTTAAATACTGAAAAAGCCAACTCATTCTGTCTCCTTCTTCAAGTCAGGGTTGACTTTTTTCTTTTCCTAACTTTATTCGGTATTGCAATTTAGTTGCATATGAACATAATTTTAAGCACACAGGGTTGAATGTTCACACCCCAGAAACTGCCCATGTCTGTATGATCCCTGTCCCCGCAGCAAGAGCTCAGGGTCCAGCAGGGGCCCTTAACTGGCGACAGCCCACCGTCATTAACACACCCATCGGTTTCACATCATCTTTGCCCCTACCACATGGCACTTAATGGGCTGTTTGCGACATTAAGTGCGCTCTTAATCGAGAGAATGGAGCTGTGTGTGCGCCTTTAAAAGAGGGAGCTGACTGTGAACAGTCTGTGAGATTTACAGATTCAGCAGCAGCAGTCGGCCCCCCTGTTTCCTGCCACATCAATAAAAACACTGCCTTCAGCTCTGCGCCTTCCAACTCAGTTAATGACCAGATTTAATCATCCAGTCTTGGTACAAGGGACAAACTGACCAGTGCTCACTTCTTCACGTCAGTAACTCCACTGTGGTTTGAAGAATTGAAAAGCTATTCCTTCAAGGAACAAACAAAAGGAAAACCAACATGGAAAGTAAATCATCTTCTGCTCCAGTTCTCCTGGACACCTCAGTCAGTATCTTCCTACAATTATGTTCCAAAATTAAAAACCAGAGAAATTTATTTTTTAAAACTTTGCAGCAATCAAATGACGAAGGCTGATAATGACTGTAATACTGAAAGTGAAACCAAGGCCTCTCTGACTGTTTCACTTAGCATTTAAACCAAAATTGTCTTTATGTTGGGTTTTGCTGTGCTATATCATTGGGATTACTATCATATAATGCACATTTAATTGTATTCATCTCCACAAGAGAAGCCTCAAAATTTGATGTCTTCCCAGATCAGAGCCTTATTTCAAGCTTTGGAAAAAACAACAAAAAAATCCTATCATGTTCACAAATCTACACTGAACTGATGAAATATATAAATCACAGTTATTGAGTCGAGACATTTTATAGTGGATGTTAGACGAGAACAGAGCCAATCCTCTTGTGGTGTATAGCCTGAATTTGAACTTATGACTCCTGGACCTGAGGTCTCTCGCTTGACTTTGGGCACAGTATCTCGCCTATGCTCCTGGATTCAGGCCCTAGATGAAAGCTACAGAGGATCCGGAACTGCCTGAATAATTCAATACAGATAGGAGAGGAGAAAGTCACATCTGGCAAAGAAACAAGCCATTTAATTCAACACAGACAGTTTAGATACAGATAGTTCCTTTTTGACTAAGCTTATTATGCAGGAAAAAAAACCCAAAAACTATTAGTCAGACTGTGCACATGTTTGGTTTTTGTGTGCTTGGGCGTGCACATGTGTGCATAGACCTTTAGCAGTGCTGATATCGGTGCATTCTTCACTATGAAAAATTGATAATTACTCTCCTTAAAAACTGTACAGATGTGTTTATCTGTGTGTTGTGTCCATGATCACATCAGAAAAAACATGAATTTCACATGGTGCCATAAGCCTCATTTGTCTCAGGTTGGGACATTTCAACACACAACATTTCAATTAGACTGCTACTCTGTACACCAGGACTTGAAAGCTGACTTTCACAAATAAACAAAGACCACAAAATGAGCAAACTGAAACCCTCCCACAGACAACAAAAGGCGCAGATTTTCAGGAATGCAGGGGAGTTGCAGAGGCTGGACACTACTGTATAATCCCCAAAGCCTGATGTTTGGAGCACAGTTGTAGCGAGGACATTGTTCTTTCATAAACAATACAGAGAGTACAACTCTGAGAAAGAGAGAGGCAGAACTCTGTAAACAGACAGAAATAGTCAGCGTTCCCATCAGGCTAAACAGGAAACCCAGCCAATTAGCTGTTTATTCAGAGCCCAGTTTCAGAGGTCAGGGGTAGCGGAGAGAGCACTTCCTGGACAGTCATCAGACAGACGGAGCAGTGTCTGGAGGCAGGTGACAGGAACAGCAGAGGCACATGAGAGTGCATCACTTCATCACCGGAGTATACAAAGGTTAACAGAGTTTTACAAGCAAAGAAGATGAGTAGCTTCTTAATCATAAAAGTCCTACTACTACAGTAGGAGGCCCAATGTCTGCTCAGTACTGTGTCGCTACTGAGGCTTTGCACGAGTGGCTTCTCTCTTCTCAACACAAGTGACAGATCAGATGGCAGATTGAGTTAATCTGCTTTCAAGAGCAATAAGCTGTATGGTACATGGCGTGGCAGCGTGCTAACTCAGTCCAGACTATGGCTGGTATCTTAGAGCTGTGTTTAGCATCTCTCATTCACTTAACCCTTTCAGACCACAAAGGCCTGTGAGAAATCAGAGCAGCTAATTGAATCCATCTAATCTACGTAAAGAAAAAACAGGGCCACATGTCAGGCTCCAGTATCCCATTCAACCATTTCATCTAATTCATTTACATGAAGATCAAAAAGCTGGAGGTCATATGAAAAGAGCCAGGTCAAACAGAAGCACAGACACCAGCTTCCCTTGTGCAGGGTATGGTAGTATCATAGTTGAGGGGTTAAACAGGGTCGGCAAAACTACACTTAACATGAAAATCCCATGTACAGCATATATACTTCACATGTTCTGTTTGTTTTTTTGTTGTTGTTGCCTTAAAATTGTCAAATAAAAATCAATGAATCCATACTTTTACATTTACTTGGACACAATCAAGATAAAATCAAAAAGCTACTTATTCTAACACTGTCTTATAATAAGAAATAGTACATCTGAATATTAATAGCTCAACAGTATGACATTGAAAGTTGAGACACCTGAATGTCTCATTGTTCCCCAGTAACATATTAGTCCTGCAATTTGGATTTGTCATATACTAAGTTTTATTATTTTGTGCAAACAATTCTTTCTATAACACATTATCATAAATTTCTGATCTTCACACAAAGTTTATGTTAGAGAGACAGGAATAGATTAAAGAACTTCAAAATAACCTGACAGTTTCTAAGAGGACAACAGCAACCTTGAGAAAACTCCAAGTGGTGCAACAAAGGGTCAGGAGAGGAAAATGTATATTTTTTAGATTTTTTTTAAATTTTAGGGAATAAACTGTGCCTTCTACAACACAAGTTCAAGCTATGGAATAACTTCATCCTTTAACGTGACAAATATCTGGAGCAGCCTGCAAAACTGATGAGGGAAAATATGAAAATTACCCCAATCTGTAAGATCTTGCACTCTTTTTTTCACAAAGAACTCAAGAAAATCACTTAACCCACATATACTTAATCAGAAATGTATTCAAAGAGAGATTCCTGTCATCAAAGCAAAAGTATTAGTGTGACTTTACAGACACGTGTTGTTCCAGTTTTCCCTCTTAATGTGAGAAATGCGTGGGCTTTTTTGTCACTATAACTCATTCTTTATAAATTAAGATTTGAGTGCCATAACACAGTGTTAGTTCAAGGGCTCCTTGGTGCGTGATGGAGTGTGAAAAAGTACAAAACCACACAAAGAGTCTTGTCTAGTAAACTACTACAGCTCCTCCCTGCACTGTGCCGCTCACTTTGTTGGTTTGCTCAATTTGCTTCCTAAACCCGCAAAGCCTTTGAGGGCCACACAGGGGCATGACAGCATGTCTCAAATCGTATTTGTTCACTGATTTACTTCCGCTCTTCCTCCAGACTCTTAACTTCAAGACAGTCTCACATTAACACACTGCCTCAGGTCTGGAGGACGGCCTGATGTATGTGTGTGTGTACCTGTGTGTACTGTAAACTCTAACAGTCTGTCAAAAGCGGCATGCTTCCTGCAGCTGCTTTTGGTTTTGGGTCATTGTCAACCAATCATTTCACTGAGGAATCTTTCTGTGGTGGAGCTGGGAAGGCCTGCTGTGCGGTGAACGGCACCGGCACAGGCAGCAGCTTGAACAGAGTCCTTTTTAGCTTTCCAGATCACAACCTGGTGCAGAGGGACAGCGAGGGGAAAACACATCCTTCTATCTCCTGTCCTAACCGCAGCTAGAATGCTGTAAACCCAAACACCACAGGATGTCCTGTTTGCTGTCGGTCGCCGCTAAAAATTTGGTGTCAATATCTTTGCACTCCTCATCCCAGCTTCCTACCAGAAACACTTAAAGCTTGTGTTAGGGAGTAAATACAGGAAATGCTTCATCCTGGTTTGGCATTTGTTCCAGGGCATGAATGAGATGCGTTTGAGTAAAAAGCGCTGATTCAAATTGGCCCCTGTTGCCCTCAAATATTTAGGCATGCTGGATTGCAGACAGTGAGCTCTATGTAGCTGCAGGCCTCTACAGCAAACAGCAAACAGAATAGAGGTCTTAAGGAGGGATTTCTATTTAATAAGAATTCATTTGCAGGCTAAGCTGCCTGCTCTCATTACATATGCATCTTTGAATAATAGTCATGTTTTCTGTTTTTTCCCTGAAAAACATTTGGAGCTGAAACAGTATGATCGGATGTTTGTCACTGATGAAACAGCGTGAAGACATGAGTGCTGATTAAACGCTCCACCTCCTTTCCCACCCTGGGCGTTGAGTCAGCGCTCCAAGGCCAACAGAGACAGAGAAGCGCAGGTTCAGTGTAATAAAGAGAGTCAAAACAACCCAACGGGCCACTGTGTAAACATCATTTAACTCTGGATAGGTCTCTTACCCTCGAGGACCACACGCGAGGTGAAAGACAAGAACCCTTGAAAGAGATTGGTAACATGGCATAAATCCAGTCCTAATTCTGAGACCAATGGGAGCCAGATAATGAGAGTGATTTTCAATGAGAGTCTCAGGGCGTCATCATTGAATTAAGCCTGGTTTAATTAGCATGCATGCCTTGATAATGCACATGCTGGCCTGTGCCACAGCAGTGCTTGAAGTTTATATCAATGAAAAAAAATTATTCAGCCTTGAGGGAATTTTTCTTAGAGGCAATTACATTCTGCCGAAAGCAACACGATTATCCACTTTTACACTAACAGCTCAGCATTGTGTGAGCGCTTTAATTTGTGTATGTTACAGTTGAAAACATTCTATACAAAGCCATCAGTGTCTTTTACTGCATTTTCCCTCTTTTGCTCTCCATTTGAGCTGCTTTTGCTTGCCAGGGTTGCCTTTCAAGTATATTGGCAGTTCAGAGGAGAACTAAGTGGACATGGCAGTATTTCTTTTTATATACACATCACACACGCTGCACTCAGAGTAATGAGGACAGACATAGTGGATCAACAAAATATTGCGGTTAAACCAAAAGATGGATTAAAAACTCTATTACTTTACTTGGCTGTTACCGGGTTTTCTGAGGTTGCTTGCTCAGTCCAAATGCCAGGTCTAATAGATGAAAAGCCAGTAACAGAACTACATTACTTTACATTACAGTTTAACCTCATAGACAAGGAGCTGGCCTTGATCAGTGAGTTGCATTTCAGAGTGCTGGGCAGGTCAGAGGAAAGGAATGATAAGATCATACCTGTGTTATATGATATGTTTAAAATGAATCATCTGTTTTTACATGACATGACATAAGTGATGGCAGGGATTTGCTGCATCAGGGAAAACAGGCAGTGCTGGAAAGTGACTAAGTACATTTACTCAAGCACTGTGCTAATTTACAATTTTTAGGTACTTGTACTTTACTTGAGTATTTTCATTTTATGCTATGTTGTACTTCTACTCCACTACAATTCAGAGAGAAATAGTGTACTTTTGTAACTGTTGTTACTTTTCAGATTAAAATTCTTACGTTAAATAATATACGATAAGTTTATAAAATACAAAAAATGGTTAAAGATTAAACCAGTAGTTCCTTTTTGACTTGTATTCCTTTTGTGTAGTTGTGGACACTTGTTATGTTACATATGTTTGGGTTGTTATCTGTTCCACCAAATTAATAATCGTTTGACACCCAAAGAGGTAAAATCTTCCAATATTTCACCAAAAATCAAGGTTTAGAGAAAAGTCTAAAAAATTGATCGGACTTTGTGTGGCACAACTTTGACACAACTTCTGAGTGCTTTTGCTTTTAATACTTTTAGCTAATAATACTTCTGTATTTTTACTTAAGTAGGATTTTAAATGCAGGAATTTGACTTGTAATGGAGTAATTTTACATTGTGGCATTGCTACTTTTACTTAATTAAAGAATCTTAGTACTTCTTCTACTCTTGGTGACAGGTCAATTCTCAGGCTCAGGAAAACATATCGACATAGGTTAAAATACAGAAAAATATGTAAAAATATAATGATATACAGTATTTGACCCAAGTCTGAAAATAAACCATGTGTTAGAGATCAATTACATGCAAGACGAGAGAAACTTTAATTTAACTTTAACTTTTTTTTTTTGATGACAGACAGGAGTCTAACGCTTTCAGTCACTTGTGTACATTAACACACACACATACACACAACCACTTGCTGAGACAGGGCTCCTGTGGCTACAAACTGGCAACAGTAATTAGTGTGGACCTTCATTAGTGGCTGAGAATTCTGGGTCATGACATGTCACAGGATGTGTGTGTGTGTGTGTGTGTGTGTGCGTGTGTGAGTCGCTGATACATGCAGTAGGTTTGCTGGTATACATTAGGTGCATACCATGTATTACATGGTTTTCATTTAAACAAGCCAGAGTGCATAAATCAACTGTTTCCAGACAAATAGGCCTTTTTTTCACAGCAGACATGTTGACTTGTCATACCAGGAAAAGTTCAGGTGTTATTAATAACATTAACGATGACTCTGTTCTCTTCAAGTGTCCCAGTAAGCCTTGACAGTGTGACAGTAAGCCAGTACAATACCAGGACCCTGAAACTGAAGCAACTAAATGGAATTCAGCCATCATTCATTTTGTTATTTACACCTCTGCTTTTCCTACTGTGACATGTCAAAACATCTATTGTTGATCATTCTGAACCTTTTTCAAAAGCTGACACACATAATACGGAGGAAACTTCATGTTTTCATACAGGAAACACTATTTCTGTGAACTCTGTTTCTGTTTTCACTGCTGATACTGCTGTCTATTACTAGCTGGTTATAAAGCACCTTAGAAAAAAGTGCTGAAATGTAAATGTTTTATATGTTCCTCCAACTTTTCTAATCTACATTTGCAGAATGACATAGTTTAGATATTGTAGGAGGTAGTTTGAAATAGTTCAGTGTAAAGAGATTGTGTTTTCTCTCTAAAACTGCATGTGTTTGATTAATTCTAGTGGTTTTTCACTCATTTCACCGGTGATTCTGTATTTGGCAGCATTTATATGTCATCCAAAAGGCAATAAGTAATCCGTAGTTAAATTTAGATGGAAGATAACATGTTTTGAATCATGTGTTTAATTTTGTCTCCGATGTCTGAGGTTTGGCCAGACTAAGTGTGGCTTTTTCGTGTTTATAGTTTTGGAAAAGTAAATTGTCATTTTCAGGAAATGTGTGTAAGCGGGCTGTGGAAAAAAATAAAGATGTAAAAACTATCATATTGGCCAGCGTGTGTCAACCAACCCAGATATAATGTGCAGATGGTGCGGATGGTTTGATTATGTTTGAGTTGTATATTATAGATTTGCTACTGTGCTGGCTGTGAACTGTATGATCTTAATCTTAAAATAAATATGATTATTGTTGTTAATTTTGATCCAACTGAGTGACATTTTCAGTCACTGTTCGCATAAAAATATCAGTCAGTAATTATTGACAGACGATATTTGCATCAGGCTTTAAACCCACATCGGTTGAACCCTGCCCTCGTCTCTCTCTCTGTCTCTCTTGCTAATGGACACTTTTGCAGAGACAAGAAGAGGAAGGTTGAGTGAGGAGGAATGAAACAGAACATAAGCAGAGAGATCTCTCAGACTGGGAGGTGGCTGTGTCATCTTTGTTACAATAAGTACTTTCTAAGAGGCCTCCAGACTGCGCTGCACTATTCAGCGCCTGGGTCCATCCAAATAGCTTAACCCTTTCGTTGTAAAAGACGAAGAGCCACCTAAGCCGGCCGTCCTGGGAGCCCCCTCGACCCTGAGCCTGTCCTCAGAGAGTCACGGCACTGAATGTAACAGAGAGACTAAATGCCCTTGAGCACAACAGGCACTTTAGCGGCAAATGCATGTCAAGATGTGAATGTGCCCATTGTCCCCCTGACCCACCAGAGGGCTTGTTGCAGCCACTGTGGAACACTGCCAAGCTACAAGCCCCATTTACCGCCTGTCATAGAAAGGAGCATCCATGTAATTGCATGCAAAATATTTTTTGTGAAATCTTTTTGCGAACCCCCGATGGAGTTATTTAGTCATCAAACAGGGAGAGGAGGGCCAGAGGGGCCACATAAAGGAGTGGAGGAGATTCTTGTCATGCGTGTTAAAGTGACAAAATATATGCATTGGTTGACTAACAGTATGCAGGGAATCTTGCATTACTTAGCTTTATTATCATACTTTCCTGCCTTGAGGCTAGATATGGGGAGTGAGCTCCTGCATTTGATATGTGCAACCACTTATTATAGAGCATACTGCATTGTGCTTGGGTTACCAGACTGGGCCAGGGAGTAAGGCTTTGTGGTTTGTGGCTATGTGTGTGTGTGTGTGTGAGTGCGGATTTAAATGCACAAGTGTGTGACCTATCAGATTTATTTATACAGAAAGTGTGTATGTTTAACTCAATGTGTGTATTTGTGTGTGTGTGTGTGTGTGTGTGTGTGTGTGTGCATAAGTGGTCCAAAAGCTACTAGTCTAAAATTAAAATCTGGGTTTTTGAAATGTCTCTAATTAGAGAGGGGAGGACTGAAGACTATTTTGGGAGCTGCGGCCATGCACGCCCTTCCCATATGTGTGTACACAGGCAAATGACAGATGAACACGCACACACAATACACACTCTGAAGAGGAAGGTTCCCCCCTCCCCACTTGCAGTTCATCTTATTAGACAATCCAGTGAGTATGGCGAACAGGAAGTGTCCATGAAGTGTTTCTTGCACAATCCATGCACAATTTACTAAAGCTGGACGACCAGTGAACTTTAAAGACGTAAACAAGTAGCTGCTATGGATATTAACAGTTGAAATACTGCTGCAGTAAATTATTGCAATATTTGGAGTCAAAGACAAGTCAAGACAAACCAAATTGGAAAGTTTATGGTTGCCGTGCAGGAACACAATAGCCAGTTTAATCACTGTCTAAAGTGTTTTTACACTTTTAATGAGGCAATTTAGAGAATTTAGCCTTTTGAGACAGTGAGTGGAATGCGGTGTATGCCCGGCTAACATTGTCTCATTGTTCTGTCTCATAACCAACCTCTGTTTTCTGCTCCTGACTGCAAAGACTGCTGGGAAATCAGCCTGCCTTTACAAAGGGTTGGCAAAAATCTACTCTGCTCCAGATACTCTCGCAGTTTCTTTAGAGGCATCTGTGAGAAGGCTGTGTTTGTGTTCAGGCTTTTTTGTGTGTGTGTGTTGTGTGTAACCGCAGTGTTTTGAGAATCACAATCAGCGTTCACATCATCATAATTACCGCACGTCGCCCACAAGTACGAGAATTTCTAAGAATTTATTAAACAATAATAAGGAATGTATTATAAAAATATGGTAAACCAACATGCTTTCCAAATTTTTTTATTTAAATTTCAGCTGAATGAATAAACATTCATACTGTATCTTAGTGGTTTACTCCCTCAACAAATACTTTATTAAAAACTTAATGCTACATTTCACAACTGGCTCTGACACTTTGATTAAGGCTGTAAACCAGCTCATATTAAAAGGAATGATAGATAAAATAATCATGGTGACAGATTTTTAATATCTCACTGTTTTATGTAACAGTAATAGCATACTCAACATAAAAATGGTTTGGAGTGACGATAGTACTAATGATCTGTTTACAAGTAACCACATCATTGAAAAAAACTAGCAGCAATCCCTTGATATTAAACTAAAACTAAAAACAAAATAAATAAAGTGCATTTACTTTTTTTTTGTGTAGAGAAGTTTCTTGTATATACCTTAAACCTAAAACTCTGAGTGTGTCATTGACTGAAACTTCTGTTTTAATTATCAAGTTAACTGGTTAAAAGAAACATTAGATTCTTTCTATCTGATGATCAAAATAAAATAGTTAATGTTTCAAGTATTGCAAGTAACTGCACTTCTGTCTCAGCCACATTCAGCTTCATCAGCTTCAGCTGGTGTGAAATATAGCTCCCAGGCTTCACAAACATATATGTTGATATCCCACCAGATTTAGCAGTCATACAATACAGCACTACAGGAGTACTAAAGTAGCCAAATGGTTACAGCACATGCTACATAACTGCAGTGTCCATAGTTAGCTTCCAGTCAGGGACCTTTGTTGCATGTCATACCCCTCTCTCCATCTAAGTCCTAACTTCTAGCAAATAAGCACCAAGCTTTTCACAGATCTGAACAGCACAGCAACCTTATTGAAATTCCATTATTACCCTTATTACGGTTGTATTGTTCTTATACTATTTTAAGTCTCTAATTATATTATGATTAAAAATGTCTTGCTTTTGTCTAGTCTGTTATTTGTGTTGTTGTTTCAATAACTAATAACTATCACTAACTATATATACTCTCTCTCTCTCTCTCTCTCTCTATATATATATATATATATAGAGAGAGAGAGAGAGAGAGAGATATCTATATATCTATATATATATATATATAGATATATAGATAGATAGATATAGATATAGATATAGATATAGATAGATATATATAGATATATATAGATATATATGAAATGGTAACCAAAAAGGAAGCAAAAGTAATCAGATTACATTAGTGAGTTGTTTGTATGTTGTTGATGTCATGGATTAGTTCTCAAGAGTAAGCATATCAGAAACACACACACACTGAAGCCACAGGCATTCCCACTATCTCCATTTGTATCCATGTGTTGTGGACCCTGAGAAGGAACTTTAGGGGGCTGCTGTGGTCAGACACAGGGAGAGGGAAGTTAACGCTGGCAAGGAAAAGTCAAAGTCAGGCATTTTTTGGAGTAAGATAAGAAGCAAGTGATGAGAAAGGAAAAACTAAAATAACAAAAGCCACCCCGGGGTAAGAGATTACAGTGACAACACATCTCTCTGTTTTTGCCAAGTTTTGAAAAATCGCAGCCTTTTAATCAACAAACATGATAAGGTGATAAGTGAAATACACATTCATCATCCAAACGGCCGGGCAGCTACAGTGCAGCACAGTAGGTGTGTGGAGATGTCTCAGTCCGGTCACGTTACCTTGACCTACGAGGGCACAATAAAATCCCGGGCTTGTGTGACATTGGCAGGTGCTGCGGCTGAGTATAAAGCTCAGAGTATCCAGTGTCAGGCCTTTGTTTGCTTTTTTGATTTATTGCTGACTGCCCCACCTAACATGTGTGGAGGAGGGTCTGCTCCCCCCTCCTCTCAACACCTTTCCCTGCATAAATAAACCCTATCGCTGCAGGAATGCCTGGGGTCCAGCACTCTCCCTGCTATTGGAATTCTCCATGCTGATAAGATGACTGTTTGGGAGGTTTCATCGACATACTCCCGTCTCAACACATACTGACTCACAGACCCAACATAAACCACCAACACATCTGCGAGCCCTTTTGTTTCCATCCACACATGGGCCACAACTAAGAGCTCAACAATGTGACTCATAAATAAAATGGTGATTAAAGTTGCACTGATTGATACTGTAGCCAATCGATGATACCGTTGGGGTGAGTTGGCTTTGAGCAAACAGAGACACGGAAGACTCATCAGATGCAAAAAACGATAACAGACTGGATGGTGGTCGGCTAAGTGGAACTGAAAGAGAATACGGAGAAACCAGACAAATGTGGGGTTAGGTGTAAAAAGAAGAGTTAGATGACAAGGTTGATACAACTCACGTCTCTATGCTAAATATGAAGCTAGAGCAAGTAGATGCTTGGCTTAGCTTAGCATGAAGACTGGAAGTAAGGGGAAACAGCTAACCACAACTTGTTGCTTTCACACTTTGGTTTTTGCACAGATTACACAAACAAGATGTAATATGTCAGTTAGTGAGCTTTAGAGGTTAGATTATATTGCCTTTGGACAGAGTCAGGCGAGCTGTTTCCCTGTGCTTCCAGTCATTATGCTAAGCTAAGCTAACCGACTGGCTGTAGCCTCATATTTAACGCACAGACACATGAGAGTTGTCTCTTCTTATCTTTCTCTCAGCAAGAAAGCAAATGAAAGTATTTCCCAAAATGTCAATCATTCCCTTTTAATAACTCCCAAAGATTTTCAAATGGAACTGAGTCAACAACAAATGAATGGCTCTACAAAAGACTTTTGATAGGTAAGAAAATGTAGGAGATCAAGATGAACCCCCTCTAACCATTTACCATTGTAAAGGTTGTGTAATTACAATGGAGTTACATATACAGACATTCACCGAAATCATTTTCATTTTATTGTTTGCATTCCTTATAGCAGTTGCAATCAATTAACGTAGTTCTTAGGTTCCAAGCTGTGTTGTCGAAAGCGGATGAATCAGCAGTTTTAAAATTTATTTCAGTTTGGCTGATTTTTAATTTATCTCTGTAAACACTTTGCGAGTTTGGAAATGAATACTTTAACTATGGGAACAGTTTGTTTCACAAAATAGCTCATCTAAGCTCAAAGGTAAACTTACAAAGTTTTCTGAGCTTTCAGGCGGACTTCTAGACACAGTTAAAATCTCAAAAAAAGCTAGTAAGTGGATTTTTGAGCTCAGATCAACATTAAGTGTTTACATTCATAATTGAAAAAAAACTATTCAAGCTGTTTGAGATTTGAGGTCATGACCAACAAAAGATAAATTTTGGTTAAAGAGCAAGATAAAAGGTCAGGCCTTTGTTCAGCAACAACATGCAGTATAAACTGGAACTTGTGACCCTTACCGATAAAAATATTACCGACCTAGTTGGAATATTTTTATCTTACAGCCCTGACTACTGGCCAGCAACATCGGCATTACTGGGCTCAAGTGCAACCACGCGGGGAGCAACTGTCTTGCACTGCAGCTGTCTTGAGTGAAGGGACATTGAGCCAAGGACGGGCATGTTGACCCACCCACCCTGAGCATCCGTGCCCACTCATTCAGGCTGGCACCCACTGAGCCAACGCCATCAGTCACTCACAGCGATGACAACAAATACACTAAGGGAGGAGTACGGTTTTCGCTTAAACCACAAGCTATGAAGCACCAGAACATTCACACATCGACTGCCACTGTACATTCTCTTCATCTGTCTGTTATCCATTATCCATTAAAACATTCAGACAAACACAGCTGCCACCATGCAGCTCTGAGAAAAAAATCACTGCACTGTGTATTTTAGAGCTATAGGCTTAATGTATATGATATATATCCGTCTACAGGC
Source organism: Thunnus albacares (assembly GCF_914725855.1). Lineage (NCBI taxonomy): Eukaryota > Metazoa > Chordata > Actinopteri > Scombriformes > Scombridae > Thunnus > Thunnus albacares. The sequence goes on along the minus strand of NC_058107.1, from coordinate 15,594,260 downwards.
ACTCTTTTTTTCATCACCAAAATAAAAGTTCATCTTTCATACAGAACAGGCTAATAATAATAGAGCCATGGAGCAATCTTTTGTAAGTCAAGCTATGCTGCTACACTGAGGAGCCTTGCCTCCACCTCCTCCACCTCCTCCTCCTCCTCCTCCTCCCTCTCACCCCAGTGTCGAAGATCTGTTAGTCAGGGGCTGGGGAGTTTTCAGTCTCCAGGGGCACATCCCTCTGAACCGCCTGCCAAGCTTCTCCTCTCCCTCCTCCATCCTCTGCTCTCTTTCTTTGTTCCCCTCTTGGTTCCCTCTTCCCACTTCTTCGACTCCTCATGTTCAACTTTTCTCCTCCACTTCAGCCTCTTTTCTGCATCCATCATTTATTCCTGCTTTCTCCTCAACCACTGCACTCTCTCTTTTTTTTCGCTCTTACACTCTTATCTATTTTCCCCTCTCTACCCTTCCGCTCCTCTTCCTCTCCCAGTGATCCAGCTCCTTTGCAGCCGTGCATAATGAGGCCTAAACACAAGCCTGCGCAGGCTCACATCTGGAAGGAGTTTGGACATGGCAGTTTCCTACCAAGACGACTAAATATTTAGGTTGAGAGTTACTGCGTGTGGATGAACTCATGATAGAGGGGTGGGAAAAAGGAGAAAAATGGGGGAGCCGGAGATAAAGAAAAAGAGGGAAAGTGGGACAGACGACTGGGAGCTCATGGTGTAGGGCTGAGAATACCATTATGCATCATTAAACCAGTGATAAGTGTGAGTTTATAGGAATGGTGAGCTATATAATCTGACATACAATAATGTAATCAAAATGCAGCGTGGGCATTGACGAGCCAAAGGAGGAGGTGATAATATTGGGGCGACTGGTTGCTCCTTTATGGCTGGCAGGAACAACAAACAGCCAACTAATAGTTTTAATAAACAAATCCCTGTTGGGATTTCCCATGAGGCTGAGGGGCCTCAGCTGGAATGTTCACAGGGGCCAGCTGTTGTGCATTACACGTAGCAGCCGGCCCCGGAAGCCCTGGGCCTGGTGTTCTCCAGCCCTCGCCTGCTCAGCATGGAGGAGAGCATTCCTCCAGGCTGCCCCAGGAGAGAGGGCAGCGGGGCTTGCTGTCAGACTGTCCGATGCGGGGAGGGACCGAGGTGGTGTAAGGCACGGACAGCTCCCCTGCTGCACCTGGGATACTGTCTGCAGTCTCTGAACGGACTGAGGAATGTCAGGAATAAAACAAATATCAACACAACTTCACATTCCACATCTGGAGCTAATGTCGTGAGCAACGATGGGAGCACGGGCGCTTGAGGAACTCAGAATCTTCAGGAAAATGAACTTTCCAGACACCAGTGTTCACAGGGAAGGGAAGGTAAAGAAAATGGCGGACTGTCAGATGGATTACGGGCGGAATTGTTTGCCCCTCGTACACAGCCTCATAAATGTGTCACAGAATGCTAAACATCTGTACAAAAACAACTCAACCAAAATTAGTAGGTGCGGGGATGGAAGATTATCTTCAATCACCTCGACCACTGCCACCCAAGCCGTTTTTTTTAGTTTTCCCTCTGGTTTTCAGAAATGTGTTCCCCAGATGTTTATCCTGCCTTTATTAAGCAAGAAACATAAGGCCCTATAAATGGACTGCTGGCTGGCTTTAGCTCTCCTGGGGCATAAATCCCCTTACTTTACCTCATGTGCTCGCTCCAGTGGGGCAGTTGAACATGCTTTTTTTTTTTTTTTACTGTGCCCATGTGCAGCTCCCACTGGGTCAGAGCACAGAGACAGTAACATACTGTGGGAACATGCAATGTCTTTTGAATTCCTTACAACTGTACAACAACACCCAAGAAATGTGTCAGTGATAGATCGGTAGTCCATCCATCACGCAGATAGTGTGTTTTGGCCCAATATCTGGTTCTTTCAACTTTTGTCCAAATAGACCACACAAATAACTACTTCATAATTAAAACACATCTGATTGAAACTGACCCAGAACCATTTTAGTGTTAAGCAGTTACTTTTCTTTTCCTCACCAGAAGGTGATTGTGAGACAACCCACCAGTAAAGCACAGAGAGTCTGATATATGTTAAAAAAAAAAAAAAAAAAAAAAACAACACTAGAAATGTGTTTCTGTTTATTCTAGTTTTGCAAGGCCAAGTCAGCTGGACCATGTGCAACAGGGTTGGTGGAGGGAGAAAGAGGGAGCTGAACTGGAGCTGCCTGGCTGGGTCAGAGTCAAATTTAAAGTGACAGAGTTGTGTCAAAGAGGCAGGGCCAGATGATGGCTACAGTCAGCCTGCCCTCTCACTGATCCTCTTAATGCTTTGCAGGGAGGCGATGCTCAGCTCTCCACGACAGAGAAACTAGATCAAGATGTAAACTTCTGACCTAACAAGCCTTATTACTGCAGCAAGTCCTCAATACAGTTAAAACTGAGGTCATGGGGTCAGAGTCGTGGGTGTGTGGGCCTGATCAGAATATACTAAACCCTCATATGAAGCTGTTTGTTTTATCATATGCATACTTTATCAAAACCAATACAAACTTGGGTACTCTAGATATCAAAGGACATAAATGAGGTAAAGTCATCATGTGATCTCACTCAGTGCCACACAGTCTACAGTAGGCCACAATACTTGTAGTAATACTATATTAATATGTCATTAGTTCAAAGGTTACAATGGCTGATCTCGCCCCGTTCATAAACTTGTTACAACTCACAGAGTGACGGTCCTGTTAGGGAGCAGGCTGGCATCCGGAGGCTCAGACAGCTCCCCCTTGCTGCAGCTGACCCTTCTCCCGACAGCCTGGATGCCGTGCGCTTTGGACCGCTCGTCCGCGCAGCTGCAGCCGCTGGTGGAGGCGAGCAGCCCGGGACAAGCCTTGGAGAGCCTCGGCTCGCAGGCGGACAGCAGGAGCAGCATCAGTACCAGACGCCCCGGCAGCGGAGGGATGCCAACGCCGGGCGCAAACATTGTCCTTCGGCTGGATCTCACCTCAGCTGCACCCCCGCCTCCAGTCATCCCATATCTCCACCATGAAGCTTCCAGGGGGAGGGGGGGAGGTTGAGGAGGACAAGGGAGAGGAAGTTATTTCAGCTCTTGAATGAATGGCAAACTTGGAGATACTCCGCTCAACAATGAACGCACATCATCCGGTCATTCCAGAAATATTCAGCACGCTTGATTTTCCAAGAGTGTCCCGTTATGTCATGGCAGCTTGGGCGCACAACTCCTTTTGGTCCAAATGGTAAAAAAAAAAAAATCCGAAGGATAGCCTCTGTGTGTCCTTCCAAACGTCTGAAACACCTAAACGCGCAATATTCTGTCTTAAAAAGCTGAAGCTCGTATTAATATCTCTGTAAGATTTCCATCACTTTCGGGACACTTGGGAGTGTCCAGATTACCGTTATCCCCCCTCTAAAAGTTAATCCAGGGGTTGATGAGATTCAAGTCTGAGCAGCCACAGAGCAACGCTGACATCTGTATGAAGAAGTACAGGAAAAAAGTATAATTCACAAACTTTTTTCCAGTTGTTTCGCTGCTTTTAAAAGTTTTCCTCAGTGTCTCCGTCTATTCCGGAGGTCTCCACTGACTTCTCTCAAACGCGTCTTTTCAGAAATTCAAACGGGGGGAAACTATTAATTCGGGCAAGAAAATGAGTTGGTCTTGATCGGCTCCTGTGTAATTCCCAAAATCTAGCGGTTTTTGCCTGCTTGACTCTGTCACACTCAAACTCACTTAGCACTACCCCAAGTGCGCCCATTCCGTCTCCGTCTGCGCTCTGGTCCCCGCGGTCCTAGCGCATCCAGCTCAGCCGAGAGACAGAGAGGGAGAGAGAGAGAGAGAGAGAGAGAGAGAGAGAGAGAGAGAGAGAGAGAGAGAGAGAGAGAGAGAGACCCACCTAAAGGCACTTCACACACCTTCATCAAACGTCATGACGCAGTCAAGTGGGCTAATGTGTGTTTTTGGGGGCCAAAATGTTATTAAAGCGCTTTAAAGTTACACTCAAAACAAATAATCACATGTATTTATGGCTCTTTTTGGACACTTTTGCAACCACAATTCAAATGTCAACTACATATAGTCACACACTAATGATATCGAGTAACTGATCTGATTGCTTTACATGAACACTGGTTTTAAGATGCACACAAAGTCCTATAATGAAAGAGACATTATAGTTCAGAAGATGATGATGACAACTGATAAGAATTGTTTTGATGTCATTTTTGGCAGCTTCATTTTGTTGAATGCTATATTACCATTGATTTTCTTGGAATTTGGTTTTGATTTGACTGCATTTAGAAGACAAGGGCTTCTTGATTTCAATGTGTGCCTGCAATGGGAGAGCAAAATAAAGTTATGAATGAATGCTGGTGGGTCTCTTGTGTATTGTGTGTTTCACCAGATCAAAGGCTTTTCATTCAATCAGCGGGACACAGAGGAAGCAAAGACTTTTAAAGATATACTTCAGTAAATTCAGTATTGTTACTGCAGAGAGAGTTATGGCAAAACAGAGCAGTTTGACTTTGATATTGCATGAGGCTGCCCTGTTATCTAGATGATAACTTTACATGAGTTTGTGCAATATTTTTGTCCGCTTGGAGGCCATGCACAACAGCAAGCTACCCATAAGACATTGTACTTTTACTGCTGTTCATAATGCAGAATTGTTTTGCTGACCATTAATGAGAACTATTCAAAGTCTACTGGAGCAATATTGTTGTTCTTTGCCTACCATTTGTTGTCAAAAGTAGATATAATGTATAACAGATTTACTCAATGTTGGTACTTAACCAACACAAACCAAATGCTTTGATTTAGAGATATCCTCAGAAAAATATTCCAAAAACTAAAATCTTTTGTTGAAAGACTAATATTTAGTTAAAGAACGACATTTTCTCCCCCTGACAGAAACACACATAATCCAAAAAATACACAGGATCATAAACTTCCTCAAAGTCTCCTTTCCACATTTTTGCCTGTGTGTGGAAAGTTCCCAAAAATCCTGGACTCCACGGATTTGTGTTTTAAAAATACTTTTTGATATACGAGAGGCCTGGGGAGGATGGAGGCCGCGGTGATTCAAATCTGGAGAGCATTTCAAAATATGAGAAGGTGAACCGGGAAAGCGTTTGAAAAGGGACTTTGTGCAATTGGGCTTGACATGTATTCACTGACATATCCAAACTGCAGGCACCTCAGTCATGCAAGCATGCCCGGCAGTATAATGGTGCACTGTGCTCTGACCCACACAGTGGACCCTGGGTTTGTTATTCCTGTATATGATACTGTATGCCGGAGCAGGCTCAGAAAGCCAGCATGATTATTGAAAGAAAGCACAAGGAGTGGATGGGCGCCTGCTCTGCAATGAAACAGAGGGCTGTTTATCCAAGCTGTTAAATAAGGCTTCAAGTACAACACCCCCCTCCAACTCCACTAGGCCCAAATCTCTCTCATCTGGAGAGCACAGTTTCCATTTAAAATGTCACGTCCCAAACTGCACATTACATCAAATTGTACTTAATGGCATCCAGACAAACTTTAATGTCGTTCCAACATTTTCTCTATGCACCCCACAGCCCCCCTCGCTCCTTATAGCCAAGTAAGCAATCTTTCCTTCTCCCTGTTTCCACATCTGGACTCCATTCCAGGTGGGGTATTGAGAAAGGGGAGAACATCGGGAAGGAAAGGTGGAACACAGAGAAGCTTGGATGCTCAAGAAGCAGAGCTGAGATAATGTCTTGAGGGAGATTTTAGAGGAAGTTACGCAAGCTTTGGGATGTGTGACAGATGATATTGAGGTGACAGACGATTCGTGAGATGGCTGTTTGATGATTTCTCTTGGGTATTTTTGTATTGTCTTCCAAATCACACATTAGAACAAAATTATGTGGGAACAATGAGTTTTCGGCGCGATCAGATGGTGAACCAAACCAAGTGACTGCTGAGAGTGAGGCATAGCTCAGGCTAGTGTTTCTGCCAATGGATAAACAAAAGAAAACTTCCAGCCGGGAAGCAAACATTAGACCCTCCAAGGCCCTCATCTGGTGCTGAGCCCATGCACCAGTCTTTCTTTCTTGAGGAGCCCACGACATCTAGTGGTGTTATCAGCAGCACACAGAGGGCCTCACCTCTGTCAGTCCTGCACTTATGGGCATTTCCTGAATGCATGGTTTTAATTAAGGATTTATGAGGACATTAAATACGTTGCTTCCACAGTTTATGGGATTATCAAATTATAATGAGGTGCCATATTTTTCAGCACTAAATACCTTTATCGATGATTAAGAGTTATGATTAGTAGTAGACACAACAGCAGCGTAATCCTAAAGGTTATAGCAATGCCATTTTGTAATCCATATTTAAGGTAGAAGTAGGTTAAAGTATACAATATATACATACAGTAAGTCAAATAATGGTGTTGTAATGGTGGGTCAACATCTCATTAATTTTCCTGCTTCTCCGAAATTCAGAGAGACTTTTAAAACTGTATTAATACTGCCCTCTTCTGGATGGCACAGTCAATTCTATTGGGTATTACTGAAACTGGTCTTTTTAAGACTGATGCTAAGATCTATGAAAGCATGTAATGTAACATAGGGTTATGTCCTATTTTTTTTAAGACTGACAGAGCATTTGGACACCCAAGTCTGCAGTTTGTTACCTTTAGCTTCTCGTTTGACACAAAGTCCTCAAAGGCAGTCCAAGTTATAATCCACCATCTTAACATGCTGCATACTCTGTCAGATGTGACACCCTACTCATCAAACCTGTCCTTTACATTTTTAATATTCTGCACCACTATCTCTGACTTTGTAGGCAACAGCCTGAGTTACAAATCAGCCCCTATAAAGAATGAACTGGGAATCTGTGCAGGAAGCAGCCAAAAATACTCCAGTGTTGGGTTTTGTGAACTCAGAGAATTTTGTACTTTGTCTCTTGTATTAACTTAACCTGTACTTGAGGTCCAACAGTCCTTGTATCATACAGTATGTAAATACGTGGTGAAACCACACTGTCATATGTTGTGAAAAGACAATTTTCACAGCAGATATTTTGACATATCACAGCAGGAAAACCACAGGTGTAACTAATTTGTGGGCACACTGGCTTACTAAGACACTTCAGTGGGATCATTATTAATGTAATTAGTTACACCTGCGTTTACCTGCTAAGACAAAATGTCAACTGTGAAAAAAGTTCTACTGAACTTAACAGAAAAACAACACAATACTTTATTTAAAATATTGTTACAAAGAAGGAACGATTCATTCTATTGTGTGTGTTTAGAATTAGTAAAATATCTGTATGGCAAAGAAACTCTGAAGAACCCCAGAAAAGTGTACTTCTTTTTGGAAAAACTAAAAACTAAAAGACAGTGTGGACATCCCCAAAAAGGTGATGGTGATGTAGGAATCGATGTAGGAAGACATTAACATTGTAACTCTTATTATTCCAACACATCATCACTGAGGAGGCTTCAGGATGTGCGATTTTATTAAGTGCCACATGGAATGTGAACATTATAGTGTATCTCTGAGTACTGCTGTAACTGGACAAGTGTAGTATCATCATCATCATCATCAACTCTTTTCACACTAAATGTCCTGTGCATACATTATTAATTTTAAATGGTCTATATTATAGAATACAGAGCAATCACAAAAACATCAAAAATATTTGTATATTGAATGAATCTATTGTCCCTCATAAGCAACAAAACAGCAAAAAAAGTCAGCAAATATGTATTTTTCATTATTTCTATCTACTAATAAATTCTGCTTACAAAAGAAATATAGAAGAACTCAAGGGCTTTTGGCCTGACTCTAGGGCAAAATTCAAACTCCTCTGTGTCTGTAAGAACATGGTCCCCTTTTCTTTTTCACTCTCTCTCCTTCATGCACACACACACACACACACACACACACACACACACACACAAACACACACACACATGCAAGGAAAACATGCAGAAGTGGCTGCGCTTCTGCATGTGAAAGCACGCACCCATATGCACCCACACACACACACACACACACACACACACACGCACGCGCACACACACACATCACTGCTTGTGTACAGTACATTTTCAAAATGGCATGCAGTGTAGGTGAGATTTGGTCCCTTTGTGTCAGCAAAAGATTCAAATGATTATCCAGATCTTCAGAGTCAGAGAGCCAGTCCTGTTGAGTTTGTCTATGGTATTATGTAAATCTGGCCTTAGTATAACGTGATGTGGCTTGAGTCCATGGCAGCTGTGCATCATTAGAGCTAAGAAAAACCTAAAGAGACCGTGGAGGCTGGGCCATATGAAAGAAGCCCCAATTCTCATAGAGTTATAACAAAGGCAAGAAAGTGAATCATAATATTGCAAAGTATGGTTAAATATGATCAGAAAAGAACATCCTCTGCCATATCGTTGATGTCTGTCCACCTCCATGCCCCATTCCCAAGGTCTGTAACGGAGTTGTGATGAGGTGGAGCTTCAGGCAGATGAGCAGTACTCTTCGTCCGGAGCGGGGCAGGTATGTGGCGGCGGACTCATTGGCGAGGGGAGATGGTGGATTGAGGTGAACTACCCGGGCCTTGGTACCTCTGTTTGGCATGCTTCTCACAGTACATCACGTCTCCAACCCAAAAGTGACCTCTCATTCTGAGGTTGAGGCCACAATCTGTGCAAGTGTAGCACTCCGGGTGGCGGAGGCGGTCGTCTGTGATGCGCACGACCTGTGTGCTGTGGACAGATGAGTACAGTCAGACAAAAGACAAACACTGTTGCATCTGACAACAGGGTGAAATAATTGTCCTCATTTCCAATGCAAATAAAGATCAGCCCAGGTGAACATCATCACTTGTGTTTCTTTTTAAAAAATCCACAAAAGCTGGCAACACAAAGTAAAATTATTACATGTCACATGTTTAGAAAATCTTGTTTTCCTTAAAAACAATTATAAACAATATTACGCAATTCATGTGGAACATTTATTACTGTAGGGCAAATTATCGTAATTATTAACACATATGTTGTCCCAGAAAACGTGTAACTGCAGGTGACAGAAGACTTACACAATGCTGGTGCCACACTTCTCACAGGTATGGTATTTGCTGACTCCTCCCACTGACGTGCTTGCTGCTGGGACGCTGGGTGAAAGCTTCCCTGGGAACTTCAAGGCTGCCTCTGGAGTCAAACACACACACACACGCGCATAAACAGAGCTGCTTTTTGGATGTCCTGACAGGCGTGTGTCTCTCTGTTCATCACATCAAAACTTTATTTCTCTTCACTGCTCTCTGTCTGTAGAGCTTGTTTATGTTCCCCATTTGTCATCACTCATGGGACCCTCTTTGTGAAATAGGTTTCCAACACATTTGTCATTTTCATGTCATGAGAGAATGTTATTATTATCTAGATTTATTTACACCTCCATTTATCAAAGCACAGGGGAGAAAAAAAGAGGACAGATGCATTCCATGATATGTTGTTCACAATATGAACAGCACACAAGAGAGCACGGAGGTCAATCCTCAGTAACTTGCACTCGTTTGTTCTGCATGATGAACTGTTGACAAGGATTTCAAAATGGAAAAGTGCCGGCAAACAAATGTAAGAGATGATAAATTATGTTGCATTTGACGCAATAGCTGGATCCTGAGAACACCACCTGCTTGGCGTTACTGACATGAACCATTAGTCATAGGTGCATGCATGCAATCAAATTACTTTTACTCCATGCAAACATATTCATATTCCATTCATTTTCTATACTTACTTGTACAAGAGTGAACATAACATTTAAATAAATCACCCATTTTACATTAAAAAATGCCTGATTTAAACAGATGAATTTAAATAGAGTATGTTTACGCACAGACAGATGTGTATCTATTTGTGCAATGATGTACACTAGTGAGTACTGCATGTTAAATAGAAAATGCTTCTTTCTCCTTTCAATTTTGTGTGTGTGTGAAGCTGTGTTGTTCAACCTTTCTCGTCAGCCTCCAGGACCTCTTGCAGCATTTTAAAGGTGTTGGACTGACGAGGCGCCGTGCGGGACTCCTTATTCTCCTGGATCATCTTGTACACCTCTGAGTCCCTGTCAAACCTCTGCATGGCAAAGTCAGAGCTCGAACTACTGTAGAAGAAAGAAATATAAAAAAAATATATCGCAGGTCAAAGGTGATCACATTCACTAAATGCATACATAGAGCTATATGTGGTGTGTGCAGTAGAAAATCTACATTTATGAGTCTGGTTTAATTGAATCCGGAGGAAATGAAGGAAAGGGCAGCAGCTGGCCTTGAAACTTTGACCTCCAAGCATAAAATCTAGATTGCACATCACAGGCAAGGGGCCAAACAGTCTCCAATCGCACATCATACTCTCAACAGGATCCCCCTCCTACAAGAGGCACTATTCTAACTCAGAAAACAGCCTAAACACAGGGAAGATGTAATGAACAAAACGGTGAAACCCACGTAGCATGTGTGAAATCTTTTCTAATGCAAAATAACAGTGGTTAAATCTTTTCAGCAGCCATGATTGTGTAAATGAATCAGAAAATCCTGGGCCTAACTCAAGGTAATTAACATGTATTCTGCAGAAAAATATTAACGAATATTAATGAATACAAGCTCTGCTTGAAAGATAACGACTTATAACTTTGTGTCTGGTGGTGATTTCCAGCTGGTCAGTGCACAGGACCGGGGCAGGAGGGGAGAGAAAGCTTTCACCTAGGAGAAGTGTACGCTGTCAGCTAATTAAGCAATTAGCAAAAAGAACAGTGGCTCCTTTTACAAGCAAATTCTTCATCCCTGGTGTGGTGGAAAAGCGGTTACTTTTTACTGTTTCTTCCACACTTTATGTGTGGTTAAATACCAAACCCTCCCTACTCCTGCTGAAGAAACATGAAATGCGTCAAAAACTCAACTGACAGATGTATCAGTAAGTAAAAGAAACACCAAAACACAAAGTGTGCCCTCATGTCAATGTATTTGTCGAGAGGGAGCTGGTGAATGTTTGCTGTCAGGAGGAACCGGTTGGCCGGGTGCACTTGTTGGACCAGGTGTGGTTTGATGCCTTTCACCTGTAGCCAACTGAGCGTACGATCTCAGCTGAGCTGTCAACCAGAATCAGTCGAGTTAACCTGACTGACTGTCCCACCTGTTGTCACATACAACAAATATTCCCAAATATTTACAGTTGACCTGACACCTGTGGTGTGAAGAATCTGCCCTTAAACCTCAACATTGATGCTATGCTTAACAGATGCTTTTACTACCACTGCAGGTGTTGTGTGTGGTTGTATTGCTGTACAAGGACAAAATTAGAAGGACAGCACAGTTCATAAGTATTTGGACAACATCGAATCTGCTGGTAGTTGCTCTTTACTCCTGCACACTAAAATTTGAAATAAAACAATGATTAGGAGGTTAAAGTGCTGATTTTAAGCTTTGGTTTGGGAAAGTAGTGTAGGAACTGTAGTCCTTTTTTGTGTACAATACCCAAAGTTACAGGAATGTAATTTCACAGATTAATATGAAATTAGATAAAGCCATGTCACATATATCGTGTCAAATCTTTTGTAGTCAATGGAATTTATGACCCGCACATTACGCAAAACGCTTGGTATCTTCCTTGATGACACTGTGTCAGGACTGTTCTGCAGCCAGCTTGTGTCAAGGAAGTTTTTTGCCCTCAGTCTGTAAAACACCAGTTCAGTTGGATTGAGGTAAAGTGACAAACAAAAAACCCTCCTTTTCCGCTGCACTGTCCTAAAATTGGGTGAAAATGTCAAGAATTGTATGAAAGTTTGAGTCATGCCCTTGAGTCTCTTGAAGCTGAAAGTCAGGACGCAGTCATGGTTTTATTTCAATTCCAATGTGCACATGTTCATAGACAAAACAATAAAAACTGTCACTGTCTAAATGATTACTAAAGTCTCATCATTATGTCTGCGTCCCATATGTTCATACAGTAAGGGGTTTATAAACTCGACGCATGGCTGCGTATGAATATTTTTCCTGCCTGCATTTCAGCTTAAGGAATTTACTTCCCGCTAGATGAACATGGCTGAAACAGGAGACGGCAAACAAGACAAGACAACAAATATGTGACCGAAGAAAACACTCAGACCCTTTCCTTTGCATCACTGAACATGGTTCAAATTGAAAACAGACCTCTAAAGCACACCCTCCAAGTTCTCCACATGCTCAGCTCCACCCTCAGCAATTCATTTCCCTTTTTCGCTTCACTCACCATCCCTTCTGACATGCAATCTCAAAACAAATGGAAAGTCTAGGTCAAATGAGAGGAAAACAAACAACATAAATGAGGGTCAGAGGGAACAGCATTCATCTGAATAAGCAGTAAAGTGCACGGGTTTCCAGAGGAAGCACGTAGAATGACCAAAGAATTAGAGAACTTGAAAATAGCTTGACATCTGCAAACTGTGCTTATAAATGTTCTCATGTTTTCACAATGTCTGCATCTGAGACAAACGTGTTGCTGGGTTTAATCCCAGACTTGGCACAGTGGAGCGATGATAATGATCTAGTCATAGCAGAGTCTCCAAGTGTAGCCAAAACATTTTTTGAGATCACAATGCTTAATTCCAACCACATTTCTCAAACCGACTTCCCTGCAATACAACACCTAACCTTAACTCAGAACATCCCAACAAAAGAAATCAAAATGACAAAACTCAAAATGACGAGACTCACCTCAGAAAGAAAGAAGGAACAAAGAGAGGGAGCACAACTATTCTTTCCAGTCCCTGTATTTTTAACACTGTTATAGCAATTCAGAGTGTAAAACAATATTAGCGCACACACACCCAGATGCAGAGCACACACACCTCTATCTACACCAGACAAGACAGAAAAACAAAAGTCTGACTGAAAGGTGTGCCCCTGGACTTCAACTCATTGGCCACGCGACATAAAGTGGGTGGGTAAATGGGTGTCGCTGAGCCTGTGATTGGCTGGAGAGGAGCAGGGAGAGGCTTGCTGTGCAGGCTGGGGGCTCTGGACTGGGGGGCCAATTAGGGGGAGAAGTAAAATCTGACTTTTTTTGGGAACATGGGGTGTTTGGATATGACTGCAGTTGCTGACACTTCATATCACTAGACGTGGTTACACGGGGGGGGGACTGGGGCCAAAGTCAACCATCCTGCACTGTGAAAACACAGGCACCAGGCTCTCCAGTGGAGAGAAAGTGCACACAAACGATTATGTGAAAGACCAAAGGAAAAAAGATTTCCATCTTTGTTGAGGCAAAAAACATTGGTGAGTCTACGTGAATCCAAAAAATGTCGAGAGGGCAGCACCTGCACACTACGAAATGAGTCACGCTACAGCCACATCACCTCATCAGAGGGGGCGAAGCAGGAAAAAGCAAACTACAGTGCAGGTGGTGGACACAGTATTGTGTTTCCCAAAGGCTGAAAATTCAGACTCAAGAGTGCAGCTGCAAACAGCTCTAAGCACAGAGAGCCAGCTGCTCAACAGCAGTGAATTCACGAGCTGCAGTTGTACACCAAATGACAAAGACTTTTGAAAGAAGGAAACAATGATTACGACGATACAAAGGAATGTTTCTATCAGTGCAATAAAACTACAGCCTCAAAACATGACATACAGCTGAATCAACACATCTCTGTTACAATCTCTAACAAATCTAACATCTACAAAAGGGAGTAATTACTGCAGATATTCACCTTAATTTTCTCTTGATCGACTAATCGTTGAAGCTCTGCAACTATTGTGATAATTACATAATTGTTTTAGCCTTTTTTTTTTTTTAAAAAAAAGGAAAAATGCCAAACATTTGCTGGTTATAGCTTCACAAATGTGAGGATTTAAAGCTTTTAAGTGTCATACATGATAGTGAATTGAGTATCTTTCAGTTTTGGACTGTTGACCAGACAAAACAAGACATTTGATGACATCACCTTGGACTTTATACTTCAGACATAACAGGCATTTTTCACTGTTTTCTGACATTTTATCGACAAAATTGGACAGGAGATTAATCAATGGCTGAAAATAATCATTAATTGCAGTCTTAGTTCCCTAATACTGAAAGCATGTCCTGTTATTTTCATGTGTAATTGAAAAGTCTATAAGCTTTTCAGGCCCAGGTGATGTTGATTTCTTAGACTTGGATCTTTGGCTGTAACCCCCACTGGCCTTTGGATGGCGCTGAATGCCTGCCTGTACAATATACAGACACACTGACACAGGGGGACTTAAGGGTCCCATTTCTACTACAAACCATGTAATATTCAACAAACTGTATCACTAAAAGATTAGACGTGTGTATCCATGGCAGACAGTGCGATAAACATCACTTACATTCCAGTGAACTATGGTGTTTTAACATGATATTAGTGTTTGCAATGTGAGTGGTCTTTACCTGCGACGAGGGGACATGGGCACATCCCGATCGATGGGACTATGGGGTGAGTAGCGTCCTGGTGGGGTGGGGGTTCTGCTGGACACAGAGTTATTTCTGTAGTCTGAAGAGGAGAAGTCCTGTGAAGGAAGAGCAAGCCACAATGAAAGCAAGAGAGTGTGAGTAAGCATGAAAGTCAAACTTCCTGCAGCAGCTGAAACCGAGTTTGCAGTACAGAGTTGTGGAATCTGTTGAGACAGTGTGCAAGTGCTTAGACCATGATGCAATGTTACTGTAAAAAAAGTCACACAAAGAGCTACGTTCAGTGCAGAGGCAGGAATTTGCCGGCAGTATTTTCGGATTACTGCTCCACCAAGCAACGTACTGGCACTGAACAAATGTTGCGTCCTTATTTCAGGAAACACTAAATCTCAGAGGTCTGCACTATATGACAACCTGGAATAAAACAAAGCCTGACACACAGCCATGTAGGATATATTTAGTCAAGATTTATCAGAAGCTTAAACAAGCTCCAGATGTGGAAACAGCTCATACAGAACGCAGCAGATTGTTCCTGTGACTTTATCATTATCTAATTTGCCTGAAACCAGGAGAAGTTCTTACAGTGTTGAGTGCAGAATAAACAACACACTTTGTCATTGTTTGATTGTTTTTGGTGCCCTGTAAAATAGCTTCTGTTGCCTGCGTCATGACGAACACTCCTCTACTGCTGGCTGATCAGTTTCAATCACAGCAACCTTTTGCACGTTTTTATCTTGATTGCCATATATGTCAGAACTGTACTTCAGCCTCTCTGCTGACAGATGATAGATTGTGTGGCAACAGATGTTTGGCACCAACTAGTTTTGATTTGGTGGGAAAGGCAGAGCCAGCATGTACTTCAATGGGTTTCACATGCAGTGTAAATCTCACAATTATTCATGGTAAATATAAATAGTATCATCATGAAATCAGAGAAGCCATTCCACCTGTCAAGAACCTCATTCAGATAAACTAAACATTTGCTGTATAAACAACTGTGTAATTCAGGAGGGACACAGTGAGCAAACCATCTCAGGATTTGTGAAGTGGACAATTTTAACTTTTGACAGAAGAGGGCGCTACATACCTACTGTAATAAGCTCGTAAAACTTCAGTAGATGAGCCAATGACATTTTTTATTGTAGCTGTTCTTGGCAGAAACCAAAGTCAAGAGCAGAAACAGTTACAACATTATGGGCAAAGGTTGTTTTATCTAAGTTTAATTATGTCATAAGAGAGTGTGACTGAGCCACTAGTGAAATTGACCTCAGGCACATGTTCACACTAAATGCTCAGCACACCTGGACTGAGTCTGCACAGCACATAACTCAAACCAGACACTTTTACTGTCAGGAATCCCAACAAACAAATTGTTTTTAGCCACAACACTGTCTGGGTTCTAACCATGTCCACCTGTAATACTGACCACTTACTGATCACATACAGTATGCTCAATGCACTGCTTCAATATTCAGACTCAGTAACTAACTTAAAAAAAAAACAACAAAAAAACAGAACAAGCCTCCAAAGAGTTTCACAATTTCCAGTTTGCTAGGGGAACAAAGCTAGCACGGTCTGTGTACAGTCCAGGAAAACTAAGACTGCGAATCAAACAGCCCACAGACAACTCCAGAGTACAGTTTTCACAATAAAGTTTACTGAAATTTTCTCCCTCAACCGTCACCAGCTGGCATCAGTGTTACACAGGCTCCGTCCGAGGGAGAAAAGTCTCCACCCGGCTCTTTGAACCAGTAAACGTTGGGAGACTCGAGTTGGAGTTGATGCTGGAGCTCGATGCTGACACAGTGGCACTGATGGAGTCAAAGATTTGTGTGTCCAATGCCAGCACCCGCTTCCAATTCAGCAACTCTTTGAACAATGTCTCTGTTCTCAATTGAGTCCAATTTTCCTCTTCTTTTTCCTTAGCGAGTGGGCAGATTAGTGGTGCGTGCCAGGAAGCCTTTACCAGAAACGATCATTGGGACGTCTCCCTGAGATTCCTCCCAGGATAAACCTGGCATAATAACTGCAGGCTCATAAGATCACATATTCCATATCATCAGAGTACAAGAATAGAGACATCCATGTCCTCTCCTGCTGTGAACCAATCTCAAGGGCATATACCTGATAGACATACATGCTTTAGGGATTCCTTCAGGAAGACCTAGTGAAGCCACACAGTATGTGCACATGAATCCACAATAATGCAAACCAAGCCTATGTTATATAAGTGTCTGGCTACTGAACGTGAATCTCCATGCTCTCCAACAGAAATCTCAACTCTGATCTATGAGACTCATGAGGAATGCAATGAAGTAAAGAAAAACAAAAGGAAGAAGGAGAGAGAGAAAAAACAAGCACTGCACTGTGACAGCCTCTGATGCCAGCCTTTTATAGCAGTAACCATGGTACAGCTGGCAGCTGCTTTAGACTGGATCTCCCAAAACTGCTTTGTTTTAAAATCATCATTGTTCTATTGTAAGCCTTCAAACCATTACACATGGTTGATCTCAGAGCTACAATGCATGCGGTAAACTGCACCATGGCAGTGCCAACAATGCCCCCACGTCTCATGCACCAACAAACTTAGGGAGGGGCTCAGCTGAGCTGAGGGAAGCCTATTATTTGGTCTTGGATGGGAGCAGGGCTCAAAGATGGGAGAGACCACTGGAGAAAATCCATCAGCCAGTTCTTCCTGGTTCCTGTGGCTGGCTAGAGGAGGAAGCTCTGATTAAAGCTGCACTAAACTATAATCAGGAGTTCGTAGTCAACATACCCAGGATCATTAGGGTAAGTCACTGGTATGATGCCATAGTCTGGACATAACACATTCAACTATTCACTTTGCAACCTATAAGCCTGAAACTTAGAGTTTTGTGCTAAAGAGGATGTTTGAGCACATGCTGTGTTTATTAAAAGGCCCTGAAAACCTTTTCATCAGCTTCTATTAATGAGCTGGACACAATTGTCTGCCTGTCACGTGAAAGATGACTGTATTGCATTTGTTTTTGTCTTTGCTTTTTTCACTCGTTTGAAGTGGGCGTGGTTCAGTTGGAAAAAAGGTAATCAAATACTTTGGTGCACCAATCAGAGAAAAGCAACATCTGACCACACCCACACAGTCCTGATTAAGCAGTTTTTGAGTAATTAACTCTTAAATAATACCTATGGATGTGGTTTTACCCTAACTTTAACCTTAATTGTTGTCATGGATATCTAAGGTTATAGAACAATAAAAGTTTTGGGGGCTTTAAAAGTTAAATGTGAAATATCTAACCTGCAGGATTTGTCCCTCTACAGTGGCGAAACATCTGCAGCAAAGGTGGCAGACTATTGTGAGAGGTTGTGTTGAAACCAGCTGTTCATTCTAATTATCATGCATCCATCCATCTTGTATACCTGCTTCATTCTGTGCACGTTTTTAGGGGCAAGAGCCAAACCACACCACACACTGGGTGAAAGGCAGGGTACAAATCCTTTGGAGAAGTGTGTTAGCAAAATGTGACACTATTGAGCTAACCTGATGGTGCGTAAAAATACAAAGGTGACATGTGCAGCCTTATTGGCACTGTCAACCAAGACAGGTGCAATCCAACAAGCCATGCCAAGCAACATTCCTCAAAGCAGAATGTAGAGGGAGTTTCCAACAATTTGTTCATAAAATTGTGCTAAATTGAACTTTTGCATGACCCTGTTTTGTAAAAGTGTTTGGTAAATAAACTTACTTTGACATCTGATTTAAGTGAGTGAATGACTAAGTGTGACTGGCTGATGTCCAAAAGGAAGAGGAAGGGAAAAACAGTGATAAATGCAAGAGAATCACTCTAAAACAGAAAACAAGCCTCTGTCTGATTCGCCACTTCAAGACACAAATAAACAGGAAATAGCGAATTGAAGTGAGGACAGCTGTTTCAGATCAAGGCCCATGGGAGATGTTGGGGACAGTGCCAGTGGAGGAGCCTTCAGTCTGGCTCCAAGCAAGCCACTCTGCATCATCATCATTACCACCCTGCAGCTTCAATTACAGGGCATGGGCCAGCAGCGCGCAGGACAGATGCCTAGAAGAGCTTTTATTTTGGGAGGCTTGGTGCTGCTGTAAGAAAGTGCTGTAACTGCTCATTCACTGTCTCCACCACAGACACGACTGCTGTACTACAATGAGGCGGGGGATACCAGACATCCTGGGCTGGGTAATAATCACAGCGTGTACAGTGTTTCCTATCAAGCAGTGTGCATTGGTGGAGGTCCTGAGCAAAGACCCGAGGCTGGCGGTAACCTACTCGTTATCCACTGTCACTGATGGACCGTGCCCTGTAATTATGTCTGAGCAATGGGTGCATTACTGTGTCCGCATTCTGTAACAAATAAAACACAATATACGGCTGGATAAAGGGCATCATTTTATATCAAAATTCATGTCATTAACATTCTTTACCCTTTTTATTGCCTCATATCCCACTGAAGCTGCTCTATGAAGGGTCTCTGAGGTCTCAGACTACAGTGCTGATAAGAATAATGATGGTGGCTATGTCTATTGGCTGATGGTTACAGACTCTTCTTTAGGTCAAAACACTTTAGAGTTGCAACTAACCATTATTTTCATTACCAATCAAAGGGCACTTTATGCTTTTTATGGTTTTCTGTTATTTTTATACTGTTATGATGTTGGATATCTATATTAAACATGGCCAAAGTTCCAAAACTTGAGGTTAATGTATGTAAAAATGCTCCCTGCAAGTCAAAAGCCAGAGCTTCAACCTGCTCTGAACACTGTGTTTGCACAGCGTTTTTTTCTACCTTGCCAACGACCTGAAGTCTGCTCATCGTGCATGCCCATAAACGGCTGTACATTCTGTAGCCTTGGTTGCTAAGGTTGTTGCTGTTTTTCTATGTGTTGTTTGCGTCTCATATTTTGGTTCGGATTCCAGCTCAAACATGTACGGATGTTTTTGAGAAGTTGACATTTTGAGTAAAGAAGGAGAAAAAGTAGTGAAATCCTACTACTATAGTCTGTTTCATGGTTTGTTGACATGGTCTCCCGAGTGTCTAGAAGTTTGCCATGACAGAGCTTCCAGAAGCTAACCAATCAGAACAGGGTAGGCTCCTCAGGAGGGTGGGCTTAAAGAGACAGGACCTCAAACGGCCGGTTTCAGACAGAGGCTGAACTGAGGGGCTCTGTAAATGGCCAGTATAAGATAAATAAGGAGTTTTCTTGAACTGTAAATAATGCAAAGATATTCCAGTAGAGCCTCAGATTAAAAATATAGATCTTGAAATGTGCATGTTATGTTCCCTTTAATCTCTCAATTATTCAACATTGGTAATCGTTTTGTCCTCATAATGTCAAAAAATAGTAAAAAAATCCACATTATAATTCCCCAGAGACATACGAGGTGACTTATCCAAATTGCATGTTTTGTACAACGAACAGTATCAGCATCAAATCCTCCCATTTGAGAGGCTGGAATCAGAAAAGGTGGCATTTTGTTTAAAAAAATGGGCAGATTAATTTTTTTCTCAATTGACTAATATATTAATTAACTAATTGTTTGAGCTCTAAAACATTTAAAACTTCATCCCAGCACTTCTACTACTCTTAATGCTCCTATACAGGCTGTAATGAGCTGATTTCCCTTACTCAACATACATAACTCCAAGTCCAACCTTCAATATATGTATAGAGGATCCAGTTTTGCAACCTTAGGCCATGCTTGGGTTGCCTTTTTAAAAATGGAGGATTTGTCCTGTTCCTCTATAACGCTTTCTACATATAAATTCTTGGCCCAGGCTTACATAGTGCAGCATTCATTAACATGGAATGAAGTGACAGATCTTCGTGATGCCAGTACTAATACCTCCCCCTCTCTCTATTCGTTCACCAAGGCCACACACCATCTGACTGCTCCAGATATAAACCATATGTACAAGATTAGAGGCCAAATGAACAGCGGATAGATGAAGACAACAGGATGACTGTGAGCGTAATTCACTTGGTGCACTGGTGCCGCTGTCAGCTATAACAGAGCTGCATTTAGTTTATTAATTTTCAGCTTGTGAAACTACAATTTCCATTTTCCAAACATAACTCAATGTCAGTGAAAAAGCACGCCATGACACATAAATGAGTTCACAAGTGGATGCTACAAGGCATGCTTAGCAAAAAGAGAACATCAGGTAACTGTTTCTGCACTGTAGTTTGAATTTAATGTTCATCATCCTGCTGATGTTCAGCACATGAACATGTGGATAAACCTGAATGTTTGTGAACTGTGAAGAAGATAATGGCAAAGTGAATAGTTTCAGACCCCTGAGACAAGTTAAAGCCATCTCATGTGATCATAGCGTAGGTGGTCTGAGGGAGGCACTCACCCACACTGCCACCAAAAGTCAGAGACACATTGAGGTATGAATACATATAAAGAGTCTGAGTGTTTATTTATCCATGAAGGGTGCTACATTTTTCATCCCTATTAACTTCCCCACAAGACTCTGACTGGAACAGTATATAAAGCTCATTAGACATCTGGAATTCATTATTGTTGGACTAAATCGCTGGACTTCATTATACGTTTAATTTATGGTTGCTTGGATCCCTCTTTTCATACTATATGCATCAATGAAAAGACAGTAACATTGAAAAAAGCTGAATTTAAACCAACTGTGTAGATCAAAATTGATATAGTGAGCTGGGGGATCCATGTGTGGTGCCACTTTTACCAGCTCATCTGTGAAAATCCCCCTATAAAAAAATGATAGAGCTCAGTACCTAATAGTTAATAAGCCTGCAAGCATCACGACCGCAGTAATTAGACGTGGCTTGCATTATGCACACTGACAGAAAACATCTGGTGTGTCTGATTCTCTGGTTTCACACAGAGGTACAGTAACTGTGCTGTATAATATACTACTATAATGTACTACGATCTAACATGCAGTACAATATGATGGAGTACAGCCCAGTAGTCATATTTCTACAGGAATTTCTGTGAATGGCTAAAACATAAATCAATAATGTCAGCAAGATATACATTTATGATGTCTCGGTTTAGCAGAATTATTCTTCAGAGTGTTAACTGCAGATGCTGTTTTACCAGTTTAACAATTATGATTTATGACCAACAAATGCAGCCATAGTAACCATTACCCTAAAATGTAGGTGTTGTCCTGTGTAAAACTAGGGGAATATATGCTGACATGTCTGTTTTTGCTGGCGTGAACACACTGAGGGGTAGTTATACACGTCGTTCCCTTGACAACAACTTTTGGAATGTTGACATACCGCTCAGCCACCTTCGTAAACAGCACCAACTAGTAAAAAGGCCCATCTCTCCCGGCCAACATTTCCCCATAAAACTTGCAGGGCCGAGTGTCCCCGTGAGTGCGTCTGGGGGCCTGGAAAGCACAGGGAATCAAAAGTGCCCCAGTTTGCTTTTCCACTCCAGGGGAAAGAAAAACAGGCATGCTGATCAATTAGTAGGGATGAGAAGAGGCATGCTGCCCGTGCAGCAGCCACAATGGACCCCAAGCTTAACGGCTATGCGTCCACGTGAAAAGGCCTCACACTGTCCGGTCACAGAGCTCACTGTGCAGAGAAGAAGAAAACATCCCTCCACTGTGGCCACTGCCAGCACCACTCCCCCAACACTGGCTTGGCTTAGCACAGCACCGGCCTGCCAAGCAAAACAACAGACCCACTCATGTCCAACCTGAAATAGTACATCATTCCCAAACATCATCGTCAAGGAAAAGATATGCACATCTGTATTTAATGCTGGAGGAGAAGCCCCTACAGGTGAAGTGAATTCACCTCTGAGTCACCAGTCTTGAAGATAAAGGCTTCTTGTAACCTCCCTCTGTAACCAACACTGCGTGCAATATAACATTTTACATTTCGACTCCATTTAAAAAACATAAACTTTGCTCTATTCCTGCATGCCAAGTCTCCATTTCTGCTCCACAGCAATGACCACAGCTTTGCACTCCTATCCACAACAACCTCTAGAATAGAGCAGGACAAAGCCAGCTTACTGCCATGCAGGCTGGCCTGCTGTGATGAGAATAGTGGACAGAAGGAGATGTATGAAATAGAGAATGTATGGCTAGATATTTACCCGCCCTTTCTGGATAAAGAGCTCAGTGACACATGTCAAACAGCCAAGGCCACTCCACCAAATTTAGCATGGAGAGGAAAAGTTTGGTTTGCATGGTCCCAACACCAAGTGTCATCCTGCAGGAGCTGGCCGTCCTGCACTAGGAGGGATATTTATAAAGCAACCACCCTATCCCAGCACAGGATCAGGCAGCCCATTGAGGCAACCCTCAGGAACCTCAAAGTGCAGCAACTGCAAACCCAGACATGGAGCCTGGTCCTAATGGCCCAGTGACGGGTCATGTCTCGTGAAAAGCAGTTTGGTTTTGGCCCAGTTCATCGCAACAGAGATCCCGTTGTGGTCACTTCTTGATGATATAAACAGATGCTCTGAATCATGACATTGGCCGGCCAGTTCAGATAAAATCCCATGCCTGGCTTACAGGAATCTAGGATGCTTTCGCTTCTTTTGTCATGGTGGTGAGCTAGTAGATACCGAAGCTCAGGAACACAGTGAGTCACACGATGGCATGACAGAACAAAACAATTCTAATAAAATGCATCAATCCAACTTTAGAAAGAGTTTAGTCATAAACGGTTTTACTAAGTTTTTACGGTTCTTTGAATTTGTCTTGGTTCTTATGATGGTCAGCGGTCAGGATAAGCTGGTAGGTTGGGACTGTTGTTTCAGGACAATTCAGCGGGGTGAATGCTTCCTGCAAAAGTCACACCGTCTGATTAAAGGCCACTTTTATTATTCACTACAACACCCTTTAGAGCTCTTGATTAAGATGTACTGCAAAGATTTCCTGAAAAACATTCAAGCATGTTGCCAAATAATTATGGTATGGGAAATGTAGGGGAAGTGTCAGGTCAAGGCAGACATGCTTGTCCCAGGGGAAAACTGTGTTACATTCAAGTGTAAAAGGAAAGTGGATGCACTAACCACAGACAAAAACTGAGATGAATCCCACAGACAGTACATGCAAAGTATTATAAAATTCTGTAGAAATTGTCAAAATCCATCAGTGGAGATGAAGTGCACTCAAGACAAAGGCTTATGTGTATGAAAGTCATGAAGTGGAGTATCCATTTTAATCATGCAGTCCTAATCTTTACATATCATCATACATGTGTTGCCTGTGGTGCTGCAGGCAGTTTGGACTTCGTAATCAGGCACAAAGGACATTGCTGTTTTAGAGCGCTCAAGGCTTTGCAGAGTGGTGTGATGGCTTAAGTACAGTTTGGGAATGTCAGCAGGCTCCCTGGTGTCCACTCTGCTCCACCCCTACCCCCATTTCTTCCAGCTCCCATCACACAACGACAGGCCTTGTGACACGAGGGAAAAAGCAGCACCAGCCTTCCACAGCCTCTGCCATCACAGCCACTATTGTACACGGGCATTTTCTCAGGATATCCAACACCCTGGAAAATGGGGGATCCTGTTGCGCATCCCACTCTCCTCACTTAGGGAGCCAAAACAAGGGTGGAAAAGCCTTTTAGGAGCTTTTCAGAGAGGCTGATCACCTGATACAGCAGTACTCTGCACCTCTCAGTCAGGACAGAGGCCCTTGTCATGGAGGCTCCACATCTCAGCGTTCACTGGGCTGCTGTGTTCCTGCCAGCCCGAGCAGCATAATGCTCACAGTGCCCAAGGCAGGCCTCTTCCCAGCCATTTCCCCACTGAGCGCTCTGAAAGAACTCTACTCACTAATCACAGTACTGCGGCAGGAGGCTCGTCACCACTTTAAAACCAGAGTAGACATCTTTCGGAGGAAGGGGTCAGCCAAAACCCAAAACTCTCATCCACCAGGCTGGATGATGGTAAACAGTGAGGCCTAACATGCATAGATGGGAGAATAAGAAAATCCAAATCAGCTTTCAGACTAGAAAAAGAAAAAAAAAGGGTGTAATGTAGTGGACAAAGCAGTAACCAAAAATTTCAAACTGCAGTCCTCTCAAAATTCAAAACGTGGTATTACCCCAAAACTACTGAATGGACAGTTGAACAGGCCAAAAAAGGCCAAGTTGATATTGTAGTAGGGGGAGATAGAAGGAATGTAAAGTCTCTCAGAGGACAGAGATTCCAACATAAGAAAAATAAGAGAAAAGGGTGAATTTAAAAATGGTAAGGAGAAAGGGAGAACGGCGACTCCATAAATACCACAAACATGCGAGGCCATCCCAGACGGACAGCCATGACAGTAGCGAGTTCATTCCTCGGGGCTTACTGAGAGAGATCTGAGCCACAACACAGCTCCTAAAGTGTTTTTTGTAGGCCAATACGGAAGTTTGTTCCACCATGGTTTGCTTGCCACAGCCTCCCTATAACTCCACAGTGGGTTTTAGAATGTGGTTTTGGATTGATGCTGAAAACATCCGCATCAGTATTTACCAGAGGCATACAATAACATCTGTGAGAAATAATACATTGAAAACTACGTATAATGTAATATCAATCAGCTGAAATAAGCATGAATACTTTAACTATTAAGTCTATCAGACCATTAAGCCAAAGGACCTGATGTGACAAACCAACTGTAGTTCAAACTAAGACTGTTATAAGAACCTTTTGTAGCATCATTAAAAAGGAGCACCAGCAATTTAGCATTGCACTTTCATTAAAATGAGGGACTTACAAGAGACTATTGTTCCAAGGAAAAATAAAGCAGCAGGCATCCTCAACAGAATCCTACATTCCCCATAATGCAACTCAATAGCTTTCATGAAACCCTCATGTCTTTCAAATTCAAACTCCAAGTTTGTAACACAGGCTTGTTTTTAAAACTGTTTGCACAAGCTGAGCAGCACTCTTTGTGCTCTTTAAACTGCTCCCGTGTAAAATCTGTGGGGTACCACTTTAAAAGCTCCAAAATTCATAACTGCAAGTTCAAATGGTTAATTTCCCAGAGCTACATATTAAATAACCATCACCTTGACTTAAAGTAATAATCTTGAAGATTTTCATTTAAATAAATGTCCGTTAAGTCACTATCTGTTGCTGAATGAGGTAACACAATGGTGACTGAACCTATGGCCCACTGATAAAAGCTCTTGCATTAGCAGTATTACCAACTGGGTGTCGGTGGCGACATTCCCAGGAAAAATCACGAGCAACGCACAGTTAGTTACATGTTTTCCCATCACCCAGCAGTGGCTGGTCTGCCTGTGAGGGTAGGTGGAGCTAACACAATACTCGCTCTTCAACTCACTTGTGTGTGAAGTGTGTCTGGGAAGTGAGGTCCAAAAACACACCTGCAATTACCACTTATTGCCTTAAGGTGTGTGTCCATATAGCATTTTCTCTGGCAGTTAAAGCACTTTTTTTGATGAAGTGCTGTGCATGGGTTTTGTTTCTATGACAACATATTACCACTCTAACTGCCATTGTATGATAGACTAGCACCGCCCCTTTGCTTTTTATTATCTATTTGTTATTCTTAGGCTACTATCTATTTGTTTGACATTGTTTTTTCACCATGAGCACCAACCAATATATGATTGGTTGCCTGAAAAGGAGTGACAGTGACGACACCAGTGCCTTTCTTAAAAGTTCAGAGATTTTTAACTAGAAGCACTTGGAGTAGTTGCACAAAAAAGCTGGAGTGCTCTGAAAAAAAATAAAAAACACTGGTTGCAGCACTTTTTCTCTAGGCAGCCGCATGCGGCTGCATACACTCTCTCCACGCTGGGAACAATTGAAAAAATATGCTGGCAGAAAAAAAATGTGATATGGACGCTCAGCCACAGGGGCCGCCAAAGAGAACCAAGTGGAGATCTTTGAGACTGTTACTTAAAACTACATACCTTGTTTCAGACATTTTCACTTCAATCTAATTAAAATCATAATACTTTTTTTGCCAAGCAGATTCATGGTATATAAAAGCCAATTCCCCTCCAAGTGTAAGGACTTGACACTAGACAGCTCCATCATCTCCAGTCCAGTTTACCGTCTGCCTGGGGTGTCAGTCGTCCAGGTGAACATCACATATCACACTTGTGTCAGTTGGATCTGCCTTAACAGTGAGCCAGTCACAGAGCTGATTCATGTCTGCACACAGACATCCTACACACCCTCCCTGCCCTAAAACAACATGCAGCAAACAACATGCAGCAAACAACATGCCAACTTAGATATTAGGAGGGACTCTGTATTGTATTCCTGAAAACTATATTTTGCTGGGACCAGATTTTACGGCAATCAGGAGAATTTTATTTAGATAGATTGGTCAGAACTGCTCAGGAAAAGTAATAATCCCGTCCTCAAAAGACCCATTTAGTTATATCATGACTAGACTGGTTCATTTTTCTCCAAGTATAGAGGGGATCTCTGACGTAAGCCACCAGTCTCAAAGACTGGACATCGCTGTGAGTGACAGTGCATCTGAATCCCATTTAACATCTAAACAGCACAAAGAATCCCAGACCCTCTCAGCCAGCAGCCTCTTGGAAGGAACGCTTGAATGTTTTGAAGTTCAAACCTTTGCATATTTATCTAACTTTATGTGATGTTCACAAGAGCTATAAAAATGGCTGGAATTCCTTGTGCCATTACAAAAGGTCTTGTGTGTTTTTTCCTGCTCTGTCATCTCACATGTTCGGTCTTCAGTGGGACCCATGCTTGAGACGAAGCATGTAGACATAGCTGAAATAGCTCATGATGAACTTTCCCACAACATTTTCTCTCTTTAACTCACTGAAGTCTTTCCAGACGCCTGAGTCCCCCCTGTTGGTTTTGTTGCTGGAATTGTAAATAAGCACAACATAGTTTAGAGGCAGTCTCACGATAACCCCACGTCTGCATTTTACCACTTTTCCATATTTTACTGCTTACTGAGACTAATGAGACTCCATTCAGACAACTAAAGGTTAAGGCCATTGTTTTGACAGAAAGTAATCTTTTTTCTCCTGGAGCAGTCTCTGAATGAAACAGCTTCTGACTGTTGTTCAGCTTAAGGTCAGATATTTTAAAAGACTGGCCTTTTTAGTTCATACACTCCCCACTATAAAAATGTCAAGCCTTCTCTGCATCCTGCTGTTACTGTGAAGTCCACGTACAGTTCACTGGGGTCCACTAACCTTTGTAGGGCATCTTCTGTGGCACCACAGAGTAACAATTCAAGAGGAAAAGCTAAGCACTGAAATATGTTATTCTTATAGAACTGGGCTATGCAGTCAAAATAAATACATCTCACAGAGCGCTACAGATGAGAGGAAAAAAAAACCTCAGCTGTACTGTCTGAGTGAACTACAGCCTGAAACTGCAGCTACAGATGAAAGACTTTATGAGGGCATAAAACATTTATCTAAACAATCTGCATGTGTTTGTCCGGTGTATTTACATGGGTCCTGAACCAGTACATGTGCCATGATAGCAAGGGAGTCATCCTACTATTATATCATCTAAAATATTAATTAGAAAACCTAGTTTTTACAGCAGTGACAGTACAAAGAGAGGAGCACAACAAACTTTGGCTGGAAGAGACAGTCATTTCATGCTAACTAAAAACCAATGTCCCCAACTAATTCAAGAAATTTCATAGCCAGAATTCAGCTGTTTCTCTTTTACAGGGTGGACAGTTGTTGACATCTGAAAATGTGTTTCAAAAGCAGCAGTTACAAAAGGAACAAAAAAGGGGATTTGGCTAGTTAAAAAAAAAAAAAAAACAACAGAAACCAACCTGTGAAAGTGGTCTAGACAGCCTGTGACTCTTCTCCTCTGGAGACCATGAACGCAGCTGGATACTAAAACATAAGGACAACAGAGTCAGTGACAGATATGTGTCAGGTTAGGCAATATGACTCTATATACAGTGAGATATATACAGTTGCCATCATTTATACTGAGGGAGCTGTGCTTTGATGTCCGTGTGTATGTGGACAATATGCAAATTAATGAGCAGGACTGATTGATTGCAGTATTGTCTTTTCCATCAACATGATAAATTACCTTGATTTTTCAGGTATTTCATAAGTATTGTATAGAAACATGCAGAATTTTTATATTGTGATACAAAATTTTGATAACATAATGCAGGATTTTATCCATGTCATCCACCCCTAGTTTGGTTCATACATACAAACAGAAGCAGTTCATACATTTTAACATAAACATGTTCTAGTTCCACAGGTCCAATCTGATGACAGAAAACCTATTTATTTAGAAAAAACACCATAGTTTGAAACAATAACCCACAATTGTAAAAACCTGATGCACCGCACAGTTACTGACAGTATTAGATGGTAAAATAGAGATTATGATGATTGACATGAAAGAACAATAGTTAGAAGAGGCATTGTAATTATGTAACAAGAATATGGGAATCAGGAAGTGTAGGACATGTCGTAAGTCCAAACAAGGGCAAAAATTTGGGGTTTGAACTGTGACCTACTAAGTTGTCCAGGAGAGCCAACAAACAGCCATGCGTAGAGAAAGCGTGGTGAACGTTCCACATTCTGCCTTTTGTTAAGGTGAATGCAAACTGTGGAATGTGATATCCTGTGCATATCCTTTGTTACTACAGTACAATCCCATGGCTCCACTTTCTGTCTGTTATTTCCATACCTATTGACTCTGGGTCTGTTGTAGAGTCAAGAGAGCACTTGTTGCAACCTTTTGTCCGGATATAAGCCTATTCAAGCCGTGAATGGACAGGTTTCTGAAAAAGACTCAACTGTCCATCTGAAATGTTGACCTCAAAAATGTCTTAAAGGACCAGTGTGTAAACTTCAGGGGGATCTATTGGCAGAAATAATAAAAAGACGAGAAAAAACTGAATAAAATATTCATAAGTGTGTTTTGAATAATGTATAATCACCTGAAAATAAGAATCGTTGTGTTTTTGTTACTTTGGAATGAGTCCTTTATATCTACATAGGGAGTGGGTCCTCTTCCACGGAGCCTCCATGTTTCTACAGTAGCCCAGAATGGACAAACCAAACACTGGCTCTAGAGAGGGCCTTTCTCATTTTTCACAGCCAACGTAGGTTCTCCTACACATTTCAAGTGGGGGGGGGGGGGGGGGGGGGGGGGTATTTAGTTGGTTGCAATCTGCAATCTCAGCGGTAGATGCTCATGCTGAAAGAATTTCTTACTAATCTGATCTTTCAGGCTGATTGTCCAAACTGCAAATTTTAAGTAACCAGATCCAAGTCCATACAGAATTCCTTTGCTTTTGTTACAACATTGGTAAGAACAGTAACAATGCAGGAATGGACAAGCTGGCAGCGGGTTCAGTATCTGTCTAACAGCTCCCAATGCTACAAACAAGCACATATTTAAGTTCAACTAATGCTTTTTCTGTATTTTTTTGTAATTTCCACACTGTTGTAAAAATTGTAGTACAGGTAATTTTAGTACAGTAATTTTACTGACATTAAAGGAGGAAGTTGGCATCTGCCTCAAAAAACGTTATCACAATCTTTAGCATCAAGTGTGCCAATCAGTGAGACTCTGATTTCTATCAGCTTTGCAATACAATAAAACTTGAACTGCATGCTCTAACATGGAAATGTTATGACAGCAGGTAAGGTGAGCTACCTCTTGTTGGCGGTTGGTGTCAGCGTCTCCCTCTTCCTGTCAGGGCTGGCAGGAGGATCTGGTGAATAAGGTCCAGGGGACAGTGACACAGGGCTGGAAATGGTGTACTCTCTGTAGTTCTGGTTCTCATCTCGACTCACTATTACTGCCTCCTAAAAAACATCACACCAGAGCAAAGTTATTGTCTTAGTATCTGATAAACATAACTAGAGAATGTCTCTATAGACAAGAAAATATTGTATCCTCAAACAGGTCTACAGACAATGTATTCAGTGTCATCATGTACTGTAGGTGGTGGTTTGGGACTTATCATCTCCACAGGGTGTGATTTGTGAAAAAAAAAAAAAAAAAAAAAAAAAATCAGAGGGGCGATGTTTTTATTCATGAAAATAAATCCACAGTGAGCCTATATAGATTATGAGGCCTATTAGGCTATTTCTTGCGTGTTACACTAACATTTATAAAATAATTATTAACTTTCATAAGACAATTATGAAACTTGAACTTGACCACAGTATTTATTCATCAAGCAGCACAATATTTCCACTCTCAATGATGTGATGTCAAGTTCATGCCTTGTCCTTTCTTCATCTGGACACATAAGAGATGTGATCATATACAACAAAACAAAAGGTTAAATGCTAATTTAACATGCCAGAATTAAATCCCCCAACGCTCCTTTCAGTACTGTGGATAGCGCCACTCAGCCAGACATGTCAATGCTCTTAATGTTACTCTTCCAAGTCCCTGTTTAATTCAGCTCTATACGCAGCACGCAGCAAACGTCAATATTGAATAGAAAATAATCACAACGGCAATAGCACAACATGCTATCATCATAAAAATAAATAGGCTACAATAGATGCCTTCTTGTCAGACTAAGAAAACACTCTGCTTTGACGATAGACTTTTTCTGCTTTCCTGTGGAGGCGTCATCCGCAGGATGTCGTCGCTCCTCTTTTACCCACATTTCTGCAAAATCTCTGAGCAGAGAAGGAGGCAACCCCTGGTCCGTTTACTGAGTCATTATGTAGCCTAGACGCAGTGTCATCTCTACTGACAGTGAAAGTCCATTTCTGATTTTAATGTTGTTTGCACTATTCTCATGCTACAGTGCTTTACTTAGATTTCTTTTTAAAAAAGCCCATTTAAATTTTATATCATCTATGGGTGAAGCAGCATAAATTACTATGAGGAGAATAAATTTTCATCTCCACCAGAGTTAAAAATAACTCAGCAGAGGCAGAGATACATAGACCAGAGGCGGGAAAATCCCTACCACCGCCCCCCCCAGGAAATCACACCCTGCATCTCAATAAAACACAGGAACAAGCACTAAATCACTATAATGTCTTGCATTGCTTCCATCTTGAGGACAGTGAAATAATTAGATGTAATAAACAGATGTGTAATGCCTGCATTAGTAGAAATGAAGCAGCATACGCTATGTAGTCAAAACAACATATTATCCAAATAAAACTTGAGCAATGTGGCTGGTGTACTGTCCTGGACACAAGTGTATATTTATTTGCCAGTAATCAAGACAAACTGTAGACAGATTAAGTTCTGACCTGGAATCGTCCGGTGAGCTGTTCAGGGGTGCTGATGCCATTTGTCTGTCCAGGGCTGGGAGATCCGTGTCTTAAAAGAAAGAAACCCACAGTCAACACTGATTATATCTGACTTCACTTAACTCAAAATTTAATTTCCCATCTGTACAGAATGTGCAATAAAATCTGATCCATGACTACTGAACAAATAAAACAAAACAGAAAAAAACACTAAAGGTAGGTCATGTTAAATAAATAAATATGATAATTAAGACCTGTCTAAATGACATTCTGGACAAGATGATGTACTCAGTGTATGTAATATCATGTTCAAGAACCTGTAAGACATGCTGGGTTCTGCTGAACATCTATCAGCATGTTCCCATGAATCTTAAACTACATCCACATCACATGCTGAAGTGGCCCAAATCAGATGTTCTTTTAACCTCTAAGTGATTCAGATCTGATTGTGAAGTGTGAACAAACCAAATCAGAATTTTTCATATCAGATCAGATCTGGGCCACTTGCATGTGTGGTCCTAGATGTGATTCATATCTGATCTCTGGCTACACAACCACTATCAAAATGCTCAGATTAGAGTTCATGTGTTTTTTTTTTTTTTTCCAATGTCTCATGTCTCTGCACATATCACCTGTCGTCATCACTCAGTGTAAGCACATCATAGCCCGGTAAACATAAATATGAAGGAGAGCAACAACAGTGACAGGGAGAGATGAGGAAGTTTCACATTTGTTGGATATTTATGGAGAAACTTCTATTCAAGCCAAACTGGAAGGAACTTATTGTAATGTTTATGATTTGATGTTATTGTTGTCTTGTATGCATGCGGCTCACATTTCTGTTAAATCTGTGCATGCGTGTCAATTTAGGAGTATTCACACTGGAGACGGATACATGTCACTTATAAACATGAATGTGAACCATCAATACAAAAAGATTGAATCTAACTAAAAAAAACAAACAAACAAAAAATTGGAATTGAGCATTACGGCCTGTAACATGAACAAAGCCTTTGCAATAACTGCAGAAGAGAAGAAGAGTGCTGCAGACTTTGTCCCCCTTTTGAAAATATTCTCCTGATGGGTCTCCTCTTTCCAACTAGTCACTTTTGCTTTACTTTCTTAAATAAAAAACACATTCTGTAAGCAATACCATCATTGAATTTGGAGGGGAAAATATGGGCAGTATAGGTGCCAATGCAAACACACAGTGCCCCCCTGGCTGCAGGGCCAGAGGCTGACTGGCTCTTGGTTGAGCCCGGGGTAATGAGGCACACAGGAAGGCCTGGATGCCTGTGGTAAATCACCCAGAAACACACCTCTCGTGGCCTGGGCTCCAAATACTGTGTGCAGGAGAGAGATGGCAAGAAGACGGAAACTGATACAGCAGCCGTAAGACATTTCTTCCCGTAGGGGAAATATTAATGTGGCGGGCCTGAAAAACTCATTGCTTTGAATTACGAACTGCACAGCTGAAAAATGCTCACTTTTTGCTTTAAACTTCCAATTTCTACCATGTACATCAGAACAGCAGAGGAAGTTGTGGTCTTCAGACAGTGAAGTGAAGGTATTTGGGGTCAATGGTCACATCACATCGTTGTCTAGTTTATAACTGATGACCTCTGGCTACAGGTCTCCTTTACAGAAGTAGATGGATGAATTTGCTTTAAGCGAAAATGCTTACTATGAAGTTATACCACAGAGATGTGAAACTGACATAAATCAGCACTTGAAAACGTTGCTGATACAAGCTGTTCATAGCTGTCGTCGGGGGGACCTGGAGTTAACCTGCCTGAGGGAGATTCCTCAGACATGTGCATTGTCAAAATACCTGTCCTTTCAAAAAACTGAAATATTAAAAACCACTAAATATTCACCAGTTCAGTTCAAGAGGTTTCAAATCCATACAACCATAAAACCCACGATTTGTGTGAAGCTGTGACCAGGATTGTTTTTTCTTTTTTTTTTTAAATATAAAGATATGACACCTGAGGTTTTGCCAAAATGGTACTAGCTTATTTAAGTAATATATTGTTTTTCTACACAGTCAGATTTTTTCACTTGACAAAATAAGCCAAAGTTCTTAAATATTCACCACTGTCAAAACACAAGCAGATGTACAAGAACTCTATATTGGCAAAATATTGACTTATAGCAATACAAGGAATACCCGCACATTAAATCAAAGCTCTTTGTATTGCTATTTAATTGCTATTTGTATCCAGCACTGAGGTTTTGCAACTATTATTACTTATTCTAAAAATAGTGATTTATACCAGGAACTATCTGATCAAAGAATAAGTAAACAAGAATATGAATCTCACATAATTCAAAGCCAACTTCTTGCACATGACAGTTTTCAGGGCTTTGTGCTATGGACACATTTTGGTTGATCAGTTTTTCTCTCATGTTAAAAGGGTTTTTTGTGCAGTTTTTTTTCTCAGAATCAAGGGTCCAAGGAGAGAGGGTGTTGTATGTACATATCTTAAAGCCCTCTGTGGTAATTTGTGATAATGACACCCATGAGTTATTGTGATAGCCAACTCCATTAGAGAGAGCAACAGGATCAGAGAGAAATAGCAGTGACAAATTGCTCGGTCAACGTGACATCATCCACGAGGCCTCAGTGAACAATGAAGCCCAAACAAAAAGCTGCAAACAAAGCCTGACTAAAAAGCTTTAAGGGTCAATGGGAAGACAGTGATGCTGTGGTTGCTTTGTTTCTATAAAAATACACCAAGTTAGGAAGGTCTGTTGTGAATGTGTTGTTGGATGCATCAACAATAAAGCAGAGCTTGTCTACACAGCAGCAGACAAGCCTAAAAACAACAACTCTTATATTCTGAGGACAGGCTGATGCCAACTTCTTCCAGTTGGCGACACCAGCTGTGTTTTGACGGCCGGTACCCGCATCACTGCTGGTTTGATGAGGATAATCTGCCAATCAGACGTTGAGCTGGAAAAGAGGAGTGCTCTCAACTAAGCAAAGAACAAATTAAACACTACAGATTTGTGCTACTAAATTACAGTCCTCCTGGGTTGTATGATATAATTTAAAGCTTAAAGAGTTGCATTAAGACAAAAGTTTGTGGGGGTACAAACAGTGAGGGGCTTGGAGCTGAAAACCATCGACAGCTAACAGAGTGGGATTAAAGGCATGGCAGAGCTACAGTGGCATTGTCCTGGGCAAGCACGGAGTAACGGTGTTGTTTCTGGCTTGGTGGGAGACATGAGGTCAGCAGGCAAAAATTCACTCACATGGACGTGGGACATCCAAGGAGGAAGTATGGGAAAGCACACATGCGTGAGTGTGTGTTTCTGTGCGCAATAAGGGAGGAGAACTAAGAAAGACAGTGACAGGGTGGCAACAGTGACAAGAAATGAGAATTTAGGGAGGACCTTTAATCAAAATGCCAGCCAAGAGCAGTCCTAGCGCAAAGGAAGCCAAATCCCTGTCATCCAAACAAAGTCTTGGCATATCTCAAAACAGGGTTTATTGAGAAGGACAAGGGAGGAGAACAGCGTGGCTCTCATACATGCTGGCATTTCCCCTGATTACGATCACTTGTTTTGTTTGTACAGTGCTTGCCTGAAGTTAAAAACAGTGTGAAGAAGATAGAAACTGTGGTCTTGGCACAAACACAGAAAATCAGGGATGATTCAAATATTCATATGGTGCATCAAGCTGCAAAAATTTGTACACCACACAATTAAATGTCACGGTAGCAGGTGTTAATCAACATCTGCAGTATGTTTGTTTCTACAGCAGATGTTTGTTGGTGTACCTCTCCACCACCAGCTGCAGATGGGTCTTGGAATTCTTGATCTTGTTCTGAGCCTCCACGTTCAACATGTCGGCCGTGTTTTCCCCGTTTATCTCCAAGATAATGTCGCCGGGTTGCAGGTCTGCCTGCTCTGCCTTGCTGCCCCCGTTGACCTGTTGAACAGAAGAATGAGCTCCAGTTAGATCCTACTGGCCCCAGGACCTGCTCTGAACAGAACCCTTTATGGATGCTATCCATCTGGCAAGCAAAGACAACTCTATATCTCAGGCTGTGTGGAAAATTAGTCATTGACTGATATTCAGCATTGACAAATGAGTAAAAGAGAAAAGGTGTTGACATGTTGCTCACATACTTTTAGCCGCACGCTTAATCCAACTGTTTCTGTCTCTGAAACATAACACTAGTAGTAAATACCAACAGATACCACAGCCTTTTACACATGGAACGAGGCAGTGCCGGTCAACAGTGGACAGATTCATGACACCCTTGGGGAGAAGTCATTAGTGTGACACTACTTGATGGTTTGACTGGGCCTGACCTTTGCAACCAGCCTCACTGCATGTCAAAGCCAATGCTATACCGCCACATCAGAGGGAATTCCACACTAATGGGCCAAAACATATCGTCTACTGCTCTCAGCTTGGTTCCTGTGTCCCATGCATACACACCCAAACACACAGACAAAGGCCAAAATGAACATTATTATATCTAACATTAAAAAATAGCTTGACATCTGCCACAAACGGCGCTCGGCTCACAATTAAAAACAGAGAGACACAATAAAGAAAAGAATGCAAAAAGCCAATCACAGAGGATCAAAGTCTCCTTCCATCTCTATAAGAAAAATGTCTTGATGCAAAGAAAATGCCAGTCAACAGGCTGTTTGTCAGTTTAGCCAAGCAAGAGGGCAGAGGTGCCATGTCTGTGGGCCCACTCGAGAGGCAATTAAGCGTTGCTGTGGTGACCCACAATAGTGCGTGCCTTTTCTGATTAGGACACGCCTGGTTTCACATAAACTAAGCGCAGTTGGGGGCTCTCTTCTAGGGTCTTTGCCCAAGCGAAACAGGGGCAAGCTATCTTTCAGGCCAACGTAAATAAAAAGAGGGCATCCATGTCGTTTCTGTGCCAAGCGCCAACCACTTCAGACGGTCCAGCCCCATGGCTGCTTCACTGCGGGTGGGGGAGATGGTGGTGGGGTGAGACAAGCCGTTCGGGCTTCGCAAACCAATTTCAGTGATGCAGTTTCTCTCTCAGCAGGAATCCCTGTCGCTTCACAGAACCCGTTTGATATTTGAGACAAGCAAACATGCTGGTGTTGTTTACTATATGGCAGGAATGAAATCAGACCTAAAGCCCATTATTCATGAGGAGACCTGTTTTTCTAACATAACGTGTCAAGAGGGGGCAAACAATAAATGCTTTTGAAGTCGAAGGAGCTTGAAACTCAGGCTGTTTAAAGCATTGGTACCCTGCCATGGTTTTACCATAATTTATCCTTTATGTCCTAAAGACTACAGGGGAAATGCAGGCTGAGGTGGTGATGTGGGACCAGGATGTGCAGTTGGCAGAGCTGGGTGTCTGTGGCATGTAGAAGTTCGTCTTAGCAGGGTTTCCTGGTGGTGTTTATTGTCTGCCGTCTGCTTACAGTGCCAGTGTTTCCGCTTCTTCATTTCCACACCCCCCAGCAACATTTTTCTTAACACCGACTTAAAAAAAAAGATCTGCAAAAACAGCATGCATGTGCTGAAGTAAGAATGTACTGATGCACGTGGTAATGCACGTATGTTAACACACTTGGTAACAAACACCCACACTCAAACACATTCAATGTTGTACTCTGGGACCAGGAACACCTCACCTCCCACCTCAACTTCCACTGTAACTGTAATCAGTGGTTTCCTTCTAATGTAATCTACGTCCACTCCATTATAATGGCTTCAGTAGTCAAGGAAATAGGTACGCAGCAGCCCACGGACACAAACAAAGACAAGAAAAGAAACGTAGTAAGGAGGAAGTTGACTTTGACATGCCATTACAGACAGTGTTCTGACAAAAACAGAGGATATGGTTTGAGAAGGTGTGATGAGGTTCAGCAGCAGGGTGACTGTTGACGAGTACCTTCGATACAGTTATGGCCTTCTTGAAGTCCCTTCCACCAAATATTCTGAAGCCCCATGGTGAAGGACCAATCAGATTCACTGTCAGCGCCATTGAAAGATCAGGTCAGCACACACTCGTCAAAACCCTGAAAAAAATACAAAGAGATACAGTTAACATGAGATAGAAAGTGCACAATGTGTGGGACACAAACATGTGCATGGCTGAATGTTTCCATCAGCCTCACATGTTTCTACTAGCCTGACTTAATATTAGATCAACAGGTGAAGACAGTAAACATTTGCATAAGCTGCCTTTCATCTCCAGCAACACTTCACTTCCACTGGCCTAAGTCCCCTTGACATGGCTTGTGTAACCACATCAAATAGGAATGGGAAGAATCTGAAACCAAAGACACATGACTAACATTGCTAAAGTGCCTGCAAAGCCAAAGAGTTTCATTAAATCCAAATGGTCTTCTGAGACAAGGAAAATAAACGCAAACAAGAAGTCGTGCAAGGACCTGAGCGTTTCATTGTGATTAACTGTGACCACTGTGTATAACGTATACAGTGGTGTAGTATGATATATGACATGTAGTATGGTAGCCATTTTGAGATAAGATAAGAGGGGCTTATGTAAATAAATTTGCCTTGCAGTTCAGTTGATGTGTTTAATAATTTGTAGTTTCTCAGTGGATATGTTGTATTTGCATGATTCAGGTTTTTCATGACAGATTTTGCTTCCCACAAAGTCTGTTGTGAATTTCCACATCTAATACTGTAAATCTAAAAGTTGAAAATTGAATCACTGTAGACACCATTGTATAGTGAAACCATGTGAGGAGTTCTGATCTCATGTCGACATATTTTTCTAGAATAGCATTAATGCAATATTGAGGAAGAACAAATCATATTTTAACATCATCCAAGAACCGTTTTACTAACTTATATTTTTTCCATATGGCACAAACCCCTCCGTCTGAACAATATTTCACGATTGACAGTCAAGCATCGACTATCATGTTGTTTATTTTTATCTGTCATCAATCTGGACAGCTACACGAGAGGACAGACGAGTAACAGATACACCAGATGCAGATGTTTAATTACTGGTGAGGATTGAGTTTTCAAAATATTATACGTTGCAAAATTGTAATTGGTCGTGACAGCGTGCTACTGTCTGTCTTCTCCTGCAGCCTGGGAAACCTTTTGCATGAGCTCATCCAAGTAGACATACAAAAATGAATCCATACAAGCAAATTCTCTGTGCTAATAGCAAGGATATCTCAGTTGGCATGGCAGTGATTATTGGCTATTGCTAGACTTAAACTGCCTAATGGCCGTTCCATCCAATAAATCACTCAGTGTCAAATTCTACCTTGAGTTATCAGTATCTACACTGCTGACATAAACAATATGACAAGCATGATAGTGTCACATCAGCAATGTACTAAAGGGTAAGCAAAAGATGACACTGACATTGGTAATAAAAAGCCTTCTCAATGTATTCTCAATATACCTATTACTGTTTTGGTGTGTGATGGTGGTAAAAACACTCCCATTGAAAATCCAGGCCAAGGTAATCAACCAACTTCATTTTTAGACAATTAAAATGTATCTTTTACAACAAAATAACAAAAAATAGAGCTTCATGGTGATGTTTTTTCAGGTTTGTCAAGTTTACTCTAGTTGTGGATGAAGCTGTATGCAGTTGCACGACCGCCTGTGGAGACAGTGTTCTGTGGTGTACAGTGATGATGGGATGAGCTCTTGCAGGTTCATAAACACATCAACACCTGCAATATGCAAACGCACACACACAAATTATATCACTGAAACTCATCTCTCTTACAAAATGAGCATTTATTTCAGTGTAACAAGTAATAAACAGGTGCACAAGTAGACAATGACATAAGCTATTTTAAGTATAGACTGTGTTAAAAAAAGTCTACACCCTGACAATTTTGACTCGTCTGTTGCTTAACTCAAACAAAGCTCAGTCTTGCATCAACCCTTGAAAGTAAATGTGGAACTTAGACATCACAAGTTGACTGTTCCTTTCCACAGAACCACACAATGCCATGCTGGGTTTGTTTTTCAAATCACCAAGACAAACTGCTTTTCAATGTGGATGTTTCAGCATAATATTCATTATTATCACATTAATCATTGCTGTTATTGTTTCAGAGAAAAGAAAAGTCAAGCATGTGTCTTTAGTTGTCAAGTAATTACAGCTTTATCATGGCTTTTGCACCTCTGAATACATACTGGAACTAGGCTATATCACTTAATGATGGGTTAATGTCCAATTATCTAAGCACAAAGTTTACTATCATACTTGAAAGTTCAGGTTGATCCAAAGTATCAAAACACACTGTGATAAACATTGTGGTCAACCATGTGGAATCTAAATTACGATCTTACTCAACATCTCCATGAAATAAAAGCCTGTCAATGATTACAAACATTGCATAATACAGTTAGCAAAGCTTCTGAAAATGAGGAGTGAGCAAGGAAAACTTCTGGAAATCATCAACAGCCCCAAGTAAAGTGGATCTAGGACATCAGCCACGCTATTCCCCTAAATCCCTCCAAAAACGGGCCCATTTCATCGTCTGCACATTCCACAAGTGTTTGGGACAAGCAGTGCAGACCCAGTTACTCATTAATAGTCTGGGCCAATTAGCAGGGTTACTGGGCTCACCATCATTAGGGTATCTTAATTGCTGTGGCCTTCAGAAATAAGTGAAGTTGTGATAATGACAGGGAGCAGCTGCCCCAAGTTTCCCAGCCTCTGGGGGTGGCAATTAGTTCCATGAACCTCAGCACCTTCTCATATAGAGTAGCTGTAATCAACCAAGCACACTGCTAATTCTCTGTGTCCGTCCGCTGCTAGCATCATAAAAAAAACGCTAGTGACGGATAAAGTCAAAGTGAAAGGATGGTGAAAGTATGCGGCAAAGCTAACAAACAGCGGTTGAGAAAAAACAAACACATAGTAGTGGAGAGGATAAGTGGCACACTCATGGCTCTGCTTAATTGGCCACTGACGAGGTTTTAAGACTGAACTGCTCTGCCGCTCACATAAAACAAAGTGCTGAGCACAGTTTGATGAAACCTCTCCATCGCACAAAAGTACCACTGGGCAGTTGCCAATGCACATAAAAGGTGAATTCTGTTCTGGTGACATCTCGCTGCTTCTGCTGCAACAACAATTCAACACAGGCAAACAATGGGAAGAATTCTAGTCATGAAGTCATTTTTATGGCTCGCGGTTCAGCATCCACTGCCCAACAGGAGGTCAGCACAAGGAGAATGCAAATGGGTGCTGTAGGTATAAAGAAATACTCTCACTTCCAACTGACACAATGGACAGGTTTATGACATACCTGCATACCAACATACAGTGAGGTGTCAAGTTTGACAGACTACTACTTCAACTTCAGTTTATGTAAAGTGTACAGAGACTTTCTGGGTGATGTGCACTTTCAATAAGAACGATAACAGAAAGAAGAAAAAAGAGGCAGAAAAGTACTAGAGGCAGTATCCAAATTTCTTGGACAGATTTCTTCATTGGCTCGTACATTCAGTGGTTGGTTTATTATTAGGTACAACTAGACAAAAACAATACTGTCTAACATAACAGCAATGCAATAAATCCTATATTCAGTATCTGTTGAAACTGTTTTTAAGAGGTGTTAATTCAACTTTATGGGGATTTTGGAGACTGCAGTTTATGGTGCTGTTGAATTGTACTGCTGAATGTGTTTTTAATATTTTGCAGAACTTAAAACAATCAATTAATCAATCAACATAAATATTTTGATGAATCGATTAATTGTTGAAGTCATTTGTCAAGCAAAAATGCCATATATCTTTAGATACAACTTCTAAATGGTGAGGATTTACAATATTATGTGATAATACACTAAATACCTTTAGGTTTTGGAGTGTTGGTCAAATAAAACAAGCAATTCATCATCATCACCTTGGACTTTAGGAAAACGTGACGGGCATTTTTCACATTTATCTGACCTTATATAGACTTAGCACTGAGTCAAGAAAATTAACAGATTGTTATTTGCAGTCTCTTTTTAAGTGAGAGTT
Organism: Thunnus albacares; assembly: GCF_914725855.1. NCBI lineage: Eukaryota > Metazoa > Chordata > Actinopteri > Scombriformes > Scombridae > Thunnus > Thunnus albacares. The sequence goes on along the minus strand of NC_058107.1, from coordinate 15,552,629 downwards.
GACTAAATATCAACACCACTCACTATTTGTGACTGTCCTTCCAGCATCTAGCAAGTCTTTTAGCCAGGTGAGCGCTGGAAACTTGAGCTCTTAAGACTTTACCCCCCAGGTTTCCTCCACCAAGGAACATGAGCAGAGGTTCACCCTGCCTTTAACAGCTGCTAAACATACAAAGATTTCATTACTAGCCAATGAATAGCTTTAGTGGTACATGATGGACTAGACCACATACAGTGCATACAGTATTAAACACAATTTGAGGTGGCAGGATTGATGAGTTGTGAGATGTCCAAATAGATAAATAAGACTATAATGAGTTCAGACAGGCTGTATTTCAGTTTCCACAGGGGCACTCTCACTCTCTGAGGGAAGGCCAAGCCTGTCGTGTATATACTCTATATGTTGAAGGCCTTTTTCCCTACAGACAAAAGAGATGGTGGAGGTATAGAGGAGAAAAACAGGCCTTTCCAACTGTTGGATTCAAGAGTGGAGGGTTTCATTTACAAAATGTTTTTTATTAACTACACTGATTTATAACTGTCTTTCCATATTTTCGTGAAGCAAAAAACAGTTATGACTGCTATATTATTGGTATTTAATGCTACTCTTTGACATATTTAATGAAGTTAAAACAGTCTGTCCATTATTTGTTTGAGACACTTACTGTAAGGCACAGCTTATAGTCGACCTGATAAAAGGTTCTCTATCACACGCTTAAATATTCATATTGAGTTTGCTGTAGATGATTTGAGAGTAACTGTACTATCTTTATTTGTTTTTGACAAGAAATGAGTGAAGATACGTGCTACAAGCCTCAATATAACTCCCTGGTGGTCATGGGCGGTGAACCTGGGTGTCATTTAGGCTGACGCTTGTAGACACACAATAACACCCAACTGATGTGAGGGCTCCAATTTAGCATGTTTACCGTAACATGTAGTTATAGGTAGTTTGGGCTGAATGAGTGAAACTTGCTAGCACAAGCCTGAAACTGTGTGAGAGTAATTTTGAAATGTGTGGCAAAAATAAGAATGACTCACTCCTGATGAGTCATTAACTTTGATCTGCATGTCACTACAACACAGTTAAGGCAACCAGTAGTGCTGTAAATGGTTGTAGTATTTAATACTGATGGTTTAATATTTAATACTGAAAAACAAGAGTCTACAGCCACGCTGGTGGATCAGTTAGGCAACTGTTAGGAACAGCTGTGTTTTGAGTGTAACTAAGGTTGATGGGAATGTTGTTAGTTTTTAGTATTTAGTAACAGAAATTTTGATCTGATGGTAGTGCTAGACAAAAAGTTACAGGATCACCAAACTGCTTATAATTCATCCAGTGAGGAACATGAATGTGTGAACCAAATGTTATGGCAATCCATCCAATAATTGTTGAGACATTTCACTTAAAACCAAACAAATGTCAGCCTCATGGTGGTACCAGAGGAAAGGTTGGGGGATCACCAAGGTTCTTTTTCTCAGCACCATAGACATATGTATGAAACTTCGTAGTAATCTATCTAGTAGTTGTCAAGACGTGTCACTAAAACCTGCACCAAAATGCCATCCCGACAGCCACAAGCATGGCTAAAAAGTATTAGACAAAAAGAATGAATAAATGAGGGAAATGGCCAACCAATAAATAAGAAACATTGCATTTAACAAAGCTAAACCTAAGAATTAACACCTCATTTATCCCAAGGAATGAAACACTTGGAAAAACAAGTTTTTATCTGGTGTTGTGGAAATCAAATATTCACAAAGACTGAATGGCATTAGATTAACTATGCAGATAGCTGACTAAACCTTTGTATATTTAAAATGTCTGGCAACCAAACGTGGCCACCTACATCAACTCTTCACCTCTTTTCCTGAATCACTACAGTGCTTAGCTGACTATTTTTCCTTCTCCTTGAACTCTGGGCCAAAATCCACTGGATAAAAATGAACAAGCGCTGGCTCCCTACAGTACATGCTAATACTGAAAGAATGGCTGATGAACATAGCAGACACAAATACATTCGACTGAAAGGTCTGGCTGAGCTGTGATGTGAAGGAACATTCACTCAGATGAACCACCGTGGCTGCGGGGGAATATTCCTGGAATGAATCACACTTGTCAAGGCTCTCGCTGGTGGCCATACACCAGTGTGAACTTTCCATACCCTGCGTCAGTGATACTGCTGTTGACTCTACCCACTGTGTCATGCAGTACACTGACAGGTTGGCACCTACCTGGGCGCGCACACACACACACACCCACTGAATAAAAAGGGAGAAGAATGTAATGGCAAGCCTCTCCCTGGACTTGAGTAGAGTCAATTAACATTCTGTTCATTCTCCAAATCACACCCATTTGGTCAGATATAGCTACAGTCACCAGGGAGATGAGAAAATAAATAGTAACACATGATGTCAAAAGGGGTGTTGGTTGATGAGTTTCTGTATCGGTACATATGGCTGCTATCGCAAATAGCTCATGTGTCATCAAAATAATCGTGGACTGAGCCATACCTGTCATTTTTGTGGGTTACTCCCTTTTCAGTAAGAAAAGGGAGTACAATAAGTGTGCAGGCTCCTGTTGGATAACATCATTTTTAAAATGTTTCAATACCACAGTACAATAAGACAATTTCCATTATCACTTTGCAGCTGCAGCTCTGCACTGTTGAAATATGGTTTGTAACAAGACAAGGACACTGACTCCACTTATCTCCCACTGCATCATCATCTGGAGATCATGTTACTGCTCTTCACACTGAACGGATTCCACACTCTGCTACTCAGCAATCAGGCCAGTTCACCACATCCTCTGCATGCACCATTAGGCCCTCCTCACAAAATACCAATACACCAACCGCCACTTTGTTCATTACATGCACCCTCTTGAAATATCCTGCCACAACGGTGCAGATAAGCCCTGTTCTGAATCTCATCTGCGAGAAACTGCTTTTTGACACTTTGGAAACATCCTTTGCCTCACAGATTCTGCTGTTTAGAGGAAATGTGATTCAATATGCAAGATGACACAGTCAGAACAATCAAACAAACTCAACTAAGACTGAAACCAAAGAAGAAAAAAAAACCTCAAACCTTTCAGACTTAGCACTGACTTCCTGCACAGTCGTACTTGTGCCTCAGAGAAAAGCTGCAGAATGCTGAACTAAATAAAAAAAAACATAGCAGTATTTAGCACCTCATTTGCTTCAGTTCAATCCAATTGTAACAAACATAAAAATCTTTTCCTGAGTTAGAAGGTTACGAGTTGTTTTCTTGAAAAGCCACTGCTGTGCTCTATCCAAAATTACAGTGGTCTGTTTTTGGCTCCTGGGTGCCTTTAGCTCTATCCTGTCTTTGTGAAAAAAAAAAAAAAGCATAACTCATCAGGAAACAAACATTATATAAAGGGAGAGGAGGGTAGGTAGAGCGCTCACATGAAAGGCAGCCGGGCACAATCACAATGGAGAATGTACACAAACAGCAGGCGGTGGGGTTGGGAACGTGAGGTTTCTCTGGGACTGTTCTGGATTATACATGAACTCTGAGAAACACCTTAAGTAGTTTGCCACCTGCTGAGCTATGAAGCCAGAGCTATTTATTTCAAAACATTCGGCAGGTCTGAATAAGTAAACTGGAGGAACAGCCACGTCTAGACACCTTTAAAGGAATGAGAAATACAGTGCCGAAGACCTGGCCTGAACTTGAACGACTTTGGACCTGCTAATGCAGAGTCATTATCCTTAACAGGAGGAGTGAGAAGATAACAGCTTCACCACAGCTGGACTAATGTGACATATATACTGACTTTCAAGTTTCCTGAAGTTGCACCTGGTCCACCCCCTCCACAAATCACACTGACTGCTTAATGTGCACAAATTCTCCTCAATGTAGATGCACTGAAGAGGTGGGAAGGTCTACAGTAGGTGCTGGAAACCTGCACTCTGAGTGGGCTTTAAGTGCCTTCTGGTGAGACGTTTACTTAAATTGACTTCCAATTACCACTTATATCATGCATCAATAGCCAGAACAGCTCATACAAGGGTACTAACTGTACACTATAACTGCACACATACCTGGCATCAATCATAATTTAGCAACGCTTCACTGCATTCTTTGAGGTTCCCACACTTTTTATGAAGTCTCTCAGGGTGAAAACAACAATAAACCTACAATAAATCATACATGCTGCCACAGAAATATCAACACAACACATAAAAACAGAAATATGATATGTAAGGAGAGGATGATGCCATTAGAGTCCAAAAAATAGTGCAAATTGTGCTCTCACTCAGCACCCCAAACAAATAAATATTTAGCCAACCAGAGTTTGATTAATTGAGGTGCATACAGGAATCAAATCACACAAATCATTTTTTCTTAATTGGGTTAACTGCTTTATGGACGCTCTTTTATCATCACAATGTTTACTTACCAATATAAGTACTGTGGTGTCAGGGCTGAGTGTTGCCTTCTCCACCTGTTAAATATCCGCGCACTCCTCGATAAAAACGCACAAGCAGTTCACCTCAGCCTGAAGCAGACTGGCTCCAAGATGAGAACAAAACTAAGCAGAAAGCAGTTTGCTCCGTCAGTGTTACAGCGGCGAGGCAGCGATGGAGCTTCTGTGGTCCCCTGGCTCTTGTTTTCTCTGTTGTTTCACGCGTGAAGATGGCACGCAGGAACACCACCTGTGGCTGCGCGCGCAGTGGGATCACTGGGATGAGCTCGCGGTGCCATGTGCCGTCACCAAAATAAATGGTTTGACACAGGCAGCAACCCGGGGCGTGTCGCATCAGAAGGGAGGGAGGAGAGGGGGAGGAGAGGTGAGGAGAGGAGGGGGTGGACGGCGCCGCAGTGATAATTGAGCCATTTATCCACAAAAAATGCTGCGGCTGCGTTTTGTGTCCGAGCGCCACCTGCTGACGGAGCAGAGCAACGCCAACTAGGTATAACTAGTGACGTAGTTTACCTTTATGTCCTTTTAACTTGTTACTTAATTGCATTCACGTGGCATCACAGGTGTAATTGTGTGGTTTGATGAGATGGCATGTATTAAAAACCGCTGTGGGCGGGAACAAAACTGTCTTTCTTTTTGTAGCAGCTGAAGCACAAACGGAAAGGGGACCAAAACATGAACTATTCATAAGGATACGTTACGTCCTTTAAAGGATACGTTCACAATTTTCCTTTATGTCCTTGAACAATAATCAGGTGACCAAATAACCAATGACACATGTTTTTCTTGCTGCAGTCCTCCTTCTGTACGAAAATGTATTTTAAAAAGTTTATTTGAAGCTAATATGAAGCTTCAGCCATCCAAATGAGTCAAATCAAGTCAATATATTTGAAAGTTACTGTCTTTTTGAAAAATATAATGTATTTGACTGAATCAGACAGCTGAAGCTATATTATTTTAAGATAAACTTTTAAATACATTTTTGCTCATAACGAGGACTGTGGATTTTGTCCCCCATCACTTACATTGTAAGCCTGTTTGGAGATTTTATAATGACCAGTATAAACAGGAAGAATGGTTAAAAGAAGCAAACCTGTTTCAATGTTCATATGGGCATCTGAATATTGTTTTAAGTTAGACTTGAAAAATTGTGAACCTGTCCTTTAATCTCATGTATCGTCTTGTTTTATTACGTTTTTTAATTAAATTATTATCTTGAACAAATATTTTACATATTTTATATATTCTATATTCTATATTATATATTAAGTCACATGAAAGACTCACTGTAACGTCTTACAATGAACCTGACAATTCACAATTTAAAAATTATTTCTAATGTAGCTATATCTTTTGAGATTACCATTTTTCATTTCTGATAATTTTTTTCCCATTGGAGTATTTTAAAACTGTAGCGTTACCTCTGTGTGTGTGTGTGTGTGTGTGTGTGTGTGTGTACAAGAACAGGAAACTTTCTTCAGTATCACTCTGTAATGTTTAATTGCTTTAAAAAAATGCGTACCATACATATAAGATACATAGTTTTATAAGCAAATATATATTATACTTTCAAATTTGATAAAAGGTTACAGCCTGTACAATCATCTTCTGTGTCTACTGCACGTGATTCATTTTTACAGAGAAATCATGAATAAATCATAAAAAATTGCAAATGACTTCATGATAGGGGTTTTTAATTAGGTTTAGAAAGCTCACACTTGGTTGCACTGGCACAAACATAAGTGAATTCTGAATACTGTCGTCAACGTGAAAATGTTAACCCTGTAACTAAAGCAGAGAAAACATTATAAAAGCAGTAGTAGTAAACATGGCAGAAATACAATGAACTGAGAATGTTTTAACACAGACATGTCATAAAAGGTTAGATTTGGCACATACAGCAATACTTTAAATATGTCAGAAGACCATTCGCTCATCTGCTTTGGAGGCATTATCTAGATTACATACTCAACACACCTGATCTTGTACAACTTACAGAGATCTGAAATTGAATTTCAGAGCAAAGCAATTTCCATTACATCTCAGAAGACTATCTAATTTCTCTTTTTACTTTCGTCATCATGAAGGGACAGACTCCAAAAAAGAAAAATGCTGCATTGAATAAAAAGAAACCAGTACATGCCTTAATTATTTTGTTCCTCTGAAAAGCCTTGTGGAAGGCTATAACCGTATCATGACGTGTCTGAACCCTTGCTGTTCTTTACTTTAAGCACATGTCTACAGATGTTCATGTTGTTTCCTCAAACTGCCCAGGGTATTTTCAGAGATCTGAAAGAAAATCTGGGGGAGACATTTTACGGAAACATTAATCGTCCAGCGAAATACCAGAAAAATGTGCCATTCTAATTCAAAATTCTCAGCAGTGGTTTGTTATGGCACTGTGGTGACAAAAGGCTGAATGCAGCATCATACTGTATCAGGAACTTAGAAGGAACAGTGCTGTTCACTGGGAAGGAATGCAAATTTCCTGCAGCTGCAAATAGTTGTGGAGCAAAAAAAACTCCATTCTTTGCAACTGAAACAGTATCATCAGCATTCAGTCTTTCCTCTGAGATGGTGTGTGTGAAAACGCCAAGTCCCAGAGCAACACACACACACACACACACACACACACACACACACACACACACACACGTGTACTCATGCGGGGAGGTGAGGTGAGAAACCACATAATGTCCCTGTCTTCACCTCTGTTCTGGGAAACAGAGTGAACATGCAGGCCTGACTAAAGCAGGTTTGGGAGTGTGGTGGGATGAAGAATGCTGGGGTGTCAAAAGCAGGATCTGCTGGAGTGAGCTGGAGTGATTGGTCGGGTTCATAAGAATCCAGGTGAATGAGGGCAAGCAGGAAGTGAGGAAGTCAAACTGGTGCCACATAATTCCCGGGAAAAGTCCCAAAAGCATGAGTCCGTTCTGACGTACCTGTGGAGAGAGAGGAAACAAAGTAAATGAACGCACACATTTCAAAACAAGAATAATGTACAGTGTAACCTGCAATGTTTTATAATGTCCACTAGAGGGCAGGCTTACATAACACTAGACAGGATTTTTGAGCATTTAAAGTAAATGCTTCACCCATTATGTCACTTTATAGCTTGTGTACTGTTTTATAAATAAAATCCCATAACTTTTGCCTCATGTAAATAATGTATTTTTAGTGATTTTCAGTGATTTTCTGATGAGGTATCAGTCCCTCACATCAAATAAAACTACTTTGCTGGACCCATTGATTTACAAACTATTGACTGGTAACAATTTAAAGGGAAAAAGCTGAATGAATAAGTGGAGAAACAAATGCAGATGCTCAGCCAGTGAGTAGTTTGATGAGTACGAATATCATATGAATCATATCTTATGTCCTTCACAGTCACCAGAGCTCAACCCAAAAGAACACATTTGGGAGATTTCCCATCACCATCATCAAAAATACCAAATGAGGGTGTTTCTTTGGAAAAGTCGATTAGAGTAGAGATCCATAGACTTTGAAAACCAAAGAGCTTCAAACTGTTCTGACATCTTGTGGTGGACCAATACCTTACTGACACACTACCACTGACTTGGTTTTTCCTTTAATGTGTCACCCATCTGTATGTAACATCCCACTTCAGTGTTCTGTTTCCACAGGACATACATTGAGGGATTGATAGTTTATTTCTTACCTACAAACCAGCCATCATCACATTTCTCCATCACTTGTACAACATCTCCTTCTCTGAGCTCCAACTCGTCTGAATTCTGTGGTTTGTAGTTATAAACAGCTTTATATCTAAGATTGAGAACACGAGGAAAAAATGTCAAATCTCCTGAGTCACAAATCCACCAAAGCTGCAACACTTTATCTAGGCTGAAACAATGTGGATTAGCTTGAGACGTACGGTTGGCGTTGCACCACTGTGGAGCCAGCCTTGTTTGGCACATGTGTTGGCGGGAGGGAGTTGACGTGTGGATTAGACGGAGCAGCTCGGTTTGTTGTTGCACCCTAAAAGAATGGAAACCTTATGTCAGGCATTATGAAATAAGGAATGATGAGCAACATTCCTATCATCACTCAGGCAACACAAACACAAACACCATGGGTGTGGACATGCAGTGACCTGTGAGGGGTCAGTGTGTCTGGGAGTGTTCGCTGTGGTGGCTCCTGCTCTGTGCACTGATGCTGACGACTGAGTGATTGGTGAAACAGCTCTACCCGCAGAGCTCTGGTTAGCTGAGTGTGTCCCACCCCAGTGGCTGTTCTGGTTGGTGGGTGAAGCAGTTGTGGAGGTATTGTGGGGCCACCGATAGGCCGATTCTTTGGGTACGGTTGTCTGGGTGGGGGAGCGTGACTGTGAAGTCGGGCTAGGAACAGGTGAAGACGGCTTCAAGGGGGAGTGCTCGGGTTGGGGGCTGAGGGAGGTGGGGGTGAAAGGGGACATTGGTGACCGCAGGCAGGGTGAGTGGAGTGGACGTCCTGGACTCTGGGGTCCAGGGGAGATGGGAGACATGGGGCCCGCTGGGTAGTCGTCTGTGGAGTATTTGGTGCGGGGCATCTTGTTGACCTGAACATAAGTGGCGGGGAAGATGCCACTCCGGTTGGTCCCTGAGATCCTTCCCTCCAGCCACTTGTCGTCAACACGCCTGGTTATGCTGATTATCTCACCCTTAAGAAAAAAATTGAACAGAATTTAGAAAAAGTTAAGTATTAAATATAATTTCCTAAAGCATGATTAACTGACAAACACAATATACAATGAGAATTAAATACTAAATACTATTAGGCTGTACACATCCAAGTAATCAGTCAATTCTAATCCCTTTCAAAATGTAATATAAATATTTCTAAATCTGCTCTAAGGAGCTTTTCACTTTGGTTGCTTGGAGTGGAAATATTGAAAAAACTTGAAGGGCTTCATTACTCAGATTTCATATAAACGTGCACTGCCCTGATCTAAATTCCTTCTTTGTACAGTTAAAGAGATGTTATCCCATTCAGTTATCTCTCTAATGTTTTTCATCTCTCCCCTATGTGTTTTCTTGTTGAGAGTTAGATGAGACGACTGATACCACTCTCATGTCTGAGTGATAAATTAAGCTACAGCCAGCAGCCAGTTAGTCACCATCACCAGGTTGTTACTGCAGTTTTTGGTGGATTGAACAAATTAGATAAAATATGTTAACGAGTGAGCTTTAGAGGTGTTAGTTGGCAGTTAAGCTAAGCTAACATGCTGCTGCTGGTAGTTTTATATTTATTGTACAAATGTGAAAGTGGTGTCAGTTTTTTCATCCAGCATCAGCAAGAAAGCAAATAAGTGAATTTCCTAAAATGTCAAACTATTCCTTTAAGTGCTGATAAGATTTCCAGCCAAACTAACTGGTAATACAAAGGAGAGAAAGAATGCTACTCTCAGTTGCAGCTCCAGTTTTTAGCTCTTATGGTTGATAGAGCAGTTTGTATGTTTACACATATTCCTTGTCTAATGCAGTGTTAAATACAGTGACACATTAGTTGACATGAACCATAATGACACTCACTTTACGAAAAGAGAGTTCAACCGGAAGGTCGCCGTTAAAATTAAACAGAGCCACAGCTTCCCCATAGTCCAACACCTGTAGAGTGGGAGACTTTATAGGTGTCGGCTTCTCTGAAGGAGGCAGAATCTATGAGGGACAGAGGGAAGAGATATAAGCCAGTATCACAGGGTTTTGATTTGACATGGTCAAATTTGAGATATGAAGAAAGTTACCTCCACATAGGTTGTAGGGAAAATGCCAGCTCTGCCATGATGTTCTCCTTCAAACCAATTGTTGTCTACCTTCCTGTGGATGTAAACAATGTCGCCTTTCTGCAGTGTGAGCTCCCTGAAGAGAGGACAATACATTAATGGAAATTCAATTAAGATACAGAATCAAGAGCAAGTTCAAAGTTCAAAATGTATCAAATGAGCATTTTGAAGACAACTTGAACTTCAGTCTTTAGGGCTTTAAATCTAATATTGGTATAATGTTATCTTTTCTTTCAGAAGTGTAGATGGCCTTGAAAGAAAGGAAAAGGCTTATCTACTGTATGATATCAGCTCCTAATAGTAACTCACTTGGGTGACTGAGCCTGGAAATTGAACTTGGCTCGCGCTGCTTTCATCTGGAAAAACAAATAAATTAATCAGTGTTTCAGTGTAAGATTTTTAATATGTGAACTATTCAGAATCCCTTCGGACCCCCCTCCCCTCCAAAAAATCAGCTAAAAACCACATAACAAAATAATTTCTTTAGTAAAACTTTCCAACCTTTTTAGGTAAAAAGAAAGTCATATGTACATACCTTCTTCTCCTCTTTCTTAGGAGAGCGCTCCATGGTTTCATTTGCAGGAGAGAGACGTTCTACTGTGGAGCAAAGTGAAGGAGCAACAGTATGAGTGGAGTATAAAATATGCACTTTTGTTCTGCACTTTTTGTTCTTGAAGCACAGCCTCACCAACTACCTTAGTTCACAAAATCATTCAGGCTGGCTCCCTCTAGACCAATTTCCAAGAAAAACAATGGGATAATGCTAATCTTTAATCAGGTCTTCCGAGTTCCACTTCCTATTTTTCTGGGCTTCCTCCCCACCCATCTACAGCACCTTCTATAGGAAAAAAACTGCAAACGCTTTCCATGATCGCATCAACCTCATCTAAAATGTGAAATGTCAGTGCAAGCAGACAACATAGGCAATGAAAGAGAATCATGGGACCATCAGAATATATTAGATTACTAAAAGCTTTCATCAAATATATGCTGCCTGATTCAGTGAGCAGCCTGGTCATTGAGAGCAGAACATGTCTTGCGTTGTGTCAGTGGGTTTAAGAAGGAGGAGGTGCTGTATTCACAACCAGGACTCACAAACAGTATGGATAGAAATGGACTGTAAATGAACAAAATCACTTATCAAAGTCATGGCAGAGATGGTGGGAAAATCACAATGTGCATGTGTGGGCTACAGAGCCAAAAAGGAAGAAACTTCATATTTACCATATGTGGGAGCGGAGGCTGATGATGGGCCAACAGAGTGATGGAATGGCTGCTTTGATGCTGATGAATTGCTGAAAAAAATTTTTAAAATATAAGCTTGTTATGTTTATATCACTGTCACTCTGTCAGCCAGTCAGGAGGAGAGTTTCCAGTGACATCAAACACACATTCAAAGAAACAATATAGAAATACTGTGAGACAGCATGTGTGGAGTTTTCCTGCAGATTTACTGTACAACACATCTGGATGCAGCTGCTGGTTCTAATACACTGGACGGAGATGAGACAAATAATCAGGCAGCTACAGGGACAGCTACAGTGTGAGTCATGTCCTTACCCTTGAAGATCTGGTTTAGATAAAGTTTGGAGGTTAAAGACTTTTGTCTCTAAACGGCTCTGCGGCCCTGAAACTTCATTCATGATAATCAGAATCATGAGTCTAGTTGATTCTTTGTTATAAATTAATCCAGAACACAAACCCTCCTGTCTGCCTTCCCTTGAACTCATTTGCATATTTCCAGACAGTCTTTTTTGTATTTCAGTGTTTGCAGCTGGATGACCACAGTCAAAGAATATGCCTAGATAACAGGAAGCAGTAAAAAAACCTGACAGTTTCTTGCCACTTTATGTTGTAACTTCACATGTCCTTAGCAACAGACTCTCAATAAAAAACATCCCAGCCAGAAAAGGTCAAAACCCATGAACTCAACTTAGCAAACAACAGCGAGAATCGTCCAAGAATGCATTACACACATGGTGAGCAATGTGGAATGCTGTCTGCTGTCTGAGGTAACAAACACTGTACTTGAACTTGTTAAAGTTCAACAGCTTCCTGACAGAGTGTTCAGCACCAGAGAGTCACCTGATCAGCTAACAGGTACCCTGCAAAGTATTAATGGCTGTTATTGTCCAATCACAGCACCGGGTTTCTGAACACAGCAGGAAGCAGCGGGTGGGAAAACTACAACTCGGTTACCTGATGAAGCAATAGCAAAGTGGATTAAGATGCTGTGTGTTGAGCTCAGAGGAGGTCTGTTATGTGGTGACTGACCCAGGCCTTTCCATTAACCTCTCCTGCGTGCAATGTTTATACCATGCCTCTCTATTATACAGACTCACGATGAAAGAAGGAACTCTGTAAGAACTGTTAAAAATCTTCCACAGTCATAATATTTTAAATACGACTATCTTGACTTTCTCAATTGTCTTGGCAGTCTACTCGCCCACTTGTTGGTGGACAGATCATATCACTATAACAGTAACGCAGACAAAACAATAGCTATGCCACAGCAGCTTTGTACAAAGATGAATTGCAAAAAGTGCCAAAAAAATCTACTTTTAGCAGTCACAAAAAAGAAAAACTGTATACTTTGAATAAAATGGTGCATGCAGTGAAAACTTTAAAATCTTCTTTTTTTTATCTTCTTTTATGTTACTGGCAGGTAATATTGGTATGAATTACATCACAATGTGCAAAAATGTGCAATATGTTGTAGGAAAACACATCTTCGACAATAAACATATGAAGTGTCAGTTAAGTTGTCATAACCTGCTGAATATCCCACAGAGCAATCATATTCTATATTTTGCCTTCTTCAGTAAAGTTGTCACTGACCTGTAGTTTGTAGTCGCAGTCTTTGCAGCAGCCACTGGATCCCTGCCTCTGGCCTCCTAAAAGTAGAGTGAACATTAAACACAGCTTGTTCCTTGCAGCCTACTGTATCTCACAGCTTGGAGGAAATCTCACAACAACTCAGGCGAAGTAGAGGTGCTGACCACTCCCAGAGGAGCAAGATATCCCCTGGGTCCTATGCTCCTTGGTCTAAAAAACAACACCACCACTCATGATCTGTCTGAGCCGTCGGTGATTTCAGTAAAATTATAGCTCATGAAGCAAATGTAATCACACAAAAATTAGGAATAGCACAAGAATCAACATTTTTTGGCAGGTTTATACCCAAGTCGTTCTCTAAAACAAGCACTGTTCTAAACTACATTATCAAGAAAATTGATTTCTACCAGAGATTTGAAGGAAATTGATATTTTGGCAGCCGGATTTACACTTGCTGAGGTGGGCGGTGGGAGGGGGGGGGGGGACTAGCAGGCAGGTGATTTAGCAGATCAATCAAAGTGCAAGACAGGCAGACGATTCTGGGAGCTGTCATCCAGGTCACAGAGGAAACACAGCAAACATGGTCAAAGCTAGCAAGCAGGGTCTCACTGAGACACGCAGCCTTCATCGGGAGTGGGGGAGTAAAAGGTGCAAGTGGGAGAGGATTCTGCTAGATTGGTAGGAGGGATGCGTCAGCAGAGAGATTCAGGAGGGGGGCTCAGTACCTCACCCCGGCCTCGACGCTGCTTCTTCTGGGAAAGTCTCCTCTCCAGGCCCTGGATCTCCGAGTCCAGCTCAGCCTCGAACCGACTCAGCTCAGAGACTAGACTGGCCTGAGCCCGAACAATGTTGGAGTTGGAATGGCAAAATTAAAACACTAATCCACTGTTCTAATACAAGCTAATGGTGTCCCTTTTTAATGGTTAAAGGTTAAAGGTGAATACTCGATAGAGTGAATGCAGAAAGACAGAAGCTGAAGTGCTGTCAAAGCTGCTCACCTCAATTGAAGGGGACTTGGGTTTCTCAGGCTGCTTCTTCGGTGCCAAATGAGTCTAAGGACAGAAAAATGACACAACATTGTTATTTATTTTGTTCACAGACGCCTGCCACCATTTCAGGGAGCTTTTTTGACCATGTGTTTAGGCTTAAAAAATACATACATTCCACCTATAATGCTGTAAAAGTCAGTTTGCTTGAGTTTTCTAATATCATACAGTCTATAGTTTATCCGTCACAAAAAATGTGTCAAGAGGGATTTAGGATCAACTGACAGCAGACTGCCACACATAAATGTGGACAAAAAAAATTTCTGAAGGGTTTGGACAGTTCTCTTTTAGTTCAAAACAACTGAAAATGTGATGAATATAAATCATTTATCTTTATCTTTTATCTGGTCAGTTTCAGCTCAAAATTTTGTTCAATACAATGAATTGAGTTTTCAGGACAGACAGAGAGTCATTTTAGCTATTTAAATGATCTTGTAAAATTCTTAAAGATTCGTTGTGGTTATATCTTAGATCCATATTACCCCATATTACTATGATCCATATTTTAATGTAAGTCATTTAACTAGGCAGCTAAAACTGCTCCCATGATCTGATCTGAACAGCCGTTTCTATCAAGTATAACTATAAAAGACCCCCTGCTCCATTTTCTGTTTTTTTGTTTTGTTTTATTTTGTGAAACCTTGGCTGAATGTGTCTCTCTGTCTGCCCAGGCCTCAGTTGGGAGTCATCTTCACTACAATCACAAAGTATAATGTCCCTGTGAAGCAGCACAACACCTGATATGGTCTGTGCGCCGGTTTTCTAAACGCTGTCCAGGGGATAGAACATTGGCTGCTGTCATGAAGAGGAAATGAAATAAGTTGCCATGCTGTGAGCCATTATACACCACAAGAGGTTAACACCATAATGCGGATCACAAGACACCTCAGCTCCCGTGGGGGAGTGGAAACAAAGATTCCTTTTCTTCACAAGCGCAGACACAAGGCACAATATGCACCAGATCTGGGACATTGTTGCTGGAGCCATTCAAAAAAAACTTTAGAGACATCGCTCTCAAACTCACCAGGGGTGTTTAAATACAAGGACACGCAGAGTATACAAAGAGCTACAGAATACACAAGACAACCCATCAAAACTCTAGTGGTAAATAAACATTCAGTGGAAAAGTTACAAGAAAGACTAAGATCGTGCCTTTGCTTGTCTGAAAAGCTACAACAAATGAATGAAATCTGGAAGCCCTTTCAATAAAAAAAAACAGGCACATCTGGTGGTAAACAGCAGGTACACTGTGGAATGACCACACTCACAAGTTATTAGTTACTTCGCGTGAGAAGATGAAACATGAGGACTTTGACTATAATCCTTAAAGAAAAGGTGCCTGTCCTCAAACCTGTTCTTGAACCCCACACTGGGAAAAACAGTGCCAGCCAACACAAAGGATTTCAATGACTAGAGCCAACAATGCTGGAAAAATTTAGAGGTTAAAGAATCATGCAAAAACTTTTTTTTTTTTTGCAGGAATCAGTGTGATACCAGCTTCTATTTTTGAATCTGTGTGTGTGCGTGAGGGCGTACCTGGCTGTGGACCTGGCTGTGGCTTTCAGAGGCGGTGCTCTTTCCAGGCTCAAAGTCGAATATGCTCTTCGGCTGAGGGTGCTGTTTTCCCAGATCTGACAACTTATCTACATCCTCGCTCCTGAAACATAACACCCCAGCACACACATACACACACACACACACACACCATGGACAGCAACTTAATCGTGGCTTCATTGTTAGTGCATGTAACAACAAATCCAAACTTGTCCGCCCCACACGTTTCCCGCCACTGCGGGAGTTTTGTTTGGTATTCACATAAGATCTGCAGTCTTTATCTGCTGTGAGGAATAAATTCAGGGACATTTCATTCCAGTGTGCATTCTAGTTGGAAAAACAGTACATTGATTCACTGCTAAATCTCCTTTACATTTCCAGAATTTGCACATGAAATTATTTAATTTCTTGCATCTTGCATGATTTTTGGGATGCATGTAAAGATATGTTTTTCACAGTGTCAAACTAAGTAAGTCTAATCTGATGTGTTTTTGTGAATGATATGTTTTGATCTGTATATTTAGTTTTTTTTGTTACTTTACTACTTATTACTTGGTCTGAGAGTGTTTCAAAGTGGTCACTTAAAGCAAGAAGAGCTCATGTTTGATCCTTGGCTCTGGGCCTTCCTGCATTCATGTTCACCCCACGAGCCCCTTGGGTTCAGTTTCCTTACTGCAGTGAAAAAGCATGCAACACAGGTTGACTCAAGACTTTATTAAACTGCCCAAGGGTGTGAATATGACTGACTGTCAATCTGTCTGTGCGTGCCATGTGATGGACTGGAAGTTTGCCAGCCTTCTCTACAGTGCTTGCTGGGATATTATTGACCCTGGAGCAGCTACAATAAATCAGTATAAACTCACCAGTCTGGTAGGGCTCCATAAGGTGTTAGTTTGAAGAGATTATTGTCTGCTTCATTGTTTCCCTCTGTGTTGGCAGATAACTGGAGCCCTGTGGATCAGTGCGGTTTTAAGTAAAAACTGATTATGTAACCGAGCAGGACAACAATGTGGACTTTGATGGCAGATTCACTTACGTTCGGCTGACCACCTCTCTGACTCTTCCAAATCAAGTTCTGAAAAAAAAGTACAAAACAGGCCTATTTTAGACTTCATAAAAATGTAGCTCTTTCTTGATAATTCAATTTATACATTTCTTCCACATACTCTGATATTCCTTTAGAGTACGAGCAGATTTGTCTTAGAATCAGACCTATTAGTAGTAGTAGTAGTAGAGTAGTATTATGAGCAAAATGTAAATGTAAGAATTATGCAGAATTTAAGTGTCTTTTTTATTTTATAGTTTAAACTATAAAAAGCCATATTTTGATGTTTTGTAAAATGATCATATGTTTTGAATATAACAGTATAAGTATAAAGAACAATATCTTCCTCTGAAATGTAGTGCAGTAAAATGGAAAATGTTAAGTCAAGCAAGGTACCTCAAAACTGTACATAAGTACACCACTGTATACTGTATCCACTCAATAAGCTTATATTCCAGCACTATTATTCTTGATCCATGACTGCTTCATATCCTGCCTTTGCTCTGCCAGAGATCATCAACAGCACCTCAGTAAAATTAGGCACAGCAGAATTTTCAGGCATGTTCACATGATAATGCTGTTTAATAAGATATAGATCCTGCAGAGAGTTGAAAAGATTCACCTCAAACAAAATGAATCCAAAGCAATCAACTGAAAAAACAATCTCCAGTCGTGCTGCCAACCCCACAAATAACAGGGAACATGTTTCTATTACGCAACTGGTAATAGAGACAAATGAACAGCTATGGCTCAGATAAGAATCAGGATTTTTATCAGAGCTATAAAAGCAGAAATGACATAAGACTTTCGGACTGTTTAATCATGTCTGCAATAATCTGCTTGCTGGATCGCCTCTGTAGTGCCTGACAATGACAGAGAGGAATTCTCTCTGGAGAAAGTGTGCGAGAGGAGGAGGAGGAGGAGGAGGAGGAGTGTTCTTACCCTCTGGCTTCTTGTGAATCTGTCTGAACATGCTCTTGTACCAGTCTCTGGGCTTGTTCACACTCTGGTATAAGAAAAGAGGGGAGGCACAGAAAGTAAACAAACCTGACGAATTAGACTTCGAGAAATACAACACACCAGTCATAGCAAGAATGTCAAAAAAAAAAGTCAGTTTTAACCGACATAGGATGCAATGTTTGTTGAGGATGTATGCCAAAAAAAAATGGCAATAAATAAATAAATAAATAAAGCAGTGCGTTCTCTGTCTTACTGATCTCGAGGCAATGGGCATCCCTGTCTCATCCACCGGACCGATTCCTGAAAACTTGATAAGTCTCTCTTCTCTGGTGGGAGTCCAGCTACGTGGTAGAGTGGCAGCGGCCTGGACGCCATTAGACAGCCCCCCTGAGTTACACAATCACAAGAATAATATTTGAGTAATTATGTCCAATTATCAGATTAAATCATTAATCATAGGTGATTTCAGTTGAAGTATAAGAGCATTAATCTGCTTTATATTACATCTCATGAGACTCAGAGACGTTTCCAACCTCACATTCACATGAAAAACAATAAATCACTCTGATTATGTCCTCTCCCAATTTAAATTGGCCCTTAAATGAATATCCTTTTCCTGGAAATGTGTTTTCGCTGGAACAACCCAGCAGTCTTAAAATTCACAATCTTACCGTATGATTGTGAGGGGCCATAGTATGATCCAAAGCTGAGAGTTGTTGGGCCACTTCCATTCACCTCTGTTGCCTTAAGAAACAAAGAATAATAAAGGCCACATCAGTCCAAATACAAATATCTCAGTGTACAGTAATTGATAACTGATGGTTATAACATTTCCATGGCAGGAGGTATAACATGTGATGCAATATTTTTCCACAGGGAGGAGCACTTGTTTACTGAATACCATGCACTCAACCTCAGCATTGTTATGACCAGAGTCTCCAGGACATTTCAGTCTGTGCGTACCTTCAACTCCCCAGATGGCTGCCTCGCTGAGCGAAAAGGACTCAGAGGAGGAGTAGGGAGTCCAGGGGAGATGACCACCTCTTGGGTCAGCTCTGGTGAAGTTAGGATCTGCTGACCTGAAGGAACTCCAGGCTCCCTGGAGAAGACAATCCGGGAGCCATTTGGGTTGCCAGCCACTTCCACACGTTGCTAAACAACAGAGAAAATGAGAAATATGGATGAACAAAAACAATGTGTGAACTTTGCTCCTGTCATGTCCTCCTGTTGGCCCTGGGTAAACATCACTCTCCATGGGAGGTCATGTGAACATGTTAGCGGCCCAGCTATTCTCCAGAGAATAACTGGCCTCTGTGGGGGAGCCTCTGATGAAAAGGCCCCTAATTTATTTAAAGCAGGACCAGTGGGAAGTAGTGTTCCACCCACTTCATCATCTCTCTTGCCACAACTGCAGAAAGGCCTCATTCAAGGTGCAGAGAGGGGGCACTGAAACAGGAGAGGACCATTATGAGCCCATTAACTCCCTATTCACCAGGCCTCCCTATTCTGCAGCCAGGGGGTGGAGCTGGGGCCAGAGAGGTTGGGAAGGGGTCGTTGATGTCAACCTCAAAGTCCAGCAGGGCTAGCCGTGGTCTGGTGGTTTCCATAGTGATCTTTTTACTGCCCCCGCCCATGATGGCCAGTCTAGCTCTTCTATTGGAACTATGTGTTTGAATCAGGTGCTTTGGTCCTCTCTGTGTGGTTGCCGGGGATCATGGGAAAGCCCCTCATGCCTTGTGGGGTAACGCTAGAACTGTGATCTGTAGCCTTAACCAAAGGGATGTTGGACTGGACTGACTCGTGTGATATTCGTGAGTGTTTTTCCTGGATTTTTCATGGTTGAATGTGTTTATTCAAGATGTATTTGTTGAACAATTGGTAATGTCAACAATGTGTATCATTAAAAATGGTTTTACCTGAGACTGCATGTGATCTGTTATCCGTTATGTGTGGCAGATATCAAATTCTTGTCCCCAGCATTAAGAATATCTGCAAAAAAAGGAAAACATTTTTATATAAAACTACTCTTTTTTATTTTCATTGAAATATTTCCAGAGCAGCTGCAATATGCACAACCTATCAAGAAGATTAGTCACACAAAAGGGAACTAAAAAAAGAGCTCCACCTCATTGTTAGAGGTAACTATTCTGCAGCACAGGTCACATTCACCTGACTTCTTTTATCAAGTGTACAGATAGAGAATAAAGGACTTTTTATTCTCGACATGTTTTAAGATGTATATAAAATACTTTACTATTAATGATAATTTGTCTGATATGGTTTTTCTACAAAAAGTAAAATTATCTCATTAAAATCCTTAAAATACCATCTTATCCTTCTCCCTCATTAAAAATTCCAAAATCTATGAATATGCAAATGTTTTTAATTTTAGAAGTTTAACTGTTGAACAAAAGGTGTCTCCACCTTCACTGAAAAGTCCATTCAGTGTTTCTGCACTGGAGGCTTCATCATTCTGCACAGTGAAGCTCAAACATCCAACTGAAGTAACAACAGACTAAAGACAATTTTGACTGGAGGGGGACTTTAAGTATTTCTTTATAATGTTAGATATTTTAAAAAAAAACACTCTGATCATTATTTAGAGTTAAATACTCAAAAAACGAATCTCCTTAATCAGATCTGTGGTGTTTGGCATCACATTTTGATTCAAATGTTGCTCTGACTGAAGCACAAGAATGCGTGACATCACATTTTCCTAACAGAGCCTTGCCCACTTCAAACCGGTTAGTAGAGCACAGAAAAAAACACAAATATAGAAATCTCTCATTTGAACAAACCAAAACAGTTCTAACTTGAGCAGAAAATTATGTGTTCATGTACTTCACTGCTCAGGTTAGAAGCTGAATAATAAAACATATTTTCAGCGCCTTTAATCACTTGTGATCTGCAAGAGATGTCTGTGAAATGACCCTAAGAGAAATATTACATACTAAGTTTGTTTTGTAGCTCTTAAATTTCTCTTCTGAATCTTGTGGCATGTCTTTTTTAACCCTTTGAGCTGCAAGTTGAGTTCAACAAAGCACTGTCATAAATCACATTTTACATCCAAGTGGACTTGACAGTGTTCCATTATCCAATCCCACTTCTGTTCCAAAGAGGGAAAGTTAGCGTCACCAACTTTTCCCTGCTTCTAAGGAAAAACCCACCCAAAACAATGAGTATGACTCACATGACCGTCTCACTCTTCCCAGTCGTACACATGCCATAATAAGCTGGACTTGAGGGGCTGGATGATGGAGAAGGTCAGCTACTGCAAGCGGAGACCGGCTCCTAATCAATTGCACCTCAGAAAAACAGATTAGGTCTGCTGTTTCAAACTTCAAAGGCATGGAGGGGGGATGAGGGGGAGGCTGTTTCCGCTCCTGTATGAGGCAGGCAGCTCTCATCTACACTGGCCAAGTGGCCCATAATAACACAGTTGACATTGAAACTACAGCCACCGTGCAACCCTGCATCCTTGCAACCCTGGCCTCTGCTGCTCCCGCAGGACCAACTTGTTGAGTCATTCCAAGTCATATGTTTTTGTTTTTTTTTTAATATCTTTTCCCCCTCACAATATGGTCAATGGTCAGAACCAAGCATATCTTGGGGGAAAAAAAAACATCAGGGTGTCTCTGTTAAAACCAACAATAGGGTTAATTTAAGGATTAGCCTCTTTTTTTTGTCCTGGATCAAACTATGGCTTTGCAGCTTGGCAAGGAAGAAAGTAATGACCAAGTGTGGGCCAGGCTACTACAGGCTGAGAGCTGTCCAACACAATTTGCACTGATGAGTTTTCCATGTGGCATTTGCAGCTGAGCATTAGAGTCTATAATCATTGTGAGCGAGACCAAGAAAACTATATGCACTCTGTGTCTGTGTGCACTAGAAGACAGAGCAGAGCCCATTGCACTGATAGAATCAATGTTCTCCGTCTCCAGCCAACGATGTCATCTATCTGAGTCATCATCTCCCAACAAACTGCGTTACATAATGGGGAAAATGCAGGAACCGGAGGATTGTGTCTGTAACAATACCATTAGTGCTCAGGCATGACAGATAACCTTTCATCTCCCAAAGCAATCACAGCAACACACATAAGCTACATGTGCAAATAACAGCTTAAAGTAATCACAATTTACAATGTGTTTGACATGCTGGTCCTTATTTACACCGGATCTCCCCTCATCAGGTTGCCATTTACTTTTAAGGCCCCCATCACACTGATGACCAAATACCCAGATGAGTAAGTTTCTGGCACTTGTAACAAACACTGTCTCAACACAGGCTTGTTCAATTCAGAACAGCAAACAAAGGAGCTTCTCTCTCACCTCCACACTGCTGCCATTCAGACCTAGACAGCAACTGCTGCAGTCCAAGACAGCTGCCATCTGTTTTTCATATAATATGCACAATTAATATACACTGCACTGCAGTAAGAATGCCATTTATGCAAAAGGATGCAGTGAAAGGAACACTGTGACATCAAGAATTTGACTATGGCTGTAAGCCCTTATTTCCCCTGGGGACTCCATTGATATTCTTGTGTAAATAATCAGATAAAATAGTAATAGACTTTATTTTATTAGAACAATGTGTCGCACTTTGTTTTCAATACATTATTAAACAGTTGACATTGGAACTTCATTCCCTCAGAGGCCCAAAAGCTGAAAAGCTTCTGCCTCATTGATGTAGCATCCTGATGAGTAAGCTCATGTCATAACAGTGTCTCTGTGTCTCATTTCTCTTGGGAGCCAAATCCAACAGAGAAATCCTCCAGCACTGCGTGCATTCCCCCTTCAAGAGCACCAAACACAATCCTACCTAATAAGGAAAAATCAGTGTCGATATCTAGCGAAAAATCCCTGTCCAGAAGTCTGGCTCTCCCTGGGTTTGCTCTGAACGCCCAGTGCATTCTTATGTAATTACTTAGACTCAACAGCGGAGGCAGCTATAAGCTTTCACATGGAGACGAGTTTCAGGATCAGTGTGGTGTGAGTGCCTTGATGTTATCTTTCTGAAAAACGTGGGATTTATAGCCCATGTATCTCAAAGGCTGTGCGATTGAAACCCCCACTAGGTGAAAGGTCCATTATCACCACCAGATCAGTTTTGAGATAGAGGAAAAATACAGAGCCATAAAAGGCCCATGTGCATGTCAGCTGAAGATAAAATGTGACACTAGGATGTTTCTTGCAACCCAGATGTCCTGATTCAGACATGTTTCTGCTCAATGAAAAGGCAGTGCTTCTTATGTCGTAGCCACGATTTGCATTTGGTCAGTCTCAGGGTAACTGAGGACATGCAAAATGAGAATCGGGGGATTGTAGTATGGAAATCTCTGCCTCTACCCCCAGGAAACTCATCCGGTCCCTGGAAGCACTGGGCCAGATGTTAAACTCCGTAAACTGAACCAAAAAACAGACAAACTGATGTAATTAAATTAAAGAGCTTTTTATGAGTGATACATACTTACTGTAAGAAAGCAAGTTACTTAAGTGAGGCATAGGGATTTTTTCTTCTTCTCCTTTTTATCTAAAAGAAGCGGATGAGGAACTGAACTATTATCTGAAGTTGCTGAGCCAGAGCAGACCTACTCAGCAGCTTCAAGGTCGGTGAACTTCACCACACCCCTGTGATTCCTGTGAATCACAATAGGAGGTTTCCACAGCCGGGAATAGCACCACCGCAGTAATCTAATAGTATTACTACAGCAGGAAAAAAATGGTCAAACTTTCAAAATGAGTGAAAACAAAACGATTCACCATACAGCAAGGCCAACTGATGAAAACTGAACTTGCAATGAAGTCAGTATTTCTTAGACCTTATCCACACTTTGCTGCAGTCATCAATTTTCCATCTTCCCTTTCTTCCATAGAAGGATGTGATCGGGCCTGACCTACGATGACCCCCTTCTCCACCACCTCCACCACATACAGAGTGTCCTACATTGTTCTCACTAAGAGCAAGGCTGTCAAGGTGACCACACATACCCTAATGAATTACTGTCACCGTGTTGACCCATGAACTTCTACGATCAGTTGGTGCGCCATCAGGAAAGCAATGATTTGTGGTCAGAGGGAGAATCTTGCTGTCCATAAATCATCTATACATCCAAGTGATGGTAGTGTTGATGAGGCGGGACAATGACTGAAAGTCTTAAGACAAATAAAACTGCCACTTGCAAACAGATCTCCATTCATTAGCACAAGTGCTGACCTTTGCTTCCGTGTGCAGGGTGGTGAGCAAAAGTACAGAGTTAATCATTGACTCCATAAGGTGGGAACTGCTGCACACAGTCAGATGAATGGATCTAAGTCCTGCTCATGTCCATGAAGGAAAGCAACCAAAATATGAGCTCACTGTTTGCTTAAGGCGTTTGTTTTTTTGGGGGGGGGTGAGCAATAACTTGCGTTACATTTGACCTCAAAGACTCTGGTGCAATCTTCAAAAAGTATTAACAGATTTTTATCTTCTCGTGAAGTGCTTATTTCCTGGACATTAACTGAGCAACTTGACTCAATAGACAGAAGAGTTAAGTCTTGTCAAAGCCATTTAGAGGAAAACTAAAGAAATCCTGCCTTGAATAGTCATCAAAAGGCAATTACGAGCACATTTGGTGAATAAATAAAGCCGACATTTATTTCCAAACATATTAAGTGAGTCACTCTGCAGCTATGTAAGAGATGTCAGGGGTCCTGCGAGGTTGATCACAAACCATGCTGCCCCTCTGCAAACTTAGCAGATGTGTGAACACAGATGTAGCCCATACAAGGTCCTGGAGCTGCTAGTTTATGATGTGCAGTTATTGGGGGATACACACATTTATCAGGAGGGAAGTATTTCACCTCCTTGTATGGTGCTCCTCCAGTCTGAGCAACAGGAGGAGTCAGAGTCGGTGTGCTTCTTGTCAATGGAGAGGAGATGTGTTCCCAGGAGGCAATAAATCACAGCCTCTCTCTCTCAGCGGAGCGCCCAGCAATAAGCTGAAATGGTGGTGCAGTTTCATCCGATATTTGCTCCAAGATAATTTCTCATTTGAGTGGATTCATACAAGTGACATTCAGTCAGAGGAAGCATGAGAAAATACACACTCAAAACACAGTACCTAGAGGAAAATCTCACAGATCCTCATGGCTGTCAGCTTGCATATTCAACGCTGAGTGCAGCTTGTGGATATGAGGCCTGGCAGCCAGACCCTCAGTAATATCACAAAGGGAATCAGAGCCGGCGGTGGAAATCACCCTGAAATTAAGGGGAGCTTCCAGCGATGCTTGGACAGTCCCAGAGGCATTAGGCTTACTATCTGGAGCAGGATGGGGAAAATATTCTGACAGTGCAAATGATTTCCTCTTCTGACATTACAGTACATGGTAGCTGTCAGTGCACACACACCTTGTGGGCAGAGCGATGAGGGATGACATGTTGGGAAACACTGCCCACGGTACCCTCTCTCTCTGTCTCTCTCTCTCTCTCTCTCCCTGTGCTCAAGGTGTAACTCACAGCTGCTCTAGCCTCTGGAACTCCCACAGGTCTGTTTCAACATCCAAACTACACGGAAACTTGTTTTTAGGTGCACTGCAATAGCATCCCTCTACTGTAGACACTCCTGGTCTGAGGCACTAATCCTGTGAAGCGGCGTGTAAGCCCTGAGCGGTCAGACAGGTTACTCAACCTTAAAGAAACACACTTGCAAAACAGAATAGCAGACATACTTTTCTACAGTCATAGTGTTTAAGGTAACACACAACAGTGACTTGAATCTGTGTTCCCATGGGAAAGAGCGCACTCACCTTCAAAGTGGCACCAACAAGTGGACTCCCACCTCTTTCAGTCTGCCTCTGCTGTGCACGTAAACCACGCTGCAAACCTTCCCTGCACTTTCTCTCTCTCCCTTGTGAAACTAGACAGGACACACAATCTTTCTCTCTCCCTCTCTCTCTCTCACTCTGTCTCTCTCTCTCTCTCTCGCTCAGTCCCAGCCCTCGCCCTGCCTGCCTCTACAGAGGACTTCCCGGTTGACAGGCATCACCATAGCAACCACTTCGGCCCCCCGTTCAAAAGGCACCCTACTCTTGGCTTGTCAGTTCGGGGCACCTCCTTCAGTGAAGAAGCCCTATTGTTGTGATAAGGTGATATTTCACAGCGCAGGGTTAACGAAAGGGGAATGCAAATAGTTCATCACCTCCACCTCCCTGACACTGCCCAGTGACTGACTCCATGACACCCCCGCCTAACTTTATCTCTACCATGCCTCCCTCTCCTTTTATGTGCGTGTTTATGTGTGTGGGTGTGTGTGTGTGTATATGTGTGTGTGTGTGTGTGTGTGCGTGCAAAGGCCAGGTCTCTGGCTAGCCAAATGCACAAAAGGAGAATAGGAGCTCTTTCTGTTCTAGCTCTGGAAGTGATTCAGACTCATACACCATAGAGTAATGCTGACTTTTCTCCCATGGTCACACACACCACACTAACACCAGAAATACTGTTGAATGTGATGGCTGAAGGAAATATTTTGTCCTTTTAACGGCAAGTTATTCAAAGTAGGAGATGTGGTATGTGTCCAGATAAGTCAATCAGCATTCAAATGCCTTGCTTGAATGTGTCCGGTTTGGATGCTGCATGAAACCACAGAGCAGCAGTCAAACAGGAAACAGGAGCCTATTCTCAAACCCCACTGCTGCAATCACATTCAATACTTGCCTAAATAAAACCAGGATTTCCAGTTTTGGAGCATTCTTTCCAATGAAGACAAACAATTGTAAAACCTGAAATTAACGTGCTGACAGGTTTGTTTTGGCACAGCACCTGAGCTACAAGGTCTGTGCTGCAGGTGTGTGATCCAGTCACCTGCTGCTGACAAACACAGTCAGCGATGCACTTTACTCTCTCAGAGTTCAAGCAATAAACTGAAGACATTTAGTTTAGTCAGTGGTTTATTTGTTTAAACATGCATGCCGTTCCAGCCTGAAACAGAAGGACTCAGCTCTTTTTAATAATTCAGTGGTCTGGCTTGGTAGAGCTAAACTCAGGGCAGATATCCGTTTACTGAGCCTGCACTCCTCACAGGGTTGTTTTTGCCAAACAGTTGAGCCGTTGAACCTGAGGGGCAAGCTTTGCGGCGCAGGCTTCAGGTTGAGGCTCCCCTCATAATCTGTGTCCCGCCGGAGCAGACTTTCACCCTGCTGTGACCACATCTGACGCCCTGTCACTCTGCAGCTAAATGAGGTAATCACGCAAGAGGCGATTGTCGCTTTGGCCCCCGGACTCGACACTTCTCCCACACTGGGTCCTTGTTCACTTTGTCTCAGTGTCTTCACCACACAAAAAACAAGGCTTCATCCTTGCCAGCGTCCATTTTTATTACAGAGAAACATGATCAGGACAGGGCAGGAGGAAACATGCGTGATGTTTTGCCTGAGTCCGTACTATACTGTAAAGGCCAACCAATCTACTTTCACACTGAGTATATGTGCCAGTATGTTACTACAGAGCAACCATGAAGCTCATTAAAAGCCTGACAGCCAAAGATTCCAGCGAGTGAATAAACCATGACATAAATCTGTTATATAATCAAAAACTATATTACTTGATGACTATATAGCCCTGGGCTTGTTTTTATTCCACCTTCTCTCTGTTCTGAGGAAACAAGAGACAGCAAGTCTGTAACAAAATTACAAGATAAAGTTATCATCAAATGAGGATATAACCAGATAGATATGAATCCACAGGTAATCAACCATTACTGTAACCGTGGAGGATGGATAAGTAGGCCTGGACATCATACAGCATGTGTCATTCATACCACTGGTCATGGTATGTCTCCAAGAACAAACACCATAGCATCAGGGTTTATTTTAGCGGTAAACAACATTTTTCTGCTTGGTGAATGTCCCAGGACTTGGAGTCAGACTGTTGGCTGAGGAGGACAAACAATCTGTGGTATAATCCTCCAGGAAGCTACTCCTCTTAGGATGCTTATAGTTTGATGAAAATACCAAATATGGATCCATCTGAGCGAATAAATAAATGACTGAGTACATATATTACTGGGGAATCTGTACACACTCAAATATTTCAAACAACAGCTGAAGCCACAATGTTTCCAGCTTTTAGACAGAGGCCTGATGATAACCATCATCTGAACCACAGACAGTAAAAGATTGGTATCTGTACTACAGCAAAGCCCCTCTCAAATCCGCCCTTTTTCCATAAAACTGCTACACAGTTGCTCAACAACATGAAAAAAAAAACTGAAATAAACTGTCACAACAATGACACAGCAGTGTCCTGTTTGCCACAGTGGTTTCCAGTGACAGACTGAGTGATGAAGAGTAACAGCAACAACATGATGCTCAAATCTGTGTCAGAGGTAATTCCCTTTCAGCTAACAAAACAAAAATGCCAATCACAACTCAGTCAATCTCATGATGTTTTCCTTTGAATTATTAATATTTGCTATCCTTGTGACACTAAGTCAGGCTCTAGTCACAGTGTGAAGTCACAGCACAAGTTGTACAGTACTTACAGACGAGTGCAGGCTGAGCAGTGAGGTCTCCTCAGTGCGGAGGGAGAGAGGAAGTGAATGAAAAAGAAGGAGGGAACCACTGCTGCTCGTCTCTCCCTCCCTCCCTCTTTCTCTTTCTCTTTCTCAGGCCAACAGGGTGTCTTTTATCTTTGGTGAATGATTCAGCGTGGGTCTGAATGTTTGACTGAGTGTCCGTAGGCGTGTGTGTGTGCGTGTGTGTGTGTGCATAGCTTATGTCTCTGTGTGTGTGTATGTGAGCACACATTTTAAAGCTCATCAGGGAGAAGGCGCTCAGTAATAGTTTCCATCCACAGCTGGAAATAATAGAGATTCCCATACAGGCACAAGCTCTGTGGTAACGCCCTTCAGTGTTTTATGTGTGAGGAAAGAAGAGGCCATTTCCATAGCTATCTCAATAAATAGACCTAAGTGATACACATATTATAATAGGAGAGTCTATTCACTGACGTAGGTCTAGATGTTGCGTCTGTCACATTCATGTTGGGCACGATAGGGAGTCTTGAGTGCTTCCTATGAGATCCAGTTGCTAAAGTTGTCATAGTTTTCTCACCTGTCACAGGGTCTATCTGTACATTCAGGAAAGAATACATTTCTAAGCACAAATACACACACATATGCTAAGGACCACACATGCACAAACACTTGAAGGCCTCAGAGAAGTGTCAGTATTTCCATGTTCTGTTCCAGTACCAGGCCCCACTTACTCATCCCATATGAGGGAAACCTTGCAGCAAAGCCAAGAGAAGTAATGCTACTGCTTTCCTTTTTAAGTCCACCGTGTCATCACAGCAGATCAACTGTATCTCTATAACTACAGTGGAAGTGTTTCAGCTTCTGTTAAGCTCCTGAGACATTTATCTGTCTGTTCCTGCTCCTATGTTTCCTTGTCTTGAAATATTAGTCCCCGAGCCAGCAGACGCCTGCTGGATTCCTGCACTGAGTCCAGAAGCTGCTCTCAGCTCTGCCATCCAAGATAAATATTTAACAGCCTGGCTGCAAGATCGGAAATCAAAGGTCGCATCTCTCTCTTTCTCTGGAATCCATCTCCTCGTTGGATCCAGGAGATGACACTGAAGAGCTCCAAGGGGATACCTTGAATGGTTTTCAGGGGAATCCTTAGTTATGGTGAGAAGAGAAATAATAAGTAGCTGCACTTTTTATTCCATCAATGGTCAATAATGTATCTAAACATTTCTACAAACTTAGAAACCATTCTCTGCATCGATTAAGCTTCCATTCCCACAAACCAGAGAACAAAATTTTCTAAAAATATTCTTATATCTCACTTTCTCAGACTGTTGTTTGGGAGTGTAAATCCAGATGATCAGCTATACCATACTGCCTCTCTGTGGTTCCTATGAGAACTGTGTGGAGTTTAGATTTTATGAGAAAGCACAGGCAGATGTCGCCAGAATCACAATGTCAATCTGCAGAAAAGCACTCAAACATCAACATCATCAGATCACATCAATCATAATAAATATTGCAATAATACATTGCAATATTATTAACAATAATACATATTGTTATACATACTATAACAGTGTAATACATTACTACACTATAGGAGCGGCAATACATGACTGCATGCAATGCATTTGAAATGTCATATCAATTAAAATAACTTGGCTGTGTGACATGCATAAATAGTTGGTTATGTAACAGTCATGAGGACAATGGAAGATGGACATGTCTGTTGGATAAATATCATGTAACTTCCAAGGTTACACATGCTTTATGAGGGTTATGATGAAGAAAAACAACAGTCGCCCTCACACAATGAATGATTTTTTTAGTACAGTCGAGTTGATTATATCTGCACAAACAGTCTGAACATGTCGAGGACTACCAAAACAAGCTGAGTATCGGATCTACTACATGAGTTTAAGAAACAAAACAATGAATGGAATTTCAGGTATGTAGGTGACGGAACTCAGTAGCGCGGAACTAACGTCCGGGTGGGGAGGTTGGAGGACTATTATTGTCATCGCACATCTAATACAAAGCGGTATGGATACTGTGACGCAACAGGTTTTCCCAAGTTGTTTAAGTTGGTTATAAAGTTGTGAAAAGGGTTTGTATCGTAACCCCCACAAGGTACAAGATAACGACGTTATGATACATTTAAGAAATGCGACGAATTTAAGGATGTTTTCCTTCTTCTGCAACAAGCAGTCAGTGAGGTGCGTTCAATGGTGGTTAAATTAATCAGTTCCTAGCGTCAAATTGATCTGCATTAACTAAAGTCAGCCGTGATGTTATCGTTGTGTTTGTGTTATTAATGTCAGACATTAAAGTAAAGCCTAACGTACGATTACATGCACAGTAAGCTTACATATTTCCTTTCTTTGTATTTTATGTGTTATGTTTACTCAACAGGTGAATATGTGTATAAGGACAGTGAATGTAGCTACATTTACATGAATGTTGAATATTAACTGCTTTTAATAGCTAGCTTTTTCAGTATTTTTTCAATATTTTTAGAAGGAGGAATATTCATTTAAATTTTTTATCTTAAATTAACAAAAAATAAATAAATAAACCAGTGTCTAATACACCTCATCTAAAGCTTATGTTGCCTTTTAGAATTGTGACTTAAATGCATGATGTCTCCCAAGCCTCAGTATTATGATATGATATGTGAATTATTTTAAAGCAACTTGTCGGCATAAAGTAATAGTATCTTAGCCATACACTGTCATTGTCTTTTTATTGCCTGTTATTACTGAAGCAATTATGCCTTCTATGTAGAGGTCGTAAGAGATGAATATGGGGATGAGAGAGGCAGCCATGCAGCCAGAGGGAGTGCATCTTTGCCAGCAGTATTTAGCTGAGCTTCTGCAAGTGAGGATATCAGTCGGCTACAGTAGGTACGAGTCAGGCTGGTTAATTGTGAGGAGAATTTACTGAAATACACTTAATTTGTTTGCATGTATCATTAATTAACTGTCATGTAGCAGTGTTTAAACCAACCTCAGCCATGGGTTTGTTTTAAATACATACATTTTAATATCCCTTTAACAGCGTCACAAAAGGAGTCATTGCAGGAATATATTTATTTGATTGTTTGCAAAAATCACCTTTCATGAATTCAGGCCCCTTCAGGCCCCTTCCCCTCAAACATCCTCTGCATGTCCCTGTGGGGGATAATTATTTGGCCAGATGGAGAGAATCAGGTTGGGAAATCCCCAGAACACTGGGGAATCCCCCTACTCTTTGCGATAAGTGCCATTGGACCTTAAATGACCACAGTGAGTCAGGACTTCGGTTTAACGTCTCATCCAATGGACGGCATCTCCTACAGCGCAGTGTCCCTATCACTGCATTGGGGCATTCGGAATAATTAGGACCAGAGGGAAGACTGCCCTCTACTGGCCCACCAACACCACTAATCCACACAGCAGTAAGTTTTCCCAGAAGGTCCATCATATTAAATACTAGCCAAGCCCACACCTGCTTAACTTCAGGCTTTCAGTAGAAACAGGGTACATGTTGGTATGGCTGCAAGTTAATCAATCGACAGAGCAACTGTCTCCAGATAATTCAACATGTTTACACCCTGTTCATGAATACACTGTTTACATTTTTATCAATATTTGTTTAAATGATGTAGAATGTATTATTCAAATGTGAAAGCACAATCCTCAGTTTCATTATTACTTGTTTACAATTCTAAATGTTTTATAGATGTAAAATGGACGTCAATATCTGTTAATATTGTAGCAAAGTAAATGTTAAACGAAGGCGGTCAAATGCAAGCAACATGTTTATAGGAGGGGTGAGTGATATCGCAAAAAATATGACCCCAATAACTTTTCCATGTAGATCAATATAAATATTTATTAGGATATATAATTTTATAAGGCTGCCATTTGAAGAGTATGCTGATAATGACTAAAGCCTGAAGAAACCAGAGGATTCATTAATTAAACTCTAGAATAGTTTAACATTAAAAAAAATAGAATTACATAATGTAAACATTTAACTGCGCAAACTGCTTTATCTTCCATAACAAAACAATACAAGTTAGCGTGCCTTGTAACTTATGAAAATAATATAAATAAAACTAAAAGCTGGGATTACTATCACATCAAATTCCTTTGGCAGGGCAGCAAACATCTCAAATGTTTGTAGAGGTTCAACCAAGACAAAAAATAAAAAATAAACCAGTGGATCACAAAGGCCCTAACACATTCATACACTCAACTATAATACATATCATTGTAGATATCTGAAATGTTCATTTTGACTAGGGAGAATTGAATTACAGATGTCTGCAATGCATATCCAGTCCAGCTACTAAATGTTAAAATGGCCACTTTTGTTGTAGATATCTTGAAACACAATTTCTACTAGTAAGAATGTTATTGTGGATATCTTTAATTACTATTCTGGCTAGTGAGAATACAATTTTGACTGGGAGGAATGCTATTATGGATATCTAAAATGTAATTACCAGCCCGGCCTCACTGGCTGCGGTGGTAGATATGCAGACTGGCTGTTGTTGCATTTATTTTTACTGCATGATAGGCTGCTGATCTATCCATATTGATTATAAAGTGTCCAAAGCTTATGATCGTTATCTTCATAAATGTCATATGCATCCCATATTGAAATTGTTTTATGGCACAGTACTAATTTATAGTTTGACCTTTAAGATCAAATGTGGCTGTTTGTGACGTGTCTGTCACTGATTTCATTTCAAAACTGATCTTGATCTGCTGTTGCTTGTTAAAATGCATAGCTAAGGATATGTAAAGCATGGGGGTCAGATTATGTCAAAACCTGTGTTTGTGTAGAATGGATTCTTTTCCAGTCATATCAGGTAGATTCAATCTGAAAAACAATCGGCATGTGTCAAACATAAAGTAAGATCTAACGTCAGTGTCGTTTTACCTACATGTGTTACTTCAGCAACCAGTGACATACAGTATTGAGACATGACGCTATTTCAATTTTCAATTTTGGATTAAAAAAACTTTGTGCATCAGTGACAAACATGGGTAGTGCTGATGATGCTAATTTCATGCACCTTCAGCCTCATTTGATCGTAAAGGTCTAACTATAAACACGTTGGCTGTATTTAACCACCTTTGGTAATCATTTGCTTTGTTGCAATGACATAGATACTGGTGGACATTTAACATCTATAAAAATGCTTAGAATTGCAAACAAGTGATAATGAAACTAACGGAGGGTTGCACATTCACATTTGAAGATAACAGTCCACATCATTTCAGCGAAGACTGATAAAAACGTGATTAACTTGTACTTTCTTTTTCATTTAAGGCTCCTGGCGTCTGAGGTGTAGTCACTGCAGATTTTGGTCTCATCCATGGTGTGTTCATGGATCATTGCTGAATGTTTTCAAAACTATAATCCTTCTTTGCAACAAGTTTTAGTTTCCCAAATTCACTGAATGAGACACTATGAAAACACTCTCTTGACAATTCATTCTTTGACAAAACAATCTCTCTACTCAAGGTCCATGTAGTCAAAACAAGTGAAGAAAACAAGAAAACAAATATTATTTTACAGAAATGAAGATTGATTTAAGATTTACACCATATTTTTTCAACTGTACAGTAAACATATAATACATATATATATTTTTACATTTTTATCTGTGAGTGCATATTGAGTGCATAGTGAGTCCGTTATCGATTCTTCACCATATTTTTTTATGCTCACCTTTATCCTTATTTAACAAATAAATAAAAATTTAAGTGCAATTCAGTCATTTTTCAAGTATTTAAGTTTCATGCATTCTTTTTACAATCAGAAAATACTGCTGTACAACATTCACATGTTAAAGACGAGAGAGTGGAATAACATGAGACAAATGTTCCAGTCAGCCTTCTTTGTTACAGTCTCTTAACAGCTTCTATCCTGTGATCCTTGGTGTCTTGGAGCTTAGTGCACCTTGACCACACCACTCCCCTCCACTGATGTAGCTCTGATCGTCTGCCGACACAGAGGGCAGGTGCCAAACCGCTGGAGGACTCTGGGGATGCAGTTTTTACATAAGCACTGGTGGCCACAAGACAGAGTGAAGCTGGCCTCTCTCACCATGCACACCACACACACGCTGCCTTGATCTATGAACAGAACAGAGCAATCACAGTTACAGTCACATTAAGTAAATACTAGTTGAACTGATGACAGTAGTGGAAAGGCCTCTTTCTTACCTGCTGAGACTTCTGTGTCAAGACAGGAGATGCAATCATCGCTGTTTCCACAGACACTTGAGACATCAGGAATGAAGTCAGAATGAGGTGAGGTGAGGCGTTCAGGTGTAGGACAGGATAGTCTGGTGTACAACAGTTCCTTTTTCTTTGAGCCTGCAGCAAATAGACACATTCATATACAGTAAATCATCCAAGCAATAACTTGGTGCTGTTAGTGCGTATGAAATGTTCTGCCAATAAATAAATAAGGAACAAGAATAACAGGCTACATGGTAACCCATACAACATAGTTAATTAATATTAAACTTACCCAGGAGTAAAATGGAGCATGTCTGTCCGTAGATATCTATCATGGCCCACAGTGGCTTACTGAGGTCCACTCCTGTTAGGACCTTGTGCTGACCGCTGTTGTTACTTGTGACGTAAATGCTGCCACCATGAGAAACCCAGAACATCAGCACTGAGCCTGCCTCGCAGTAGGATTCATGCACAGGAGTAGCCCAGTACCCGGGGGTGTCAGTGAGGTCAGGGATGGCCATGCTGGGTAGAGGTTTAGCTCGGGCTGTCGGCGGCACGTTGGTGAAGCCCACACGTAGAGCTCCGTGCCAGTTAAACAAATTCCTCTGCACTCTCAGACAAATCCTCTCCTGGACCTTCACCGGGCGGCTGCTGAACACCAGACCGTTCCTGAAGGTGCCCTCCATCCTCTCTGCAACTAGACACTCCTGGCTCAGGCGGACCTTGTTTCCCACAGTCTGACTCTCAAAGGTCATAGGACCCAGGCAGGATGGGCCACATTTGTGTGACCTCTCAAACCCAACAACTGCAAGACAACAAAAACATGATCAAGGTTCCTGATGTGGTAAACATGTTTTCATTCAATTAATTCTTTTTTCAGTCCAATCATGTCGATTTCATATGCACAACAACTTGCGTGTGTCACAGACGGAATGTTGAGTATTAAACAATAAACCATATGCAACATTGCATCAAATTTTGTGATGATATTGTTAATACCTTTCCTCTTCATTTCACTACTGAAAATTGTATAATTAACCATCACTGAAATCACAAACAACTGATAAGCTCAAGCTGTTGTGAATAAGTAACATAATCTGACAAAATAAAGTAATTACTTAGCACTATAATGCAATAACTTAATCTTCAAGGACATGTTATGACCATATTGTCATTACAGTCAGTGTATTTTAACCCGGATGCTTGATAATCATTTGGTTTTACTGTTTTACTACAACAGTAAAGTTGATTCTGACAGAGATTACAGCAGGTACAATTGTCAACAAGTAATAATGAAAGCAACAGATGGTTTCACTTTTGAGGATCATGGTGAAGGCGAGACATTTGTGCAAATATGGATAATGAATGTGAACACTGTCAGAGCATTTGTTTCTTTGTCAAATTGTAAAAAAGTTGAGTTGAATCATACAGTGAGATTTATCTTGCAAGTGTGACTCACACATCTGTAGCAACAACTATTTACAGTATGTACAGCATTTTACTTCCAGTAAAAGATATAAGTTCCTCCTTTACTGTGAACTTACAGCATAGGTCATAAAATCCTCCATTTCTTCTATTTATCTGAAGTCCTTTTCCTGTTTTGCGAATCATCTGTTTTATGGCACTCAAACTTACTGATAAGAGTAAACCAGGGCATGAACAACTTTTCTTTCTGTTTAGCGTCTTACACTATTCATAATCAATTAATCAGAATATTTACAATAATTATCTGTTGCTTAATTGTAGCAAAACATTTTTTTAAAAGTATACTTCCATAATATCCATTTCATTCATTTCTACAAAAAGTATAAAAGCTATCTTCATATCTTCATACTTTTGCAAAAAATGTTTCTCATTCATCTCAAATGAACAGCTAAAACAACATAAATTATAATATCGAAATAAAAATTAATAAATATAATATCTATAATATAAAAATGTATTACAATATAGTAATACATTCAAATCTGCTATTTTGTGTTGATTTTGGCTACCTCAGTGCATCTATTCATTTGTAATTTGCATACATTTCTTAATGATATTTAAAGCTGTTATCATGTATTTCATTTAAAGTTCTCTGTAAAGTCCTCTGAAAACAAAGAATAAATATCTCACCAGAGTTCCCATATCCATTCTCCTTCATCGTCCTCAAGAGGCTTTTCATTGTGTCTTGACAGAAGATGTGTTCACGTCTGTATCTTGGTTTAATAGTCATGAAGCCTGAGTGTTTGCTGGCTTTAAAATATGTGCACATGTGCACGAAACATAAACATTCCCAACATCATGTGAAAGCAAATGGGAGGGACTGAGGGAGGAGCCCAACTTTGGAAATTTACCCAAAACCTAGACCAGGGTTGGGCATGTTGCAAACACTTTTTCTTAGAGTGTAAAATCTTTATATGATCTCTGGACTGCACTGCAAACATAAAACTACACGTGAGCTCTTAACTGTGTGAGTTTACTTACTTGAAGAATGGTATCACTTTCACCATTTATCAGAGACAAATGTGTTTTAAGCCATTGTAAGTACATTTCTGTGCACAAAACTTGAACTGATTAAAAACATACTATATAGTGATTACAGGATGTTTTGGGTGATGATATATTTTAGTAAACACAATGTAAAGTGACACCATTCATGTATCAATTTACTGTACTTGTTTGTGTATATTGTATAATAGGATATAGTAGGATCGATCTTTTTCCTCTTTTTAAAAGCTGACCCCTTCTTGGACATTGATACTGACACTGTACACAGTAACCAGACTTTGCTTAATCTGATATTTGAATGTCCTGACCATTTCAAAGAAATGCAATACAATATGACCTCCTTTTGGTGAAACCCTTGGAAAGTCGTGGAAAATTCCCAAAATATTGAATATCACTTCTCAGACTGGCTCAGTGGGTTTGAAAGAACACCATACATAGTTAAGTAATGAGCAACAACTTCAAACAATTATTGGTTTGCTGCAAGTTAATCACACAGGAAGCAGCATGCAAAGAGATTTGTCACCCTCTACAGGACACATACAGTCGTTCTTCAGTCCTCATTGGTTGGCAGTCCCTGATCATGTGACAGGATGAGGCCATGACTGGAAATCGAAAATGACATCATCACCTTTGGAAAGTTACTAACTTTTCTTTGACTTCTACAAAATAAATGACATGACTTTCTTAAAAATGCCATTATCCTGACATCCTTCAAGGCTCTGCTGGCCTTACCCTACACTAATACAGAGTTTGAAGGTGTTTTATATATGTAATGTTAAAAAAAAAAAAAAAAGCTATATGTGAAGTAGTGTTTTCAAGTGTATATGCTAATAAAATGATGGTCTGTAAACTTTTCCTTTCAAGGATAGTAATATTTTTGTTTATGTCAGTTTAAAACAGGGAAAAAAATGCAGTTTCTAGCAAATCTCATTCAGTGATCCACCCCAATTCAAAAAGCATAAAGTAAGTCACATAATATTAAAATCTGCACAACTAAATTTGTTCACAGGGTTAATTAGAAGCCACCACAGAAAAACTATAACTTTATAAGAGTTAATCTTAGCAGCACAATGTGAGAAACCACAACTTCTCTCTTTGACAGTGACCGTTCATGATTGTCTATTCATTTTTATATTAAATGATTAATTTATTGATAAATTACATTGTAATATTCACATATTTATTGAAATCTTAGGTATTTGACCCAATACCAACCTCATATCAGGTATGTTCCAGGAAAAGAGAGAAGTTTAACCAACTGTAACGTAATGTGAATAGTAATTGTTCTTAAATTGTTACAACCGATGATATAATTGACACTTGCCTGGTGATCAAGTCTGGGCAACACATGTTTTATAAATGAGTGCAAT
This sequence comes from Thunnus albacares, assembly GCF_914725855.1. Taxonomy (NCBI): domain Eukaryota; kingdom Metazoa; phylum Chordata; class Actinopteri; order Scombriformes; family Scombridae; genus Thunnus; species Thunnus albacares. The sequence continues at coordinate 15,514,340 of NC_058107.1, read as the reverse complement.
GTTCCCTGAGCAAGTTTAACATTATAATGGATAAGAGAATTTCACAAAATAGATCTGTTACTCGAATGCTTTCCTGTAAACTACAATTAATTTTCTTGATTAATAAAGTAGACTTTTAAGATGTGCTTTAGGTCTCCATGAATATGATGATACAAAACCTACAATGCATTATGTGATACATCTATTACACCCATATTACATATTCATGGATGTTTATGAGAAATCATAAAGCATCTGAAGTGAGTCTTTATCAGTAGATTAGTCATTGCTAAGAAAACCATTATGTTTATCCAGTAAGAATATATATTTGTATTTCATGAATGAATGGAGGATTAGATTTCCTACAGAGCCACTACAAGGAGTATTAATGGACTATTAAAGGCTATTATAGAATGATAATGTGATAATAGAAATATGGCATCAAAAAACTTAAAATTATTACACGGTAATAATCTTTTATGATCATTTTTGGTTTCAAAAAACAGGGATCAGCGCAACCCTGTTCTTCTCTGCCTCTGTGTACTCCAGGCTCAGCTGTTTCTGCTCCGCCACACTTGGTCAGACATGGCAGGCCATCAAAAAATCAACTTGTTCCCACTCCACCTGTTCAAAACACTATTAATCTGCTGCCTTCCAATAAAAGGCTTGGCTTTCACGGAGGAGCCAATAGAAAGGCATTAAAGCTGTGAGACCCAGGCCAATCCCAGGCTGCATTCTAATGTGGCCTATCTTTATCAAGGTGCCACTCCATTTCCAGATACTGCTTATTTATGATTTCTGAGGAAAGAGCCGGCAGGAGGCATATGTCTTTGTGAGAACACTAAAATCTGTGTCCACAGGGCTCGCCCGACACTTCAAATATGGAACTATCACACACCGCACTGTGGCTAAGAAGAGGTGAGGGCCGAGAGTGAAGAGTTTATCTCCTGCTACACTTTTCTCTGATGTCAAATTTGGCAGAAACCAGGAACTTTGTAAAATTGCCTTAAAAGGACACTGATATCAAGTAGTTCTCTTAATTATTTGAACATCTGTGGCCGGTGGGTGTGATCCCAGATCTAGACATCGCCTTTTGGGTGAGAGAACTCCTTGTGGGCCCAGCAGAGGTTTTCTCCTGACTGGATTTTATTGGATGAGTTCCTGAAACCTGGAGGCAGAGTTACAGTACTTCCCATGGATCCAAACATCCAGGGGTCTTTCCTGTTCAACAACAGCCTGAACCAATTCCCCTCGGACCTCAAGGCACCAGTGTGCCAGTACTCAGTGCCCAACTCTTTCTACAAGCTCAACCCGGGCCTGAACAGCCAGCTGCCAGCAGGGACCCCTCACGGCATCAGCGACATCCTGAGCCGGTCCATGGTAGGGATGGGCACCACTGGTACCACCACCCTGCTGTCCGGATACTCCACCATGGGGGGGTTCGGCCCCTCCGTCACCAGCACGTCTATGTACTATAACCGAGACTACAACTCCTCCCTGGGCGGCTTCTCCAAGCCTGGCGCCGAGTGCCCCATGAAGGGTCTCAGCGTGAGCTGCTGGGCAGAGAGCGGCTGTGACTGGAGAGGAGGGAGGCAGCAGTGCACCAACAGTGAGTCTAACTGCTGCAGCCTGGACTCATCATCCAGCTCATCACCACATTACAGCTTCCCTGTGTCTGTCTCTGAAGAGTCACCAAGAGATGTCACCTTCTGGTGATGCAAAATCATCATCTTCATCAAATTCATTTCACTTCATCAAACAGAAAACAGCCTCATCAGATATATAACATATAATGTCAAAAACCATATATCAAGAACAGTGTGTGGGTTAAATGCCTGATTTGACTAAAGCATACATTTTTAATGTCCATAAAACTGTGAATAATACCTTTGTTTGTTCTAAGGGCTTATTTGGTCAATATGTTAGCAATATTTTAAATATGTAATATCTAATGGAAAACTCATAACACTTAAAAACTGAAACTATGAATGATGAGTTCATGTGGCAAATAAATAAGCAGTCAAATATTTATTAAGTGGTACTATTATATAACAAGTAGGTGGTGTTGCATATTAAATAGTGTTTATTATATGGATATTAGACTATTGTTGTTTGTATATAAAACAACAAAAAATAATTCATAGTCTATTCTGCAAATGTGCATCAAATACATACTTTGATTAGGGGATGAACATGTTTCTCATTCAGAAACAACGTGTCTAATTTTGAGCCCGTGAGAAAGCAAATACTTCTGTGGTTTACACAGGAAAACTGAAATATTTCAAATATTTAGGCTTATTCCATATAAGGCTTATTCCATGTGATAAATAAGAGAAATGTTTGCAATGTTTTCAGGTAGTGGTCCTCTGGGGGAGATGTCGGGCAGGAAGAAACACACCAGACCAACCTTCAGTGGACATCAGATATTTGCTCTGGAGAAAACCTTCGAGCAGACCAAGTACTTGGCCGGGCCAGAGAGAGCGAGACTGGCTTATTCTCTGGGCATGACTGAATCTCAAGTTAAGGTAAAGTAACCAGCACATTTACATTAAAGCTAGTAAAGTTATGCTTTTGTGTGAGGTGACTTACAGCTCATAAGGTGACTTCATAACTTACTACTCTAATGGTTTCATATTGTTCGTTTTTAATTTTGTTATATTTCTTCATGTTTGACCATTGCCATGGAAGTTTTGTTGTATTTTATGTGCACCAGAGGAACATTTTGCAACTCTTGTTTTAAAAAGTGCTATAGATTCATGACAAAAAAAAAAAAAACCCAAAAAACTTGAATATCTGAGTCTGTGCTATTACGTCAGGAGCAGCAACAAATAGTCATACAACCATCACCATCATGCAGAAACAGGGTTATGGATGATTTTTATAGCGTTCTATGTTTCATAATGTCTGCAAACAAGATGCACCTGTTAAACGATACGCTCATTCACCACGAGTCACGCCCACTGACAGTTGAACCCCTGCTCTGTTCAGGTGTGGTTTCAAAACCGACGCACCAAGTGGAGGAAGAAAAGCGCCTCGGAGCCGAGCTCCACGCAGGCCAGCCACGCGGGGCAGAGCGGCGAGGCCTCGGAGAACGAGGTGGAGGACGAGGAGTACAACAAACCTCTGGACCCCGACTCTGACGACGATAAGATCCGACTGCTGCTGCGCAAACACCGCAGGGCTTTCTCCGTCCTGCGCCTCGGACCACACCACGTCTGACACACATGATGCAAATTACGCACAAACACACTCACACACCTAGATGTACACACGCTTCTCAGCAGACCTGCATGCTGTAATAAAACGTGTACAAAGATAAGTTAATTAGTTTTCAACACAGAGTTTATCAGTGAGCAGTTAAGCATGTTCATTTATGCCCATCCAACAAAACAGCATTAATGGACAGACTAAAAAATTAAGCTGAAAAAAAAGTTTACTTTTGTAAGTTATTACTGTAAAAAATCACCTCTGGTCTGTTTAATGTTACACCGGTATGTGAGGGAGTAATGTCATACACATCACTTTACTAAAAAAAAGGTTAAGAAAATGACATGGAAAAAACTGCATGATGCTCTAGATAATAGTAATTAAAACAAATATCTTAATTATTTGTTCTCTTTTTATTTTATTTCTGTAGTTTCTTTTCCATTTCTGTGTTTATTTGTATTCTGTTTGCTCTGGTTAATTTATAGGAAGGAGGAGAAACTTTCTCAATCCATCAAACTCAATATACTCCATGTTTTAAGGTAAAAACCAACTATCTCACAGTACAATAAAGAGTATATGGCACACATTCTCAGTCATTGGATCCAAATTGCAAAAAAGTCATTTTAAAAATTTTTAAAAATGGATATACCAGTAGATGAAGTCATTATGGGAGGTAATTTTATTTCAAGGGAATTGAGCTTTATCAAGATTTGACGTTGTTAAACCATATGTGGGTTAATGCAGATAAACCACAGGCCTACAGGGTGTAGAAAGTCACATTTTTATATATTTTAAATCAAGAAGAAAGTGCACAAGCATGTTAAAACGGATATAGAAAAAGGCTCTGCTAACATGTCATTACCAATTATTTATAGTCCGCAAGTATGATTTGTAATTCTGCTACATGCTTAAATTGAATGCTGACTTGAGGTTGGTTAAAGTATTTTAAAATGACAAGCTTTGTTTCTCATTATTGTATACATGCTTTTGAAATACATTGTAAGAAAAAAGACGTTAAGGTGGCAATTGTGAAAAACACCTGAAATGTTGCGCAATAAATTATTGTGAATTATTTATCAAAGTATGGCGGTTAAGTGTCATATATCTTAGTGAAGGAACACCAACAAATCACATAATTTGGCTGCATTGTTTAATCAAGTTCTGCCAGTTTAATTCCCATCAAGCGACAGTTGGAATGAAACTACAAGCAAAAAAGCACAAACCGCTGAAGAGAAGAGCAAAGGTCAAGGGTCAAACCTTGTGTGATTTACTTGTGCAGTATGGCTTAATTGAAGACAATGACCCCCTGCAACCCCCTCCAACATAAAATCAATACTAACAGACCAGCTCATTCACTGTTTAGGCTCAGTGAGTTAGACTCCGTAATGTTGTGCAGGTGGCTGGAGATGATTGTGTCATAGAGAAAGTTGAGGAATGCTGCTGAAACAATTTTGCTTTCATTCCTCACATGAAAGACAACAACAAATAATCTGGAGTGTGACAACCATGTGAAGACCATAGATCGCCAGTTCTGTTATTATGCAAACGTTGCTCAAGTTTTTTCTTGATGCCATTATTAGACAGATATTCAGAGGATTATTTTGTCAAGAGTTCAACCATCAAATCAACACAAAAATGAAATTCAATATAGGTGAGAATCAGTCACAAACTCAGCAGCCTCTTGATTTGTTGACCCTTGAAGATTTCCAATCTGAAGAGCATGTCCTAAATAGTTCCAGCTTTAGAGGGTGAGCTCAATACCTCGTCTGTTTCACGTGTCATTTGTCTTCTGTCATAAAATAAGTGAAGCTCTCCATACTGCATAACAGAGACATACAGTATTATATAACTTGGGATTAATGTCCGATAGAATTTCATCTTTTTTTTTATACAATCTGACCTGAACAAAAGTCAGCACCAGTGTTTTTCCTATCTGAATATAGAAGTAAGGTCAAATCTCTTTTCCTAGACGCAGCCTAGACCAGAAAGGCAGCAGCTGTTAAAAACATTTCCACAGAAGTCTGCACAGGCTCTGGCACGCTGTATTTTGGAAAAAATTATCAGTAGTGTTATTACCACAGACAAATAGAGGTCTGGTCTGTTCATTTATCAAAGTATGAGGTTTGTTAAGATAAGAACTTGGAAAGAGAGCCTG